>NC_090924.1:552387125-553012125 GCF_040938575.1 Ambystoma mexicanum | reverse complement strand
CAAAAAAAGCAGTTAAACAATATTCAATGGGTGAATTCCATTGTGCCAGACATAACTGCAGCTTGGAGCAAGCTTTTCAAATAGAATGTGAACTGCTCGGGCAAAGATTCAAGAAACAAGGGTATTCTGGTAAATGCATAGACAAAGCTCGGTCTAAAACAAATCTTCTCAATAGGAATACTTTGTTAAGTAAAGAACCCTTGCAAAAAGGTTGATACCGAGAAGAGATTAGCTTTATTACACAATATTCGCAAAATAATAGTCATCTCTATGGGCTACCAAATAAACATTGGCATCTCCTAAAGTTAGACACAGATTTGACAAAATAGATCACATCACGCCCAATTTTATTCTTAACCAAATCAGACTCTGAAAAATAAACTAAGCCTGTCGTTTCTAGAACCTAAACTCGACAGCAGGGCTGTGTCCAATGGCCAGATTACAGGATTCCACAAATGTGGAAACTGTCATTTCTGTCAATTTGCGCTTTCATCTACAAGAAACTCATGGAGGTCTGCAAATTAAGATTAAGAACTTTATCAACTGAAAAACGAAAAATGTTGTTTATGCAGTGGTATGTGTGTGTCACACTCACCTGTGTCTCTACAGGAGCGATGGACGAGCCTCCCTTGACCCAGAGTCTTCACTTCCCCCGTTTCACCCGGAGGAATACCTTGATCTTTAGTAGGGTGTGCACTCCATCCTGCATTTGCAGGGGCGCAATTCACTCATGTGATTGGTGCCAATGTTTGTAGACTGAGTTCAGATGCGAAACGCCGTTTTCTGCCTTTACAGCGAGGCCGAGAGTGCAAGGCGCCAGTTTCTTTACTGGCTAGAAAGTCCTTACCACAAGCGAACATTGCGGAGAATGTGGAGTGTCCAAAATTGTCCGTATTGTCTTTGTTTGCCGGTATGTTTGGGGCTAGTAGTGTTGCGTGTAGAAGCTAGCTACTGGTAGGTTTGCGCAGCGCCTTCAATTCCAGCGCGCCTGGTAATGTCTCTCCCTTTCCCTTGCAGGAGAAATTATGTGGTATTAGCGCCTCGAGTCCAGGTTCAGCGCTACTGGAGACTTGGTGGTTAGGTAAGTTTGCACAGAGGCTTTTGGTAAGTATGCACCGCGTAGAGAGACCGCAGTGAAATAAGTGTCTGCGTTATTGGAGCGAGCACAATGAATAATGTCTCTTCTTTCTTACAGGGGTTTGTGCGCTCGTGCCCAATCTTGGATTCCAACGTTGCGGGAAGATTCGGCGAGTATGCGCAGCATTACTGATGTGCCCGTGTTAAAGCTGTTCTTCTTTGTTCTTACAGGTGCCAGTGTAGAAGTCCCTTCTGGACTGGAGATAGCTGCGGCGTGGAGTAAGAACCAGGTAAGCTGAAGCTGAATGATCCAGAGCGGGTAAGGAGAAGCAGGATGATCCGGAGTAGGTAAGCAGATGCTGGATGATCCAGAGCACGGCAAGTGTATTGCTGATACAGCTCACAGTAAGCAACACAAAGCACTGGAAGAATCTTGGGTGTGGCTTATATAGCCAGCCACACCCAAACACTAGAGAGTTCACGAGTTATCCTGGTTACCACTTCCTGTTGCCAAACAGGAAGTGCATGAAGTTACTACAAACACTAGGAAGGAATGAAAGGAGGGATTTGTTATGGGTTCTTTGTGTGCCTATGCCAGGCCTGCCAAGCCTCCACCCAGCTTGCCCCAACTACCTGCCTGATACCCATGACAGTGTGTGCAAGAATATCTACGTAGGACGCACAATTCAGGAGTTACGCGTCAGAATACGGGAACATTTGGCGAATTTGAACCGTCAAGATCTCAAGCTTCCCTTTGCCACTCATTGGCAAACCTATTACCAAAGTGACAATCGCAAAGGCATTCGCTTTGTGGGCCTACAACAGGTTCTAGCACATACAAGAGGAGGTGACCGCCAATTGTATTTACGTAAATTGGAAGCACGGATGATTTGCAAATTAAGATGCACTCGATTTGGACTTAAGGCACACAAACTGAATGTCTTTTTAAGATGAAAAAATTCCTTGGGAGATTTGGTTCTCTGGGTGTAACCCTGGGGCAAATTCATAGGATTAAGTACCCAAGCATCTTTGCATGAACATCTCTGTGGATTTAGCATAATGCAGATTTCCAAAGTGTATACTATTTGTTAGAGCTGCCTAAATGAAGGGAGCAAGAGACATTGTATTAACCTATTGTTGCATTTTGATGATCGGCTAATTAACAATAAGTTAACCCTTTTTAGGTTAATTTATGTAATTTCTTAGGAGACTTGGAGAATACTACTCTACTAGTCAGTGAACTTATGTCATTACCAGAGCAGCCTAATATTAACTTATTTAGATGTGGGGAACTTAGTTATATTAGATAATGATCAGTTGACATTTCTTTTGTGTTAGACCAAAGACATTGAGTATTGGTAACAGGAAATTAACTTCATTCATTTTTCTATTCAATGTCTATCAAATATTTGTTTCAAATTGTATTAACATTGGAATACTATTAATTATGCAAGGATATCAGGGACATGGGAAGAATCAGCTATACGTATGGCTCACACAATGTAAATTCTCTGCCCGACCTTTAGCCAACTCTGAAGGGAGCAACACGTGGTGCGCAAGCTTTCACATGATTAATCCACAGCAGCTTATGAATTAGACAGACAAACTAGAAGTTTACTAACACTATAATAAACAACCATTCTGACAAGACAATAAAATTCAGGCCGCAACATACATTTCTACAGAAGTTCAGAAACAAAATTTATTTGTGAAATTGCATGCCACGTCACTAGTCATGTGACAAGTTAAGAATGTACTAAAACACGGACAGTTACAATGGCTACTACAAAGATGACGAGTCTGCCAAGTTAATAATACCTAGGTTAAAGTATGCACTCCCACAATAATTTTCATAAATAATTCCTGTTGTAAAACTGTATGTCAGATGACATCACGTGACTCACCCACGAATGTATAACAATGAAGGAGCGGAAGACGAACGGTTACCGTCTCTGCTCAGAGTTACTAGGACGCAATGGAAATATTTACATGTCCAAAAGCATGACTACTGATAAAATGTGTTATTAAGATACCGTATGTCTTTTTGGTCCAGCCCACAACGGCATTAGATTGATGCACATGCTATTTGCTTACTCTATTTCAGTTGTTGCATGATCTAACTCTAAATAGAGACGCGACGAATGTGCCGGTCATGCAATAGTGCGAAAGCAGTTCTTAAAAAAAGTTTGGGGTTACAAGGATGGATGGATGGATGGATGTATTTATATGCCTTTAAGCGTGACCACTGGTAAGAATACACATCACTATTAAGATACTGTAGGAGCTCTCTGGTCCAGCCCATATGGGCATTAGATTGATGCACGTGCTTTGGGTTTAGTCTGGTTACTATAGAAGTCGTCTCTAAATAGAGACGTGATGAATTTGCTGCTCATACAAGAGTACGAAAACAGCTGTTAAAAGAAAACAATAAGAGCTCGAAAGTGTTGCAAACTAAGTAAAGCAGAGCTGATCTGTCTCTTCAGAATTAACTATTGGTAAGAACACTTTATGAAGTGGATCTAGAAGATGTGCAACTCACACTATTAATTAAGGGCATATTTATTTAAACCACATGTTGCATGTGTGTTTCCCCTTCTTTCACTGCAGAAGCTATATGATAATCTCCACCAAGAGATGAAACTCACATTCTGGTTTTGGAATTCAGATAGAAACCGAAGTTGCTTGTGGTGCTATTCCAACCTCTAGTATTATGGACTAGCTCCAACACAGGAACGCAATAAGGTAATTTCAATAAGTTCCCATTGTTAAGCAAAGTTTGAATGCAGTACCCTCTGGGAACACTACAAGCAACTCTGACTACAGGTATAGGCAACCCAACCTTTGGTAGAAGTTTGCACTAAACAGTTGTGGTAGCGTGTTGAGCAGCCAGGTTTATCTCAAGAGGGGAAATGTGAGCAGTAGTTGAGTTACACAAATATTCAGTTACAGGTATTCAAATGAGCACTTACACTCAAGGTTTCTTGCATAAACAATTATTAAAGTATCAGTCAGTTATAAAGTCTTCTTTAGAAGGGAGCAATGTAATAGTAACAAAAATACACTTCAATACTGTACTCTGAGTTTCTAAATCAGACAAGACCCTTTTGGGATGGCCCACAGACACAACCTACACCCACAGGTGACATCAATATCAAGGGTGCTGGGGCATTACTACCTTACTGTTGGCATTCAGAATACTCTTAAAAGTTGGTAAAAGGCAAAGGTTATTTGAACACAAGAGATCACCAATATTCTTAAGCAGGGCAAATACTTTCAGATCCTCAAAAGAGTCATACAATTCAATAGGCTAAGCCAAAGTCAATGGGCAAAAGTCTTGGATAGGATGAAGCACTTCTGGTAAGTAAATGGACAAGTCTTTGCACAAGTTCTTAGGAGTCTCTGATAAAAAGAAGAATTAAATGTAGAGCCACAAGCTGATTAGACTTATGAGTTGCAGAAGTTATAAGCACTTACACAGTAAGAGGTAAGTTCTCTTAGACTTGTTTTACAGTACCTTAGAAATGAAAAAAAAGACGCAGCTGATGATTTCTGTTCCTGTGCAGCTCTGCAGCTCTCACTGTTCCTGGGCCTCAGTCTTGGGGACAAGAGGGAGGACATCAGGGACTCCTGCACTGTACTGGGATGGTCAAAACTTGCAACCGGCAAACTTCACTTTCAGTGGATGTTTTGCATTTCAGCTTCTCGCAAATAGCAACAAGGCGATTCCTGGCTGTCAAGATGGACTCCTGTTTCCTGGGAGTCCGGAGGACCTTCCAAACGTTTTAGGCCAGCTTAAAAGCAACACACACAATCTGGTGTTCCTCTCCCTGGCTATATGGTTTCCAGCAGCACTCTGTGTAAATTCAACCAGCTCTCAGATGGATGACCAGGTGGCTTACTTTGTAGTTGATTGGTCCCACCAACTCAAAGGGAGAAGGCGTCCTTGCAGGGGCTTCTGTCGATGCGAACTTGGCATTTCAGCACTGCAGCAGGGTTTCACCGGGCAAACCAATGGTCCAGGAGTTGCAGCAGTAGTCCTCTTCAAGCTCTTCTTCGGTTCCTTCATCCAGTGGTCGACTGCCTTCCAAGCCAAAAGACTCGCCTTTTATTCAGTTCTCTCCCATTTATTCCATGAGCATCTAGACAAAGGAGATACTAAGTAACCCACCCAGCAATCTATTGTAAGATAGTGTGTGCTGAGTCTAGAATGTTACAACAGTAAGTAAAGTCAATTTCACTTCACTGCTCTGGGAAACAGTAGTTCATCCCAGAGAAAGTTATTTAAACCTTGGGAAATCTAAGACTTCCCTGTGCCACAGCACTGAAGGTACTGTGCGACACTATGTAAAAGATGATGCCTATGGAGTTTGTCAGACTCCATAACCAAATGAAACAGAGGCAAAATTCACATTCAAATACATGAGAGAGTGGGGAAAAAGGGTCTCACTCTCTCCAGGTTAAGAAAAGCAAGTCCTCAAAATCCAGCAAAGTTGCTGGGGGTCTTTAAGGTGGAGGGAATTGGCACATTTCTGAGAATTCTCCCCAACACCCATTATTTTGTTAGTTTTGACGTAAGCAGAATTATGGAGAAGGGGATAGTTGAATAATGAGGTATAAACAAGACATGATCTGTATTAAGGAATCAGTCAATGAGGTTGGCCTATTTGTCTCGCCAATTAATGGTCAGCACTCTAATATGGACTCAGGAGGACACACCTGCAACATTACAGTATATATTCTCAGTGGGCACCACTTGGTTGTTAGGGGTAATTTATCCTCTTTCACTTGAATAGCCCTGTAGGAGTTGGTGGCTGTATACAATGTACCACACTCTTCAAGATGAAGACTCTATACAATTAGAACTTTTGTATGTTAAGAAAAAGTATCATCAATGACAAGAGTTGAAATGGGTCAGATTTGTATCGATGAAGTAGATCGGAACTAATGTACCAATGTAGGAACAGTACCTTGATTAGTTTGAAGTCGGACAGGTGATCTGATGTCCAAAAACTGATACAAGAATTGTGGATACAATAAGTGCCAAATGATATTCATTATTTCTTTTGGTCTCCCCCTTCCTCCAACCTCTTGTTTTTCTCATTGTCTTGCTTCATGAAATTTCATTTTTGCATTTACCAGAGAATGTCATTTGATCAACATACTCTGCCCCGAGGAAGACCTTGGAGGTCGAAACACATGTCAGCAGCATTTCTAGTCTATTGATAATTTCAAATGTTTGACTTTGAATTTAAATGTGTCTCATGTTGAATATTGTAAACTTCGTAATTATACCCAGTGTACAGCGCGTACTTGTGGAACTGCTGTTTTATTACAACCATTGTTACTTACCTCCAACTGTAGGGAATCTAGAGGGATCCTACCTACCACTCAACACTGTACTTTGCTTTTCCTGCCTTTCCCGCTTAACCCCTGGTCACTGGTGGCCCAGTAACCCCTCTGAACATTGAGAGACTCGTACCAGGTAGGGTTGGCCTCATAAAACAGGTTGGATACAAAGTTATAACAAGTTATATGCCGTTGAAACAGTTTGCATATATGTTCAGGGGTTTTTATGATGCGATTTGTTAGCCTTAAAGCTATTCTGAATATACTTATCTATGAATGTCTATGGTTTACCTTTGTTAAGAATATTTGAAGTGTTCTTACTGTAAATTTATATTTTTCTATCTACCTGAACTTAGAAATATAACAGTGCAAATTAGTGTATTTAAATAAATACCTATTTTTATATAACTTGACAGCGTTTACTTGAACCAAAGTATGCTCAAGTTCTGTGTATCAACTACAGCCCTCCTTATCAATGGACGAGCCACCAGGCTTAGTCTATCAAACCTTTTGTTAGTTCAGGCCAAACCTAAGAGGTGTAACCCTGTTCACCCAAGGTGGCCTTTCCTAGGTTCTGCCACAGGCAGTACTTGTGTAAAATCCCCTGACAATAGACAAGGGGACCCGTGAAGCCTTGCAGTGGGAGGAACGGTTGGCTTTAAAATTCTGCAACAGAAGGGATGGCCATATGCTGAGCACTATTCATGATGAAAGTACTTGTCTCGTTGGCGTGCAGGGACAGGCTCCGGCAAGTGCCACAGCCCAAGTGTTTTCTGCACTAAAACCAGTACATGGGGGTGCTGACAGAACAGACTAATTACTTGAACCATATCATCCAGCATGTTAAAAAAAAAAAAAGCAGTTGGTACAAGTAATAGTCAGTTCACATTATGCATGTAGCTACTCACAATGCATACGTTTATCGGGCAGCTGCTCCAGGCCACAAAATGTCTTTCCTTCAGTTTGAAGATGCAGTTGCAAATGCTCCGAAATGTGTAGCACATGTAGTAGTTTTCTACTTTGAGACAGTGGAGACCGTTGCCATTTTGGATGAACACCACTTGGTAAATAGAACGCCTCCCTCTGACCCCCCCCTCCCCCCCATCCCCTTCACACACACCAAACAAGACATAGCCCTACAGAAAATGTGTGTACCAAGAAAGGAAGGATACTGTTTTACTGTCCCAGTGCCCTTTCAAATCAGCCCTCTGCCAAGACCCTTGCTTGATTTTATTTATTTTATTGTGCATTTGAAAAGGCACTTATACATCAAGAAGTAAATTGTGTTTTAAAGCGCCCACAGGGCAACAGGAAGGGAACATTGGAGTAAAATTAGATGTAACACTAAGATCGAGGCAGACCTACTAGGCCTTTTGAGCGAAGTGCAGAGAGAGAGAAGGGGTGGGGAAGTAGGGTGCAAGTGCTAGGTGTATCAAATGTGAAGTGCTAGGGCCCGAGTAGCTGTAAGTGCCTAGGTGGAGTGGTATACCACCAATAAATAGGTAAGTGCAAGCATGTGGTGGCACAGATCAGTGTATGCCAAGGCAAAGTGCTGGGGCGGGGGGGGGGGCAGAGGCTGTGGGTGTTTGGATGTGGGAGGTCAGCACCCAGGCGGACACAGAAGGGCACTGGTCACCAATCTCAGCAGCTGTAAGGTTTAGCAGAGGAGAGAGGGGAGGAGGAGGTGAAAAAGAAAGTCTTGGAGGAGCTTCTGGTATTTGAGGAGATCCGGCTCAAGACGATGAGGGAGGCTGTACCATAGGAGGGATCCTGATGAGGAAAGATCAGCCACAAGCTCAGTTTAGATTTAACACAGAGAGCTGGTTGAGGAGAAACAAGACAAAGATCTGGAGGGAGAGTATTTTCGCGAGAGCAAGTTGCAGATAGCTTGGTCCCCGGGCCCCAGACAGCATTGTGGATGATGCAGAGGAATTTGAATTTGATCCTTGAAGCGACCAGGAGCCAGTGGAAGGTTTAGCGCTGGAGTGATGACGTCCCTGGGCTTGAGGCCAAGGATAGGTCTCACAGCCCTAATCTGAATTAGCTGGGAGGGTCCTAGAGAGGAAGAGGGTAGATTAAGGAAAAGGCTAGTGCAGTAGTCTAGCCTAGACAGAACCAGAGCTCTAGAAACATTGAGCTTCTGGAGGAAGTGAGAAAAAGAAGGACTCCAAGGTTTCTGTCTTCAGATGAAGCAGAAAAGAGCCCATAGAAGATGGCCACAGTGAGGGAGAGAAAGAGGGAGCAGTCGCGATGGAAGGCTCTCACTCTTGCTGGTGTTGAGGTAGAGATCATTAAAAATACACTAGGACTGGATGGCAGCTAGACAGTCAGGAATGATGTTTTAAGTGAGAAGAGGATCAGAGTGAAGTTAGAAGAGTTACGCGTCATCTGCATAACACTGGAAGTTGGGGTAGAAGGTGGAAATGAGGTGTTGTAAGAGAATTCAATTCAACACTACAGCTAAGTCAATGCCTAGTCTGGGATACTGAATGGAAACCCTTATTGATATATCTTTATGTCCAGTTCATGAGTTCTGGATGACTACCCCTATATAACACCCCTCTCTTAGAATCCCCCTGACCCAAGAAGTAGTTCTGTTTCGCAAGTTTAAAAGGTTTATTTGAGAAATAAAACAAAATATAGATACCACGCTTTTATAATAAATAATCGATATCGCCCTTATAAATATAATGTTAATCAACAATGGGTAAACTGACACTAGCACACTTCTTTATAATCAATGAGGAGTTAGTATAGGATGGATCAAGTAGCAAAAATACTTTTATGATTTCAAGGGAAAAGCAATGAGGAATAAAATGCAGTACAGAAATACTTGAGATGATTTTAGCAAAAGATAAGATAATCACTTTTTCTCTGGCAACTCACCTCCCTCCCCGATGCAATGTAAGAAATGGAAGTAGATGGAAAGAGGAGCTCACAGTTCTCAGGCATGCAATCAAATACAATACGAAATTCAGTTCCCCCCCAGCAAGCTTAGAGAAAACCGGTATGAGTTTTAAAACACAGGCCCAAGTGCTTTGAATGTGGTGGCAATGAAGTGAGAAATATGATGAAAATGCTTTTAATTCCCTTTAGGAGGTTCAGGGTGAGTGAGAGATACTTGGGATGAGCTCAGGCTCACTTTAGCAATGATTCAGGGATGGTTATTAAGAGGCAAACACATTTTTAGCAGAGAAAAGCAAAAAGCTGCTATTTTTTTACAGGTAAAGAAAGCAGGCCAAATCGCAAATCGCGGCAAAATTCTCGAGTGCGTGAATTGTGATTACGGCAAAAGTATAAGGAGTAGCAAGTCGGTTCTAGGTTCGTTGGAAAGCTGAGATTCTAAGCTTTCAGAGGAAAGTTAAACCAAGTTCCAAGACAAACGGTCCCAGAGATGCGGACGATTTAATAAAGGTAGTTTTTCGGATTTAAAGTAAAACTCAAAATGACAGGTGACAGCTTGCAGCTGCAGAATTGACAGGTGACAGTTGTGCAGCTTTAAAAATGACAGATGACACGATTTCTAGGAGGCAGTTCTACTTAGGTTAAAATAGTTTGGATTAGATTATTTTAACTAAGAGATTGGTTCGGTACTCACAATATATTTTGTGCAGGAACCGGCCTCGCCACGGATCTGGTCAGGTTTTGGACTGGACTCCGGTTCTGGTCTCGGCACTTCACAGTGATCTGGGTCAGCTCTCTGGTTCTGCTCACAGCGGTCTGGGTCACTCTGGATCTCTGGACTGGTCTCTGGCAATTGTTCTTGGCAAAAGAATTCAAACAGCTCGCCCGGCTGTGGAATAGTTTGCAAATGATTTTAAGGTTGCTGAGGCCTGCTGAGAAGAGTTCTCAGTTTGTGGGTTTAGGCCCTTGCTTTAAGTTCTGAAGTAAAGTTCTGGTCTTTGGAGATTGATTGATTTGAAGTCTGGATCTCTGGATGTGAAGTAGTCGGTGAGCATGCTCCGCAGCAAATGGAATTGAATGTCTCTACCTGTCCCAGCAGTCTCTTTTTATGTGTTTTGAAAATGGGTGT
This sequence comes from Ambystoma mexicanum, assembly GCF_040938575.1. Classification (NCBI taxonomy): domain Eukaryota; kingdom Metazoa; phylum Chordata; class Amphibia; order Caudata; family Ambystomatidae; genus Ambystoma; species Ambystoma mexicanum. The sequence goes on along the minus strand of NC_090924.1, from coordinate 553,001,669 downwards.
GTGCCTGGGCCTAGCTAAGCCTGCCCCTCTCTACTTGTCATTGGCCCAATTCTCCCCTCTCCCATGATTTGGGGGAAGGAAATGGATTGTCAGCATGATGAAGTCTGTTTATGGGTCAGAGGATCCTCCCCAGGTCAGTTTGCCCACAAATCTATATTTGATTCAAATACATCCTTCCCCGATATACAATTTGTTGAAATTACATGTGCACATTATATATTCCTTATGGTCCATGCTTGTCCGCCTCTGATCTTCCTGGGGGCTTGCATTCAAAAATGACAACATTTTGCGCTTTTTAACTGGTTTTGCAATATCGGACATTTACCCAAAATTACACATGTGCGCAAGGAGTATGGACATTAATTAATGAAGTGTCAGATTTTTAACATGCAGACATTTGGAGTGAGACCCTATTTTCTGCTAGCAACCCCCCAGAATACACCACAGGGTCCCAACGCCTCTCAAAATGTTCACAGAAAAATCACAAAAATAATGATATTACTTATATAATTCTGACAAGTCGACACTACGAGTCATCTATCTTTTTAAAATTATGCCCTGGTCAAAAAGGGGTGTGGCTTCCCACATCACAGGGTGAAATAACTGGTTTATCCACTTCCCCCCAAGCTCAGCTGCTAGCAGAGGCACTGCCCCTCCCAGTTTCCCCTAAGAGGAAGCCACTTTACGGCCCCCCAATATAACATTGGCTGAGTCCAGGACAGGCCTTTGTTCAACTCCCTGTAGTCCCCAGCTGCTCCACCCCTAATCTAATCAGAGAAGTGACAACTCCTTTTGGCAAGGGGCGTGGCTGAACAGGTTTCAACTCCTGTCGGGGGTAGTTGTCAGGCAGAATCCAGTTTCATTAAGCCAGGTTTCAGCTAAATGTCACTTTTTGTTCCCAGTTTTCTACATTCAAATCGAAACTGACAATTTTTACATATACATTAAATAATTACTTCCTTCAAGTCATTTCAGAATATAGTTTTACATTGTATCCACCTCTTAGCAAGTCTTTCCTTGGTTTGGTTTTGTTTCATTTGTTCAGTTTTACACAAAAGTCTGGTGGTTTTAAAACGCCGGCTTTCTGATAGTGGTGAGTACTGGTAATGCAACCATTTTTGGGATTAAGAAAATGAATTCCCCACAGTTCTGAGTTGATTTTTTGGCAATCAGCATTGCCATTCCCAATGGTTTCAGGCTACTGTGTGTAGCCCACTGTTGGTTTTAGGCAGTGCCCTCCTGTGCTCACAACATAGGCAAAAATGGGTGGCAGCCTATTCTTTATGTTTTCCCTGTGCACTCTCTGGGGAGTTCTGGCCATCATGATGTTTTCCATGCCAGTACTGCACAGTTTTATTGTAGGGCTTGGATGCATGGGTAAACACATCCCACAGTGTGCAAGCAGGGCAAGATAGTTGGTAAAAAGCTATGGATAATAATTGGAGCCTTGGGGGACACTGCAGGTGGAAATGGAGATGGGGCAAAGTAATCATGCAAAGGAAAAGTATTGGGAGATTGGGTGATGCACAAGTGTTTTCCACATAGGATTGTTGTGTTGAGACAGTGCCAAATAATGACGACCACATGGATAGACTTCCTCCGTAAACTTTTGGGGCAGCTAACCCGGCATCGCTGGGTCTTGGATTCCTGACTAGGTCTTTTACTGAAGACTGTCTTCCTCTTGCCTCTTTTCTGTCTCCTACCCAGATCTCTGGACCTCATCTCATCTCTACTCTATCGCATCCTCTCCCATTAATGGTGGCACTAGATGGGGGAAGTGCTCTTGGCGGGCTTCTCCTTATTCATATATCATTAAGTTCTATCACAATGGCACCATCATGGCCAAGGTTCCTCAACCCAACCTCTGCCTCTTTGGCCATCAACTTCCTTCCTACACATGCTACTCCTTCCTCTCCCACTGTCCTTCCTTGCCCTCCATGTGGGGTACCACACCCGTGTACCCCTCACCATAAAACATTTAAAAGGCTGAGACCTGCTTCACCTAGCTACGCTAAATGCCCGCTCTACAATCAAACACTCTGCCGACATCACCATCCTCCTTGAGAACCTGGACCTCAACATCCTCGCCCTCACCTAGACATGGTTCAAGGCCAGCTCAGTCACTGCTTTTGACTCCCTTCTCCCTGACAGCTACAACATCTATAAGGGCTGGTTGGTCCCACCTCTTCTGAGCTCCCATGTCGAGCAGAAAACAGAGTCAGGACAGCAGTGGTCGGTTCATGGTTCCTGTAAGGGTTTGCAAGCGTCTGTTGTCTTCAGCTTCCTTCTGCCTCAGGAACCTCACCTTTTAGTAGGACTTCCCATTCACGCCTCTGAAAACTCTACATGCAGTTTACAGAAAGGGGTGGGTGGCTGTCTCATCACGACAGCCAGCCCCCTCACCCCCAAAATGGGAACTGGTTCCATTCAGGCACATCAGCAGGCAAAGGACATGGGAGTATCAAACTCTTCCCCTTCTTCCTGCCCCCAGAGACACACTGGAGCCTAGGCGGGGACACAAAGGGTTCCCACCAAGAGTCACATTCAGACCTCCCCCTCCCAGAATGGTAAAAGAAGGGCTAACAAAGGAGAACCACACAAAAAAAGGTGAAAAAAAACAAAAAAACAAGACCCACCATGTTAGAACAGAGTTGACCTTTTGTGCATAACCGAGTCTGTGAATACAGTCTGCGGTAGAACATAGCACAAAAGTTGGTAGAACATGTCTACTGCCATCAGCCATAACTGTAGGGTTGTCACTGTGACCAAAAAGTCACAGGCGCTGAGAGAAGGGGGAATACTAGGTATCCCCTTAGCACACCACAAAAGGTGGCCTGTGCTAATCTCTCATAAATTAAAGTTTTTGGAAGGATTGTTAGGAATGTTTGTATGCAGTACCCCTTGGGTGCACTACAACAAACCCCCCCCTCCCCCAGTGGCAATAGGAACCAACCTTTGGTACAAGTCTGTACTACACAGATTGGGAGCGTGTTGAGCAGCCAAGCTTATCTCAAGAGGGGTCAATGTGAGCTGTAGGGGAGTTACAGAGACTCACAGTGACAAGTATTCAAATAAACTCTTACACACAAGGTTTCTTGATTAAACAGGTATTCGTTTATTTAACAGTCAGTTTGAATAAGCCTTCCTCAGAAGGGAACAATATGAAGCAACAGACAAATATACTTCAAAATACACATTCTTGGCTTTCTAAACCAGCAAATACCCATTTGGGATGTGCCACAGACAATACCTACACCCTCAGTGGACTTCAATAGTTAGGGTGCAGGGGACATTAATATATCACTATTGCACTTAGATTATGATTGAGCGGAGTGTCAAAAGAAAAGAGGTTTCAGAATAAGACAAGGGTTCACACAATTATTCTTAATCAGGTAAGTAAAAAAAAAAGTCAGTTAACTCTTTAATAATAATAATAATAATAATAATAATAATTTAGCATTTATATAGCGCTACGAACCCTCAGGTATCTGAGCGCTGCTTATTATTACCCACGGTGTGTGGTGCTCATTTATCGACCTCGGAAGGATGAAAGGCTGAGTTTGGCCCTGCCGGGATTCGAACCTGCTCTGCACGGATGTCAAAGCGAGCGCTCTACTCGCTGTGCCACTCCCTAGAAGGAAGGCAAAAACACATAAGCAGAGGAGAAAAGAGTCATTCAGGGGTCCAGGCCAGCCAATGTTAAATTAGCAAAAGTCAAGGTGAACTGAAGCACTTCTTGCAGGTAAGTAAAAGTCTTGCACAATGTTTTAGGAATCTTAGTAGAAAAAGTTGAATCAAAAACATACTTTCACATGCTGTTAGGCCTGTGAGCAGTAGAAAATGCAAGCAATTCTACAGGAGCAACCAAGACAAGTCTCAACTGAGAACAAGAAAAGTAGCACAACAAGAGGCAAGTTCTCTTAAGACTGTACAGTACCTTTAGGTTGAAGAAAAGTGCAGCAGATGGTTTCGGTTCCTGTGCAGCTCTGCAGATCCTGGTGTTCCTGGGCCTCAGTTGTGGGGACAAGAGGGAGGACTTCTGGGGATTCCTGCACTGCGACGGTCACAACCGCAACCGGCAATCTTCAAACAAGTGGCACTTCGTTGTTTCAGCTCCTCGCGTCTACTGCAAATAGCAACACTGCAGTTCTTGACTGTCGAGATGGGTGTCGAGGTGGCTCAGGCTCGGTCAGTCCTGCTTCCTGGAGCTTTTGTCCATTTTAAAAGCAATGCACACAATCTGGTGTTCCTCTCCCTGGCTATTCGGTTCCAGTAGCGACTGCAGTGGAAATTCAACCAGCTTCGAGGGGTATGTCCAGGTGGCTTACTTTGGTCCCACCAACTCAGGGGAGAAATTACGAATTCTCAGTTTCAGCACAGCAGCAGTGCTTCACAGGGCAAACCAACGGTCCAGGAGTTGCAGCAGGCATCACTTCCAAGTTGTTCTTCGGATTCCTTTGTCCAGTGGTCAACTGCCTTCCAAGCCAAAAAGCCCTGCGTTTTATGCAAGTTTCTCCCATTCATTCCAGCCAAGCTGTCAGTCACCCAGCAGGGTGGCTGTCCTTGCTGGACAGCCAGTCGGCCAATCACCTAAGAGTGTATTCCTGTTTCCTAGGAGACCAAGCACAGGGAGTTTCGGGCACCTCCCTCACTTCCTGCCCCCGCTAGATACCCTGGAACCCGAGGCAGGCTTCACTCGTGAATCTCGCCAAAGGCAAAGCGTACAAAAGGACCAAACCTGGTTTGGCGTGCAAAGTAAATCTCAAGAAAGACCTCTCCACAAAGAAATGGCGAAAAAAAGACGACCAGGGCCATTTTGACAAAAATGGCAACCTTGGGTGCTTTACTGCAGCTGCGAACGCAGCCTGCGGTAAAAGCACACCACAGTAGTTAAAAGTAAACCACTGCCATCAGCCATTCAACGAGGAAAGGGTAACATAACATTGTTATGAGAGAAGCTAGACAAAGGGGATACTAAGTAACCCCTCCAGCACCCTATTGTAAGATAGTGTGTGCTGGGTCTAGAAAGTTACAAACGTAAGTCAATTTCACGTTACTGCTCTTGGAAACAGTAGTTTATCCAAGAGAAGATATTTAAACCTTTAGGAAATCTGAACAGTAGTTCTTGGGGAAAACGGAAAGAATATTTAAAAATAAATAAAAAGGAGAACCCAAAGAGTTCCCAGCAACACTGCACAGGGTGCTGTGGGCTGCAAAAGTGTAACAGGTGCCTTTAATTTGGAGGAAAGCATGACTCCATTGCATAAGGTAAAACAAAGAACAAAGTTCCCATGATCAGAGCAGGTAAGAATGAATGAGAAGGGAGTGTGTGCGGGGGCTCGGGGGGGCGGGGGGGGGGGGGGGTTGAGAAGTCCAGCAAAAAGTTCTCAGGGTCTCACTAGGAGAGGGGATCATGCATACAACTGATCAATCTCCCTAACAGCGAGTTTGTCTGACTTTGTGTATGTCCATAGTCTGAATCAGTTTGTACAACATAGAAATGCTTATTTTTTTGAACAAGGGACATATGGGCCTGTGGGCTCTAAATGTGGCACGCATTGCATAAGTAATGTAATGGCACATCACACACAGCTGATTGCATGCCATCCCAACTAAAAAAGCGGCCTTTCGCATGTAGATTACCAACATTAAGGATGCCGACCGCGCTCCAGACCTGATCAACACTCTTGCCCATGGAACGGGCAACATCGGTAGTCCCCCCAAAGGGAGACACCCATCGCAAATAGATGACAGCTCAAGCCTAGCCTTCAGCCTTCCCCATGCTCTCCAAGTTGCCCAACAGGGTTTAGCGGATGTAGAGCTTCACATCTCCTGCCCTCCAAAAGTGATACTAGCAAGACCGGCTCTAGTTGGACATACGATAGTGTGGTGCCATCCCCTGATCAATATTTGCATAGAGCACCTGCACAGCTATGTAGTATAATTCAAAGCTCGGTGATGTTCTCCTCATATTGTCTGGTTAGGTGCGTCCACCTAACCTGAACCAAACCAGCCCACCCAAATGTAAGAAGTGCACACTGCTAGTTCTTGAAACAACGTGGGCCAGGCCAATGTGTTATGTTGTGAAAGGTTTAAGTTACTTACCTGTAACTTTTGTTCTTGAGCATGTGTCTGGCATGGATTCACATGCTCATGAATATCCCCCGTCGTCAGGCTGGGAATCCTCAGTAAAAGAAAAACAGTTAAACTTTTGTTTAGAGAAGAAATATAGTTTTAAAGATAATCACTGTCTTCTGGGTCATACTGCCCCCATCCAATGACAGTCATCTCCCCAAGCGCCACCCTTGGTGGCCATCTTCAGATTTGTTAAGCACGTCAAGTGGCAGTATGAACCAAGAAGAGCCACAGAGGGGAAGGAGGGAGGGTTCGAATGCAAATCCAAGCCAGACCCATGCTGGAGAACAAGAGTTACAAGTAAGTAACTTAAACCTTCTCCAGCATGGGGTCTGGCATGAATTCACATGCTCATGAATAACGATTACACAGCAGTACATATACACAACCACGGGAGGTGGCAAGGCAACAGAAGCAATAAACACACACCCCTGAACAGACTCACCGCAAGTGAACAGGTTGCGTAGCACTGCTTGGCCGACCCAGAACTCCTCCCAAGAATCCCTGTTAACGCAGCAGAAACTTGTGAAGGTGTGCGTTGACCTCCAACAAGCAGTCCTGCAGATTTCAAGCAGGGGCACAACAGCGAGAAATGCGGTCGCTGCTGCAATGGCTGTGGTGCAGTGGGCTCTCGGGCAGCCCGGAAGAGGCTTATTAGCCAGTCGATGACAGTGCATGATGCAGCCGGAGAGCAACCTGGAGATGGAAGCCTTCGACAAGGCCTTTCCTCGATTTACAGGTCCAGAATTGACGAACAACCGAGACGTTTTCCGTTTGTGCGTACCACATACAACTTCAAGGCATGTGCAATATCCAGAGAATGAAACACCCTTTCCGCTGGCGATGCCAGATTTAGTAAGACCGGCAACACCAAAGGCTTGTTGAGGTGGAACTCTGATGGCACTTTCGGCATAAAGGTGGGGTGTGTACGCAATACCACCTTTGTAGCCTGGAAGGAGAAGTATAGCTGTTAGCAGGGCCTGGATCTCCCCGACCCGCCTTGCAGAGGTGACTGCCACGAGGAAAATAGGCTTCCACGAGAGGAACTTCAAGGGGGCCAGATGCATTGGCTCAAAGGGTGCCCCCATGAGTTTGGTCAATACCACATTGAATTCCCAAGCTGGAGCCAAAGCCTTTTTGGCGGAAAAGTCCTGAAGACGCCCCTCATGAACTCCTTGACTAGCCTGAGACCACAGGGAGGTCTACCCACTGTCCTGTTGTAACAGGATAAGGCGGCCAAGTGCACCTTGATGTAAGTGTGAGTCAGTCCAGCCTTGGCCAAGGAAAGCAGGTATGGTAGGAGCTGCAGGGCCGTGAAACGCAGGTGAGTGATCTTCTGTGCCTGCCACAATATGGAGAATCGCTTCCATTTATGACTGTAGCACTGTAATGTGGAGATGCTCTGGCTTTGGCTAGGATGTCCTTACATACCATTGGCAAAGAATAACGTGCAAATTCTAGGGCTGCAGGAGCCAGGCCCCGAGGTTCAGCGACGCTGGGTCGTGGTGTAGAATCGTTCCCCCTTCTCTGGCGAGAAGATCGGGAAGTAGCGGCAGCCTGTTGGATTGTGCCATCGACCGGTGTAGCAGGTCCAGATACCAGATCTGTTGCAGCCACGCTGGAGCGACAGGTTTCATCCTGCAGTGACACTGTCCGAGTGTATGATCACTCGTAGCAGGAGTGGGAACAGAGGAAAGGCTTAATGTAAGAGTCCCTCCCACTGAACGAGAAAGCATCCCCCATGCTTTTCGGCTGCTGGAACCTCCTGGCAAACCTTTGACATTTGGAGTTTGTTGCCGTCGCAAAGAGGTTGATCTGGGGATGACCCCATTTGAGGAAAAGAAGAGCCACGGTCCTGGTGAAGCTCCCATTATTGGCACGAACATAGTTCCCTGCTGATTGAGTCTGCAATGCTGTTCTTGGTGCCCACCAGATGGAAAGGGACGAGAAACATGTCCTGACTAGCGGCCCAGCACCAACGGTCCTGGGCCTCCGTTAGAGAGAGCAGGAGAGTGCGCTCCACCCTGCTTTCCGGATGTAGAACATGGTAGGGGTGTTGTCCTGAAAGATCTTCACCACCTTGTCAAGCGACGTTCCAGAAGACGTTTCGAAGCTCCAAGACGTTGATGTGAAGAGCCTTTTCTTCTGGCAGCCAGAGACCTCTGGCATGCAACGGTTCCGGTGTGGGCTCCCCAACCTTCCAAGGAAGCATCCGTGGTGACCATCTCCTGGGATGGCAGGACTTCAACAGAGCATCTTCTGAGAGACGAGGGCACACTCTGCACCACCATCCCCCCATGGAACGCTCATTGAGGGTGTTCTGGTCTATCAAGGATCCTGGGGCCTGCAGCCACCTCGCATCCAGAAACTCCAGGATAGGACTCATCTGCAGTTTGCAAAGGCTGACTAGATTGAAGCAGCAGGACATCAAGCCCAGCAGCACTGTAGTCGACCATGCCACTGACAAGCGCTGTATATTACCCAGGATGGCTACCACCCTCTCTTCCGATGACAGACATGTTACTTTGTTGAGTCGGGCTCCCAGAAATAGAGCGTTCTGCAATGGCTCCAAGCAGGAATTCGGATAATTTATGAAAAATCTCAGATCCGTCAGCAGACGGCAGTTCTCGCTGTGAGTTTGCTCACCAACGCGTAGGAGCGGGATCGGACAAGCCAATTGACCAGATAAGGGTAGATGTGTTTGCCCTTAGGACAAAAGGTGCGCCGCCACTGGAGCCAAACACTTTGTAAAGACCCTTGTGGCTGAGTCAGTGCCTTGAACTGATTGTGTCATCCCTGGGCCACAAAATGAATTTGCAGTGTTTACGGTGAATGGGGACGTATGTGTCCTCCAGATCCAGTGATGCCAGGAAGTCGCCTTGTTCTAGCTAGGCGAGCACATGCTGCAACATGAGCATCCTGAACATTGGGACCTCAAATATCTGCTGAGACGTCTCAAGATTGAACTCCACCTTCCTGTCTTCTTTCGGATCAGAAAGTATCTGCAGTACACTCCGAAGCCCCAGAGGGGTTGGAGGACAGGCTCTATCGCCCCCTCCGACTCCCCCATTTATTTTTAACATGCCATGGACCTCCCAAAGAAGCTGCGCCACGTGTTTTTCTTGTTGAATGACAGGGGGAACCACAAAGGTGTGATCCTGTCCGAGAGCGTCCAGCACCCATCTGTCAGTGGTGATAGTCTTCCACACGCTGACGAACCTCGCCAGCCAGCCTCCCACTGGGGAGCACAAGTGGGAGCCCGAATTCACAGCCGGTTCAGGCCCGCTTCGGTTTCAGGACCCTGGTCTGCAGAGATGCTGTCATCCGCTACCATATGCCTGTAAGCAACCTCTGTACGCTTCTTGGTCGATAAGGGGTGTTACATCCTTTGGAGGACCTGCTGGACTGTTGTCGAGGAATGAAAGGACGCTGACGTTGCTGCACGGTAGCCAGTGAACGTGCAGTCTCTGTCTTGATCACTTGCAGAGACTCGATGGTCTTGCCAAAATGGTTCACCCCATCAAATGGCATGTCCAATAATTTGAACTGAACGTGCGCTCTTAAGTTGGTGGCTTTGAGCCATCCCTGCTGCCGAAGAGACAGTCCGTTGCCCATTTGCCAGAAACCTGTGTCTGCGATATCCACTGCCACGGCATGGCCCGAGGCCACTTCCCGCAGCAGCGCCAGAGCTTCCACTTTCTTATCGTCAGGTAAGAAGTCCAGAATAGGGCCCCATTTATACCATAGCTCCCGGTCATAGCGGGACAAAAAGGCCAGGGCGTTAGCGGCTTTAATGGTGCTGGCAGCAGTATATATGATCCTTTTCTCCCCCATCGCGACCAGTTTGTTCCCCTCTTGTTCCGGGAGCACCATGGAAGAAGACGACGACTGGCTCAACTATCGTTTTCTGGCCACAGCTGAGACCACAGTCGGATGAAGGCTGGGACTGCAGGCCCTTGGGGGCAGAGTCCGGGACCCTGTATTTCTTCTCCAGCCTATCCCTATTGTGGGATGTTTTTACCCACTTCTGCTCTGCGTGCTGCAGCACTCTGTTAGGAGGGTGCCAGAAATAACAAAATGGCCGCAAAACCCTTGTACGTGCCTAAACTTCTGAAAACTGTACTTTGCAACGCCCAAAAAGATGGCTGCCCAATCAGCCACGCATGTTGTCAGTGGTGGAACAGAGATCTCACTCCTGGAATATATCACTGGGCCCCACAACAAGTGGAAATGGAGTACAGAAGGGAAAAGCATTGTTTGGCTAAATGAAACCCCAAAAGCTTGCTTTAAATCCTTTTTTTGTTGCTGAAACTGCAAAATGCTGGTACAAAACACCCTCAAGCATCCAAAATTCTTGCTGGGTGCTACAATTCACTTAGTTAAGAAATCATTGTAAACTTGCAGGGTCCTGAAAAGCTGAAAGCATAAAGGGATTTCCACAGCAAAAGTGGCCCGTCTGTGGATTTCAAAAATCTCTGTGCAGCAGTGGACTGCTGAAATGACAGCTGCCAAGAGCCTGCCTGATTAAACTTTAAACATGTATAAACTGAAATCAAATGTTTGCAATCTAAGAGGCCGGTTACTGAGAGTAACCATCTTGTAATTGTTTTGATCCCATGGTTTAAAATCTTGAATCAGAATTCTAGCTGCTATTTTGAAATCACAAGTTTGTTTTAAGCTAAGGGAAAATGCAACAGAATTAACAATATCAAGCCTGGCTAAAAGCTACCAAACTGGAATATCAGGTTTCTCCATAGAAGGATGGCCTTCCCTCCCACCCACAAGGAAATCACACCCAAGCAGTAATTATAGGGTTTGGAAAGAACTTGGTCTACAGAGGCAAAAGGGAACAATGGACATTTTCTACTAAGGAAATGCGGGGTGTGAGGACAGTCGTAAATTACTTCTGCCAAGAGCAAACAGGGAGGAGACTGCTTCTGGACTGCAGGGAGACAGAAAGAGGTGGACCCGAACAACCATCTGTGGCTGAACCTTCACAAAGAACATTTTCTTCAAAGACTTATAAATTTGCAGGTGAAAATTATACAAAATATAAAAGTAACAGATTGGTGAATCTAAATTTTGGCTGCACGTTTCAAGAGGCGGCAAAATCGTGTGACATGTTCTGGAAAGAAATGGCAGAAAATGTGATTTTACAACAAATTTATTTTCGCTAGAAGTCTGAAACAACACTTATGCCCATGTTAACGCGCACACTTGTAGAAATTTGCTTAGAAATTGGACATTGTGTTCCTGATGAAAAGGGTAAAATTCTGTGAAAAGCTGAGCCAAGATCCCACAACTACGGGGTTTTGAGGGCTAGCTGCTATATAACATATGTAATCTGTATATCTGATTGTTATAGAGGTTGCACATGTGTAAATATGTATGGTGCCAAAAGAAGAGTTTGTGTTCAAGGGGCTATGGGTGGATTCTCTGCCTCATAAAATCACACCCTAAAGGTGACACACTGTTGCTCTCCACACCCTAAAGGTGAAACACTGTTGCTCTCCTCCTACCAAGGAGGAGAGGAGACTCTGGCCCAATCACCTGTCAAAGGGGCGAGCCTAGGATAAACCAGTACACACCCATTTATCATAGCATAAATAGAGACAGCTCACCACTCAGAAGGACAGACAGATTCACTCATTATCCTGATACTGGCAGAGCACCCTGCTGCTGAACTCTACACCTTCCTTGCTCCAGACTCCAGAAACTTGGCAAAGCAGAACCCCATTGCATAGCTGAACCATTTATAGCTAGGCCTCAAATTCCAGAACCAGAACCCCACAAACCTAAGGGGAAACATCAAAATACAGCCGGGCTGCGATGTACTGCTTGCCTGCTGAAAGAATCATCATCAGAACCAAGAAGGGCTGATCCAATCCAGTCCTGTGGCGTGCCGTGGCCAGCGCGCCTTGGCGATTGCAGATCCAATCCGATGTGCCCAGCTGTCTGTCAAAGAACCAGATCCCATTCCCTGACCAGAATCTTGACGGACCAGAATCCTGACGGTTCCGTTTAAAAACATATCTAGTGAGTATCTATAGATAGAACCGTGTCACTAGCAGAAGTACCTTGCTTAGTTAATCCCCATCTTAAACCCTTGTAGTCAGAACGTGTATTGTTAGGAGTACTTTTGAATTACTTGAACTCTCCAAACCATTCTATCTTCCTCCTGTAATAGTATTGCTAAAACTATCTTTGTGCTGATCTTTTCCCATCTGAAGAAGGCGAGTCCTTAGCAGGCAGTCATTCTGATCAAGTGGCTGTGTTCCTGTGGGGCATTCATTTTGTTCATAGTCATCCTCTAGTGTAAGAAATCCTTTTGTCATTCTAAAAGTGCATTCCTGTTTCCCATTCTTGCGCCTATCTCGGAAAAACAACCTCCACTAAAACGTCCTCAGTTTTTGTGCTAAAAACGCTAAATCGCATCCAAAACCGCACCCCAAATCCATACGGTTCTCCCGTTATCGCGCAGTGAAAAGTTTGCCGCGATTTTCGTTTTAGGGAAATTCTGACACGTGTAAAATGGCTTTTGATTACTTCCGACTTGATTTTCAAGATTTCAAAATGGTTTCTTGGTATTAAATCATTGCTTGTGTTTGTATGCAACTATCCAAAGCGGCTCCCATAAGAATTTATAACAATTTCAGCAATTTAGATCATATTTGGTGTTTTTGCCCAGTCCATTCTAAGATAACTTTAAAAGCCATTCTGACAGCTTGACAGTCAATTCCGTTTTTCTCTGTGTTTGCTGGGGGAAAGTGGGATTGATATTCTGTGTGAATTTTGCCATTCCTGAAAACCTGTTCTCTCCTCCCATCTCTTTACATTGCCTATTGGGGGATGGGTGTGCAGGGGGAACCTTTAACCACAGTGCTATTTGATCTGAACACACACAAAAGTATCATTTCTGTGCTGAATTGTTTTGCTCACTATTACTCCTAGTGTATTAAAGAGATTATTCTGTGTTACATCACCCCATTGGTGATTATTGTGTACCCATTAAAACATCATGTGATTAAATTGTAAATACATAAATAAATATTGTAACTTTGCAAACCAGCCTGATCCCTGGTTCAGTGTGACCGGGGGAGGGGGGTGGGGGTTGGGGCGTTACAGGAGAGGTGTGTGATAGGAGTGGTATATCGTTCAGAATAAAGAACTTTTAGACACAAATATATAAGGATTTCAGTTGTGCATTAAATGCCAGGTGTTGACTTGGATGTGTGCCGGATTGAAATCACTTACACTATTGGGCGGCGCATACTCAGGATCTTCATCAGGGTCAAGCCCTTTATCCCAGATATCGTCCAGCAAGGGGCCACACATGATGTTCTTTCGCCTGGACTCAAGTCATTGGTAAAGGAAACCTACCTTTTTAGTCTCCTCAGGTACCAGATGAAATGGCTCCGAGGCCCTGGACATCATAGCATGAAACGAGCCAACCTCATCTGGTGGAGAGGCCCTGTTGGGTTCATCCGTTGCACCACAAAGGCTCCCAGTCTGCTGGTACGAAGCCATCTCCCTCATCAGGGTCCATGGCCGAAGCCGCCGTATCCATGCTCGTGTGGGTTGCCGGGTTCCCCAGTCGGCATCAAATCCCAAGGTGGGGTGTCGTTTGACGCATTGGGCCCAGTAGGGTCTTTTCCTTGTGCCGGGGTGGCCTCCCAGGCTACATGCTGGCGAACATGTATAGCAGTTTGGGCACAAATATAATTTTAATTAAGGACAGCCTACCTGCCAATGACAATGGTAAGCAACTCCACCTTTGGCAATTCCCTAGTAAGCACTGGTGTTCGAGTGATCACAAGAACCGTGCCCATTTAAACCCCAGCCTGTGTGCTGGTTCCTGTGCTCAATTGGTCATTGTAAATATTTCAGACTGTTTAGTCGCATGCCTGAGTACTTGCCAAACTTCACCACCGTTTCAATCACTTGTGCCACGTTACTGTCAGAATCCCCGATATGTAGCAAAATATTGTCTGCATGCAACAATAGGACGTCTGCCTTCCCTCCAACAGGCATACCTGTGCGACTATGTTCAGCATGCCTCTTGTCAACCAGTGGCTCGATGACGAATGCAAACAGCAGAGGGGATAACAGCAGAGGGGATAACAGGCACCCTTGCCTAGTCCCCCCCCCACCCCTCCAAATGTAACACCTGGGAGTCATGTCCATTAGCTCGAACCCAGGCCAAGAGATGCGCGTAAAGCAACCTCACCCATGAGATGAACCGAGGTTCAAACCCATAGTTGGAGACCACCTGAAACAAGAACGGCCGCGATACAGTACTGAACACGTTTTGCATATCCAGGGATGTTACAGCTTTTAATTCATGCGGTGTCTGTGCTACAGAACTATAGAGCCATTGAAGGGTCAATGCTGTAGAGCAGCCGGGTATAAACCCTGATTGATCAGGATGGCCCATCCCATATATGGCACTAAGGAGGTAGAGCTGGCTCGGTGGGAAAAAAAATCTCATTCTTAGCAAATATTTTTGCAACTGTATTTATGAGGGACAGAGGCCTGTAGGATCCACAGTTCTCCACCGCCTTGAGCAAGAGTATTATAATCACTTCCCGCACTGTCTCGGGTAGCACCCCCTTAATGAGTGCCTCCTCCCATAAGTGTAACAAGTGTGGGCACAATACATCTAAATACTCTTTGTAAAACCCTGCCCCAAACCATCAGAGCCCATGGCCTTCCCGTTGGGCAAGTAAACTGTGGCTGCACAAACCTCCTCTACTGTCATAGGCACCTCTAGTGACTCCCGACAAAGCAGGGTAGTTGGCATCCTGCTCAAATACTGTTCGGTCTCGGTTAGAGTAGTGCTCCCCTTGGGCTGAAAAGTCGTAGAAAACATTGATGTCTGCATCAACATGAACTGTCGAGCCATCTACTTTCCTGATAAAAAAGGTATATGCGTATTCCCAGACACCGTTTTAATCGGGCAAGCTAATATTTGACCGAGCCAGTCAGCCTCCCCGTACTTACTTCCTAGCTAGCAGCGGCCTGTCCATGAACTTCAGGTCCCTCTGCACCATGTCTCTGTAAGCATTCAATGCAGACTTAATCTTGAGGTGCAGGCCTTGCGACAGGCACAGTGAAAAGTTCCCCAACAGCACTTATGCCTTAGTTTTCCAAAAGTACATTTAAAATTCCATGGTCACATTGTTACGTACTTTTTTGCAACATAGGATTTGGGTTCAAAAACTTTGCATTGAACTGTATGTGCACCGTCAGAGACTTTTGAGCTACAATATTAAATTGGGAGGTCTTCTGCCAGTTTTTAGGCTTGTTGCGTTATGTGATTGAAGTATGAGGGACTGCATAGCAAATTGGTATACCTCTTCTGCCAGTTCTTGCTGTGATATTTTGTGATGTATAGGAAATTTGGTTTTTACGTAGACAGTTTGTGGGTTTAAAGATGCAAGTGGTATAACAAATGTGTATGCATGTGGTTTCATTTTGAGTACGACTTTGTGCTGTGTCCTGTCCCATCCCATGGTTAGTGTGTTTGCAAGAATGGAGGGTTGCTGTATCTTGTCTCTTGCTCGGATGAATGCATCCGAATTGAGCTTTGATATAATGTCTATCAGTGTTCAGGTGATTGGAACAGTCTGTCCACTTTCAGGATTAAAGCTCGGACAGTGTCTGGTGAGCTGCCTGGCTGGAGAGTGAACATTCCAGTAGGGATCCCCATGCTTCGAGTACTTATGGATTGTCTTGCATGTGACCCCTGTAACGGACAGAAAATGTCCTTTCTGTACAACCGCCTCAACACAGGAATGCAAATTCTTTGAAATCCCTCTAGACCTGCAGAGCGATATCTTTAGTTTACATATTCTGCAATTGCCCCATTGGTACTCACAATATTTACCAGTGCTTTGTGTAAAATGGTGCATGTCGCACCAGAAGCATACTTCTTATTTGGTACAATGCTGCCACTGAAAGAGTCACCACGCAGCGTGAAACTAAATTTGCCATTTAATGCAAACAAGTTTGTTTGCAGTAAATGGCAAATTAAAGTTTCCACCAACCACCTACTTGCCAGCAAGGTAGAGTAGCATGCAAAATGTACTTGCCCTTTATAAAATCTGTACCTATGCGAGTGGATGAGTAGATTTTGCGAGGCCTGAAACAATACATTTGTTTGAACAGTCTAAACCTAAAAGATAGAAAAGGTATTTTACCGATTTAGGGAGACTCTGAAAAGCGTGCTTTACTTGGGGTTCCATCTGCTTCATAGCCTGCAAGGCATAGCGACCTAAAACACAAGCAAACATTATTGGCTTTTAACGTAATTCAAAGCAGTCCCATATAAAAAGCATGTAAATTTGTAACATGAAATTCTGTTGCACTGGCATAACAAAATGCCATTGTTACCGACCCCTTTGTGCTCATGCTCAGAACATGGTAATCAGTTAAAAAAGGAGGAGGATAAAGGATCTACCTTAAATGTCATTGAGTGAAAAATGCAGCTTGGGACAAGCAATCGAGAAAATGCTAGGCAGTGAGATGACCTAGGTGGAAAATGATTCCAAGTAAACGCATGGCAGATGGACATCATCAGCAGCCAGACAGGAGCGATGATGATATGTTATGGCGGTTACATGCATAAACCTCACCCAAAGTATATAGGTGGTAGCGAGAAGGAGGCAATATGACAAGTAGATACTTCTATAGTGCTTGGGTCAGCATAAGTTTGAATTGAAGTGCTTAGGGAGTGGAAGGTGATCGACAGGAGGCATAAAACCCCATGATGCGAGTATGCACATTACACAACATGAAGTGAAAATCGGGAGGTGGTAAGTCTACAAGGGAAAGGGGTTCATGACCCAACTCAGGTAGAAGGACCAGACGGATAGAGTGACTAAGTGCAGGGTGCATTGTAGGCCTCCTACTAAAGCTGTTGCTGCAGAGAACACCCTCTGCTTCCCTGCACTCCCCAACCCGTACAATGACCTGCTAAGCCCAGAGTTAAAGAAAAAATAAATACAGGGGGATATCTGGCATCATTTGAGATTAACACCCACACACCTATACACAATCATAGCGCTAAATTCATTCTTCTACATGTTCATCTGCTACCAGGGCCTCCCTTTGCATGTACGTGGTGGCAGTGTTTCTACTAGATCGGAATTTAGAAGGTTTTGATTTGTGCAACTACTGGAGGCACAGGAGTAGCCTTACCACAAGAGATGGGAAAGTGACAGAGGGCTCTTTGATAAGGGGGTAGGAAGACTGGTGGGTTGCTAGGTTTCACTGCCGATGTGTATGCCAAGGCCATGATATAGAATCGGGAATGCGTCTGAGAGAAAGCTCAAACATAAATCCAAATAGACTGCAAAGGGGGGTGGTTCTAGGTATGGTTGGGGTGGCAACGTGTACACCTTAAGGGGTTGTGGGGGCAGGGGGACTATACTTTGTTGCCATGAAGTATAAGTACTTAAGAGTAAACCATAACTCTGAGGGATAGTTCCTAAGAGCTGGATCATTTTATATCGCTTATGTCTCTTTGAAGCATCTTCACAGAGATGAGGGGGGGGACGCAGAGTCAGGTTAAAAGGGGCATAGAAATGCAATCGAGAAGTAGGAAACAAGCAAAAAGTAGACAAATACGTGACAGGTTCCCCAAGCCGCCTGAAGGCAGATTCAAAGCATCAAGAAGAGAAATGGCAGAAGAAATAGGATACATGTAGGGTACTGGTAACCATGCCACAGGAAATGAAAGCAAAAGTACCACATCCATAAGTTTTAAACTAAAGGAACCGGTGAAGTCCTGAAACCAGATAGCTGCCATAACACTGCAAAGTCTATACATGTGTGGTCTGCTTTTTTAAACAAGATAATGGTTTGGCCATTAAGTTCCTTTTTAGGAACTTAATGGGCAAGTTATGAGAAGAAGGAGAAGAAGGAGAAGAAAAAAAAATAATAATATATATGACACACACACACACCTCCAAAGTAATGCAGACAACAAAAGCAAGCACATCGAAATTTACTTTTCCTAACCTGCAAATCCGGCGACAGCTATAGTCAAGCCTGCTGCTACCACAGTACTGGCCTGCAAAATATTACAAGAAAAATACTTTAAACGAGCCCATTATTATTTACAGTCGTGCTAGTGAAGGAAGGTAAAGATGTGATTCACAATTATTCATCATTTTAAATCTCATATGCTTTAAATCTTGATGATAGGTATACAAACCAAGAATACAAGAAAATAGAATTTCTAAACTAAGGCACAACATATTTTCAAAGTATGGTAGTTTCAGTTAAAACATTGTACACAATATTAAGGCAATCTTCAATTCTATACCAGGGAAAATGCACGCATTCTCCCCTGCACACAATTTTCGGTCTCGTCAAGAGTCAACTATCACTCGTTAATGGCCAATACAAATTGAGCCCTACCTTAATTACACATAAAGCCGCATTACAGGATAGAGACGCAGTCAACATGGACAAAAAACATTACTTCCAAGGTCAAATATATCCCCATACACAATTTAATAAACAAAAATACCCATTGCATACTGTTCATGCATTTTAAATTCCTGAACAAAGATTCACAAGAGAAAATGTACTGATGTACAGGTAAAAGGGCAAAAGGAACATTGATCAAAGCAATCACATTGACGCAATACAACAAATTAAAATGGAAACTAAAGCACACTAAAGGAGCCCTATTAGTTGTCCAAAAGGTAGTCCTTTACTATCAGCAAAGTATACAAATGAGGAAAAACACTTTAGAACAGTTTGCGGGGGTGGCCAAGAAGGCAGCAGTGCAGGAGCTTCCTTACTGAGCTCTGAGGAGGCCAGTGTCGTTAAGTAGTCTGGATGTTGCGATCTATCCTGGGGAGGTCCCCACCCGGAGGGGCCCCACCCGCTGTTGGCGCACAATGTGTGACATCGGTGCCAGTGGAGGACCTAAGAGAGGGTCATGTCCTGATGCGCTATGTGGGCCTGCGGGGCAGGCGGTCGGCAAGTCCCGAGAGAGCTGTGCTCCGACGTCGGTCTTGCGGCCGGCACTCCTGCTGAGGGATGGAAGAGGCAGGCAAGCGAGTGAACTGGCGGCGGAACGCGCAAGCCCTACTTGACACGAGTAATGCTCTTCACCTTACGAGAAGTGGAACAGAACAGGAGATGGACATCTTGGGCTAGTCTACGCAGCCTTAATCCCAGAGGGGTCGAGACTCTCCCGAGTTTACCAGATGACAGCACGGCTGCACACCAACTCGCAGGCCTGAGAGAAATCTATAAAGAATAGCTGGGAACCCCTAATTGCACAAGCATAGATTTAGCCTTGCACCCATCGGGCCCAGTCTTTCCCCACACCTTGATCCACGGTTGGCTAGCATAGGAAGCAGACGGTAGAATGGCTAATGGCAAGGGCAAGAAAAAAAGCATAAACAGCCGGCTGTTGATTTCTTCACAATGCACAGTAGACAACCGGGTTCAGAGGAGAGATCAATGAGGCGAACGGAAACCGAGTTTGACAAATTTAAGTGGTGCAAATGGAAAGGAGAACCTCTACACTCGAGCAGAGAACCACAGAACTTGACCAGTAATCTGCCCAAATATCCTAGTTGGTGCAACAAATGGAGAGTGAAGTGAAGGCGCTAGTCAAGGGGAAGGCAATGCTGGAGTACCCTGAAAACGTATTAAGAGCAAAGCAGGTCAGCGTGATTTGGTGTTCAGTTGGTGCATGACCAGATTGCCTTTGCTACAACATGGCTCCCAGACATGCTGGTCGTGGAGGAAGACCCCATTTATGCTGATAAATATTATAGAATTAAAACTCAGGTAGAAGATGCCCATTGTCAAATATATATGAGAAAGAGAGACCATATGAACCTCAAGTCACCGGCAGAGGTAACTTACACAGAATTACCCATCACTTACCAAGTTCCTAATTGCACCTTCTTGCATGGGGATTGTTTACTATTACAGCTTTATAGTTCCTAATGCCTTATGTTTTAGGGAAGAACTGTAACTTTTGGTACAGGTTTTGGGAAGTCTAGTCCAGACTGGGACTGTGGGATAGCACGGCTGACATTGCCGTCTACCGCTAAGTGCTACAATGCAAGCCTTTCATTTTATGCTGCGCGGAGCCTGATCATGACTTAGTACTCGTTACACCCTTAACAGCTGTCTGCCGTCACTTGCCACATCTCGCTTGCCTTTTGCACTCTTGGCTCCCTCTAATTATGCATGCTCTTCGTAGCAAACCTGCTGCATTGGTGTTCTCCTTTGATCACCCTGCTCATCTTTCTAATCACCATTACCACAATTTTGCACAGCAGCAGTGATCCAATCAGGGACCACTGTGGGGTCGACTCATGCATGCACATTAGGCATACATGGTATGTGGATTCAGACCAAACAGTCCCAGCCCACTTTCTGAGACCACTAGCCTGCGAAAAACAGCTTTTCGAGGCAAATGCAGGACCATAAAAAGGGAATACCTGAGAGGTTAGGAAGAATGCCAAAGTATAAGAGAAAAACCCTATGGCACTGCCATTTTTAGGACACTAGCCACAGTTAGTAGCCAAACACGAATGAGCCAACTAAAATATATCAAACCACCAGCTTGTCTTTAGGCACATTTAAAAGTAACAAAAACATCCTTTAGAGCAGGTATAGGGCAATACAAAGTATCCCCACTGCGCTGTATTGAAAGATTATGTGTGCAATATGAAAATGTTAGCTAAACGGCTGTCAAAAGACAAAAGGGAAACAGTTTCCCAGCACTGACAGTCTGAAGGACTAGTCCGTTTCCCCATGACAAATGAGCAAAAGGCCAGTGAACTTCCCTGTAAAGAGTCAGGACAAGGTGTAAAACAAAAGCAAATGTTTTGGGGGTCCATAGAAAATTGAGAAAAAGTTGCGTAAAAGATAAACTTTGCAAACAATGGAGTACTGGACAGGGTAAAAGGAGCTATTAGAACAAAGCTTGATAAAAGCACATTTAATTGGGGTGGAAACTGTTGAAATATGCAAATTTGGTAATGAAGTAAATGTCATACCTTGCTAGACAATTTGTAATGTAAAGATGCCATTTGAATTACTGCTTGGCCCTCAATGTACATACCTGGTCTGCATAGCACAACCAGTTCAGATCAACAGCCGATAAAAATTCTGCAGACCAGAATGCTGATTCAACCATGAAGCTTTAGTTTTTCTTGCCCGTCTAGTCCAAATGAGTCAGCTTGTGGTTTCCACTACAGCAAATCTGCCCGCTTTACTCCCAAAGAGGTAAGCAAGAAAGGTATCAGTGGACCATCTCAAACCTGTTCCAGTTTGCGTCATTGCGTTGTATCAGAATGTGTGTGCATTGCCATTTGAAGTACCAGAGGAGGAGGAGCTGGTACTACATCACTCTAGAGCAAACGAAGATTTATAATATGCCACAACTAAAATCGAGAAGTGCAGAGACCCTTCCCAGTTGGACGCAAAAAGGAATACAACCCTTAACATAAGCAGTTCACTTGTGAACTTAATAAACATAACGTACACCATAATGGCAAATATCTATTTTTATTACAAATAAACCATCTCTTTATGCTTTAAGACTTCTGCACTCCTTTATCCATGAAACCTACCATGAAGCTGTAAAATAGGCCTGAATCCACCGAGTTTGTCACACACCTTAAAGAAAAAAGAACAGGGTGAGAGCATTCTAGACTTTATACACATCCATCCTCGTCCCCTGGGTCATTTCCGAGTATCGCAATGTAAAACACACAGTGAGCCTGCTACAAGTGCACAAGTGTTCTGTGGTAGATGAATCTAGGAGAGTTAAACCGTGTATTCCTATATATTTATTTTTAAATGCACTTCATACGTTTTAAACAGAGAAACAAAAATTTCACCTTTGACATTTTAGTATTACAATAGTACCTATAATGGTAGTAAATAAATACATATGGCCGGTAAGTGATACACTGCTCCAATTGCCTATGGATTAAATTTTCAATATTAGAATACTAATCCATGTGGAACAAATCTATGAATAGCAACCAAGTCCAACACTGTTCCTCAAGGACATCTCTCAATAGCACTGTGGAGCTTACAATAACACGCCATGTACTGATGCATTACTGTACAATAATAAATTAGTAACTTAGAATATATAACATGGAATTGATGTGCAGGTTTCAAGGAGGAATGAATCCAAGATGGCAAATGTATTTATGCAACAGTAAGTTCCACTCAGAGGGGTCAGTGTCTTCACTACTTTATTGCCCATTGTGGGTAAAGCCTTATCCTGATGCAGCACAACAAATCATTTCTGGTGCGTAATTTGCCAATGTTGGGGAATTTGATGCCACCCACATGCTAGCCTTCCGTCACCAGATTAAGAAACCCAAATTTTCACATTTATAGTTCACACTGCCAGAAGAAAATGAAGGTATTCAACCTAGCAGACGTATAAATGTGTTACAGGAGTTCCGTATCTAGAGTTCGGGGGTTCACCCATACCCACTGCCCAGCCCTAACTGCTTGTGCACCGGTAAGGAGTCCTTTCCAAGGTCCCTACTAACCTTTTATTCCAATAAAGCATCCTACTTGAAAGTAATTGATGTATCCTGTGGAACTTTACCTTTTCTGCTGCTGCACATAACTTAACATCCCTCCTCAAATGACTTTGGAAGAACTCTTAACTAGTTAGGGAATGGACTACTAAAGTATTGGAATCATTAAAAAGGTATTGCAAAGTAGTATATTGCTTTTGCTAGTGCTGAATAGATACCCCTTTTTCCTTACAACAGAACATTGTCCGAGTGACTTTACAAAGTGAATTGATGTACCATTTAACTGTGTTCATGACTGGTACAAGCCACTACTATTGAAGCATTCACCTGAAAAAGTGTTGCTTATGTTTACCATTTGTGTTGGTTAGTATAATAGTATTTAGTCACCTGAATAGAACTTTGCCTCGTGTATATCAAATACATTTATATTTTACATTAACTACAAGTGTGTGGGTGTTTCTTTGAGCCTGTGTTTTTGCAGAGTTGAGCGTACTTACCTATAGCTCACATCCTCATCATAAGAGAAGCCTGGCTGCTCTGCCATTCTATCAAAGCTTTGGGTTGTATAGACTTTTACTACGAGTTGGGGCATGTATAGCAAGGGATTGTTTAGAGAGTTTCACCTGCTGGTAGACTTTAGGAAAAGCCCTCAACAGTAGGTGATGTACATGCTCTGTGAAATATTATATTGTAGCTGCTTTGAGCAGGCATTATGCGATCACAGCTTGTCATACAAACACGTTTTGGGAACATCTCTCCAAGCTTCCGTCAGGAAAGATTTCTCTTTTGGCAAATTTCCCACCATAGTTCCAAGGACCCTGAGGTGAACCAGGAGTCGGATGAAGTAGTGGCACCGTTTAAGGGTGTTTATTCAATTAAAAAAAATAAAACACCAATTTAGCCCCATCGCTATGAGGGAGTTCCCTACCCAAGAAACTAAAAGTAAGGGTGCTCTTCAAAGTCCAAGAGGGGAGTCACTCCCAGAGAGGTCCCACTTACCCAGACCCCTATGGAGGGTCTTGCAGAGCAGCCCCCCCCCTCCCCCCTAGTCTCAAAGGGGGTGGCTCCCCTCTGGGAGAGTGGGCAAATAGTCCAGATTCGTCACAACACCCAAAAACCGTTTTTGAACCGGTCCTTATTTTTTAAAGTGAAGTTTTCAGCTTCACTCCCCTGGTCTTTTGCTCATTTGTGTTAAGGGGTAACTGATCAGTCTTTCAGAGCATCACTTCTGGGAAACTTTGTTTACCTTTGCACTCAAGTAACTTAACATTGCACACAGCATTTTACAATGCAATGGGGATAGTTGTGCATCACCCTAGATTTTTACACATTGGATTTTGTGTTACTTTTATCTGTGCCTAAGTCAAGCTAGAGGCAGCAATTCCATTTTTACCATGTCTGTTAATTCTAGAATGTGCATTGGAGTTTTCCACATCCTGAATGCAAGACTACAACTACCATAGTGCAAAGTCATTCAAACTTTATTAAAAAAAACAACAAAAAAAAATGGAGTTTTGCATTGCTGCAATCAACAAAGACAGCAAAAGAAACGGTCATAAGGGCACCAGTTTTCAGTCCTTGTTATTCACAACCATACAGTTCTATGTTTTAATATATGTCTATGTTAAATGGGTGAGGTCGACCACTGCTACAGAAAAGAATAATGCAACTTACCGGTCATAGACCCATGCCAACTCTGAATTTAATACTTACTATATTAATAAAACAATTAGAGAGTGGGGTAACATCAGTACTTGTGGTCAGTGCCATGTGAATTTGCAGACTTGGCGCTGGACTACACTACAAGTTAGCTTGTCATTACTACTTAGTAGTTCCAGCCTTGATCAGTGCGACTAAAAAAAAAGTTTTTTTTTTTTTTTAAATCAGATGTCCCAGTCAAGGAATGAACAAATACTGCACGCACAAACTCACTGGTTCCCCTTGCCCAGACTTTGTGCATATCTGTCTTTTCTAGGCCACAGACCATTCTTACTTTCTTTGTGATGGATTGGTGCATGCTGCACAATTCACACAAATTGTGTCTTAACAGGCTGAACTACATTATTGAACTACTTGCCACTATTTATATTTATTTGTTATAGTGATCTAAATGCATTCACATCAGATTACACTCTAGCAGGGAAACCCCCATTAAATGTTGGAGGATGGGGAAATAAAGTGAGGGGTCAAACAGTGGGCACAAACATGGCTAGATGCATTGGGAGCTTTGTGACCGTGTTGGAAGAGTAACTTAGCAGCATCACTTTTGCAAATTACATTTCTTGTGTACAATGACAGTTATGCTGGTGCTACCGGCAACTGCGAATGACATACTCTCTGGCTATCAACTCCACTCGCACCCACAAATAGTTAAGGATCCAGGAAACCTGCTCGGTGTAAGAGGTAATGTTATCCTACCGTGCAGATTCATGGGATATGCAAGCATAAAGCTGGTGTTGATAAAAATGTATTTTAAATCCTGTGCTTGCTCGACTCATTACAGTTGAATATGCCAATATTTTTTAATGCTTTTAAAATGCCAAGCAGGTATGAAGGCCTTTATAGTTAGAATATGGAAAATAGGGATATGAGCCAATCTTCACCATCTTGTTTATGTCATTCGAGGCTGAAATGTTTTAGAGAGAAAGCATCTATTTTGTGAACCTCTTACAGTCGCTACTTTTACCAAATCAGCCTATTTGTGCAAATTAATGAAAACATTTGTCAAATTATTTGAAAAATTCAAAATGAACGGGTGTATCTAGTAGGATTGCAATTGGGCTAATAAGCAGAGAGGGGCACATGGAAAGCTGCTCAATGCAGGGTAGATCTGGCAAATCATCTGCTGTAGATCCTCCAGGAAGTTTCAGCTTGCATGAAACTGCTTGGAACAATTAAAAGGCTAAAACATTTTGATTAGGGTCAATAACGGGAATAGGTATAAAAAGGAGGGCGACACCTTGAAAATAAGGCTCACCTGAGAGCTAGTTGTACAGTGTTTTTGAAATGGCTATGCTATACTGATAAGTCGCATAAGGTGTGTGTACCTGCACATGTGATGGGAACAACTGTCACATGCTTATACAAAAGCCAAAACCTGCTCGTTTAGTGTGCATTAGAAGCCTAAAATAAATACTGCATTTTGAATACATCCCTGTCCAAGTCTAAATATTGTGTGCTTCCCTGCGTGTATTCATTGTGGATCTCTGGCTGCACTCTGCTGAGAATAGCCTGGACTGCTCTCCATTGCTACGCTACCTTAATTGGGGGTTGGCTAACCTGAGAGTTCCCCAGTTCACTATAACTAGAGGGTGACCTCCTAAAATCTGTCCACCAGGCCAGATCATAGAAATCCATTTTAAACAGCTACCTACCAAGTTATGCTTTGTATTAAATAATAAAATGATGCAGGTAATTCCATCTCTGAAAGGGCAATCTGTTGATCAGATTGCCCTTTCATCCGCTCCACGCAAAAAACAATGTGCACTTGTGCTTTGTTGCATCAGTACCCTGATATTAGGGCACCTGCTCTACCAGTGGCAGACAGCAGGTTCAAGAGGTCACAGGGGCCCATTTGACAGCTGCAGTGACAGCCAATCTCTGCAGCGCTGGAGCTGCATTGACAATTTGCACCTCTGTTCCAAAACCCTATAACTAGGAGTCCACCTCGTACTGGCAGAATAATCTTTAAAAATAAGCCATACCCGAGTTATGGCATAGTGGATGGGATTTTCATAATTATTACAGGCGCAGCCAGTGCTCCAGATAATATTTTGAGGTGGGAGTATTTTACTCCCCATTTTTAAACATTTAAAGTAAATGTGATTTCAAGAGAGTAAAAA
Organism: Ambystoma mexicanum; assembly: GCF_040938575.1. Taxonomy (NCBI): domain Eukaryota; kingdom Metazoa; phylum Chordata; class Amphibia; order Caudata; family Ambystomatidae; genus Ambystoma; species Ambystoma mexicanum. Next base: position 552,975,145 of record NC_090924.1, on the reverse strand, counting down.
TGACTTTTCTCCTTTGCAAGAGAGTAAAATGTATGGGTCATCCAGCCAATGCGTGCAAAAACTGTATGGAAATCATTACTATGTGGCAGCTTTCTTCATTGTGACAGAATGCACCTTTCATTATTTCTCTAAGGTCTGGCCATTTAATCTCTCCTGTATATATTTAAATGTTGAAAACACAAAAAACTAGTCAATTACATATTAAAGCAAATATGAATTGCATTGTGTTTCGAGGTTTGATAGCAGAATTGTCTTTTCATGTTTAATGAAAGTCCTAATTTCCTGGAGATATCACTACCTAATGGTATGCCAATGTTATGATACAATAGTGCAGAGGCAAGTACTCCATGTAAATTCTATATCTAATCTCATGGTCAAATGGTCATTTACATAGAGCTATTGGCAAATGCTGTACATAGAACATATTTATGACAATTATCACCGAACCGTAGTCGGTACTCTTTTATTGACCTGGAAAGGATGAAAGGCTGAGTTTGCCTTGCAGGGATTCAAACCTGCAACCTACAGATCACGCACAGATCGCAGCAATGAGCGCTCAGCTGGCTGAGCTATCTTAATGGCTAACATCCTTCAGAGGTCAGTAAACTGAGTTTCGACTGAACTATAATAATCACAGTGCCTAGATGTTGGATGAACCATGTATGAAGCGCTACATAATGTTAAATACCTACCTGGGTTATCACAGGGACAGGTTTTGCAGAGTTTCTATTTCAATTACAAATGTAACTTTAATTTGTTTGTTTTTGAACAGCGCTTGCACTTCCTGGAGAGTCAGGTTTTGGATTGTAGTCTTGAAGATCTGAGAGGCTATAACACCTGTGATTGGTGTAATGGCAAACACTCACCCTTGAGCAAAGACTCTGCTGCCACTGACCATTTATAGTAATGTACCCCATTGACTGCATGTTTGATGGGGTGTAAACTAGAACGTGCATACTCATCATTTTACACACTGTTTGTATAATTAGAGCGTACATTAAAGTGGGCAAATTATCTGCCTCCACATGATTATGCACACAGCACAGGAACTCTAAAAAATACAATTGTGTAATACTGGTTTGTTTTACTGAAAAGGTTAATTCTTAATTGCAACTCAGTTTTCCATTTTATTAATTATACAATCCTAAAATGCTTGGAAAATTAATATGCTCATTGCTTACGTTTGCTTCATGAGCATCAACACAGCAGAAACTGAATGGAAAGAAATCATTCCTTTTATCACATTGTGCATTTTCTTTTTTTGAAAGGCTTCAGAGAAATACATTCTGTTTTAGAGGCTTGCAATTACATTAGATAACACTTTTTCTGGTTTCTGTCAAGTAACCTGACCTTTGCACTGCCCTCTGTTCTAACTTGTGTGTAAATGTACACAGGAAAATAATAAAGCTGTCGTATTTACAAGATTTTCTTGCGTAAAAAGGCCGATTACGCACCTTATCTGGAGGCCTGGGCGCAGCAATTTGATACCACATTTCAGATCCTGGAAGTCGAGCTCAGCTGTGGAAGGCGATGGGAATTCTGGCCAGACAGGCTCAGCCTGCCAAATGACAGGACAGGAACCTGAATGGACATGCCTTTTTTTGTAATCCCTTTGCGAGGGCAGGTAACACCCTCAGCGAGGAACAGCCACAGAACAGGTAGCTGCCCAGGCATCGAAGGAGCACCCCCATAAGGGAGTAGCTTCACAACCAGGTGCTGCATTTCTCAAAGTCCTTGGTGAGAATTGGAGGGTTAGAGTAGAGAGGACGACTGTGTACCCTCTCTCCCCTTCCTGGCCCCTCCACTTCCTTTTGGGTAAAACACTTTGGTTTGTGAGGTCAGAAGGACAAAGTCCACTTCATTTAAGAACAGATATTGGACCACTAAGGCAGGCTAGCTTTATTCAAATCACCTGCAGACGTTGACCTTTAAAGGAAGGCGTCTCACACCACCACTTTGATTCACTCTGGACCACCACTGGGGAAGGATTCATTATACCTATTTTGGGAGAATTTAACTTTCTAATGTCCTCAATCACTGATGTGAAGGAGCAGTCCAAGGCAGAGGAGAGCTCTGCATCCTACCCAATTCCAGAGCCCATTTGGAGTGAAACTTGCTGTGGACCAGGACTTGCTGTTCTGTACCAGAATGTCCAAGGGGTGGCAGAGCAGACCCTGAAAGGACGCACCCTGTGCAAATACTCCTGAATTGGGTCTCACAGCATCCGGAGGACCAGATCTGCCAAAGATCCCTGTTCTGCCATTTTGAAAAGGGTCAGACTGCTGTCAAAGCATAACTAGATACCATGGACACCAAGCTCGATACAGAGGGGTCCAGCAGGTGCCAACTTCTGACACTACCAAATAATTTCTTGCATATTAAGCCACTCAACACTGCATCACTCCCTCTGCTCAATGCCGGGGACAGCTGCAGAGTCTTGCTAACTCTTACCAGGGGTTACACCATGACTCGTTCCGAAATCACTCTCGAACTGCTGCTTCGCTGAACCACACATCGGGGCAACAGGATCGCCATTTCAACAACTGCCGCCTCACCGATGACTTGAAAGTGTCACTCGTCGACCCTTCCAGAGTCGACCCGGCCTCAAAGAGATCCTGGTGAGCACCCGGACCTGAGCCGCAGAGAGCCAGTGCATTTGAACTCACTCAACGCCCACTTGAACACACAATCCACTGTACACGAACTGAGCTTGATCGCTCGCACCACTGATCAAAGCCGTTCAACTGCATAAAACCCAAAACAGGGTACTATTGACCAATAACTCCCCCCTTGTACTATTTGTGCCATAGAGATTTTTCATCCAAGAAATTATTTTAAGAACATTGTGATTTTCACTTACCTTAAACCCCCAATTCATTACCCAGAATGCTGCATTGTGCCATATTTGATTATTCTCTGCTCTTTCCCTCAGGGGTGGTTTTTGTGTAGTGTTTTTCCATTTTATAAAACACAACATCTGCAAAATAAAGTAAATCTATTTCTACAAAACCTGGATTGGGCATTCCCTTTAATTTTGGATGGTTAGATTTGGTTTGCTACGGAATCACAAACAGCCCTCTTATGAGTAGTGTCTTCCCTCTGCCCACTGTAGGGTGTCCTGACCCACGTTTAAGCTACCCTGCTACAACATTTGGTGCTGTGGGCTTAGGAAATTCAAGATGGCGGAAAACCCACATGTGCGCCGAAATCCAGGAAAGCTGCGCAGTTGTGCGCACACCAAAATGGTTACCTAACTTGCCACCCACCAGGGTAAAGAAAGGTCTTTGTTAACAAAATCCACTTTTACTGATGTCAAAAAGTTGCTGAAATCGTGACTCATTGGACCACTTTAAAGATTCAACCCTTTTTGTGGGGTTCCACATAACCATCTTACTGTAAGGAGCCCCATCAAAACAATGTTAAGCAAGGATTTACTACCATGTAAGAACCATTCCTGTTTAGAATGCATTAATCCAAGAAAATCCCAAAAATGGGTGCAGTACCAGTACTCAACACTATCCAAAAGCCGGCGTTTTAAAACCCACTGTGTGTTTTTCTGAAGGCAAGCAAAATGCCTATTTCAAACCTTGCAACATGTGCAAAATATTCACTGAACACCAGCAGACATTTGGCAGAATGGAGTTTTGTGTGCCTACAAAATCTGGGAAATGAAGAGCCCAAAAACAATGCTTATAACAAAAATGCTATGGAGTCAGCAGCTTAAGCCTAACTGCAACTGGATTTAAAACCACCAAAATCGAAAATGTTAAATTAAATGAGTGACCTATGTTTGGTGTCACATGCCTTTGTAACTGTTGAAATGTCATAGTTTTGCACTTAGAATCAGCATTCTAGCTGCATGTGTAAAATTACAAGTTATTTTAAAAGCAACAAAAAGTTAGCTGAAGGTCTGGCTTAAGGAACTTGATTTTGCCTAGCAACGGATCCCATCAGGAGTGAAACTTGAGTCACAACTATGTTCCCAGGCCAATGTTCCTTTTGCTGCCCACACTAAGGATATGCCATCTATCTGATAATTGAATTTCCTGTGCTCTGCCAGAGAGTGAACAAAGCCCTCTCCACTCAGGCAAAGGTTTTTATTACAGACGTCGTAAAAAGTGGCTTCCTCCTGGAGAAGCTGGGAGGGGCACTGCCTGTGAGAAGCAAGCTGGCTTGGCAGAAACTGGAAAGACTGGTTTCTGTACCATGTGACCTGAAAAGACACACCCCTGCAGCAAGGATATGGTTTATTAAAAGGGGGATAATTCATAGTGCGGACATGTGAAAATTTTATAAATGATACCATAATTCTTGTGATTTTTCTGCCCACAGTTTAAGACGTGGTAGGAACCGGTGGTATGTTCAGGGGGGTTTTAGCGGAAAAGTGGATATTACTCTAAATGTGTGCATGTTAAAAATCTGAAACTTCATCAGTTAATGTCCCTACCCCCTGCACACATGTATGTAAAGTTGGGTCCATGTCGGAAATTGAAAAAGCAGTTAAAAAGTCAATTATGTACACTCTTTGAATGCAAGCTCCGAGAATGAGCAGATTTGGACATAGACATGGCTAAATTCAGCCACACCATGTATATGTAATTTCAAACAACTGTGTAACTCTGAAGTATGGATTTTGATCATATATATATTTGGGTGCACAGATGATAAGGGAGGTTGTTTCAAGAGATCATAAAATGACATCAATCTGACTCACAGTTCAGTTTGCCAATCAAGCGGAGGAATGGAAGCCTGACCAATGACGAATGAGAGGGGCAAGTCTAGTGATGCAACACACACACCCATTCTCAAGAAACAGATAAAAGCAGAGAGTCAGGACACATAGAGAGATTCAATTTCATCTGCCGCTGGAAGCCCTGCCGGAAAAATCCATACTTACCTCCATCAAACTCCAGAAAGCCAAACTAGAGACTTCAATCTATCCAGAGCAGAGACCAGACCAGAGAGAAAGCAGTGCTGTGCCTAGCAGAGACCAGACCAGAGAGAAAGCAGTGCTGTGCCTAGCAGAGACCAGACCAGAGAGAAAGCAGTGCTGTGCCTAGCCGAGACCAGACCAGGCGCTGTGAGCAGAATCCGGAAAGACCTGACCAGACTGAAGATCGTGACCAAGTCGCTTTCCTGTTCAAAATCTCTTGTGAGTACTTAGCAAAACTCAGAACACATCTCTTAGTTTAAATTCATCTAATTCAATCTATTTAACCTAAGTAGAACTGCCTCCTATCTGTCACCTGTCATTTCTAGTAAAATTTGTCATTTTGAAAAAGTGTGCGTTTAAAATTTACAAAACCAAAAACGACCTTTACTAAATTACTCATATCTCCGCAACCGTTTGGGCTAGAGACTTGCAATAACTTTCATTTGGAAGCTGAGATCCCAGGCTTTCCTAGGACCCCAAAACGGTAGAGATAGTCCTTGCGGTTCCTTTGTAATAGCGCTCGGCGCATCCGCGAATTTTGCCGCGATTTGCAATTTCTTCACATGTAAAAAAACTGCTGCTGCCTGATTTCATTTGCCAGAAATTCGTTTAACCTGCTAACTATCCCTGCATCATTGCTAGTGTGAGCCTGGACTAATATTAACTAGATACCACTCATCCTGAACCTCTAAAAGGGAATTAAGAGCGTTTCCAGCATATTTCTCATTCATTGCTAGCACCTATCAAAGCATTTGCCTGTGTTTTCAAACTTCTGTTTAAGCTTGCTGGATTGAACTGAATTACAGTTGATTGCATTTCTGAGAACTGTGTGTTTTCCTTCCATTTCCTTGCCTTGCATCAAGGGGGGGAGGGGAGTAGCCAGAGAAAAGTGATTACATTGTTTGGTTGAAATCATATTGCGTATTTTCTGTACTGCATTCATTGAATATTGCATCCACCTGAGCCTACATAAAGCATCCTCTACCACATTATACTTTTGTTCCTATTTACCAGTGTGCTACCTTATCCATTTCATGTCAACTCATTAGTGATTAAAGAAGTGTGCTAGTGCCAGATTCTCCGTTGTTAATATTTACCATATCAGATTAAGTGTGATATTCAATTATTAATTTATTAAAAAGTGTGATATATATTTTAATTTATCAAATAAACCTTTTAAACTTGCAAAACAGAATTACTTCTTGGCTCAGTGGGGTCAGGGGGATTCCAAGAGAGGGGTGTTATACAAGGGTAGTCATCCAGAACGCATGAACTGGACCTAAAGATATATCAATAAGGGTTTTCATTCAGTATTCTAGACTAGGCGTTAACTTGGCTGTAGTGCTGAATTGAATCCTCTTACACCACAATACTACCAAAGATAAATGAGGCATCTCTTAGCTATTAATGCGTTACTTTTAGGAGTGTGTTGCTCTAGGTCTCTAGCACTCTAAGTGGGCATTTTAGCCCCTACTCATCCCTGTACTTCTGCAGCGGCAGGGAGGAATCCACTTAGTCACACTCGTGGCAGAGGTTGGGATTTAAGACAGATTGCACTTACAGCTCAGTAAGCAAAAATAAAAGTTAAGAGTCACTGCCATGGTATTTTTTAATTACTACAATGTGGCTCTCCATCTGCATAGTTCAGGGCCTGGAAACAGCCTATCTGCACAAGCTCTGTGAGAGGTTGGGTCTTCCACATGGCAGTAAGGTTAGAGAAACTGAAATTGCTGGAAAAGAAAAAAAAGAAGTGTGGTAAGATGGTATGAGGCGTGTGGGACGGGAGAGGGCAAATGTTACTTGTGCGCTCTCATCCATCCCATACATCACAGGTGCACCCAAGCTGTTCCTTCCCCAAGAGGTCATAGTAGAGGAAGGGGGTGCCTACTGCACCTGTCACTTTGCAAAACGAGGAGCCATTTTCAAGGTCATTCAGTGTCCGTCCATTGGGTTGATTGGGGGGGGGTTGAGGGGGTGTACGCCGACAATTATATGCAGCTGGGGAATGCAGCTGGGGAGAATGGCCAAAATGAAGCTGCCAAACATACAATAATGGAATATGTTATGCAGGGGGTGAGGAGCGGGACAGTTTTTCACAATGCACAGCAGAGTACAGCGCTGGTTGCAACAGGACATGATATTCCATGGTGCCACATGCAACCATTAATGAGGATAGAGGGATCTGTCTTTCATGACGGGCAAGGGGGGGGGTACAGAGAAATGGTAGTGTCGAGCAGAAGGGTTAGTGGAATTTGAAGATGATGCAGTGGAATAAATCAATGCCAGCTGTAAGGCAACGTGGAACAAATATGTGCATGTGTTAACCTGGATAGATGAGACACCAAACAGTACACAAAGCCTCTTACACTATTTCCCTTATGTTTCAGATACACAGGGTCAACATACCTAGGCTCTAATGCTGGCTGCACCAAGGTGATGGACATTCCAATACTGAAGAGCGGACGGTGGCAGTAATGGACCACTGGTGGGCACGCGGGCTCAGGCGTACGCCCAGCTCCCTCCCGACTGGTGGGAGGTTGTGGGGGGTTTGCTCTGCATCGACAGTGCACAGCCCTGGTCGTGCCTCGATTGGAATTGGTGCCCTCCTTCCAGTGATCACCCTGTGGTGCTCAAGAGGAAGATGGCAGGGGAAGAAAGGATACAAGGGGCTTGAGCACCAGCACTGAAAAGAGAAAAAGAGACAGGCACAGCATCAACTATTGAGCCTTAATGTTTGCCTGCAATCTCCCTACATTTTCACTTTTTCTCAAAAAGGCATCCACGTGTTTTGCATCTCTTCTGCTTCCAGGGGTCCAAACAGCAGCTAATGCTAAATGGCTGCAGGTGACCCGTTATAAGCTGTTACAACTGGCAGAATCGACCGAGAAAGGACTAAATACGGTATGGGAAGAGATTTGGGCAGTCAGACTGGTGGCACTACAGAATAGAAAAGTGTTGGATATGCTTACTGCAATGGAGGGGGCCGTTTACCACAAGATAGAGAGCAGCTGCTGCACAATAATATCAGCCAATGACACGGCTAATGGAACTTTGACGGAGGCCATAGAGGAAATTCATACACTCCATGAGACTATGACCAAGGAAACAAATGCAATATTGTCACACAGCTGGTTTGATTCTCTTTTTGCTTGGGTCCCGGCATGGGCCGTTTATTATTTACTTATTGTTATCATCCCCCCACCCCCATGTACTGCACTGTCCCTGCCCCCTTCCCACGCACTTGCACGATCTGAATGACAACTGGCCTAGTAGGATCGTTCTCCATCCTCCCTCTGTTCCCCTCCCTTGCCTCGTCGTACCTTGAAAAACTTGTGTATAGGCGCGTTATAAATGACATATCATATGGTTGGTGAACATTTTCAAATTAACTGTCCCAGTGCTCATTCTGTTGCTCCTCAAATTCTGTGCTGGTCAGCGAATACTAAGAAACTGCAAAAACAAAAAGGGGGGGGGGCAGGAATGCCCCTGAATATTGAAGAGGGATAAGGCACATAGTAAACACTTGGGCTCAACACAGTCTGGAGCAAACTAGCATAATGCACAACAGTGGTTACAATGCCCCGGATGAGTAGGATTCCTTTTGGGTGCATGCTCAGATGATGGGCAAGAGTGCGAGTCTTAACTGGGAGAGTAGGAGGACCAAGGGGAACATGGATAGGGTAAAGAGGTTGCGGATCACCAAGGAGGTAAATAATATTTCTTTTAAAAAAAAAAAAAAAAATCACAAGCAAGAAGGTGCCGATCGAAGGGGGAAATGTGGTAAAGGTGTAAATTCAGCGCTGCCAAGGGCAGCGGGGGGGGCAAGGGGGAGGTGCACCAATTAATTACATAACTGATGGAGGGGCAAGAGGGGGAGCAGCATGGGAGGAGGCACTCCTGTGGGTACACAGGGCATAAGGACAAGGGGTAATGGGCATAAAAGGTAGTGTAGCACGGTGTGATCAACACAACAGCCATTTTCGGGTATAGGCCTTCTCTTTTTGCAGCCACGGGCCTCATGTCTTGGGTAAACATGAATTTGTCAAGCGCTCAACTACAGCAGTGTGCTGGAGAAATGTTGCAGGGTGGCAGTTCCCAGGAGAATTTAGCTGCAGTGGAATGAGACTCGCTAATATGCGAGTCTTTGTAGGGAATTAGAAATTAAATGCAGGCAAATAAAAACCAACCACGGTGAAGTACGCAGTTTCTAAATGCCCGAATCACCAGGAAAGGTCTCGGCGTCCCTAGGGTGCAACAGTGTTTTGTGTTCTTGCTGATGTCTGCAGGGCATCTCATTGGTCTGATGCTGTGGGAATGTATCCCATTTTCCAAGTTTTCGATGTTGTGTGTGTCTGATGGGGGCTGATCAATTGCAGATGAATAAAGTTCCAGTAGTCAGCACAATCACGAAATGCATTTAAAGGTAATTGTGCAGCGGTGGCCGAAGGTTTGCGACGTCACTATGGGTGGAGTTGGACAATGGGGGCCAGGATAGCATGAACCAATTACAATAATTCAATATATGCCTGGCTATAGGGGACTGACTTAGTAGTCCCACCAATCAGCTTTTGTAAAATGTTTCAAATGTGTGTATGCAAATCAAGTCATTTGTGTACAAAAATGTTGCACGGTGTGGGTGGCTTTGACAGCTCACTTCACACAGTTCAGTTCCACAGGGTTGTTTGAACCGTGCTTTCCCAGGTGCGTTTTGGCCCTAGCTATGCTCCTTCTTGGATTACTTGGTGTGCCTGTCATTACGTCGCTTAGAGGATCCCCGAGACAGTAGCACCTGGTATTCACTGCCCACCTGGGCCATGAGTGACACTATTCGGCGCCTGAAATGAAAATGCTGTTTATCCTTTAAATGACTCAAATTCTAGGCATTTAAGAGTTGATAGAGACCCTTAGTCAGGGGGCAAGGTCATGGGAGGGTTGACTTGAGACAGAGGGAAGTGGGGTGTGTGGGGGAGAAATGGAACCATAGGGGGAGGGATCTGAAGACTGTTGAACATCACTGGGTACATTCTCAACAAGGAGAGGAAAAACAGCACAGTTGATTTTTTTTATGTCGGATTGTGTTGCTAAATCTAATGATACCATGCAAAGGCAAACATTTAGGACCCATAGTTTCTAGTGTGTTTCCAGAGACCTACCTTCTGAGTGCCCACTTACTCCTCAAAGACCCTTATGGCACAATGGACCCCAACATGCACTATCAACTAGCAGCTCACAAAGCCAACCAAGCACCACATGCCAAGTACCAGACAAATGATGGACCAGAGAAACAACTCACAAGGGAGCCAAAGACCAGAGGGGTTATGGGCCATATGAGCAGAGGACCAGAGTAGAGCAACCTACAAAAGGACCAAGGACCTGAAGCGAGTGGGCCACCACATAACAAATATTCATAGGGTTGACTGACCAAAGGAGAGTGACTTTCCAAGGAACCAAAGACCATTGGGGCGATGGACAAGATAAAAGTGAATCGCCGGGGATTCAAGGACCAGAGGGTGGACAAGAGGAGCAACTCGCAAGGGAGCCAATGACCAGAGGTGTTGAACCATACATGTCAAAGACCAGAGGAGAGTGACCCCCCACCAGAGTGCCCAGGACCAGAAGGGAGTATGCCTGGAGGAGAGTGGCCCACAGGGAAATCAAGGACCAGAGGGGCGATTGACCAGAGGAGCAACTCACAATGGCATTGCTGCCAAGTGGGCACCTATCATGCACAATACCATGAGCAAGTCCTGGATTTTCATTTTGCATGGTGGGACTTGTAGGACCACACTTGTTAAGGTAAGATCGAAAAAACCAGTCCCAGCATTAAAAAAAAGAAGTGCCTGAACTGACTCACAATGTCACATATGGCATGGGGATACATGGCAGGTTTGCAAGTGAGCCAAGCATCAGGGGGCTGAAGGACGCAGAGCCAAGGACAAAGGGGAGAGTGGCTGATCAAGGAGGAGTTGGGCGAAGAACCAGAGGCCAAAAAAGCCAATTATGTGCTTTCATAAGCATCATGCATCCAAGAAATAAAAAAAAGGCTCCAATTATCTAAAATTCTATTATAATAACTGCTTTTGGTTCTAACATATGTTTATATTCTCTCTATGTACACCTGCGTAGTTAGGTTTCTTCATTTTGGGACCCATCTGTGGTGTTCTATACATATGCTTATTTTTACAGCTTATTTGGTTGGGAGTAGTTTGTTTTGAAGGGGCACTCAGCTTATTATTTCCTTCTAACCTTGCACTGGACTCCAGCGCTTGAAGATTTTGTTGGACCCTGCTGGAAGAGTAGTCCTTTCTAAAGTCCTCCAGTTGTTTGATGTAGGGTATTTATTGAGTGTGGAGATAGCTTTGGGAAGCAATGGAGCAGTTTACAGGTCGTAGGATACGGAGGTCAGCAGATATACAAGGGAGTGGGCAACAATAGGGTGTGGGGAGGCCAAGGCAATTTTGTCAGCAAGGGATCAACAAGCAACTTAGGGAGAACAAATGGATTAGATGACCATAAACACTTAAAATCAAGGCATAAATTAGTTTTCAAAAACTGATCAGCAGAGTTTGCTAATGTTCTTGTATAGCAAACAAACCCATTTGATTAAAAATATTGGTACACCATTGCTAATGTCACCAGTGGTTATTTGTTCCCATGACATACAATGAACATTTAAACAGAATTTTTTTTCGACTGCTGACTTAAGACATTAGTGAGATGATGAATAAGGCCTTGCAAATTCTTTAACATTCCACTAGACCTGCAATTCGAGTAACTTAGTTTACCTACTCATGCTAAGAGAAATGCACTTGCCCCTTGGCAACGGATAACAAAAAATGTAAATGTGCTTTCTGCAAAATGGTGCATGTCATCACAAACACACTGTCAATATACATACTAAGTTAAAGGATACCATAATGACAAGATTTATTTTCTGAACTCCAATATCCATGAGGACTTAGTGTGCATAGATATCTTGGGGCTGGGCTTTATTAAGGAGAATAATCTAGAATTGCTTATGCATTTGACCTCTTTACATTGTTTGATTGAACCATATTGACAAGAGAGGGTACACACTTCAAGGGATGAGAGAAGGATGACGGGATAACCAGGCAATCCACACCACTAGAATCAATATGAGGTTGATAAGGCTTCACTGATAGACACGTGAATGGAAGAGTTTTGCTAAACCCCATTCCGGGAGTACTCTGTCTAGACGGAGATCTTTAGTTTCCATATGAAGCACCTTAATGTAGAATCCCTGGTTCTGACATATTGAGGCGAGAAAGTTTTGGAAGAATTAATTAAGCTTTACAAATAATATCCACTGCCGTGGGACAGTATTTCACAGAGGGAAGGTACACTTAATTTCCCATATAAATGTAGACGGTTACAGCTTACTCAAAACATGACGTCATTGCCATCATAACGACATGACGCAATGAATATACGTCGCTATTTGAAGCGGCCATCTTGCCTTGCAGTGTTTACAGACAGCGGGGAGAGATCATGGAATTCAAGCGCTCCCGCTTTTGTCATGACAGAGATCAGAGTGAAAGACAACTTATAAGGTAAAGACTATACTCTTTTTAGTAAAAGTCAGTTTTCCCCTTTCTTCTTTATGTATCCTGGCTCACTAAAGGACTTCCTATGGACATTTTGTGAAGCCATTTGTACACCACACTCAGAATTTATCGAGAAGGATAATTAAAATCTTTGACCACATATGAAGGGGACAACAACCATTAGGAGTTTCTTCGATCATCATTGAGTCATACAATTCAATGACAGGGTGAGTACTTTGACACAAATATCATGATTACCTAATAAGGGATCTAGAGGTTTCCATCCACTAGCCCCTTATATTCCATTATAATATGTATTGCATCCAGAGGTGGAAGACCACTCATGCTCACAACATTGGATTAGAACTACTCCACCCAATCACAAATTGGGCTATACTTATGGAATTAATAGAATTCCATTTTCTAAGGTGAAGATGAGGTTTTTTTTTTTTTTAACTTCATTCCATACGTAGATGAGAAACGGAAGATATTAAATAGGAAAAGAGATCTCATGTTAATGTCCTAATTTTGTAGGTAATCAGGGACCGATTGCTACACATGTACACCACTTGGCTCCAGATAGGAGCACTATTTGAACACTGAAGTGGACAGACAGACTATGAAGGTAGATATACGTTTACATTTGAAGTAGACAAATGGTTAACTGTTTGAGTAAATTACCATAAAAGAACTGAATAGACCCTTTTTTTAAAATTTGATTATGTATAGAATCAATGTCTTGTCAAGATCCCTGTTGAAGACAGGTGTCTAAATGCGTTGGGTTATATTCAATGTATTTACTGAACAGAAATGTATTATGTACTGTTATTGGAATACCTTGTGTTATGACTACAGTTTTAAACTGAACTGATTTACCTAAATCTCAAACTATTTTAAGATCTACCTTTAAACTCGTGGCTGATTTATTGGCCTGTGAAAGTGTGCAGGGGATGGGAGTTCCCTACTCATGGGAACTTTTTCTTGCTCACCGTTTTAAGTGATATGCCCAGGCAAACTGTGCGATTGTATTATCCAGAGTAGTAATTCATTACACCCATGAGTGCGCCAAAACACAGTGAACTAACCAAATGAGCTTTATTGGGGTCTCTGGCATTTAGATCTTGATTATTTTGCTAACGCTGCCCTTTGCCAGGAGCTGGCTCTGCTTTTATTCCCGTCACATAGAACTGGTGCTGCTGGCTTTCCAATGGTGTATTTTCAAAGTCCATTCAAGGGAGAGGGGGTCTTCTCTGCGCTCTTCCCATCAATGAAATCTCACCTCTTGGATTCCATCTGAAATTTTGCATTAACCACTCAGTGGGATATTTAGTCATCTGCTGGTGGGTCAATGCGGCTGCAATACTGCATGAGAACACTTTCAGTAGAGTTGATACTGAGAGTTTACCTCCAATATTCCATAGCAAAGAAGCTTTATTTTTAAATGTGCGTTATCCCCCTCTTTGTTCCATTCTGCTCAGGCCACCAATTTCTCCGGTTTGCAATTCCTTACTTAAGCAAGCACAATGCTTACGGAACAGCTAATATAAGCATTTACCAAGCCCAACCAGGGGCATGTGTCAGGCACAATACTGTAAATTAGATTACGATTGTCCTTTAAAATGTGAAGCCCAGGCTTAAAAGTGGTTTGGCAACTGCTTTTCTTAGCTATGCAAGCTAACAAACATTTTACTGTATGCACAAAAGCCCTCTTTTTCCTGGAGTGTTAAATGCCAATGATACATGCCCTTTAGCGGAAGGAGCTCCTGCCGCCAAAATGTATGCTAAATCATGTGCGCACTCAACTTACATCAACTGTTTCAGGAAGGCACCTCAGTTGTGGGAACCCGTATGTGGAGTTTTTTTATTACTCAACTGCTGTGCATGGTGGACTAACCAGTCCCACCGCATCTCCCGTATTTTTTGGTTTACTTGCATTCTCTTAAACGCAGACCCTTTTAGCCTACCTATTCCTAACACAATGTTCATTTGGAAAATACTAGACCGCTGTTGTGGGCAGTGTTAAGCTTGCAACCTTTATTAAATAACATTTGTGCTGTCCATAGAAGCAATCTTTTGCTGCCAATTTGAGTTATTTGCAGCTAATAAGCCCAAAGACTGCCTGCCAATCGTAACCGAACTGTAGTGGACTAGCTTACATGACCTTATTATCGATTACAGGCACGTGGCAGTCAAACTACCTCGATGAAAATGTTAGCCTTTATATCAACGACAGGCTAGTTTGCTCAGAACTGCTATTCAAGTCAATTTTAAAATCCTTAGTGGTGCCTATCGTTTGCTAAGATGGAAATGAAACACCTTGCAGCTTTCGGTTATTTGCCCTCAACGCACAAACCTATGCAGCGGGCATCCTAATGCATTCCCTGCCAAAGAGCTAGCCTGTACAGGAGACGAGGAATGTGCCTAGAAAGCGTCATACGATAGGATTGCAATCAGGAACAGTTGCAGTTATGTTGTCATTGAGGATCCTTCTAGTTAACGGTGGGAATACATCAGAGCCCCTCTATAGCTGTGAGACCGCAACATGGAGTGGTTATGAAGTGGAGGGAAATTGGGGCTACATTGCATGTTTTGAGGGTCGGGTGGCGGGGGGTGATGGGTTGTTGAACAGATTAGTGAGCACACTAATACATACACGATGCAGCAGCAACGCTTCTGATATTTCTGCGACTTCGCACTTGGGGATATGAACATGGTGAGGCTGTCCAAAGTGTTTCTTTTTTTTAGTTGGAACATCAGGGGTCTAAACCACCCTGAAAAAGTCTGACAAGCTGTTTGCGTACATTGAAAGGAATAAGCTGCAGGTGCTAATGTTGCAGGAAAGGTGTACTAGAAGCTCAGTGCATGAGACGTTCCTAAAACAGTCGAGCCTGCACGAATACTCACCGGTGATAGGGGGTATGACACCATTTCATAGGGCTGTTAATTATTTTGTATCGTCACTGTGTGACCATGTCGGAGAGCCATGTCATAGTTCACTGCCAGAATCCTCCTCGGAGGATATTCCTGGGAGCAGCAGCCTAGATACCAGAAAAAAAGTCAATTCGGGAGTAATTACGGTGAACAATGTGTGTAGTCTCGCTGTTGGGGATGTAGGTGTCTCCATATATCTATCAGATGCATGCCCCCCATAGCCTTCTTAAGAGAGACAGCCTTGGAGGCCTCGGCTAGGGTCAGTGGGCTTGTCCTATCAATGATCCCCTTCAAAACTACATTAAGGTCCCCTGCCTCTACAAGCTCTCCCCTTTGAAATTGAGCGATATGTGGGAGTAGAACTGATCTTGGTAATGATTAGGGCCATACAGGACACAAAGGTGAAATCTCTACCTGCTAACCGTATGTTCAACACAATATATCTACCTAGGGCATCCTTTGGACCGGTTGTATACAAATTGTTCGTTTTACAACTGTTCGAATTACAATTGACCTTTTCACAATTGACCGAATTGTGAAGGTCAATTGTAACATATATGTGGGGGGAAACCCCCAACAACCCCCACCTAACGCCAAACCCTATATATATATATTACCAAACAGATATATATATATATATATATACTGTCCATTGTGAAAAGGTCAATTGTGACCCTTTAAATTCGGTCAATTGTTCATTCGAACAATTGTAAACGAACAATTTGGGTAATACCTTTGGACCGTCCCCTGTTGAAAGAGAAGGGAGCTAGCTATAAGGATCGCAGCCCCCACCCCCCTGTTTTCTGAGTGGAGGAAGTGAAGTATTGATGAGGCAACCAGCGGGATCGCAACTGTGGCCAGTGTCGCTGCAAAAGATGGGTCTCCTGAATTAGGGCTATTTCAGCTTTTAGGTCTATATGGTTGGTTAGCATGCTTTTCCTCTTTCTTGGCGAGTCTAGACCCTGGACATTCAAGGACACGACCTTCACATCAGCCATCTCTTGTAATCAATATATCTACTGGACCTGGCCAACCTTCAGAACCATTCACAGCTCTTTCCCCCTCCGATTCGGACCTCCCACCAAATCACCCTACCAGCCTCCATTTGCGGCAAGTCAATGTTCGACACCTAGTCTTTTCCATGTTTTCCACCATCTTGAATCACAAAAAACACCACACCACAGAAAGGAAAAACTAACAAACAACATTAACAACCCCTTGTGGGGTGAACATCAGGCCCGTTGCCTGAATTAGGGCATACACTCCTAGTGCCGTTATTGTTGCTTGCTTACAGTTGCATTCCTATTGGCCTTTTTTCAGCTGTCTTTTCCATTAGAATCCAGGATTCATAGCTGTTTTTACTGCTGGTCAAAATACTCATCTCATTTCAACCATAGTCTCATGAGGGGGACCCTCAAGTGGGGGCCTCAGAGTTCACGCTCCTCTCTCGCCTGTCCATCTAGGGCCTGCAGCGGTCCCTCCTCTTGCTTTTCCTCGAGTGAGATTGGCCCCAGGTAGATGTCGAAGGTCCTCGGGAACTATCGTCAGGCAAGTGCATTTCCGTCTCCGGTATCTAAAGAGTCTCTGCTGCCGCCTGGAGGGAAGTAAATTGGTGCTTTACTCCCTCCAGTTGAAACATGATGGAAAAAGTATATCCCCACCTTTATAGAACACCCTGGTCACCTAGCCGGTTTGTTAGTGGCCTCATGAGCCTGCTTCTTTGGATTGTCCCTTGAGAAAGGTCCTGAAACAGTTGATGGGAGGACCCTTTATACTCCAGGCTGCATTGTTCCCTGGACTTCTGGAAGATCAGGTCTTTAGTCTCTAAATCCGTTGGGCTGCGAACATATGAACCCCCCCCCATTAGCTCTATGCTACCCAGCGCATCATTCACTCACTGCTGCAAGGTCCGGGCCTTCAAAAGGCATATGGCTCCACTTTGCTCCAGGGAGAGAGACTTACCCCCAGCATCTGACGTTGCAGCTCCCGTGCCACAATCATCTGTCCCTCTGCTCCCCGCTAGGAATTTCTCAGCTCGCCAGCCGCTCAGTGCTCTGGTGGTCTCTAGGAGATGGAGGCAAGGCTTTGCGCCTTGGAGCCCCAGCGTTAGGTAGCTTCTGTCCGGCTCAACTTGCAGCTGCTTCAGCAGGGAGGTCTCTGTTCCTCCGATCGGTATCTTGGCTGAGGGCGCCATCTCTGCTTGGCTCCTGCATCAGACACGGTTCCCCTTGTTGCAGTCAGAATCCCTTTCGCTGAATATAGCTGGACTGGGCCTTAACCCGCTCTCATGGCCTCCATTTCGTCCCTCACTGAAGCCACGAGATGGGGCCCAAGGGTCTGCGCTCACCATGGGGCTGTTCCGCTTCCAAGGATCTCGGGTTGCCAAGGATCCAATCACACAGCAGTTCATCTCCACATCGCTCGTTTTCTGTCCGTGATCTATGTAGTTAGGAGGCTGCAATCACTGTGTAGCTAACGGGCTCACACCACCATCATCCTCCAGCCAGGCCACCCACCCCCGTACCTGGGATTCTTAACCCAATCCCCAACCAGACACTTGCGTTCCTTAACAATGAAATTCTCATCGAGCACGACCTTATACTAACACTGTGCCTCTTCCACCAATCTCACCACCTCTTCTCAGTCTACACTCACACGGACGCCAACCCCATCCATCCCAGACACTATTTTGCCCCCGGCTGGCGTCCTTTCAATGAAAGCAAAGGTGACGCTTTAGTAACCGAGTGGGGTGTGATGCAGTAACTCCATACCGTGTGTTTGAAAACTGCACTCCACAACAACCCCAACCTCATAGCCAGTTGAATGCCACCCTTAAGAAATCTATTGGCATATTCCACCAGCCCATTCGTACTGGGGTGGTACAGGGCTGTGCACGTGCGTTCAATCCCAAACTACAGCAAATATTTCCTCATCGTTTCTGAACAGAACTGCACGCCATTATCGGTTACAATTTCCATGTGAAACCCGTCACGAAAGAAAATCTCGAAAAATGCCACTAACTTCACTGCGGTTGGTTCCCTTGCCTTCTTCCACTCTACACACTGAGTGTTAATCCACTAAAACAAAAATGAACTTCAAACATTCACCCAGCCCTTGAATGGGTCCCATTATGTCCACTGCTGCCTTTTGCCAAGGCTCCCTCCTGCACAGGGCGGAGAGGTGTCTTGCACACGACCCTACTCTTGTTACTTGCTAAACAGCTCCTACAATTACTTATTTCTCCATCTACCCCACCATCCATTGCTGGGCACCAGTAAATGTCTCGGAACCTTTTTGTGCGATTGACGTCACAATGCCCTTGGTGAGCAATTTCTATTAGTTTGTCCCAAATACCTTTGGGTTAGTCACTTTATAAGTGAGTCACTAAAACTCCTGAGTTTTCCTCCAACCTAAGCCAATTCATCCCGGACTTCATAAAAATGATCAAAATTACTATCCACATCATTCCTGCAGGGCCACCCTGTCACCGTCCACTCCGCCACTTTGCTAAGTACTACATCATCTCTCTCCGCCAGCCTCCATTCTTCTTCATTCAAAGCACTCTGCTCAATACTGTCAACAATCATTTCTTGGTCCTTTCCTTCCATCTTTTCACCCCCACTGCCACAATGCACCGGAAGACAAGAGAATCTGCCACCACATTCTCCTTAACGGGAACATAGCACATCTGGAAATAATAATTCTGCAATCCTAATATCCATTTAGAAATTCTGGGCAAACCCTTGTCCCAGCTCCCACAATTCAACTTCTGTAGCAAAGGTCTGCGATACGTTTTTACTATAAACTGTTGGCCCCACAGGAAGAACCTACAATGTATAATGGCCCAACACCACGAAAGTGTGCGTCTCCCTCATCCCCCTCCCCAACAACTTTTTTTTTGCTGCACCCCTCAATGGCCTAGACGCAAAGGCTATCATATGCTCTTCCTTCCCACCGTCTCGTGACAAAGATGCTCCCAGAACCAATAAGCTGGCGTCCAGTCAACAATGTCTTTCGTCCACTCACAAACCCCCCTAAAGAAGGTGCATTAGAGATCCCCATCACCTGGAAGGCTTCCATACATTCACCTGACCACACAAAAGGTAACCCCCTTCTTCCGCAATGCTCTCAATGGAGTCGAGAGGAGGGCAAATAATGAAAAACATTTGTGACAAAACTCTGCCATGCCCATAAACAATCTCAACTGATCCTCATCCTGCGGTGCCGGGGCCTTACTTATTGCTTCTACCAAACTGTGCTTGGGAGATATTCCTCAAGCCAAAATCCTGTACCCAATTTACTCTACTTCACATACCCCAATTTTACGTTTCCTGCGCTGCACTGTTAAACCAACCTCACATAACCTAGCGCTGCACTGTTAAACCAACCTCACATAACCTAACCAGAATACTCTCTCAACACCATGTCATGTTGCTCGATACAATCAGCAAAAATGAGGTCACCCACGTTATTAACAACACCCTCCAAAACCATCTCCATAACATGTTGAAAGACAGCCGCAGCTGAAGCCAACCCAAAAGGCATCCCAATGTACTTTAAGGTTCCTTCCGCTGTGATGAACACCAACCTCCCAACACTCTTGTTACAACGGCACCTGGTGGTAAGCAACAGACATATCCATAACCGTGAACCAACTTGATCGTCTCAACACAGCCAGAACCTCTGATATGACCGGCAAGGGGTGTCTCACTTAAATGTTCTTTTTCAGGTCTCTCAAATCGACACAAACAGATCTTCCAATTGCTCTTTGCCACAAGGACCACCAGGGACAACCAATCCGTTCCATGCACACGTTTTATCACTCTTCTTTGCACAAGTCCATGAGGTTCCACACGTAGCTGCTCCTTCAGGTGGTGAGGAACAGGCCGCACCTTATGCACCGCTGGCTGTGCACTTGATTTCATCTTAATACAGTGTTCAAAGTCCCTTCGTTTTCATAGATTTTCCGTGAACACAATTGGGACTTCCAAGGCCCATCTATCGTCTACCTCTGCTATTGGCACTGTAACAGATGCACTTGCTTGGATGCAAACCTTTAAGTTCCACTGTTCCTCCCATCCAAATAATGATGATCTTTGCCACCAGGATATCTGCAGTGCTTTCCCTGCCCTTTTAGCCAATGACCCCCTGAAATGTCCCCACCAGTTCAATCAATGTCTCACCGTAACCACACGGCTGGATGTGGGTCGGTTCCAACTCTTGTGTATCCTTAGAAATGATAGGCCAAGAGGAAGCACTGTCCACCTTCTTTGAGGTGTCTGATCCATCAATGCAAAATGTGTGCACAAGGCCACCCATGCCTCCCGAAACCGCTGAAATTTCAAATACATGGCAAGGTTTACTTTCATCGCTCTGAGGAGTTGGCGCACCTTCTTGCTCACACTGGGTTTGTCTGTACTCCACTGCATTGATGGTGTTCTCCCTACACATGCGTGCAAAGTGACCTTTGTGCTTCCATCTGATGCGCTGGCCGCTCCATGTCTCGGATTCCCACATCTGAACCGGTTCCCTTCTCACCACAGTGTTTCTCTTCTGACTTACTGCACACACTTCCTGGCCATGCTTTTCTATTTTCATCTCCTTCATCTACTGTCTCGTCTGATCAATGCTCCCGGTGAGTTCCACAGCATGCTTTGTAGTCAAATCTTTTACCAACAACCTTTCTTGCACCATGGCATTATTGGTGCAACTGATTTCTGATGAGAGAATTGGTCAATGCACCAAACTCAAAAAGGTATGGCTCACTGGCCTCAACGCAGCCATATACCGTTCCACTCTTCCACTGGCTCCATTGGATTCACAGCCTCTGAAAAAATGTGTGCCTCTCAAAACGTCAAATTTTTCTTTGGTTCAAATGTCCTTCAATGTTCCTCACTGCCAGGGTAAATTCATCCAGGTCCCCTGGTCCTTCACCCTCTGGCGGGCCATCAGACATGCTGCAGCCTTCTGGGCCGGGATTATGTAGCAAAAAGGACAGTTTTGTGGAAGGATTAAACTTGTGGCCATGGTGTATGTCTAAAACATTTCCTTCCACCTTTCCCACCTATCAGCAGTGTGTTCCAGGTTCAGCTATGAATGGGGGTGGGGCGGTATAGCTGCTGTGGCCATGGTTAATCTTGTTCCTACTTTTCCCTTTTTTCTAATCTTTTATTTTTGTACTGTATTGAAAGAATCACCTTAGTTGTTTTCAATTCTCGCACAGCACAGTCACATAAAAATTGCCCGTCAACACTGCCTCCCTTTTCCCTCTTTTTTCCTCGCTCTGCTGCGAGTTGCAGCGCGTCGTTGTCTTGGCAACATTTTAAACTATTCCAGCTGTGAAGAGAGGACGCTTGCGAGCTCCTCATGTCCTTTCCTCTAAAGCTTTTGGGCCAGCCGCGTAAGCTCCTAGGCCTTGGTCCTCTTCCTTCTTTCCCGATGAAGGCCACCGGTACAGGGGTGGGGACGAGCGCACCACCACCCTCTCCTCCTCACCTGGGCTTGAAAGGAGGGGTACTGCTTCCTCCGGTCCCTGCTGCTGTATGGAGGGCCATCTTGTGCAGTTCTTCATCGTCGCCAGGGAGGAATTGTGGGACGCCACCATGAGTCAGATGAGGAGGCAAGTTACTTATTTGAAACAAGAGCGCAGCGGGCACCACTGCCACTTGTACCAAGCTCTCTCCTAACGGCCCCAGTGTTCCAGAACCACATCTGTTCTCCAACACACATTAGCAGGACGTAACAGTAATGCAGTCACAACATTTAGCAATAGTGACTTGAGAGTATACGTGTCAGAAGAACAGGAGCTGGGGAGAAAAAAAGCCCCCCCACCTCCCCATGTCAACTCATGGGTCAGTGGTTACGGTACTCAGGTGACATAAAGACAGAGTCTTAGGAATTATTAGGCTGCAGAGTTGCCCGTACATAGCCTCGATTTACGCAGATAACGTGCCAATATATGTAAAAGATTGGACTACTAACCCGCCAATGATAATGGCTGATGTTCTTAGGTTCGGCGAGTACCCAGGCTTAGTAAACAATTGGGCTCAGTTGCAAATCTTTCCCAGGTAGCTTCAAGACCACTGGGCTGGATATAAAATAGTCGCTGAATAATAACAAGTATTTGGAGATACAGGTCTACAGGGATAACGAGAGATTATATCTAGACCATGTTGGTAGATACCTGCAGAGCCTGAAATCCAAACACCAATTTCTCTGATGGGCTTGACTGCGTTGCTTAAAATGGTGGTGCTACCAAAACTCCTATACTACTTCCTGAACATCCCCATAGCTTTACAGGGCTGTTTCAAGGAAATAAAATCAAATGGTGACTCGCTTCATATGAGACCTGGGCAGGGTGAGAATGAAAATGGTTGACATGACTAAACCATACGAACTAGGTGGACTGAAAATTCCAGACTTTGAGCTACCCACATGTTAGAATTGAGAGAAGGGTGGTTTCCCCAATGCAGCTGGAGGCAGCTTTACTTAGCGTAGGGTATGCAGACTTGTGTGCATTCAATCCCCTTGGAGCAACGTTGCACACGTGGCAGAGGATCTTGAAGAGACTTGTCCCTTTGGGACATTCTAGGTGCCAAATCAACACTGGGCTTGGCAAGAAGTAAAAGCTGGGTGAGGGTGGATATCAGATACGTGGTAGACTTGCTTAGGGATGGGAAGCTCCCATTCGCACAGGAGCTGCAGAAGATGCTGGTGCGCAGCCCGCTTGTCCTACTCCAATACATGAGAAAGCGAGCAGCTCAGTGTAAAAATTGCATGACCTAGCCTCACACAAGAGAATTGGCTTTATGCACATGGCACAGACAGTATTTTACAACTTAGTCCAGAATGAAGAGCAAAGGAACCGCCGCGGGTGCGCTGACAGTCTAGATGTGGCACACTGCATGCAAGCTGAAGAGCGAGGTATCATTCAAGACCAAGTTTAGGCAAATCAGTTTTAAGGTTCTAAAAATGCTACACTACACACCGGCAATGTTGAATAGGTTTGGTTGAGATGCTATAGGTCGCTGTCAGAGATGCAAAACCCTAGAAGTTGATCACCTACACATGTTCTGGTCATGGCCCCAGATCTCAATTTATGGACAGATGTGTGCGCAGAGTTGTCATTGATGGTAGAACTGTATGTACCTATTGACCCATGCTGGGTCCTATTGGGCTGCTATGGTAAGATGAGAGGAATCGAACATATTTCTTCAAATGGCCGTTGGAAACGGAAGCACTCCCCTCTCTACCAACGATGTAGAATTGGCTGACAGCTAACAAGGATGTGCACATCTCGCTACAGCCAGCCATGAACCGTCACATGGACATATGGCAACGCTATCAGGCATATGACGCAGTGGCCCCATACCTGCAAACCAAACAGGTATCTGCAGCAATATATTAAAGAACCATTTTTGCATAAACTGGAAGCTTTGAGTTGCAATGTGTCCAATAAATGGGTGCAGTGTAATCTATAACCCAAAAAATGTACTACGCCAATGATGAAGCTATTGCATTAAGCCACCAAACTGTTGCTGTTATTGGAATACATCTCCGGGAGGGTCAAAACACATCTGCGAAGTATGCACACTAACCCGCAGCACTAGCTTGTCCACGTGATAGTCTTCAAAAACTATAATATGACAGACAGGACTATCATCTGTTATTTTTAGATAACCGTTCAGGCAGGAAGGTTGTATAACTACAAATAATGGGGCCGACCCACCATAACCAATAATCTGCCTTCACTGCGTACAAAAGCATGCGTTCTAAATAAATCTTATGAGCTGACCTGATCTTTGTAGCGTGCCAATCTTCTAGCTATGCTAATAATGTAGTTTTCCACTAAACACCCATCAACAAACACAGTAAATATTACGTGGTCTATGGCACCATCTGGACCAAACAAACTTATGTAGAGGCCTTCAGCGTAACCGGATGTTGCAACACATTTTTTCTGCCCTGCAGAAGTACATGGATGAGTAGAAACTTAAGCGCCCACTAAGTCTTCACACTTCTACAAACCAAG
Organism: Ambystoma mexicanum; assembly: GCF_040938575.1. NCBI lineage: Eukaryota > Metazoa > Chordata > Amphibia > Caudata > Ambystomatidae > Ambystoma > Ambystoma mexicanum. The sequence continues at coordinate 552,950,685 of NC_090924.1, read as the reverse complement.
AACCAAAACAATTATAAAAACGTAAAACAGGAAGTTAAAAGAAAATTCTGTTGCCTTTTGTGGTCATGTGGGCTCTTGGTGTGTGGCAGTGTCAGGAGCCGAGCTGGCGCTTTAACCCCTACTCATTGTTGTATTCCTGCAGGGCAGAAGTCAATTAGTCACATTGGTGGCAGCAGTGATCCAGCGGCACGGTGGTGTCATGGGTCAAATGGAAGGTGACTAAGGTCTTGAAATGTCTACTGGCGGTGTGCAAATTGGGTGAGCACCAGGTCTGGTCGAAGTTCGACAGCGGTTAGCGGGTACCAGGATGGACAGGCGCGTCGATTCTATGTCGAGGCTCGGAGGTCACTGTGCGGAAGACTCCGGGGTAGGTTGATCAATTTACAGGCACTGTGATGACGAGGCTGGTACTTTGGACGGAGCCTTCAGCAGTACAAGGCAACTATACTTTGTTAGTTCGAGCCAAAGCAACAATGTGCTTTAGCTAGTGCAGTGCGGCAGACGAGAGTCGAACAGGCAAACACTGGTTCAAAGAACAATGAACGCCAAAAGGCAGAGTCAAAGAGTCCTGAAAGTTCGCTCAATGCCGATGCTCGAATCACGGCTCACAGCGGGTCGACGTTGAAAATAGGGATCTATGCTGTTCTGGCTTCTAGGTTATGTGACTCCCACTCCAGGGTCCTATGGGCCACGTTAGTTCTTTCCCTGCCTCCCAAACATTGGGGAGGCTGGCATACACACACACCTTCAGGGGTCCTGCAACATGGTATGGTCCCAGGCACCAGGGTGGCTGGCAGAGATGTGGTCTTGGTCCAGCAGCAGAATTCACCCCAATGGTGCCTAGGGATGGTTAGGGGACAGTGCTCGCCTCTGCCTTGACCTCACAACTGGAGGACTCTGGAAAGGACTGCTCTACCAGCAGGGTCCAATGAAATCTTTCAGGATTGGAGTCCAGAGCATGATTCAATGAAGTGGTGCGAGATCCCTTCATTTTAAAAAGCTAGAACATCACAGGTGATTGGACTAAAGCAATCCTGCTTTAGGGGTCCAATCCCTACTCTTTAAATTAATGGACTTTGCCCTCCTGACATCATACCAAAGGGCCTTGTGCAACAGGAAGTGAAGGGACAAGAAAAGAAACAAGATGGCAGAGGTTTCCTTAACACTTCCAGCTCTCCCTCTGGCTACACTAACTCTGCCCCTTTCCCGTCTCAATAGAATCAAAGGACTTTAGAAATGCAGCACCCTGGTGGGAGGTCTAGCTCCTGGTGCATGGGTGTGCCCTTCAATTCCTTTTCCCAAGCCAGCTTCTTGTGGAGTGGCTGTCGCTCGGGAATGGGAGTTACCTGCCCTTCCAAATGGACAGACAGAGACAATCTCCCCCTCCCCCGCAAACTTTTGTCCTGCCGTAGGCAGTGGGAGCCTTGCCTCAAGTGAATACACAACTATTTCTCAGCTAAACTCGGCCCACAGGGCTGGCGTATCATATCAAATTGAATGTGACTGAGATAACTACGAGGTATTCTGTCCACCATACCCTAACATCTATGGCTTATATTTACAGTTTACCTTGCCACCAGGTCAGGATCCCTAGAGTTATGCTGTTTTTGGAACAGGGGTGCATATCTTAAAGCAGCCCCTGAATGACACAGACGTGGCTGTCGCTGCAGCAGTTAAGAGGGCACTTGTGACCTCTGAACTGGTTCTAGGCCACTGGTAGACCAGATGCTGAGCATCAGATCACAGGTACACACTATGTTTTTGGCATGGAGCTTATGAATGATTTCCCTTTCAGAGAAGGAATTTATCAGCATCATTTTTTTTATTTAATTCAAATTTTAAAAAGCCAGGGCTACTATACCCTTAACAGATGGCAATTCCTCGCAGATTTGTTTTCTCCTTGCCAGGATAGTCCATGCTTTGTCATGTTGTAGCAATATTTTCGTGCTGGAAGGGGTGTCCAGTGCCCTGCTGCCTCCGCCATTCTACAACCAGTATCTTTTAATTAAACGTATCACATGATGATGCACAGAGGATACCAGTGCTTGTGGACTGTGAGCACTTAGTAGTGTGTCTTCCAAGCCTATGTCGGGCCCGCTTACATAAGGTCACACAGCAGGTGTATTTTTCTTACCTGTGACCTCCAGACATTCCCTGCCATGATCGGTACTACCGTTCCCGTTTACAGTTAGCTGTCAGACATTCTACAAAACCCTGACTTGCTGCATTCAATGCATTTACTTAGGGTTCTCTTAAATGTAGGATTTAAACCGTGGTCAACAGGTTCGAAGACCAAGCACCGAACCACTGTTCTACGCCACAGCACTTATTACTGGTAACACTAATGCTTTATGCCACCTAAAAAGGAAACACTTATCAGCCATAGTGAACTGGCTGCAATAGTTCTAGCCATAAAGGTAAACTTTGCCTCTTAAAAAGTGTTCACCATTCCGTGCGCTCAACCATTAAAATAGAAATGGCAAACATTCTGTATCAAGCACACGCTGCTGGGATACCAGGACGCAGAGGACACAACACCCTTGTGCCGTAACCCAACACAGCTTTTTCAATGCACCTACATGCATTAATATCTCCACGCTAATAAAAACAACAAAACACTGGTTAAACAGCAAGACAAATAAAACACAAAAAGTGCTTCACAAAAACAAACACCCTCACCTCTCTCAGGTTAGAATCTAGATCCAATCCGAGAAACGGAATAGTGAAACGCCCCACCGGCTCTTCTTCACGTGACTTTGGGCACGTTGCTTTCGCTGCCCACGCACTTTGCGTCTGACGTCATCTCGTCCCATATCGTGAACAAGGATGGTGCTGTCCGCCAGGCTAGCGGCCCCGGTGGAATGTGCGTGCTCTTAGGCGGGTGCCAGGCTAGCGGCCCCGGTGGAATGTGCGTGCTCTTAGGCGGGTGATATTTATAGTTGCATTTTCTTTCGGGAGACCGGTAAAGTTGCTACAACAAAACACCAGATGGAGACGGTGAACTAGCGGAAAATGATCTTTATTTTCAACATTGTTTTCATCTATTTACAGTACTGTGAGGGCCAAGAAAGGGACAGTTGATGGGACCATGGATCGTGGCGTTAAACGGATCAATTGGGCTAATAAAACGCTCACATTTAAAATTAAAGAAAAGTTTAATGCTTACTGATGAACAGTGTGTGTTTGGGTTATTAAACAGTTGGGTAGGATGGGGTGATCTTACAGGGGATCTGCTGGGGCTATGTGTGGTTCGGGTGAGGCACAATGCATATTGCTCTGGGTTCGTGGGTAGGGATGGTAGCATCTTGGTGTAGGGAGGGATGGGGCCATCACAGTGTGGAGCTGGGTGGTGGCATCCTGGTGTGTGGCGGAGGATGTTGATTCATGGTATGGGTCTAGAGCAGGGGTGCACCACTGATTTTGACAGAGGGCCGAAAGTACATTACATGATGGCTATAGTGGGCCGAAAAGTAAATGTGAGTGGGGCGTGGCAGCAGGCTTTTTCAACCCCCAATTTGTATTAAACACATGGCAAAAGAATACGTTTTTGAGGAGTAACGATTTTTATTTGTATTTCAAACTTACATTTTGTACTACACAATTTCCATTGTTATAATTTATTTCTATTTAGTTATTGTATATTGTCTGTTTAATTAAATTATATATTTTTTATTGACCCTTGATTGGACATTCCTTTATTTTGGACTGCTATACTTAGCTGTTTGGGTTGCCCAAGAGGAGTTTGGCCTTCGTTGAGTCCGGTTTCCTCCAAAAGCAAAGGATGTACATCTCTTAACTGTGCCTGTTTTAGCTTTATTATTGGGTTCACTCTTGGTGTGCAACACTATGCCCCATGGCCCCCACCCACAACCAAACACTATGCCCCATGGCCCCCACCCCTCAACCAAACACTATGTCCCATGGCTCCCACCCCCAGCCAAACCCTATGCCCCATGGCTCCCACCCCCAACCAAACATTATGCCCCATGTCCTCACCCCCAACTAAACACTATGCCCCATTGCTTCCACGCCTCAACCAATGTACCTTACATGCTGCCTATAGAGGGCCGAAAAGTAAGACCTTTGAAACCCCAATTTTCATTAGACAGTTGGAAAAAGAATACCTTTTTGAAGGTGTACCATCTTTATTTGTATTTAAAACTTACATTTTGTAGTATACATTTCCCATTCCATTTTTATTATTTCTTTCTTTGCAAATGACATATTGGCACTAGAATAAATATGCAAATCATACAGGATGAAACAGTGAACCAGACATACTTGATCAGTGAGAAACATTGCAGCGTTTCTCAGCTGTCAGTTTCTGGATCTCGGGCTCCAGTGAGGTTGTTCCTACTCTGTTGGTCAGTGAGTCTTGTCCTTGGGCTGGATTTATGTCGTTTCATTTGTGAAAAAACTTGCTCACAAATGTACTGCCAAACATAGAAACCATCTTTAATGCTTCCTGTGACAAATTGGGGAATTGTGCAGTGTCCTGAGACTGATAGAAGGCTAATAAAGGCATCTCTCTGTACTTATTTTTGAGGGCATTACAGCATTGAAGTTCAATCACTTCCAGTTGCAGTTCAGGTTGCACACTGTCAACATCAGCAGAGAAAGGGTCTGCAAAAAGTTTATTTTTATTTTTAAAATTTTTATTTTTGTTGGCAGAGGCATATAGCAAACACGTCCATCTGAGTGGCAGTAAATTCAATCCATACATGCAACAAAGCAGTGGTAACAAAACAATGATAGAACAGCAGGTGGGGAGTAAAGGCATCACAGTATATCAAGAAGGTACAGTGCGTTAATGTGTGATTTGGGAGGACTCTTCCTTTGAGAAGGTCTCCTCTAGGCTGTGGAGGTAACTGTTGAAGGCAGTCCAAATGTTTTTGGGGCGGGAACGCGCTGGGGCATATTAAGAAACTCTTCTTCACAATTGCGGGACCAGGTAAGTAGATTTAGCCATTTCTGGAATGAGGGGGGAACAGGGGCTCTTCCAGTTCTGTAGAATACACTTTTTAGCTACAATGCAGCCCACATTAAAAAATGTGGCCATACATTTAGCCCCATCGGTCTGCCACACCCCAAACAGAACTCCCGTTGGTTCTGGGTCGACAGCAGTGTCACAGATCTCAGTCAGTTTCTCCAGGATCTTACCCCAGAATTCCGTAAGCATCGGGCACACCCAGCACGTGTAAATGACGAGCATCTTCTGCACCTCAGCGAGGGCAGAGTTGTGGGTTGGTTCGAGCGAAACCTGGAGATCCTGTATGGAGTGTAGTACAGCCTGTTAAGTAATTTGTACTGTATGGTGCGGTAGCGAAAGTTGAGGGAGACTCTACTAGTGTGTGAACACATCTTCCCCCACAGGTGATCTGTTAGCTCCAGTTCATTCGCCCAGTCATCCCGGGCCCTGGAGGGCTGGGGCGGGGCACCCAGTAGCAAAATATTGTATAGTGAGGAGACCACCCCACGGGCGCTGCCCGAGTTAGCAATATAGGGAATCCCGGGGGAGTCCGGGGGTTCGTTAGGGAAGTCAGGCCAGGCGGTGCGGAAGGCAGCACGAAGCCTATAATATTGCAGAAGTTCCAGTGCCGAACCAGAGTGATCCGATCTCCAAGTCTGTGGCGTAATAAACTGCCCATCCGGGTAAAAATCTGTTAGAGCGAAGTACCCCAGAGTTTCCAAATGATGCGCCAGGGTCGTATCATGTGTGGGTTCCAGCCCGGGGAATCTCCAGGCGGGGAGCCACTTATAGTATGGGTGGTGGTCGGCACAAGAATTAAATATTCGACCCCAGGCATGCACAGTGGTTTGAACCGGGTCAATGGGGGAGTCAGGCTCGTATTGCCGATGCAGTATTAGTGACATAACAGGGGTGCTCGCAGCCGCCAGAGTTTCCAACTTAACATGGGGACGAGGAGGAGGCCCAGGATACCAATATGAAGCGAATTGTGCCTGAGCTGCGACCCAATACCGCATCATGTCGGGGGCGGTGTATCCCCCTCTATCGTATGGGAGTGTCATGTCAGACCATTTTTTACACACCGCACCAGAGTGCCATGAGGACTGCGCACATGCCTTGTGCAGTCTTGTAAAGTATTTTTCCCGAGCCAAATAGGGACATTACAAAATATGTGCAGTAGTTTGGAGAGTAGTATCATCTTGATAAGTGAGAGTCTGCCGGCCAGCGATAGTGGAAGGGAGCGCCAATGCTCCATTTTGGCTTCAGCTTGTTGTGCTGCGGCTAAGTAGTTGTCTGCTAGTGTTTCTTTAGTCAGGGATACCTGGACCCCCAAGTACTTAACCCCCTCAGGTGACCATCACAGCGGATATTCAGTGGCAGGTTGTGGAGTGGACCTGGTGAGGGGAAAGAGCTCAGATTTAGTGTAATTTATGGTAAATCCAGAGTGTGTGCCATATATAGGTGATGTGACGTAGTATTGGATCAAGGTGATTAGCGGGGTCTCTAATGAACAGTAATACGTCATCGGCATAGATGAAATGATTTCAGGAGCATCTTTCAGCCGTATCCCTTTGCGCGAGTGGCGTGCCCTGACGTGATCCACCATTGGCTCTATCGCCAAGGCGAAAAGAATCAGGGAGAACGGGCAGCCCTGTCGGGTGCCTCTGAAGAGTGGGATCAGGCCAGAGGTCTGAGAGTTGACACAAACCCTGGCTACTAGAGAGGTGTAAAGTAATTAACTATATCCGATCATGTTAGGTCCAATGCCCGTAGTTTCAAGTACCAACCACATATACTTCCAGGACACCATATCGAATGCCTTCTGGGCATCAAGTGTGACCGCAACTGCATTGGCGCCCTGGTCAATTTGCGACATGAAATTTAGAAGTCTTCTAATATTGTGGGACGTGGATCTCCCAGGTAGGAAACCTGATTGATCATCATGGACCATATATGTCATGACTGGGAGGAAGCGGTTGGCAATTACCTTAGGGAAAATTTTAGTGTCTAGATTCATCAGCGAGAGGGGTCTATATGACCGGCGGTTTATAGACATAATGTCGACAACAAAAATGTCGACAGTCAAAATGTCGAAAAAAAAATGTCGAAAAAAAAAATGTCGACTTTTTTTTTCAATGCATTTTTTTTTTTAAATGGGGGGTTCCCCCCAGCCCCCCCTTTTTAATTTTTTCCTTTTTTTTAACTCCCGAACCCCTAAAATAAATATATAATTAAAAAAAACGAAAGTCGACATTTTTTTTTCGACATTTTTTTGTCAACATTTTTGTCTGTCGACATTTTTTTTTCGAAATTATGACTGTCCACCATGACCGGCATTCATCGCTGGGTTTGCCGGGTTTGAGCAACACTGTGATAGCAGCCTCGCGTAATGTGGGGGGGAGAGTCTTTAGTCGGAGTGCCTCGTCCCGTACCTCAAGCAGCTTAGGGGCCAGCACAGCAACGTGCTCTTGATACAATTCTGCCGTAAATCTGTCGGGGCCCGGTGCCTTGCCCTTAGGGAGACTGGATATGGCCTCGACAATTTCATCTAATAGAATTGGAGCTTCCAGTTGGTCTCTGGTTGCGGGGGAGACACATGTCATGGGAATTTGCTCAAGGAGGTCTCACATATGGAATTCACTGTGTTCAGTGGGTTGGGAGTATAGTTCCGCGTAGAATTCTGTTGGTCAGACCATTGTATTGCCCCCCCGACTATACTTAACACAAGTGATCTGGGTTTGGCCCCACTCTCCCCTCGCCAAAGCGTCTAGTGTTTTACCGGGTCTATCACCTTTCCCATACCCCCGAGCTGCCTGAGGACGGCTAAAGTACTGGACTTCCCTTGTGGCATGTTCATTAAATAATTGCAGCTCTTCACTAATCTGAGAGAGGACAGCGGGGTCAACTGATGCCGTGTGCGCCCGTTCTAGTTCGTTTAGTCTAGATTCTGAGCGGCTGAGGGCTGCTCTGATAGTTTTGAGGACTCCCGCGTCCCTGGAAATGGCCATTCCCCTGATAAAGGCCTTGAAGGTGTCCCATCGGATTCCCATAGTGGTGGATTGGGGTGTGTTGTGTTCGAAGTAGGACTGGATGTCAGCAGGGATGTCTGCCTTGAAAACAATATCCTGCAGAGCAGCCGACTTAAATCGCCACGTGTTGATGGTAGGTGTAGGGGCTCCCAGGTCCAGAGAGAGCAGGACTGGAGCATGGTCCGACAGAGTGCGGGCAAGTATACGTGTGTCCACTACTCTGCCCAGCATCCGCTTGACAATAGGAACATGTCTATTCTAGAGGAACTGCCGTGAACTGAGGAGTAGTAGGTATGTTCTTGTGCCTGTGGGTGCAGCATCCTCCATACATCACGAATATCGAGCATTGTGCAATGAGCTAGTAGTCTACGTGACGCAACAGACAGCAGTCTAGGAGCTGTACCAGTTCTGTCCAAAGCAATGTCTAATATGAAATTCATATCCCCGCCCCAGATGATCTGTACCCCCACATAGCCCAGTAGGATGGATACCACCAGATCTATAAAATCGGGCGAGTCTACATTAAGACCGTAGGTGTTCACCAGGAGGTACTCCCTATTGGCTATTGTGCAGTGCTTAATGATATATCTACCCGCCGTGTCAATGTAGCTCCTGTGCAGTACGAACTTGAGCGACTTGTGATCCATTGTCAGGACCCCTCTGGCCCGCGTGGAGTATGAAGTGGAATATCTGTTGGGGCCCCAGGATGGTGCCATACACTTCATAAGAGGGCACATAGCGTGCGTCTCCTGTAAGAATAATATTTTACATCCATGTCTGTTGGCGTAGGCCATGATTGTACGGGCCTTAGTGTAATTGCTCAAGCCCTGAATGTTCCAGGACATTACTGTAGTAGGCATTCTAGGGGTCTAGGGTGCATCCCAGCACTGTCGCTGTGTAACATGTTCCTAGCGAGAGTCGCCAGTATGCATGTGCCCCGATGTAGTGTAGTCTGCCAATCTGCCTCTGCCTTTTCCAATAACATTTCCCAACTCATGCCCACCCTCCACCTGCACGACCCCTTCCTTGTAGGCAGTGTATCCAACCACCCACCTCCCTATAGAACCAGAATCCCCCATGGAATGGGGGTCAGCGATGGATTCCCAACGTGGATCCAACTCGCTAGTTGCCCAACCGGGTGCCAACACCCATCAACAGTTTAAGAAAAATCAACGTTGCAATCGCAGTGGGGTGCGCTGTTGCCGTGTGGTGGACCTGGAGCAAACACAGTTAACATAGAGTATCAAGCAGTACATGAAACAATAGAACGCATAATAATCACATGGTCCCACATCAGTCTATTTAGACAGAAAGCAGAATGCCCAAATCCTGGGTGTCATATGCCCAAGGGTGTAGGAGCAGTTGAGTAAACACAAAATCAGATGCGGGTGAATGAGGGCAGACAGGCAGACACTAGGGAGGGACCGCAAACAGCCTCGAATGGGGCACTTGCCAGGTGTGATTGTTTCAAGTAACAAATGTGTATGCGTGATTGAGACAGTGGAATGTTGTTACCATCAGCACATTGAAGAGTAAGCGATAATGACTAGGCTACATGATTCCTGGATAACTGGGGCTCAGTCATTGATCGTAGGGTCTTCATTCACGTTGTGGAGTGGTATCTGAGACTCTATGAATTTCACGTCTTCCTCCGGGACGGTGAAAAAGTACAGTTTTTCCCTGAAGGTGATCTTGAGCCGGGCCGGGAAAGGGATTGCATAGGGGATATTGCGTTCTAGTAATAATTTCTTGACTCCTAGGAACTGGCGTCTCTCCAGTTGTACCCCAACAGAAAAGTCAGGTAATATACGAATGGTATGTGAGTCAAGGTGGAGTTCCCCTTTCTCGCGGGAAAGGCGGAGGATAAGGTCCCTATCTCTGTAATTGAGGATTCTGGCGATGATAGGCCTGGGGAAGTCTCACGGCTTGGGGCGCGGTGACAGGGCCCAGTGAGCTCGCTCAACCGTGAAGTATGGGGACAGGACAGGGTCTCCCAGTAGGTCTTTAAGCAGAGTGTCGACAGCCAACTCCATGCGCCCCTTGAGGGTGTTCTCAGGGACCCCGACAATGTAAAGGTTGTTCCTGCGCGAGCGGGATTTGGGATATTCACACTTCGCCTTCACAGTTTTCATGTCTCGGGTCAAAGTGGCCACTGCGTCCTGCTGCAAGTGTAGACCGTCTTCATTTGCCCCAATACGATTTTCGGCCTCAGTGATTCTGGTCCCCGCCTGGTCAACCCGCGACTTGAAGGATGCAACATTGGCATTAATATCGTCAAGTTTTTTGTGGAAAGAAGCAAAATTCTTGGCCATAGATTCCATTATTGCAGTAAGGTCGGGGGTAAGTGCATTGGAGGAAGGCTCGTGTTCAGGGTCCTCCTGGGCGGATGCAGCGGGCTCGGGCGCTGCACGGTGATGGCCTTTGCAAATCTGTCCATGGCGCCCACCTTATTGGCCCCTCTGGATCTATTAGACATTGCAGGTGTGTTTGGGGGAGCCCAAGCGGCTTGAGCCCTGGGTTCTACAGAGCGCAGGCATGCAGTGCCAAGTTTAGTGCCCAATGAAGGAGCCAGGAGTAGGAGACAGCCCAGCAGTTGCAATCAAAGTCAGTTGGTGATGGGGTTGCAATGAGGGTTTGATGGGGCCGGTTGCACCGGGGAGCAATAAGGTCAGTTGATCATGCAGCCCTCAGCGTTGAGAATATCCAAGCAGTGGGGAGTGGTGTTTTGAGGCGGGCAGGGCAATGTTTGGCGCAATAGTGAAAGTGAGGCGTCTGTCAGCCCAGCAATGCAACGTTGGGGAAATAATGTCGCTGTGAGCCCCACGGCGGGTGAATTGGGACATGCACGACATCCACCATCAAACCACGTGAATCAGGGGGATCTAAGGCCGGATGCGGCCAGGCCATAAGCAAGGAGGCAGTGTGGTGGCCACTGGGTAAATTGGTAGTGGCCAAAGTGTTACAGGTGACCAGGCGCTCCCGAGAAGAGTGAAAGATTCTTGGTGGGAGGCCACTGCCACGCAGATGAGATCAGGCTGAAGTGTTAGCTGGGGCCTCAGAGACAAACGTGCCGATGAACACAGTTCAGGCCAGGCAGGGGGGGCACCCGCGGTGGAAAGGCACCCACTTAGGTGCTATATGCGGGAGAAATCAGCTTCACCCCCCCAACTCCTCATGTCTTCCGCGCGCACGGATCCCAGCCCGCGGGGCATGTCATCCAGCCTCAGGGCCGCGCACGTCCAGCACCCGAGGCCCCGGTGTAGCTCCGGCCCACAACGTTCAGCAGGCGAATTGGGGAGAAGTTGCAGACCGCTCCACAGGCGCTACGGCCAGGGCAGACCGCAGCGCCGCAGCTCGGGGAGGAGGGGTGGTCGCAGATGGGGGCCAAATCTCCGCGGCCACATGGAGGAAGCGCCGCGGCCCTCGGGGGAGGGGGGAGACCAACTCTCCACCGCACGCAAGGACCAGGTAGCCGGGCGCTAAGGGCAGGCAGGCAGGCACAATTAAGCCCAATGATGAAGCGGAGCGCGGGCTCCCACGAGAAAGGTCTGCAGGCAGGCCCACGGCAGCGCCGGGGATCGCCCGCGCAGCCGGGCCGCAAACTTAAGCGAGATGCAGCAGGTCTCCCGAAGCCCGATTCCAGCCGGGACTCGGACAGGGCAGGCAGCGAGGGTTAGGCAGTAGCCTAGTTAGTTTTCAGGCGATGGCAGCAGGGAGAACCGCTGATGAGGCCGGATTTAGGTCCACTCTTCACGGAGCTCTGCAGCTAAAAAACATTTTGCAGTTCCTTCAGGACCTTCACATGCCGATACATCCTACATACTTGTCATGGGGGAAAACCTCTGCACATGCGGGGTAGTGTACCAGCATCCCTTTCTCCAGTTGGGCTGTCAGAAGCCTTAACTTTATTTCAAAGGCACAAACTGCCTCAAACATATCCGATATTAGATTTTGGCTTCCTTGCAATTTTAAATTTAAATCATTGAAAAATGGCCTGTCAGGTCAGTCAGAAAAGCAAAGTCATGTACCCAGTCAATATCTTGAATAACAGAAGTGTCCATTCCCTTTTCATCAAGGAATGCTTTTATTTCGTGCCATAAAGCAAAGAATCACTTCAGCACATTGCCACGACTAAGCCATCGAACATCGGTGTGATATAGGACATCACCATAATCCGCCTTTACCTCTTCTAAAAACGCCTGAAACAATCTGTGATTTAAAGAACATGCCCGGACAAAATTAACAGTTTTCACAACAAAGTCCATCTCTTCAGTGAATTTCAAATGTTTTGCACATAATGCCTCCTGGTGTATGATGCAGTGATAATTTTTTTAATGGACAGCCTTGTCGCCCAAGTGCCTTTTCAAGCACCCAATAAAACCATTTTGCTCCCCAACCATGGCTGGCGCCCCATCAGTCATCACACCTACCAGAGCATCCCATGGCAAATTTAAATCATCGATGACTTTTTGAAAGGCATTAAAAATGTCAGCACCAGTAGTCCTGCCATGCAAAGATACCAGAGAAGCCAGTTCCTGAAATACTTTGCATTGATTATTGACCGCCCAAATGAAAAATAAGAGTTGGGCTGTGTCACTTGCATCTGTGCTCTCAACAAGGGCAGCTGAAAAGAACTTGACATTCTTACACTGCATTTTAGTTGGCTGTAACAATTGTCAGCCATGTCTACAGTACGCCGCTGGATACTCATACGTGAAAGGGGAACATTTGTAAAAGCATCTTTTTTTTCTTGACACACTGCCTTGCAAATCTCCATCAGGCAGTCTTTTACGAAATTCCCATCTGTGAAAGGACGTGCTGACCTTGCAATAAGCTGTGCAACCTTATAACTCGCAAAGGTGGCACATTCAGATTCTTTTTCTTTCTGGGCAAAAACACCCAGTTGCTTAGTCAGCTGTGTTTTAGCTCCCCAGCTTTCTTAATTCTTGCTTCCCCCTGCAAATCCTTATATTGTGAATGTTTTGTTTCACAATAGCGGCGGATATTATATTCCTAGGGGACTGCTATGCATTCGAGACAAATGAGTGCACATTAGGTTTGGACTCGATGAAAAAAACTTCTCAATCCACTTATCCTTAAATTGACAGTGCTCCTGGTTTTTACTGCACTGAACATTGGCAGGGACATCTTTGGAGCACAAACAGTGATGCAATGCACCCTGGGGCCTGGGTACTGAGATGGAGTACCAACGGTAAAGGGCAGATTCAATGGTACTTCGGGGAGATACAAACTCCACTGTTATGCTCCCACTACGACAGTCCAAGTCTAGAGTATATACAAATTATATACTTTTTAGAGAAGCATAGAAGCAACAAAAGAAGAAGATCAGATAAAGAACATAGCCTTTCCACCATTCCTTTTCATGCATGTTTTGATGGATACTTCGTTCAGCAATAGAGGGCTGCATAGCATATCAAACTGCTATGTTTGAGATTAAGGTGGTAAATGCAGGGATTGGCTGGCCCTACTGCAGTTGCCATTTGAAACACAGCTTCTCCCCACACCCCAGCTTCAGATGTCCTGTCAGTCTTCATGTGGTTTGGGAGATCTTGCATGCGACTGTCTCTGTCCTGGCCACCCCCCCCAACTCAGCACACAAACTCACACGCATGCACCCATACATACCCCATTGTGCAGAAGCGGGCACACCTAGTCCCATTATCAGGTGCCCCAACGGATTATGCATACTTCGGATGCATCACTGATTCAGATCTCAATATTAGTTATAGCTGTGTATGTTCAGTAAACTGTTTACAGTTCCACTTTGTTCTCGTCTAAATAATCTTCTATGAAATCCAATATATTTGTATTTATTTGTATTTATTTTGTTTATATAGCGCCTTACACCAAAGCGCTGTACTTCATAACAACATGATACATAAAACAATAACAGTGGAAGCAACTTACAATAATGAATCAGTCCAACAAAACAGTGAGAAGAGCAATTAAACTGGAGGGAAGAGGGGGAGCTCAGCAGTAGAACTGAGAGGGAGAGGGGAGGAGGAGAAAGGGGAGGGAAGGGAAGGGGAAAATGATGAGAGTGGGGAGGAGATGATCAAGGGGAAAGAGGAAGGAAGGAGGGGGAGCAGGAGGGGGAAGGGGTTTCATGGCAGTGAATGGAGAAGGAAAGACTTTTTTTTTAAACTTCAATTTTTATTCAGGTTTACAAAACAGTGTTTAAAAATTCCCCAAACCCCCTCCTCCCCCGTACCCCACCACCTCAACTTGTACCCACCCCCCCAACCCCATGTCCAAACCAAGTCTGTTGTTCCAAGAGACTTTTATCGTGCTCTCCCTCTCTTCGGGTGTGATGCAGCTAGTGCCCATGACTCCGACAGGCCTGAAGCCGCCTTGCCCCGGGTACCGGGCCTCCCTGTCATTTTTTGCACAGCTCTCAGTCTGGTTTGCCCCATTGGGACCGAGCTCCCCGCCCAGGATTCAATGAACCTCCCATCCCCAGGATTGTTGTACTCCGTACCAGTTCGTGAGGAATGAGCCTATGTCATTGTTCACCATGGCAGTCAGTTTGTCCATCACAAACATGTTTTTTACTTTTTTCATCCAATCTTCCTTAGAAGGGGGCTCCAGGCTTTTCCATTTTTGTGCGAGGGCTACTCTACCCGCCCGCAGCATTGTCTCCCACATCCTTGGGTATCGGTGTACTTCCGTTCCCTCTGGGGGGAGGCCCAGTAACATCGTCAGGGGGTTTAGAGGTAAGTGTTCCTCTATCACTTCCGCCATCCAGTCCCTCACTGACCCCCAGTACACTTGAGCCTTTGGACAGTGCCACCACATATGGCTCCTGGAGCCTGCTTGACCACATCCCCTCAGGCACAACGGGGACACCGCCGGGAACATCTTAGATAATTTCACTGGGTCCCTATGCCACCCCTGCAGTACCTTAAAGTTGTGTTCCATATCGGCGGTAAATAGATTCCCATGGAAGGCTATTTTGAATATTCTGGACCAGGAGTCCTCTGAACATCTGCCCTGCCCACTCCAATCCCTTGTCCGACCAGGTTTGGGATGACCTAAACCCCTTATTACCCAGGTTGAAGGAGTGGCCCCAGAGGGAGGTCATCGGGGACGGCCATGTAGTGAGGAACGCTGTCTGAGGCCCTTCCTTCCAAATGTCCCAGAGAACCCCCAAGGTCGGGTGGGTTTTCAAATGACTCAGGATTGTTCTTCGTGGAGCCCACACAAGGTCGCGGACCTTCAGGGGGTGAGTGTCAATATCCTCCAGGTATGACCAGTACGTCCCCATTCCTTCCTTCATGTGTTCCAATAGCACTCGGAGCTGGGCGGCGCGGAAGTACAAAAGGAAGTCCGGCAACCCAAACCCTCCCTCCTCCCTTGGCAACGTCAGTGTGGTCTTCCTGGTTCTCGGGGTTTTCCCCTGCCATATAAAGTCCTGGATAGCATTCCAGAGAGCCCTGAAAGCCTGCTCTGGTACATTGGTGGGAAGGGCTGTACAAAGGTATAGGAGCCGTGGCAATACGTTCATTTTAACCGCCGTCATCCTGCCATACCAGGAGAGGATCATCCCGCCCCACCTCCTCAGATCTGATGTGATCCCTGATATTATGGGGTCGTAGTTCGCAGTCGCCAGTTTAGTTAGGTCCCGTGTGAGGAGAACCCCCAGATATCGTATTTCGGCCTTCCCCATTTCGATCCCGTGAAGCCTGTCTAAGGGGTCTAGCACTGGTTACCAGAGTCTCATAGGGAGCAGGACCGATTTCGAGGCGTTGACTTTCAGGCCCGAGAAGCATCCAAACTCGGTCACCAGGTTCAACAGAGGGGGGAGTGAGGAGCTAGGGTCTACCAGGTAAACCAGGATGTCATCTGCAAATAGGGAGAGTTTAAATTCCACCTCCCCCCTGCTGATCCCCTTAATTCCTGGATGTGATCTGATCGCTATGGCCAGAGCTTCTATCGTGAGGACGTATATCAGGGGGGAGAGGGGACACCCCTGTCTTGTCCCTCAAGAGAGGGGGAAGGCATCGGTCAACTCCCCATTCACTTGGACCCTTGCCGTGGGAGCTCTGTAAAGTGCCGTTACCCAGCTCATGATGTGGGTCCTGAAACCCATCTTCCTCAGGAGGAGATCCATGTACCACCATTCGACCCTGTCGAACGCTTTCTCCGAATCTAAGGAGAGGACACTTGCGTTGCGCTCCGACCGTTGCGTGAAGTGGAATAGGTCTATGGTCTTACGTATGTTGTCCGAACCCTGCCTTCCCCTGATGAAGCCCACCTGATCCCCATGGACTAACTTTGGCAAGATACCCTCTATGCGCCTCCCCACCACCTTGGCCAGAATCTTAACGTCAATGTTTAGCAGTGATATGGGGCGGTAAAATGCACACTCTGCAAGGTCCCTCCCCTCCTTGGGTAACACCGCGATGATAGCCCCCATCATGGAATCGGGGAGAGTTTCCCCCTCTAGCACGGAGTTGATGACTCTCACTAGGTAGGGGATTAAAGCGGATTGGAATCTTTTGTAAAAATAAACGGAAAACCTGTCATCCCCAGGGGTGGTTCCCACTTTCATCCCGCTTATCGCCTTGTCTACCTCTTCCTCGGTCACTGGCCCTTCCAGACCCTCGGACATCTCCCTAGACAAGGCAGGGAGTTGGATTGAGTTCAAGAAATCTTCTATCGGAGCAGATCCCCCATCATATTCGGATGAGTACAGGGTCTCATAATATCGGCGAAAGGCTTCTCCAATGTGGGAAGACTCGCAACCCAGAGTTCCCTGGGCGTCCCTCACTTCCTTCACCATTTTGCTCCTCTGGACCTCCCTCAGCTTCCAGGCCAGGATCCTGTCTGCTTTGTCCCCTTTCTCATAGTACTTTTGCTTGACCATCTGAAGACTTCTCTCCGTTTTATGGAGGAGTAAGTCCTTCAGCTGGAGCCTGTAATCCTCCAGGGAGGCGACACGGTCGCGTTCCGGCTCTCGGTCCGGGGAGCCCCCCGGCTGGTGTATGGCAATTTTTTCCCGGAGGGTCTTCTCCTGAGCCTCTCTCACCCTTTTTGCAGATGCACACTTTTGGATAAGAACACCCCGTAGAGTCGCCTTAAAGGCGTCCCAGAGCGTGTGTGTGCTCACTTCCCCATTGTCGTTTAGTTAAATAAATTCTCTTATGGCGTCTGCAATCTCTTGGGCGTGGACCTCGTCCTTTAGTAGGGCATTGTTGCATTTCCAACGGCCTCTGCGTTCTTTCCGCCATCCCCCGATATTGTATCCCCCACCATATCATGGTCCGACCAGGGTACGGGATCGACCCTGTAGCCTGCCACATACGGGCGAAGGGTTGCGTCCACCAAAATATAGTCTATCCTTGAAAACGAGACATGGATGGCCGAGTAGTATGAAAAAGAGGGGATTCCTGTTCTGGGGGTTGGAATTGAGTCTACCAGGCCCAGCTCTTCGTTCACCCTCCGGAAGGTGCGTGCCGTGGACTCATCTGTGGGTCTGGGGTTCTGGGGGCCCACCCTCTTCCTATCCAAAGATGGGTCCAGCACCATATTGAAATCTCCCCCTACTACCAACATGCCCCGTACAAATAGCTTGAGCTTCTCCTTTACTCCCTCCCAGAATTGGGCCTGGCCATCATTCGGACCGTACACCACATCCAGGGTCAGGGGGGATCCTTGTAAGGTGCCCCTCACCAATAGAAAACGGCCCTCAGGGTCCTGTAGGGTGGCTTCGCTAGTGAAGCGGACATCCCTGGCAACCAGGATGGCCGCCCCTCTTTTCTTCCCCTTGTGGGATGCATGGAAAACCTCCCCTATGCCCCCCCTCTCATTTTGGGTTCCTTCCCCCGCGCCCAGTCTGTTTCTTGCAAAAACAACAGGTCCAGCTTAGCCCTCCTGAATTCTCGGCAAACCAGGGACCTCTTGGTGGGGTTGTTCAAGCCCTGCACATTCAGGGTGCCCACTCCCAGGGCCGGTTGGCAGTCAGCCATAATTTAAGTCGCCAGATCTGTTGGGCACCTGCCTAGCATCACTATACCCTTTTTGCTCCCTTAGTCTCATTGATAGGACATTATTTGAACCTTTCCCCAAATCGTCCCTGAACCCCTCCGCCAAGCAGAAACCCCCAACTAACTTTGTCACCCCCATCCCCGGTGTCCAGCCAATTAGTTCCGCCATACCTGGCATTAGGCCGGACCACCAGACTGCCCTTCCCGACCGGGCACTCACATCCAAGCTCTTTGCTATGAGCCCCCCCTCTGTTTCTTCCCCACTGTCACCCCCATCTTACTTGCTGTCCTGGGGGAATTCTTGTTCATCCAGACCATCATTGCGTCGGCTCCCGTCCCTCAAGCGGACGGGTCGCCCCGATCCTCAGTCCTCTGAGTCATTGCGCACCCCCCCTCCCGGACAGTGGGGTGTTTAGCTTCCTGTATTTTCTCGAGCCGGTTTTCCTCCTCCTTGACCCAGGACGGTCCGAGGTCCCCTCCCCGATCGCTGCCAGGTCCACCGGGCCTCTTCTGGGGGTAGACTTCATCACGTAATTCTGAATGGCCCCTTTTATATCCTATTCTGTGATTAACGATGTCTGTTGGCCCATGTATTCAAAAGTCAGGGAGAATGGGTACCCTCATCTGTAGCGCACCCCTTTGTCCTTCAACAGTTGCGTGAGGGGGCGGCACATTCTCCGTTTGCCAATGTGTAGGCAGATAGGTCTTGAAATATTGAGATCTCTGCGTTGTTGTAGGAGATCACCCCCGCTTTCCTTACTTCCTCCAGGACCTTTGCCTTGTCCGTATAATAGTGAAATCGCGCAAGGATCGAGCGGGGGCCCCCTGCCCTACCGCCCGCTCTGTGCACACGATCAAATGTCAGCTCCGTGGTCATCTCCTCAGCGAATAGGAGGGTGATTATGTCTCGCACCACACGGGTTAAGTCTCTCTCCATTTCCCCCTCCACTCCGGGAACCCCAAAAAATCTGAGATTGTTCCTCCTTTCCCTATTTCCTTAGTCGTCCATTTGCCTGGCTCTTTCCTCGTCTCTCTTTTCCAGGGCCGCCAGCCGCATCTCCATTTGCACCTCCTGCGTAGCTGAGGACTGATAGGTCTCCACTTGCAAGAGCCTGTCCTCCACCTTGTCCACCCTGCTGTCCATTTTTTCCAGTTTCTGCGCAATGTCTGATCGCATATCCCGGATTTCCTGGAGTATGGATGCGAATCCTCTCTCCATAGCTGCTGCGGAGTGCGTCGGGGCTTCCGAATGGGCTATGCTCCCGTGGTTTGTGGGGTTCTCTTTTTTGTCACCAGCCCCCTCATAGCGAAAGGTTTGCAGGGACTCCCGCCAGTTCATACGGGCATTACCCGTTCCTGCTTCGCTGTTCCCCACCGGCTCCAGGACGAGGGGATTGCCCCCCGGGGCCTAGTGGATGGGTTCGCACGGCGGGAGGAGACCTTTAGGTGGGGACACGCCCCACCAGAACTGTGTGGGGGCCTCACACCCGGGTCCTGTTTAGTCCTGGGGACTGCAGGCGGGCACACGCCCTGCGGCCTAACGCAGGGGCCTCCACCTACCAGGAGTGAGTGCCAGATAATTTCTCTGGTGGAGGGGTCCTCGACCTCTATCGCCGTCGTCTGTCTCTTCCTCCGGCACGGACTTGTGGGCCTTTCACAGGAGGTGTGAGGGGGCCACCCTCTCCTCCCCAGGCGTCGCCTCGTCTCCGGCCCCAGGCTCGTCCCGCCACCACCAGCTCTCCTCACCAGGGGGGGGTTTGTGGAACACACACCCAGGCTCTACCGCTGCGGGAGCCCCGTCTGTGGCGCTTCTGTTCATCCGCGTCCTCTTCTTGCTTCAGGACCGATGTCCCAGGTCTCCGTGTCTTCCCGCGGTGATGGGTGGAGGGCTCCCCGCGTGGGCCCAGCACTCCAATGGGAATCCCCCGCCTTGCCGGGCAACGCCCACGCTGCGGGTCCGCGGTTGAGGGTCACCCCTCCAGGCCCTCTCTTCGCTCCATCGCTTTGGCCCGTGAGGTCCGTTCTCCAGCTTCCCGATGCCCCCAGAGTCCGCTCTTTCATTCAAAAGGGGCACGGGGGGGTCCAGCAGCTGATCCAGCACTGTGTTGCCGCCAGGGGAGTCTGGGGGGGCTCAATCCCTTTCAACGGCCCGAGTACGGCGGGAGAGCAACGCTCAGGCTTTCATCACCTGTGCGCCCCCTGGTGGCCTCCGAGAAGGAAAGATTTAAGGGATGTGTGGAATGAGGAGAAGGAAGGAATAGAGCGAATAGAGAGAGGTAAGGAGTTCCAGTGCAGGGGGGCAAGGAGCTGGAAGGAATGGAAGCGGGAGGGGGCACAAGGGGATGGAGGGACAGTGAGAAGGAAGTGGTCTGAAGAACGAAGGGAGCGGGAGGGAGTGTGGAAAGAGAGGAGGGAGGAGAGATAAGGGGGAGCGAGACCATGGAGGGATTTAAAGACTAGGCAGAGGAAGTGAAATTTAAGTTGGGAGGGAAAGGGGAGCCAGCCAAGGGAGGAAAGGGAAGCAGAGGTGGAGTCACGGGAGGAGAGGAGATAGAGGGTACGGATGGCAGAATGGTAGATAGATTTGAGGGGGGCGAGATGGGAATTAGGTAGTCCAAAGAGTAAGGAGGAGCAGTAGAAGAGGCGAGAGAAGATAAGGGAGGAGATTAGAAGTTTAGTAGCATGGAAGGTGAGTGAGGGGCGGACTTTGCGAATGTTAAAGAGGTGGAAGCGACAAGCACAAGAGGTGAGAGAGCTATGGTGGGAAAAAGAGAGAGAGGAGTCAAAGTGAATTCCTAAGTTGCGAGTGTGGGCAGAGAGATAGGGATATTAGAAGGAGGAAAGTGAATGAAAGGTGGACGAGAGGGAGGGGGAATAAAGTTGGAGGAGAAGAATAGGACTTCAGTCTTGTCAGTGTTGAGAGAGAGAAAGCGGGAGGACATCCAGTTTTTTATAGCGGAAAGACAGGAAAAGAGTTTAAGGTGGATGTCGGGAGAGAAGGAAGAGAAGGAAAGGAAGAGCTGAGTATCATCAGCATAGAAATGGTGGGAAATGCCGAACAAGGAGATAACAGGGGCAAGGAGGGAGGTGTAGAGTGAGAAAAGGAAAGGGCCAAGCACCGAGCCTTGGCGTACGCCGTAATCCAGAGGCTGGGTAGGAGAGGACCGGCCTCCCCAGGAAACAGTAAAAGAGCGGGAGGAGAGGTAGGAAGATAGCCAGTTAATAACAGCCTTTGAATCCAAAGGAAGAAAGAGTGTTGACAAGAAGGGGGTGATCGACAGTGTCGAAGGCAGCAGAGAGGTCAAGAAGAATAAGGACAGAGGATTGCTTAGAGTGTCGAGCGGAGAGGAGGGAGTTAAGGATATAGGTAAGGGCCGTTTCAGGAGAGTGTTTAGGGCGGAAACCAGATTGAGAGGGGGGAAGGAGAGAGAGGTTGGAAACAAAGGTAAAAAGCTGAGAGTAGGCAAGGCGCTCAAGAAGCTTAGAGAGGAATGGAGAAGAGAGATAGGATGGAAGTTAGCGGTGAGATGGGGATCAGCAGAAGGTTTCTTCAAAATCGGAATGATAGTGGCATGCTTGAAAGCAGAGGGGAAGGTAGCAGAGGAAAGGCAGGTGTTGAAGAAGGACGTTAGGTAAGGAATAAGAAGAGGGTAGATTTTAGGGATAAGAAGGGAGGAGAGAGGGTCAGTTGGAGCAAAAGAGGGTGGACTCTGGAAAGGAGGATGGTGACTTCCAAAGGAGAGACAGATGAGAAGTTGGACATGCAGGAGGAGGGGGGGGAGAAGGGGACAGGGGGGAAGAAGAGGAGTTATTGATTTTTTGCCAAAGGGCAAGAATCTTCGAGGAGAAGAAGTTAGCAAAGTCAGAAGGAGAAAGGATGGAAGAGGTAGAGGGATCAGGGGAAGGAGGGTAGAGAAGACGAGAGAGAGTTTGGAAGATGCAGCGAGGGTGAGAGGCTTGGGAGTGGAGAAGTTTAGAGTAGTAGGAGCGTTTAGCCGAGGCAAGGCATGAGTCTTAAAGAGAGTGGTAGGAGGTTTGGTTGGAAAGCGTGGGAGATTTAAGCCAGAGTCTCTCAAGACGTCGGAGGAGACGTCGCATAGAGAGAAGTTGAGGAGAGAGCCATGGTGGAGAGGGTTTCCGGGTTGGACGGAAGAAGGAGAGGGGATAAAGTAGATCAAGAGAGGAGGAGATAGAGGAGGAGAGAGTGGAAAGTGCATCATTGGCCGACAGTGAAGAGAAATCTTGGAGAGAGGGAAGAGAGGAAGAGCAAGTGTTGAGAAAGAGGGAGGGATCAAAGTTGCGAAGGTCACAATGTGAGAAGATGGAAGGAGAGGGTAAAGTGGAAGGCTGAGGAGGGGGAGATAGGGAGAAGGAGAGTAATGCATGTTCAGAGAGATAGATAGGAAATGTAGAGACAGAGGAAGAGGGGTAGGAAGAGTTGAAGATAAGGTCAAGAGTGGAGCCAGAGGAGTGAGTGGGAGAGGAGGGAAGAGGGGAAAGGAGGTAGGAGTCAAGGATTGAGAAAAGGAGTGAGGAGTGAGGGGGAGAAGGGAGGTGAAGGTTAAAGTCACCGAGTACAGTGCGAGGACAGGGGGAGGGAGAGATGAGTGAAAGGAGGTGATGAAGGTCATTGTAGAAGGAAGTAAGAGGGCCAGAGGGACGATAGATGATAAGAAAGGAGATGGGGTGAGGAGAGGAAAAAGATTTGTAAAGAAATTCAAAGGAAGGGAAAGAAGGAAGAGATGGTGAGGAGTAGAGGAAAGGTGTCTAGGGTGGTAGAGAAGGCCAATAACTCTGCCGCGGCCAGTGGCGCGGGATATGTGAGAGAAGGAGGACAAGGAGATGGTTAGGGAAGCGGGGACAGTAGTGTTGTGAGGGGTATCCAGGTTTCAGTAAGACAAAGGAAATGAAGGTTGAGATGATGGAACATGTCTAAAACTGCTGCAGTCTTATTGCAGATGCAAATGGCATCCCAGAGAGCAATGTTCATGAGGTTGGAGGATTGGGCAGTAGGGGGGTAGAGAAGATTAGGATGGTGAGAGAGGGTAGGTGTAGGTTGGGAGGAGTGGGGGAGGGGATTGAAGAGGGGAATGGACATAAGCAGGAGGGAAAGAGAGAGTAGGAGAGAAAGGGGACGTGGAGGGAGGGAAAGAGGGGGGAAGGGAAGTGCAGACGGAGAGAAAGAGTTCAGGCAGGATGCATAACGGGATGAAAGAGGTATGGCGAAGGAAAAAGTGGTAGGAGGGGAGGAGGGTGAAGTGGCTGACGAAAGGAGGAGAGAGATAGAGGGGTAAAGGGGAGAAGTCCGACAGGAGGGGGGAAAGTAATTATTACAGTCAGACTGGTCGGTAAGAGGTAGGCAAGGAGCATAGCAGGGGGAGATGAGGGGCAGTTAGCAGGACCTGGAAGCCCGTGCTAGTGAGGGAGCGGGTAGAGGTTCCGTAGCAGAGTCTGGTTGGTAGGAGGTAGGAAAGAGACAGGGGGTAAAATCTGGAGTAGACAGCGAGAAGTAGGGAGATCAGGAGCAGTAAGAGGGTCCTAGCTGAGTCCACGCAGGAGTGGGAGCGGGAGGAGGCTCTGCTGTAGGGGCTGATTGGTAGGAAGTAGGCAGAGAGACAGGGGGCTAGATCAGGAGCAGACAGAGAAGATTGACAGAACCATGCAGGGTTGGAAGCAGGGGAGGCTCAGTGGCAGGCGGCAGGTAAGGAGCCAGGAAAGGCAGGTTCTGGAGCAGTATGAATGTTCCTGGGAGAATTGCTTGGATGTAGGAGCGGGTGTAGGTTCAGCAGCAGAGACTGTGCAGCAGGTGGTAGAGTCACAGTAGAGGAGCCAGGCAGGGCACGATTAGGAGCCTAGAGTAAGTTTCAGGCTGAGCCCGCGATGAAGAGTAAGCGGGGAGAGGTCCAACAGCAGGGATTGTGCGTCAGGTGGAGGCAGGTGAGATCCTGGCTGATCCTGTGTGATAGGGAGGCGGGAGGAGACGCAGCAGCAGGGAGTGTGCAGCAGGTGGCAGGAAAGGCAGGGATATGGTGGTACCTGCGTGATTTGGAGAGGTGAGAAGGCCCCGCCGCAGGGACTGTGAGGCGGGTGGTAAGAAGGTGAGTACCAGACAGAACCTGCGTGAAAAGGAGGGGTGAAGGATGTCTAGCAGCAGGGTCTGTGAGGGGGAAGGTAAGAAGGTGAGTACCAGACAGAGCCTTAATGAAAAGGAGTGGGGGACGAAGTCCAGCAGTAGGGACTGTGAGGTGGGAGGCAGGCAGGGAGAAGGGCAGGGCCCGCAAAGGAGATCTGAAAGAGATCCTGACTGCCTCCACACCGAGGAAGCAGGTGGAGGCCCAGCAGCTGACCCAACCAGGGACCAGGATGGTGGAGAAGGCCAGAAGAGGTCCCATTCCTTGGAGGAGGGCGGGAAGACCCACCGCGGTCCAGTGAGCACGCCCAAGGAAGCCAAAGGAGGTCCGCCGGTGTGGTTGCAGCGCTCCTGCGCTGAGGTGGCGGGAGGGGGACCAAAGGACAACCTTGACTTTGAGGGAAGGAGGGAGACACTCTGCGGTTCGGAGAGCCCACCAAGGAGACCACACTGGAGGAGGGCGCACTGGGTGGTCGAGAAGGGAGCCAGAGGAGGTCCGCCGATGGAGCTGCAGGCAGAGGTCAAGACAGGAGCTGGGCATGAGAAGCAGCGCCTCCTGTCGCAGCCAGATGGACTCTGTGAGCTGCAGAGGAGGGCCGGAAGAATCGCCAGACTGGAGAGCCCGCGCAGGCAGCAGAGAAGAGCGAAGCCGGGAGCAGCCAACGAGGGCCTGCAGTGGAGTGGAAGCGGGCAGAGGCACTGACAAAGGGGGCAGCGGTCCAGCAGGAGTGAAGACGGGACCAGAGTGCCAGCTGCTGCAGCTTCTGCCTCAGTCAGTAGGAGGACCAGAGTCGTGGAGGGCAGGCAGACTCGGAGGATCGCTGCAGACCAGCCGAGACTTGCAGAGGCCGCACCGGAGGACCGAGTCAGGAGCTGCCGACGAGGTCCCGCAATGGAGCGGAGGCTGGCAGAGGCACTGTCAAAGGGGGTAAGGGACCAGCAAGAGCGAAGACGGGCCCAGCGTGCCAGAAGCATGTGCATCATGAGCTGAGACCAGACCCTAAGGAAAGTACTTTAAGAACACACAACAAGGTTAACCTTTTGATATACAGCACCTTTTCAATTTTTATATTGTGATTGTCAGTAAATAAAACCACCTGGCCTACATTTTTCAATGCACCAAAATAAGTGACGCAGCTATGTGATGTCATCAGTGATGTCATCAATGATATTTGTGATGTCATCTTTGATGTCCTGGGTGTTAGTCTTAGCAATGCACGTAGATGGTGCGAGTTATGGTTGCTTAGCTTACCATAATGGGGGAATGTGCAGTGTTTTTTGGTTTTACTGTGAAGTATAACATCACTTTAACAACATTTTTTTACTGAATGTACATATATATATGGCAGGGAATGAAAACAAATGGGCTAAACATGTGATGTCATCAGTGATGCCATCAGTGACATTTGAGATGACATCTTTCATGTTCTGGATGTTAGTGTTAGCAGTGCACAGTTGTGATGGCAAGTATGGGGGCTCAGTCTGCCTTAACTGGCGAATTTCAGGGGTTTTTCAGTTTTAATTTGAACCATAAGGGGGAGGGCGAATTTTTTTTTTAGTGAAGTGCACAGGTTTTTCGTAGGGCAACTTAACCATAACGTCCCGTCAACAAAGTTTTTTTTGTAGTGAATTTTACAGGTTTTTGGGAGGGCAACGTAACCATAATGTCCCTTTAACAAAGTTTTTTTTAACTGAATGCCATAGGTTTTTAGTAGTGCAATTGCATCATAACAGTACTTTAACAAAAATGTTCTACTACATTTACCAGGGTTCTAATAGTAACCCATAAGCATACTACTGTAAAGGAACATTTGAAGTAACTGCCCACCTTCCGAAGAATTCCACA
Organism: Ambystoma mexicanum; assembly: GCF_040938575.1. Lineage (NCBI taxonomy): Eukaryota > Metazoa > Chordata > Amphibia > Caudata > Ambystomatidae > Ambystoma > Ambystoma mexicanum. The sequence continues at coordinate 552,924,704 of NC_090924.1, read as the reverse complement.
TTATCATATGCTGGCGCACAGCATGGGGGCGTGTTCGAAAAGTCATACACACTTCACAATGACATGTGTAACTGGTTGATAGTGCAGAAGTACATTGTATATTCTTGTAGGAACTTGTAACTGCAAAATTTCCAGCGCAGAACTCCACAAGGCAAGTGTGCAACACAATATAAGCAAGAGTGCATACCGACGTATCTGGATCATTAACCCCCATTCCTCCCCAAAGAGTGGGGGATGAATGCCATTAGCAATCGAGATTTTACAGCAGTAACCCGTGGTACCAAGAAAGAGGATTTTTAGTCTTCAACCGGAACGCCTCCGGTGTTCCCGGCTGAAGAAAAGAAATCCTTTTTCAAGATGGCCACCATAGAAAGGGAAGACGGGTGTTGGATAGAAAGCCTTCTTCTCTTTCCATTGCAGGCTGCAGAAAGCAAAAATGAAACTGTGTGGCCGTAATGGCAGCACCACATTTGTGTTCCTTGAGAAATGTGTGGTGATGAGCAAGACCTTTAACAGAAAGGCAGTCCCTGGTGTACATGGCGACATCAATGCAATGTTTGTCCCTCCCAGTAATGGCCAGAAGCCACATCCCCGACATTGTGGCCACTAACCATACATAGGGGCTACCCCTCAGAGACGGAAGCTATACCGTTGATTTGTTATGTACATGACAACACTTGTTAAATAACAAAATACTATCACATGCACAACACAAAGCTTTTCGGTCGTTGTCAATGACCTTTACATACATGTGTTGCACATGTAGTAATTTTTTCTGTAAAAATGTGTGTAAAAAACGCAAAGGAGTAGTCTACTTACGTTTACATAAAATCTCAAACAAACTCTGTGATGGGAAGCGCAATGATGTCAGAAATACTGGAAGCAACACCATTACCACTCACCTTTCGACACATAATTTCGTAAGTGGCACAGGTCGAAAGGTGTGCAGATATGTGTACTGGGAGGGTGTAACCATGTATTATTTTACAAAAATTTCTGTGCAGCAAACACTTTCAGTGCACCTTACCTCATTTGTCCTCTTTTAAGAAGATACTAATCATTCTGAACTAATGTTGGTTAATAGGGCATCTGGGTGACAGAAATTGGCCTGACGGTGACAGAAATTGGCCTGACGGCACTAAAGCATATGATATGGGCCTGACCCTCCCGTAGCCAAAGCAAGTGGTATCTAGTAACTTTCTCCATAGCGTTCCTTGGAAGCTTAAACAAATGCGTCCATATGGACGTACGTGCCGTGATGTAGCACCTACAAAAGAACACATTACGACCTGCAATGTAGAATGCCACATTGTGAAAACAGAGTGTAAATTTGTAAAAAAAACACTAACATTTAAGAATTAGTACAGTAGTTTTATTTCACAATAAACTGAGCGAAATCATCGCCCTATGCAATGAGTAAAGTAGTTTTGTTTGACAATGAACTGTGTAAAATGATCGCCCTATTCACATTTCCATAGAAGTAGTAAGTTTGTCTCTTTGGTCGACAATGAAAATGTTAATGGCCACGTTGTTTTTTTTCACACACAGAAATTAAGCGTTGCTGCCACAGTAGTCGTTTTCCTCCTACATTGATATGCAAGACGACGTCAACCGCTGTGATCTACACCACCAGAAAGGATGGAATGTTACTCCTTATGGCGACAGCAGCGTAAGGACACAGAGGTCCGACACGGTCATCCAAGTGAATTATGACGCACAGACAACCGGTGACTACAGTTGCATTTGACGGTTAAAAAAGCCATCACTCGGCAGCTGTAATCCGTGACAATCACAATAGGGAAGGAAGTATGTGAGGGGGAAAGGGAACAGGAAACATGTATCAATACGCAACCTTTGGATAAACCAAAGTTGTAACACATAACATTTTCAGTAAACATTTTAGTCAATAGGAGGAAATGTAGTGGGACCCTATGGACGGCGACAATGTGCAATGTCCATAATGGGAAAAAATTGAATGGCACAGAAAGCTGGAACGTCTTTGTTAATAATAACATTTTTGTTTGGAAGTAGCTGAGCGGAGAAAGGGGAAATAAAACGTGTATCAATACGCAACCTCTGCACAAAACAAAGTTGTAACACATACTTTTTTTTACTAAATATTAATTTAATTTGGGGAAATGTAGTGGCACCCTACAAACGGCGACAATGTGCAATGTCCATAATGGGGAAAATAATTTGAAGGCCACATAAACCTTGTAATTCATTTGGGAAAATATATTTTTTTTCCAAAGTAAAAATTTAATGTCAATTCGGTATATAGGCGGCAAAAATACACTTACATGATGTGGACCGCCTCCATTGCATTCGCTGCAGTCAGACAGTAGTGTATGTGGAAGAGTGCCTCTTCGGGAACTAATATTTCATGGTCGGTGCAAATGTTTTTGAAGCATAACCTTATCAAACTATATGTTTTTCAAACTGTTACTCCCTGCATTCTTTCTGCTCTTTCTCTGTACCTCAAGTTTAAAAAACAAGTGACCCTTATGGGTGTCGACAAATCTGCGGCCGTACTGAGGTTGTATTGAAAAGAGAAAATGAAGTGGCATTCACTCCGAATGCAAATACATTCTCATTTTGGAACAACATATCAGCGGCTATTCATGAGAACCGCGACTCCCGTACACGTGCAGAAGTGCTGTGTGTACAAAATAGTGCAGGTGGCTGGCTTAGATGTCAAACTGTAGGACGCCAGCCAAACAGTAATGTTGTTTATGTATTGTAAAATGGATGCAGTAAGTTCATTTCGTACAATGAGTAGCAAGTCCCACTGTACCGTATGACAGAGCTAACAAGAATACTTCAATGTTTGACTTTCTACTACCACTTCTCATTAACGCTCACCTTTCGAAACAGTGTTCCATAAGTGTAACAAGTGCATTGGTGTCTTCTTCGTTTAGGTATGTTAGTGGCGATGTCCGCGTTCAACAGAAAACAAAGTAAACATGGCGGACTTATCGAAAGATTACGACGCAGTTCACGCTGTGCCACAACCAATCGGTGAAAGCGCAACATGGTTGTGGGCAGCACGCCATGGAATAGCCAATTGCAATGTTCTCCACGAAACGAACAGGGAAGTGGGACCGCGGAGCGGACATAGATATCACACATTTTTAGAGACATTCTTTTTGATCGTTTTAAGGGAACTACTGGATGGATTGTCACAAAATTTATAAAAGCACGCTTTCGCGACCAAGCCCCTGCCACTGCCACAAATTTGGTGCAAATCCGTCCAGAGGTTTGGTCTGTAGCCGTGCGCAAAGTTTTCCCCCATCGAGTCTATGGGAAAAAAAGACGTTTTGGGACCCCCCCTATAACATGTTAGCCATATACTTTTTTTTGCAAAGTTTGGTGAGGATACGTCCAGGGGGAGCGAAGTTATAAGCCGCCCAAAAAGTGCTTTTCCTATGGAAACTGCAACTTAACCATAACTACACAGCCACTACTGTGGCTGTGTAATATATAGTATATATATATATAATTATATAATATATATTATGTAAAATATATTATTAATATATTAATATATATTATGAATCCTCGGTTTTGTACCTAGCTTTCCATAGAACTGTTTGATGTGTGGATGTTTAACACAGCAATAAACCAAGTGTTAAAGTGGGGGTGGGCTTTCCTTTATGCATGATTTGCATAGTTGCCACCTATACAAAGACAGAAATTCTCAGTAGAATGGATTCTGAATCTTCGTTAAATCAGCACTAACTCCCAAGCATATTTGTACATTCGGTCTCTAAAGCCATGATCCCACTCCAGCTTGTAAATATATTCCCCAATGTATTCATATTTCACAAGATCGGCCGTATAAACACAAATTGCTGTTCCATTTTTTTTTAATCTTCCAAGTGCTTCACTAAATTGAGGACATACTATGTATAGCTGATATTCATAGTAAAATATACAGACCTGTACCCCCAACCCCCTACTCAGCACACAAACTCTCAAGCATGCATGCATACAGACCCAAAGCCCCAGCCCCCCAACTCAGCATACAAACTCTCAAGCATGCACCCATACAGACCCAAATCCCCCACACCCACAACTCAGCATACAAACTCTCAAGCATGCACCCATACAGACCCAAACCCCCCACCCCCCAACTCAGCACACACACTCTCAAGCATGCGCCCATACAGATCCGTACCCCCACCCCCCAACTGAGCACACAAACTCTCAAGCAAGCACCCATACAGACCCAAAGCCCCCACACCCCAACTCAGCATACAAACTCTCAAGCATGCACCCATACAGACATGTACACCCACCCCCCAACTCAGCACACAAACTCTCAAGCAAGCACCCATACAGACTCAAAGCCCCCACCCACAACTCAGCACACAAACTCTCAAGCATGCACCCATACAGACCCAAACTCCCCACCCCCAACTCAGCACACAAACTCTCAAACATGCACCCATACAGACTCAAAGCCCCCGCCCCCCAACTCAGCACATAAACTCTCAAGCATGCACCCATACAGACTCAAAGCCCCCACCCCCCAACTCAGCACACACACTCTCAAGCATGCACCAATACAGACTGTACCCCCCAACTCAGCATACAAACTCTCAAGCATGCATCCATACAGACCCGTACCCCCACCCCCCAACTCAGCACGCAAACTCACAAGCAAGCACCCATACAGACCCAAGGCCCCCACCCCCCAACTCAGCACACAAACTCTCAAACATGCACCCATACAGACTCAAAGCCCCCACCCCCAACTCAGCACACACACTCTCAAGCAAGCACCCATACAGACCCGTACCCGCCCACGCCCAACTCAGCACACAAACTCTCAAGCATGTACCCATATAGACCCAAACCCCCCAACCCCCAACTCAGCACACAATTTCTCAAAAATGCACCCATACAGACCCAAAGCCCCCACCCACCAACTCAGCACGCACTCTCAAGCATGCATCCATACAGACCTGTACCCCCCACCCTCCAACTCAGCACACAAACCCTCAAGCATGCACCCATACAGACCTAACTAAGCATGTACCCCCACCCCCTAACTCAGCACACAAACTCTCAAGCATGGCCCCATACAGACCCGAACCCACACCCCCCAACTCAGCATACAAACTCTCAAACATGCACCCATACCGACCCAAATCCCCCAACCCCCAACTCAGCCTGCAAACTCTCAAGCATGCACCCATACAGACCCGTACCCCCACCCCCCAACTCAGCATACAAACTCAAGCAAGCACCCATACAGACCCAAACCCCCCACACCCCAACTCAGCACACAAACTCAAGCATGCACCCATACAGACCCGAACCCCCCACCCCCCAACTCAGCATACAAACTCTCAAACATGCACCCATACGGACCCAAAGCCCCCACTCCCTAACTCAGCATACAAACTCTTAAGCATGCACTGATCCTGACCCGTACCCCCACCCCCAACTCAGCACACAAACTGTCAAGCATGCACCCATACAGACCCAAACCCCCCACACCCGAACTCAGCATACAAACTGAAGCATGCACCCATACAGACCCGAACCCCCCACCCCCCAACTCAGCATACAAACTCTCAAACATGCACCCATACAGACCCAAAGCCCCCACCCCCTAACTCAGCATACAAACTCTTAAGCATGCACCGATCCTGACCCATACCCCCACCCCCAACTCAGCACACAAACTTTCAAGCATGCACCCATACAGACCCAAATCCCTCACCCCCCAACTCAGCATACAAACTCAAACATGCACCCATACAGACCCAAAGCCCCACCCCCAACTCAGCACACAAACTCTCAAACATGCACCCATAAAGACCCAAAGCCCCCACCCCCAACTCAACATACAAACTCTCAAGCGTGCACCCATACAGACCCAAACCCCCCACCCCCCAACTCAGCACACACACTCTCAAGCATGCGCCCATACAGATCCGTACCCCCACCCCCCAACTGAGCACCCAAACTCTCAAGCAAGCACCCATACAGACCCAAAGCCCCCACACCCCAACTCAGCATACAAACTCTCAAGCATGCACCCATACAGACACGTACCCCCACCCCCCAACTCAGCACACAAACTCTCAAGCAAGCCCCCATACAGACTCAAAGCCCCCACCCACAACTCAGCACCCAAACTCTCAAGCATGCACCCATACAGACCCAAACTCCCCACCCCCAACTCAGCACACAAACTCTCAAACATGCACCCATACAGACTCAAAGCCCCCGCCCCCCAACTCAGCACATAAACTCTCAAGCATGCACCCATACAGACTCAAAGCCCCCACCTCCCAACTCAGCACACACACTCTCAAGCATGCACCAATACAGACTGTACCCCCCAACTCAGCATACAAACTCTCAAGCATGCATCCATACAGACCTGTACCCCCACCCCCCAACTCAGCACGCAAACTCACAAGCAAGCACCCATACAGACCCAAGGCCCCCACCCCCCAACTCAGCACACAAACTCTCAAACATGCACCCATACAGACTCAAAGCCCCCACCCCCAACTCAGCACACACACTCTCAAGCAAGCACCCATACAGACCCGTACCCGCCCACGCCCAACTCAGCACACAAACTCTCAAGCATGTACCCATATAGACCCAAACCCCCCAACCCAGCACACAATTTCTCAAAAATGCACCCATACAGACTCAAAGCCCCCACCCACCAACTCAGCACGCACTCTCAAGCATGCATCCATACAGACCTGTACCCCCCACCCTCCAACTCAGCACACAAACCCTCAAGCATGCACCCATACAGACCTGTACCCCCACCCCCTAACTCAGCACATAAACTCTCAAGCATGGCCCCATACAGACCCGAACCCCCACCCCCCAACTCAGCATACAAACTCTCAAACATGCACCCATACCGACCCAAATCCCCCAACCCCCAACTCAGCCTGCAAACTCTCAAGCATGCACCCATACAGACCCGTACCCCCACCCCCCAACTCAGCATACAAACTCAAGCAAGCACCCATACAGACCCAAACCCCCCACACCCCAACTCAGCACACAAACTCAAGCATGCACCCATACAGACCCGAACCCCCCACCCCCCAACTCAGCATACAAACTCTCAAACATGCACCCATACGGACCCAAAGCCCCCACCCCCTAACTCAGCATACAAACTCTTAAGCATGCACCGATCCTGACCCGTACCCCCACCCCCAACTCAGCACACAAACTGTCAAGCATGCACCCATACAGACCCAAACCCCCCACACCCCAACTCAGCACACAAACTGAAGCATGCACCCATACCGACCCGAACCCCCTACCCCCCAACTCAGCATACAAACTCTCAAACATGCACCCATACTGACCCAAAGCCCCCACCCCCTAACTCAGCATACAAACTCTTAAGCATGCACCGATCCTGACCCATACCCCCACCCCCAACTCAGCACACAAACTTTCAAGCATGCACCCATACAGACCCAAATTCCCCACCCCCAACTCAGCATACAAACCCAAACATGCACCCATACAGACCCAAAGCCCCCACCCCCAACTCAACATACAAACTCTCAAGCGTGCACCCATACAGACCCGTACCCCCCAACCCCTAACTCAGCACACAAACTCTCAAGCATGCACCCATATGGACCCAAGCCCCCGACCCCCAAACTAAGCACACAAACTCTCAAACATGCACCCATACAGACCCGTACCCCCACCCCCCAACTCAGCATACAAACTCAAGCAAGCACCCATACAGACCCAAACCCCCCACACCCCAACTCAGCACACAAACTCAAGCATGCACCCATACAGACCCGAACCCCCCACCCCCCAACTCAGCATACAAACTCTCAAACATGCACCCATACAGACCCAAAGCCCCCACACCCCAACTCAGCATACAAACTCTCAAGCATGCACCCATACAGACACGTACCCCCACCCCCCAACTCAGCACACAAACTCTCAAGCAAGCACCCATACAGACTCAAAGCCCCCACCCACAACTCAGCACACAAACTCTCAAGCATGCACCCATACAGACCCAAACTCCCCACCCCCAACTCAGCACACAAACTCTCAAACATGCACCCATACAGACTCAAAGCCCCCGCCCCAACTCAGCACATAAACTCTCAAGCATGCACCCATACAGACTCAAAGCCCCCACCTCCCAACTCAGCACACACACTCTCAAGCATGCACCAATACAGACTGTACCCCCCAACTCAGCATACAAACTCTCAAGCATGCATCCCTACAGACCCGTACCCCCACCCCCCAACTCAGCACACAAACTCACAAGCAAGCACCCATACAGACCCAAGGCCCCCACCCCCCAACTCAGCACACAAACTCTCAAACATGCACCCATACAGACTCAAAGCCCCCACCCCCAACTCAGCACACACACTCTCAAGCAAGCACCCATACAGACCCGTACCCGCCCACGCCCAACTCAGCACACAAACTCTCAAGCATGTACCCATATAGACCCAAACCCCCCAACCCAGCACACAATTTCTCAAATATGCACCCATACAGACTCAAAGCCCCCACCCACCAACTCAGCACGCACTCTCAAGCATGCATCCATACAGACCTGTACCCCCCACCCTCCAACTCAGCACACAAACCCTCAAGCATGCACCCATACAGACCTGTACCCCCACCCCCTAACTCAGCACACAAACTCTCAAGCATGGCCCCATACAGACCCGAACCCCCACCCCCCAACTCAGCATACAAACTCTGAAACATGCACCCATACCGACCCAAATCCCCCAACCCCCAACTCAGCCTGCAAACTCTCAAGCATGCACCCATACAGACCCGTACCCCCACCCCCCAACTCAGCATACAAACTCAAGCAAGCACCCATACAGACCCAAACCCCCCACACCCCAACTCAGCACACAAACTCAAGCATGGACCCATACAGACCCGAACCCCCCACCCCCCAACTCATCATACAAACTCTCAAACATGCACCCATACGGACCCAAAACCCCCACCCCCTAACTCAGCATACAAACTCTTAAGCATGCACCGATCCTGACCCGTACCCCCACCCCCAACTCAGCACACAAACTGTCAAGCATGCACCCATACAGACCCAAACCCCCACACCCCAACTCAGCACACAAACTGAAGCATGCACCCATACAGACCCGAACCCCCCACCCCCAACTCAGCATACAAACTCTCAAACATGCACCCATACAGACCCAAAGCCCCCACCCCCTAACTCAGCATACAAACTCTTAAGCATGCACCGATCCTGACCCATACCCCCACCCCCAACTCAGCACACAAACTTTCAAGCATGCACCCATACAGACCCAAATCCCCCACCCCCCAACTCAGCATACAAACTCAAACATGCACCCATACAGACCCAAAGCCCCCACCCCCAACTCAACATACAAACTCTCAAGCATGCACCCATACAGACCCGTACCCCCCAACCCCTAACTCAGCACACAAACTCTCAAGCATGCACCCATATGGACCCAAGCCCCCCACCCCCAAACTAAGCACACAAACTCTCAAACATGCACCCATACAGACCCGTACCCCCACCCCCCAACTCAGCATACAAACTCAAGCAAGCACCCATACAGACCCAAACCCCCCACACCCCAATTTAGCACACAAACTCAAGCATGCACCCATACAGACCCGAACCCCCCACCCCCAACTCAGCATACAAACTCTCAAACATGCACCCATACAGACCCAAAGCCCCCACCCCCTAACTCAGCATACAAACTCTTAAGCATGCACCGATCCTGACCCGTACCCCCACCCCCAACTCAGCACACAAACTGTCAAGCATGCACCCATACAGACCCAAACCCCCCACACCCCAACTCAGCACACAAACTCAAGCATGCACCCATACAGACCCGAACCCCCCACCCCCCAACTCAGCATACAAACTCTCAAGCATGCACCCATACAGACCCAAATCCCTCACCCCCCAACTCAGCATACAAACTCAAGCATGCACCCATACAGACCCGTACCCCCACCCCCCAACTCAGCATACAAACTCAAGCAAGCACCCATACAGACCCAAACCCCCCACACCCCAATTTAGCACACAAACTCAAGCATGCACCCATACAGACCCGAACCCCCCACCCCCCAACTCAGCATACAAACTCTCAAACATGCACCCATACAGACCCAAAGCCCCCACCCCCTAACTCAGCATACAAACACTTAAGCATGCACCGATCCTGACCCGTACCCCCACCCCCAACTCAGCACACAAACTGTCAAGCATGCACCCATACAGACCCAAACCCCCCAAACCCCAACTCAGCACACAAACTCAAGCATGCACCCATACAGACCCGAACCCCCCACCCCCCAACTCAGCATACAAACTCTCAAGCATGCACCCATACAGACCCAAATCCCCCACCCCCCAACTCAGCATACAAACTCAAGCATGCACCCATACAGACCCGTACCCCCACCACCCAACTCAGCACACAAACTCTCAAGCAAGCACCCATACAGACCCAAAGCCCCCACCCCCAACACAGCACACAAACTCTCAAACATGCACCCATACAGACCCAAAGCCCCCACCCCCAACTCAACATACAAACTCTCAAGCGTGCACCCATACAGACCCGTACCCCCAACCCCTAACTCAGCACACAAACTCTCAAGCATGCACCCATATGGACCCAAGCCCCCCACCCCCAAACTAAGCACACAAACTCTCAAACATGCACCCATACAGACTCAAAGCCCCCACCCCCAACTGATCACACACACTCTCAAGCATGCGCCCATACAGACCCGTACCCCCCACCCCCAACTCAGCACACAAACTCTTAAGCATGCACCCATACAGACCTGTACCGCTCACCCCCAACTCAGTAACCAAATTCTCAAACATGCACCCATACAGACCCAAAGCCTCCACCCTCCAACTCAGCATACAAACTCTCAAGCATGCACCCATACAGGCCTGAACCCTCCCCAACCTCCCAACTTAGCACGCAAACTCTCAAGCATGCACCCATACAGACCCGTACCCCCAACTAAGCACACAAACTCCCAAACATGCACCCATATAGACTAGAACCCCCCACCCCTGCATCTCAACATACACTGCAGTTACACTCCAAAACAAACATTCAGGCAGACCCGACACCCCCCCACCCCCGCATCTCAACATACACCATACTCACACTTAAAAGCAGACCCGACCCCCGCATCTCAACATACACCGCACTTACACTCAAAAACAAACATTCAGGCGGACCCGACACCCCCGCATCTCAACATACACTGCACTTGCACTTAAAAACAAACATTCATGTAGAGTCGACACTCCCCACCCCTGCATCTCAACATACACCACACTCACACTTAAAAACAAACATTCATGCAGCCCCAACACCCCCCACCCCCGCATCTCAGCATACACCACACTCACACTTAAAAACAAACATTCAAGCAGACACGAACCCTCGCGCCTTGAAACACTTGTGTATAGGCGCGTTACAAATACCATATCATATCATATCATACCCCCCCACATCTCAACATACACCGCACTTACACTCAAAAACAAACATTCAGGCAGACCCGACACCCCCCCACCCCCACATCTCAACATACACCATACTCACACTTAAAAGCAAACATTCATGTAGACCCGATACACCCCCACCCCCGCATCTCAACATACACCACACTCACACTTAAAAACAAACTTTCAAGCAGACCCGATGGGGCGTGTGAATCTGGAGCACCTGGGTGTGGGTCTACTATAGAGGGGGAGATGGATAGGGCCATCTCTATGTGAATCTGGATTGATGGCTCTGGGTGTGAATTGAAGCATGGGAGATGTGAGTGTGAATGAAGAAATGGGACATTCCAATGCTTGCAGAAGTTCTCGCTGTCCCATGGGGCCCTGCCCACTGCTGCAACCTTATCCCTGATGCTGGCTCAGATGGCAGACTTTCTCTGATGTCTGGTGCCATAGAGCTCATCTGCATGAGCCATCACCTCATCGGCAAGCACCTGAAGCTCACCCTTGCTGAACTTCACCTTGTGCAGCCTCATGTCTGGCACCTTGCCTTTGCCCTTTTCCTGAGTCATGTACCCTGAGAGGAAATGGGAGATTCAAGGCGGATTGGATTTTTAAAAATGGCCGCCACCAGACTTCCTGGTACTGCAATGACGCTATTACCATGCTGGTGACTGGTGGTAATGGTAATATCACTGATGCCATCGGATGGAATTACCCTTACTGCCAATGGTGCGTGCATGCTCCCGTCAGATTGCAGCGGTTTTTCCACCAGTCACCAGAGGGGTAATGGATAATTCCGTCCAGTGGAATAACCACTGTCATCACCGCTCAACTCATGATGAGCCCCTTTGTCTTTTCCGTCAGATTATAATAATTGAGAATGTGCCACTTGTACATGCTTCCTAAATTTTCATACTGGCATAAAATTGAAAACTCAGAAAGTAGGGAAGAATTGTTATGAGGTTAAACCTCAACATTTTACTTTAATATAATTAAACACAAAAGGAATGGCGAACCACAGGAGTTCACAGAATACCAAACAATGACAGAAAGTGATGTGAAACCTAGTGAAATCCTGTCCCTTCTGAGCGTGAATCAGAACACTGTGGAAGTGCATCGGTTCACATTTACAGATCTAAAATGGTGCAGAATTTGCTACCCCTGATTAACGTCTCAAAGCTGGTCCATTAAACAATTGATGCATTAACACCCAACCAATGCCAGTAGCACAGCATTATAAAAGAAGGCAGAAAACACCAGAAATGGGTAAGGACTGGGAGGAAGCAGGCAGTCTTTCATCCGCATTCCGGAGGCATGGGAAGGCCACTACTTGGAGCAACAAGCTGCATTCATACACGGCAGGCCAAGGGGCCCAACAGTACTGCCGTAGAACGATATCAAGCACGTGTTGGCAATGACAAGCTCCCATGACCACCAGGGACCTTTGGGGGCGAACACCAAAACCCCAACCCTCTGGAACCTTTCTCAGGGGCACGCGGAACAGGGCCCTGGAACTCAAACACAGACACTGCCTTCCCGGGAAACGATCTCCAGTATGCGGCAGACCCACAGGAAAAAGTGGGTGGGGCTCATTCCACTACTTTTGATTTTTCGGTATGCACACACTCCAGGTGGTGAAGACAGGGCCATATTGTCCAGGGAGAGAGAGCCAATCCTAGCAGAGAAAGGCTGATATAAGCAGGACACACGAAGTGTGGGTTATTCGATCACAGTCAGAGGTGGAGGACAACTCGAAGACCAGTAAGAGGGTGGAAAGGGAAGCAGAGTGTGGCATCTATTATTGGAAAATGTGAGGTGTTGACTAAATGGTAAAAGTGATAGTGGTTTTGAGTGTGGGTGGTTGTGTGGTGAGTGTGGTTAGAAAGTTAAGTGTAGGGGTGACTGTGAAGTCTATGGTACATAGTTAAAGGAGGCTGTTTAGGAATTTGGAGGAAGGAGTGTGGAGGAGGGAGTATTAGTGGAAGGACGAGTAACATCAAAAGGGTGAATGAAGGCAAGACCTAGAATCAGCGAGAACATCAGAGGGCTAGGAGATTGGCACGATGAGTGATGCGAAGTGGATAAGAGGAAAGAGTAGGAAAGGGAGAGGGTGGAGGTGTGACACAAGACAAGAGAGAGAGAGGGACGGTCACAGGGCCCATAAGAACTTCAATAAAAACCCTTGAACTGCTTCTGAGGCTGGGAGTCATTCTCATGGCATCTGTACCTCTGGTAAAAGGTTGTTTACTTGCTACTAGCTATGTAGCAGTTGCTCTGGTGACAGAATGCCAGAGGTCATCAATAAGAGCCAGTGATCTATGGAAGAGAGGACTTAAGTACACGTCCTTCTCAGCATATTTGGTACCATAGGGTAAGCCTGAGGAGAGGTTGTTTTCTTCAAGAAGCTTGAGAAGGAGAACCCCTGGCAGTAGGGGGAGAGTACCGTCTGCTTGTAAAGGACCCTGAATGCGGGGGGAGGTGGGTGAGAAATACCCATTATTTTTAAGAATGGTGTGTTAAAAGAATCAAAAATTATGGGGAGACCTGGGTGAATTCAAGGTTGGGGTGAGACCTGAGACAAGCCTGAAGCTTGTGGAGAGACATGAGAGAAGCTAACCTCTACCAAAGAGAGGTTTAAGAGAACCTTAGGTCATGGAGAAATCTAAGAAGGTGGTTATGTTAAAGGAACAAAAGGTTGTGGAGAGACCTGAATGAATTGGTTCTATACAGTGATCCTGTAGAAGGCAGACCCCTAAATAAAATAGGAAGCAATATGCAGAGGAAAAGTCTGGTGTAAAAGAATTCTGATCAATCCAAAGGTCGTGATCGGATCTGGAAGAATCCTGAAGAGCATTAAAGGTCATCGAGAGACTTGAGAAAACTGTAAGAGAATGCAAGGTTGTGAAGAGACCTGGGGGAATCAAAGCTCACGAGTAGAGTTAAAAGACAAGCTGAGAAAGAGAACTCTGAAAAATATTAGAGAGAGATATGATGAATTAGGAAACAGGAGTTGAGAAACTGACGTTGTGGTGGTAGATTCCATGCTAAGTCAAAAAATAACTGTTTCTATTTGAGTTTGTAAAAGCAAAAGAATGATATAGTGAACCTGCTTTCACAGAGAAACATAACACATCCAATGCCTGGGGAAGCCTATGTAAACACATATAGTGTGACACAAAAGACAGTGTTTTCTGAATAGAACCGGATTGTTAGTAACTTGGGAGAGATTTATACTTGAAAACATCTGGTGTCGGTTTGTTTTGTAGAATAGATTTGGCCTTTGATAGGGTAGGTTAATGAACACTTTTTTTTGGCCAAGCCTGGAGTACTCTTTAGCAATGGATTAGGGTTAGCCTGGATGCTTAAGCTCTGATGGCTGGTGAGCTTTCAATTTTGGTTTTTAGAATAAGGCATCAATGGAAGGACAGAGACTTCTAGGAATAGGTGAAAAATTTTTAATGTTAAAAATACATTATCACCCTGAGGTACAGGGAGCACCTGGAGACCCAGTTTGTTATCCCTATCCTTTACTCTAGTGTGTTTGGAGTTTCATTATTAATTCTGGAATATTTCCTTACTAAAAAATAGGAATTTATCTCACTTAAAACATAGCATGGCAAATCGAGCCAAGATTCAATAGGAATTGTAAGAGAGCAGAAGTAAGAGATCTGAGGCAGTGGGTGAGAAGGTGCAAGTGGATCTAGGTCACATGGCCTAAACCCTGCCCACCTTCTTAGCCCTGCCTCTTCCTTTCTGCTCTTAACTCTTAGATCAAGGGCATCTCTCGCTCGGGTGTCCAAAGTGAAGGGCAGACGAAGAAAAGGGCAATTCCTGTTTGGACCCAGAGGACCCAGGGCCCACACCCCTTCTCAGACAACAGGTAAGCATGCACCAACATGTGCATTCTCCCTCCGTTCCCACAAGCCATTCCCACCATCATCAGGGAATGCCAACGTCAACGACATAGCCCCCACTCTAATGCATGGATCCGCAATTCAGCAACCTCACCCACATCAGCCCCAAGCCCATCTTCGCCCCACACCCTCCACAACACAGAGGTTGATGCTCGCCAACGTCGGCTTAGCCATCACCCATGCAGCAGACATTGCCGACCTCATCACTACACATGACCTTGATGCAATCTTCATCACCGAGACCTGGCTGCCACCCACATCCTACACATCCTTGTCCCTGATGGTGTTGGGTGTTCTGACCCACGTTTGGACTATTAGGCTACAACCTTTGGTGCTGTGGGCTTAGGAAATCCAAGATGGCCGAAAAAGCCCACATGTGCGCCAGAATCTATGAAAACCGCGCAGTTGTGCACACTAAAATGGTTGCCTAACTTGCCACCCCCCAGTGCGAGCAGGATGGGCCGGGGTGCCATGAGTGAAATGTGTGCCAAAGGAAAAACCGCACTTTAAAATCACCTTTTGTTTCTCTGAATGCCAGCTCAAAATGCCTATTTGCAACACATCCAAAAATCTCACTGAACACCAGCGGACATCTGGCAGAATAAAGTCTTGTGGGCATACAAAATCTGGAAAGAGGCTGAGCCTAAAACAATGTTCATCACAAGACTGGCTGAGCTGTGGATTTCAGCAGTTTAAGTAAATTTGGAATGAAAGACACTAAAAATCTAAATGTTTAAAAGAAATGAGTGACCTACTTTTGAGTGTCACATAGGCTGCAATTGTTTAAATGTCATAGTTTTAAACTTAGAATCAGCATTCTAGCTGCATATGTAAAAAATTGTTAGTTATTTGAATGCAGAAAACTGGGGAACAGAAATGACATGTGGCTAAAAACTGGCTTAAAGAGATTCCAATTTTGCCTGGCAACTACCCCCATCAGGAGTGAAACTTGATTCACAAGTAACTTCCCAGGCCTGGCTGTTTCCTGCTGGCCACACTAAGGATATGCCATCTCTCTGATAATTGAATTAAGGGGAGCCCCCACAGAATACAGGAGCTCTGAACAATGCAACCCCCTTCATCCAGGCAGATGGTTTATTGCAGATGTCGTAAAACAGCTTCCTCTTGGCAGAAGCTGGGAGGGGCAGGGTCTCTGAGCTTGGCAGAAACTGGAAAGACTGGTTTCTGTACCATGTGACCTAAAAAAACCACACCCCTTTGGGGCCAGAACATAACTCTAAAAAGATGAATAACTCATAGTACGGACTTGTGAAAATTATTTAAATGACACCATAATTCTTGTGATTTTTCTGCCCACATTTTAAGAGGTTTTTAGAACCGGTGGCATGATCTGGGGGCAAGCTAGCAGTTAAGAGGGTATTACTTAAAATGTATGCATGTTAAAAATCTGACATTTCATCAAGTAATGTCCATACTCCTTGCGCACATGTGTGTAAATTTGGGTTAATGTCCGAAATTGCAAAATCAGTTAAAAAGTGCAAATGTTGCCATTTCTGAATGCAAGCCCCCAGGAAGAGCAGATTTGGACAGGGTATACCTCCTGTGATATGTGATGGGTGTGTGTAATTTTAAACGAATGTGTACCTGTGCAAATATGTTTTTTTTATCAAATATAGATTGTGTGCAATTTGACAGGGGAGGATCCTCTGATCCATAAAACCTACAGCATCACTCTGACTCACAGTTCCTTCCCCAATCATGGGAGAGGGGAGAATTGGGCCAATGGCAAGTGTAGAGGGGTAGGGTCTAGTGATGCTGCACACACACCCATTTTAAAAACAGATAAAAGCAGACAGACAGGACAGATAGGGACATTCATTTCCATCTGCTGCGGGACGCTCTGCCGGAAAATCCATACTTTATCTCCATCAATCTCTAGAGAAAGCTGTGCAGAAAGATCCAGACTTTAAATCCATCAATCTCCAGAATCCAGAGAGAGAGCAGACCCAGACCAGACCGCTGTTAGCAGAACCAGAGAGAGCTGACCCAGATCATTGTGAAGTGCAGAGACCAGACCAGAGTCCATTCTAAAACCTGACCAGATCCGTGGCGAGGCCCTTTCTATTTCAAAAATATATTGTGAGTACCTAGCAAAACTGTGCAGAACCCAATCTCTCACTTAAAATAATCTAATGCAAGCTATTTTAACTTGAGTAAAGCTGTCACCTGTCATTTTCTAGTTGCAAGCTGCACTTGTCTTTTTGAGACTTGCAGTAACTTTCCTCTGAAAGCTGAGAATCGTGGCTTTCCTACGAACCTAGAACCACATTCCTACCCCCGATACTTTTGCTGTAATCGCGAAAAACGCACTCGCGAATTTGCCGCGATTTGCAAAAATTTCTTCACATGTGAAAACAGCAGTTTTCTTGCTTTCATTTGCCAAAAATTCGTTTAACCTGCTAGTTACTCCTAGATCCTTGCTAAAGTGAGCCTGAACTCATCCCAAGTATATTTCACTCACCCTGAACCTCCTATAGGGAATTAAAAGCATTTTAGCATATTTTTCACTTCATTGCCAGCACATATAAAAGCATTTTGGGCCTGTGTTTTCAACTTCTGTAGTCTAAGCTTGCTGGGGTGAACTGAATTACATTTGATTGCATTTCTGAGAACTGTGTGCTTTCCTTCCATTTCCTTGCATTGCATAAAAGGGGGGAGGGGATTGCCAGAGAAAAGTGATTACATTGTTTTGTTGAAATCATATTGAGTATTTTCTGTATTGCATTTTCATTCAACATTACATCCATCTGAACTTATATAAAGCATTCTCTACCACCTTCTTCTTCTGTTCCTATTCACAAGTGTGCTAGTGCCAGACTATCCATTATTGATTACTGCTCAGATTCAGGGTGATATTCAATTATTAAATTATTATACAGTGTGATATATATATCTATTGTTTAAATTATCAAATAAACCTTTTAAACTTGCAAAACAGAACTACTTCTTGGCTCAGTGGGGTCAGGGTTATTCAAAGAGAGGGGTGTTATATAGGGGTAGTCATCCAGAACGCATGAACTGGACATAAAGATATATCAATAAGGGTTTCCATTCAGTATCCCAGACTAGGCATTGACTTAGCTGTAGTGTTGAATTGAATCCTCTTACAATGGCTACAGCATCCAGTACAGAGACCGGCCGAACAAGAGAGGCGGAGTCCTCGCAGTCATCCACAAGACAGTGTGGCCCTGCACCAGACTTGACATCAACAACAGTGGCTCCTTCGAAGTCCTCTCCTGCCACTTCCTGCTCTCCTCCCAATGGACACAGTCACCTTCTATCTCATCGACAGACCACCCAAACCCAACACTGCATTCATCAGAGACTCCACCAACCTAACCACTACCATGTCCCTCATGCATGCCGACAACATTTTCCTAGGTGACTTCAACTTCCCAGGCAACAAGGCCACCAAATGGATGAAGGAAGCTCTCCTCTGCCTTCTGGACACCTTCAGCGTCCCACAGCACACCAAAGACCCAACACACGAGAAAGGTAACACCCTCGACCTAATAATCACTGCACTGTCATGCATCCTCTACAGCTCTCCTCTCCCGCTTAGCTGGTCTGACCACCAAGCCGTGCCTTTTACTATCTATCCTGCACACCACCCTAGTCAAGCCCTCCCTGCAGAAACCCATCAGAAAAACCTTCAGGTCCTTCAAGAGCTTCCCAGTGGAAACCCTCTCGCAAGATCACACCAACCTCTACACTACATTGTCCAAACACCCCCAACCAAACTGCGACTCTAGTGGAGGCACTGAATGCCACCCTCTCAATCTCCATTGACCAACACGCGCCTCCGAAACAATGTACCTGCAAAACGAAACCATCAGCACCCTGGTACACACAAGAATTGAACCTCAGTTAAGGAGTCATCAGGAAACAAGAGAAAACCTGGCTCTGCTCCAGGACCGCATCTGACCTGTTGCTCCTCAAGGAACTCTGAGCAACCCACCGACAACTTATTAACACAGCCAAGGCCTCCTACTATCAGAACACCATAGCCGAAGCTGACATAAAAAGCAGCGCCCTCTTCAAAGCGGGCAAGCACTGCGTCAATCCACTATCGTACCCTGCCATACCACACTCCATCGGAAAATTCACCACCATCAACATCTTCATCGATTAAATAAGCAAGATTCGCTAGCACATAGACACCAGCTTGGCATCCACAGACCCACCTCACGTCCCTCCTTGCAAAATCTCCACCCTGGACAACATTCAAGACACTCTTGACAGAGGACCTGGTAGAAACCCTGGCCACCCCCAAAGCCACATATATACAGACAACATCCTCTCAGCATCCATTCTCAAGACCCTCCCTGCAAAAGCTCTCCTTCCCTACCTGGAGATCGTTAACAGCGCCCTAACTCAAGGCACCTTTCCATCAACCTTAAAGAATGGACAAATCCTCCCTCTTCTAAAGAAACCCACTCTGGACCCCGACAAACTAGGTAACTATCGCCCCATCACCCATCTTCCCTTCCTAGGTAAGATCATTGAGAAAGCGGTAGCCGCGTAACTGCAGCAGCACGTCAACACTTACAGTAGCACATCCACACTTACAATCTCCTTCAAACCTACCAATTCAGGCTCAGACCCAGATTCAGCACAGAGACAGCAATTATACAGATGGTCGACGTCGCCCTCAACATCCTTGATGACAGCCACCCCTGTACCCTGGTTCAACTCGACCTCTCTGCCTTTTTCAACACAGTAGACCACCAGACACTTACAGACACCCTACATCAGTGCATGGGAATCAGCAAACTTGTCCTACGCTGGTTCAAGTTCCACCTCACCAACCGCCAGCAGTTTTTTCAGATGGACTACTCTAGATCGCCAATGCTACCCAACACCCGTGGATTCCCGCAGGGTTCCATACTCTCCCCAGTGATTTTCAATCTATACATGGAGCCGCTGGGGGTCCTCCTAGCCATACAAAACATCCACATCCACCAATATGCTGATGACAGACAACTATACCTCAAGATCGACTCCATCAAGGACATACATTGGCTTAAAATGTGCCTCTCACTGTTCCAGTTTTGGATGTCCAGTGCATACTTGAAGCTCAACACCTCCTAGACTGAATTCCTACTCCTCACCAACAACACTGAACACCCAGACATACAGACCTGCCTATCAACCATAAACTCTGAGGGTTTCACACCAAGGTCACCTCCTGCGACAAGTCCCTTGGGTTCCTCTCTCCCTGGCTCTCCAACCACTACCTGACACCTCTTACCCACCATATTGCTACTTTGTGCTCCAATTTTCAACGTTATGCCGATGACACTCAGCTCTCTTTCAGGCTCCCCTCTGCCACCCCTGCTTCTCTCATACTAGGCTGTCTGGCCTCAATTCAGAAATGGTGTGTGGCCAATGATCTCTGCCTTAATGCATGTAATACTGAGATCCTCCTCATTGGGACACCCGCTCCCTCCTTTCCTCTTTTTTTCTGGCCACCCACTCTGGGCCCTCTTCCTGCTTGTTCCTGTGAGGCTAAGAACCTTGGTGTCATCTTTGACTCCACCTTCTCCTTCTCTCCTCACATCTCTGACATCTCTAAGAAGTCAAACTGCCAGATGCACCTCCTCAGAGGTATTCTTCCTTTTCTCACGTTCCCCCAGAAGCTCACTGTCTCCAGAGCTCTGGTCCTCTCTAGACTGTACTATTGCAACAGCCTCTTTCTAAATCTTCCTGACTCTACTTGTTGACCTTTACAACCTATCCAGAACAGTACTGCAAGGCTTGTCCTTGACCTCAAGCCCAGGGATCGTATTTCTCCAGCTCTGAAATCTCTTCACTGGTTCCCCGCGGCTGCAAGGATCAAGTTCACAAACCTCTGCATGGTCCAAAAGGCTTTCCGGGGCCTGGGACCGCTCTACCTGCAACTTTTTCTTCTAAAACATCTTTCTTCTTGAGCTCTCTGCTCATCCACCTCCAACAAAGGGTCAGATGCTTCTCCAAGCAGAGAGTTGGGGGCAGATCTTTCTCCTCGGATGGGGCCTCTGTGAGAAACCTGATGGTGTTTCACCTGCTAGTTCTCGGAGATCTGTCATCCTGGTGGCCAGGACACGGCCATCGCTATTGGATCCAGTTCCTGGGGGTGGACCATTGGGAGAGGATCACCTGGGCAAGGGGTGTTTGGGGAGTGAAAGTGGAACACCGAGGGTTGAGACGTGGTATCCTCTGTAACACCTTTTCCCCATCCCACTCAGTAGGATATTTAGAAGCTCTACCCCCCTTCCCCACACAAACACTTTCTTACATTGTAACAAACAATTGACTAACACCAGAGACGTTTACCTGACTTGTCCCAACAGTTGGGTCAGGCAGAGTCAGGCAATTGCCCCTAAGCACGCACACCTGATGGCCCTTTACCTTCCCCACAGGGATAAAAGGCAGAGCACGACCGCACACTTCAAGCAAGGCCGAACGCATGAGGAGACAGTTACACCAAACAGGCAGTACAAATGGAGAAGAAAAGCAGTGAGATCTGGAAGGACGACGAAGGGGGAATCGCCCTTGCTCTTTTCAACTCAGACCCGCAAAGCCCCAAAAGGGAAATCATAAGACCGAGAGTTACAGCTGGCATGTGGTGCAACAGATGTCAATGGTACACAGGGCCTCCTGCATTGATAATGCAGGCGGAGAGGTAAGCTGGCTACCATAGCACTATTCTTGACTCCAAAGAACAAAGAAGCCAACAGGGTCAGCACAGCCGGAGAGTCGGAGGAAGCTGATAGCAAACCGAACTGTGTTGAGCCCAAGGTTGCGAGTAGCAACATTTTGAACGCAAGAAGAAGTTTGAACTTTTAAAAAAAGCTGATAGGAAACCGAACTGTGTTGAGCCCAAGGTTGCGAGTGGAAACATTTTGAACTCAAGAAGAAGTTTGAACTTTAAAAAAAAGCCCATTTGAGGTCCAGGTGCAGAGGGGTCCGGCACTCATTTGGACGGCTCTGACCGGGACCTGTTTGTGAAACTATAAGAACCAGAAGGCCTAGAAAGGGAGGTGTGAGGCATCAGAGTGGTCCTACAAGGGTCAGGCCAAATCCCTTGTACAATCGAAAGTCTGTGACCCGTTGCCAGAGGAAAGCTAGGGAAAGGGAACCCTGCTTTCGACTACAATTGTGAACTGTGATAATTGGCAAATATGAACCCGACAGAGGGATGCTGAAAGAGCAGTACATGGACTGTATTAGGAATACCCGAACTGTGTTACAGAAAGGCTGTAGTGAACCCGACGGAGGAAGGCCCGTTTTTACAAGCCCGCCAGAGGGAGATCTTAGGGGTAAAGAAAAATCGCCCAAGGTGCAACACCACAGAGAGAACTTTTGTTAGTTTGTTATTTTGAATCAGCAAACCTTCTAAGGCAGAGACTTTTTGCAGGAAAGAGACTTAGCCTCTGAAGGGGTTTTGATATCGTTGAACTAAATTGTGAACCTTGTGCTGTCAAGGCCCAGAAGGGTGCAGTGCTCGAGTCCCGCCTTGTCCTGTGCTACAAACATGGGGAAGGGAGACCCGGAATACCATCCTGACTTATCATTTTGAGAACACTTCTTTATTTTCTGGTGAACATTATCCCACACTCTTTTTGTAATTTAGTAGTAAGGATTGGCAATAGGGTTTTTAGTTTAGGCCCTTTTTATTTGACAAGACACCACTAGCACTGGCTTATTATTATTCGATGGTCGTAGCTTGCCCCCATTTTGATTTAGGCTTAGTATAGGTGTTTATCTCACCCATTATGAAATTCAATAAACACCCTTGAACTGTGTTCACTTGTGTCTGTCTTTACTGTTGCCACCATGAGTTCCCTACACCTCGCTCTGGAACGCCTCCCTGCCTCGCTCAAACTTGAGCAGAACCACCTCTAGTTCTAGAAGCAACTCAGGACCTTCCTTTTCGCCTCCGCTTTCTCTCTTCCTCCCCCCTACTGATACACCTGACTTCTCCACGCAATGGTCACCTGGTCACCCTCTGAACTCTGCATGTTTATTGCTATAAACCTTTATTAAAGAAATAAGGGTTGGAGAAAACCCGACTCTCCCTAATAATAAGAGGGGTTTCCCTGCATCAAAGAATAATCTAAGGAGTCTGTCAGTAATGTTAGTAACCAATCTTTTCTGTTCAACTGTGGATGCACTCCTTGTGCTGTGATGTTATCACTCTTTTACCAATAAGTGTGCAATGCATGCCCTTTACCAATGTGTAATTCATGCTATTTCAGATAACACTCACCACAGTACTCCCTTGATGTTAAAGTATTGTTGCCTTATATTGGCCTGATTGCTGACTTTAATTATCTGAAATAAGTTAATTGTTTTGTTACTGATCCTGTCACACTGGATCAACACGCTCAATTAAGAAATTCAAAATTTAACTTATAACTCACCGATAAAGTAGTGCGTTGCTTTGAATATTGTAGTCATGAAGTATAATTTCTCAAGCTAGAAGTCAAGTTCAAGATAATTGTTTTCACTTTAGTATCCCATGGTTCACCATATACTAACTTAAATAAAATCTATTGGGCCTCATTACACGGACGGCGGTAACCATGGCGCTATTAGCGCCATGGTTGCCGCCAGTATTTTACTGAGTCCGCCTTGGTGAATGGGGGAATTATCGCCCCATTCCAAGGTTGGCGGGGCGGTAATTCCCCATTCACCAAGGCCCTTCCTCATTCCCATTTGAGCCCCCATAGGGCTCAATTGGAATGGGGAAGGAGCAAATAACGGTACCGCTATTAGCGGTACCGTTATTTGACCTGAAGTCCCTCAGCGGGTCCCTTCCTTAACGTGTGGTCTGGCCACACGTTAAGGACAGGACCCGCTGAGGGACCTCGTAGTATGGCGCTAAGGGATTACCGGCACTGGTGCCCTTACCGGTGCTGGTAATCTTAGCGCCATCCGTGTAATGAGGCTCATTGTCTTGTAAATTATATGGCTCCTCAAATATACATATATTCTTGATAAATTGAGCAAACTCACAAAATATTAAGGATGTCCTATTTGGATAAATCGTGCTGCGATCGGCGTGCTGCGTGTTATTAATCGCTGTCGCAATTTTGATTCTATTTAACTACGTTGGAGTGACTTCACGCGTACGTGACGCATAACGTCACTTCCTTCTATTTGTAAACAATTGTGTTACCCTGTATGCGTATCGCAGGATGCTACTGACTAATTTTAACTCAATAGTACCCCAAATTTAAGGTGGGCTGAAATATAAAGTGCTAATGACTCCCTGTTATACTAAATTTGGAGTGTGGGTGCTTCACTTGTTCTGGGTACAGCGTTAACATTCTTAATGGCATACATTTAAAGCCACCACCACTTAAGTATAGGGTAGCACATTGCTATGTATCTTGTAACTGACATATATTCTCCTCCATGCCACCTTAGTCATTATAGTCTCATTCGTATAACTGAATAATTGGATACAGTGGACTATATGTTCAAAGTACTATACAGCATATACTCCTTTCAATGATTTGTTGCATAACTCTTAATCAGTTAACTTATCATCAATACATTCATCAGAAAGTGCAATTTGTCCATATAGATGTTCATCCAGTTGTAACTAGCATATATTTTACTGCCAGCCATTTCAATCTTTGCAATGTCATTCACATAACTGAATAGTTGTGTACATTAACCTCCATGTTCAAAATATTATACAGCGTTTACTCCTTTCTGTCATGTGTTACATGACACTTGATCCATTAATTCCTTCAATACACTATCAGATTTCAATCAATAGATTTGCCAGACAAGAGACAATCGCTGCTGTACAAATACTGTATCCCATATAAGGATCATGTTATTTTGTGTAAACGAATCATTCTACTACAGAAACACATTCATTTCATGTTCCTTGTTGCGGCCAACAGTTGTGCTCCGTAATTTACAAATAAGTCTGGCTTCCAGTTTTCTTAGCAACAGTCTCTGGTCCCCACCTCTTTTGCCATACCTGGTCTTTTGTAGACCAATACATCTCATCGTACACGTTGCATCCATCTGGTGAATTCCCTGCCAATGACTTGCCAAAGGTAGTCTTGGGTCTGGGTTGCTCAAGCTTAACATATGTTCCTGAATATGCACTCTCAATTGTTGTATAGTACTTCTTATGTATAACTTTTGGCAAACGTGAATAATTGTATAAACAACGTACTTGGTTTTACAATTAAACAAAATCTTTGACATATATTTCAGTAACATCATGGCATACAAACCTTTCACAATTGGGATGCGCAAATCTGCACGTACTGCAGTTCCCACATTTGTGGAAGCACTTCATTGGTCTCAGCCAGTCACTGCCACTCCCTTCCTGATCTCTGATTGTCTCGAAGTATGATGGACTTAGTTTATTCGTTATTGTTTGTGCTCTGGTGTAAATAAACTTTGGTTTCTTGTGAATTAATTGCTTTAGATCATAGCCCATCTGTAAAAGATGCCAATGTCTCTTTACAATCCTATAAAGAATCTGAGTGGCAAGCTGGTTAGTGTTCTGCCCCCATAAAGTGCTGGTAGTGTGGTAAGTTGATCCAACTATCTACATTCAGATTTGATGTGCAGAAGAGATGGATCCCCATTAATCCACTCATTAGCTATCACCAAATGAGAGGCCCATAGTATTGTTAAATGTCAGGAAGTCCAATTCACCATCCCAGATTGAGCTATATAGAATACGCTTTGAGCCTTGCCAAAGGAGTCACCACATAATCTGTTCTATTCTGTCAAATTCAGTTCTGGGTATCTCAAATGGGGTATTTTGGAGAATGTATAGATATCCAGGTAGTGTCAGCATATTAAACAGTGCAGCTCTATCAAGTAGAGACAGGGGCAGAGTTGCCCAAAACATTGCATCTCCCTTAACATTTGGGGTGGTTGGAACAAGGTTGCGATTCAGAAAAATGGTTGACACCTTACTGACAAGAACCACAAGGTATTAAAAGGTATCTCTGGTAAGGTGAAATGTATAATCTGTTAGGATTTCCTAAAAATCCCCCTGTAATGGGAATAGTACTGACTTGTGCCAATTGACCTGAAGGCTGCTATGCTTCCTGAACTTTTGTAGTATCTGTTCCCTGTGGAACCACAGCATTAAGTTTCTTCCATAACAATTTTTAACTGGATCGTCATGCTGAGTTGGCCACCAAAACCCCTTCAATACAGGATCTTCCCTATGCCTGACTGATAGCTAGCCAGAATAAACAGTAGTGGCGAAGGGGGGCAGCCTTGTCACAAACCCCTCTCTGAAGCAAAAGTGTGGGAAGAGGTATAGAAGGCACAATTGATTACATATATGTAGACGGTGAGCTATTCTCTAAAGTCAAATTGTTTCAAATTGAAAGAACAGCGTGTAGTGATCATAGAATGATATGTGTACAGTGGCCCTCAACTTCATGACAATCAACACCGAGTAGAAAAAAATGGTCTGGACCAATATTTGCTAATAATAGTGTTAATTGAGTGAGGTGGATAGAAAAATCGATATCACAACTGGGTTATTTGTTAAATGATGTATTTGTCCACTCCAAATCCGATCAGGTCTCAAGCTCATCCATTTACTATGATGTCATACAAAAATGTAGTTCTTGCAACACAAAACGGAAAGCTTATGATCATAGGAATCATGCATTTGACATGGTAGTCAAGAATAGGAAAGCACTTTTTCGTCACGAAAAACGTGAGGCAGCAAATCTCCCAATAAGTGTGCGTTATAAAATCCTAAAGCACATAAAATCGACCTATAAAAATAGGATCCATGCATATCATGCACAGCTGTTTCAATCTGATGGCAAAAAGATGCTAGAAATTTTGCGAGAAAAGAACACAGCTTGCATGTGCCAAGCGATCAACAATGTAACTTCTTCCTCCCAAATGTCGATACAGGTTCAGAAAGTTCCTGAAGCAGTTTGAGTGGATTATTTTGGTAAGATCTTTGCTCGTCCCGTTGTAACATGCGTGCCCCAAGTAGACAGTGGGTCCGATTACTTTCACCTCAATATAGACAGTGGGTCTGATTACTTTCACTGCGGATATAATGCACTTCATTAATGCAGCTAGTCAGTCCAAAGCTCCAGGCCCTGATGGTCTGTCAAATAACATCCTCAAACAACACCCTAATGTTTTATTCTCTATTTTCCAACAAATTAATCTTTCCAAGACCATTCCATCATCCTGGAAACATTCTATAATTGTCCCCCTTTTCAAAAAAGGTGATCATTGCAAACCAGCAGGCTACAGACCCATTGCTCTGTTAGATGCACCCGGGAAAAATCTATCCCTGCATAGTGTTGCAACAATTGAATGCGTGGATGAATACTAACAACATAAGAGATCCCTTTCAGACAGGATTTGTTGCTGGTCTTGCTACTGTGCCAAATATGATAACCCTTAACATGCTGAAGTTGAAATATATCAATCGCAACCAAGCCCTATATATGGCCTTAGTGGACTTTCGTTGCGCTTTCGACTCGGTCAATCGCCAGTTGCTTTTTCTCAAACTGAAGCAGTACAGCTGCCCACCCTCTCTTCTAACAATAATCAAAAAACTACACTCGGACACTACCATTCAAATAAGGTTATCCCTTGTAAGAATGAGTCTGGCAGTTTCAACAATTTATCCGGATAAGGATAGGATGAGATAGAGAGTGCAATAAGGACAAAGAGAAGGTAGGCTATGGGTTTCTATGGGGTGGCGATTATACTTACAGTCCACTTTCTAGTTTGGGGATTTTTGGACCGTCAATAGGTTCTGGTTACCACACGGCGGTGCGCCTTGCAAACAGCTATGCAGTTCTTGTCACTGGATGGCACTGGACTGGAATGGCAATTCTGGTCACTGGACACTAAAGGTCAGCTGGATGGGGGGATGGCAGGATGGCATGCAGTTAGGGGCAGCAAGCCAGGCTGGTTCAGGATGCAACAGGGACCACAGCTCTCCCCTTTTTCATGGGAGATTAGTGGGTTTTCAGAATTGAGGCCTTGCTGGGAGTAGGATCAGCACTGCTTGGGTTTTGCAGTGGGCCCTGGAGTAGGGTCAGCAATGCTTTGGCCTTGTAGTTGGAATCTGGAATCTGGATGATGAATGGAACAGGAACGTAGCACAGGAACGTCAGGAAGAGTGTGTGTCCGGAGTCTTGTCAGGGACTCTTTATATAGTGCATTGGTGACATCATAGACTATATGGCTGGGCTGGCTTAGCTAAACCCGCCTCTAAAGAACTGAATTGGACAATCAATGTTGGTTGCCTCCCCTGGGATGTGACTCAGGTTAGGAGGCTGCATTTTATGATGTAAAAAGACTTCCCCCAGACCTTTTTGCCAAAAACCTGTCATACCAGAATTTACACATTTATACAGTTGTGGCACCTTAATAAATGACATAATCAGGTTACATATTTTTTATTTTTTTTATTTACTTGATTTAATTGCTTAAAACAATTTTTATAAGATGAGTTTCCTTGGAAAGCAAAAAGAAGAGATAAGACCACGAAAATCATATTCAATTCTCAGTCAGAGTCTCTTTTAAATGCGACATTCTTGGTGTCTCCAACAAGAGAAGTCAGTGTAGGCAGTGTGGGCATTTACTGTCCCTTTTCTATTGAGTAATTAGGCCAATATCTCAAAAAAAGCCCACCACTGCGATGACCCAAGTCGTCTTTTCTCCACTGATTAGTCAACACCACCATTCCTCTTCATCATAAGAATGTAAATTTCTGAACAAATGTCCTAGATGTAATGTGCGAGAAGCCGACACTCCTGGACAATACAACAGCAGACGTTTAATAGTTTCCACCTCTTCCAGGAGTTGACAGAATCTACAAACATTTTCTTCCGACTGTTTCCATCTTGACAGAACTTCCTTTGTATGTATGATGTTCAACCGGATTCTCAGGAAGCACTCTCAAACTTTCTTGTCAGGACATTTTGACAAATAAGGTTTTAGAGAATTGACTTTTGGCCAGATCAGGGGTAAATCATGTATCAGTTTTGTAGCCGATGCCTTGTCCAGCGTATCGATCCAGTCTCTTTCCATAATGCGCTGTTTTACCTTTACAGGATTGGTAATAAGTTCCTCACTTGAACTACCCGCCCAGTGTAGCAATGTTTGCATCCTTAGTGGCCAATCCGTCAACATTTTGCACAATCCTGACATTATTTCCTGACGTATTTCCTTCAGGATCAGCGGCGGAGAGGGTAACAAAGTTTTGCGGTAGAGCATGATTTTGTTGTGAGCCACAATAAAGCTCCCTCCTTATCAATACAATTGGAAGAGACTGTGGAAGATTGAGGATCTTTTTCCAGTAAAGTCCCTCTGCTCTTGCCCAGAGGCTCGTTGGTATGTTTGGCAATGCTTCAGCTCCGTAAGTCAGGCTGGGCACAACCTTCGTTCTATAGAACGTCAGTACTGGTGATAGTGTGAAGCGCCCAAATTTATTAGCCACTTCACACGACTGAGCTGTGAGGAGATTATGTTTTCTTGCATTGGGACTTCTTTAGTACTTTTGTTTAAGATGATACCAAGGTACATGAAATTGGTTATGCTTTCAAGCTGCTTATTATCCACTGACCAAACAAATTTCTCCACGTCCCAGGGCGTCTTTCCAAAAGTCATTACTTTAGTTTTATCAAGATTCATCTGGAGCTGATTTTCTTTGAGGTATGCATTGAGGTTGTTAAAGTGCCTCTGAAGGCCTATAGGGGTAAGGTCCATGAGGATATTATCATCTGCGTATAGCAGCCTTGATATTTCACTTGTTCCCAATGTCGGGGGCAATGAGCAAACTCTATCCTCATAGTCCTTATAGTCCACTGTGTAAGCGTTATACAATGCCGGGGCCAGCGGGCATCCTTGTTTAACCCCTCTCCCTGTCTTGATCCAAGAAGAAAGCCGTCCCAAGTTATTTAAGCACACGCACATTGAAGTTTCTGAATAGAGGGCCTTTATTGGACCCAAGATCGCAGAGGGACAGGCGTGATGATGTAATTTGGCCCATAGTAGCGTTCTATCTACTCGGTAAAAGGCCTGTACCAGATCAATAAATGCCATATAGATTTAATGCCGGCCCTCTAATACTTTTGCTTTCAATGTGCTCATTGCCAGGATATTTGCAGTCGTCCCAATGTTTTTCACAAAGCCCTCCTGTAGTGGGTCAAACAGGGCTGATGTAGACAGCCAGGATTGTAGATTGTCCAGGACCAACGCCCCAAAAAGTTTTCCTATTGTGTCCAACAATGCTATAGGGCGGTAATTCGAGGGATTGTCTTTTGAGCCCTTTTTAAAAATTGGCACCACAATTGCTTTCTTCCAAGACGGTGGAATCTGTGAGAGCTTGACACAGATCGTGAATACCTTTCGCCTGGCTATTTGAGGATTTTTAGATGACGCTAGGTCACCATAAAGATCTTTAAAGTGAGATACCCATCTTTGGTCACCTATTGAATTTTGCAAAGCTTGGTTCAGCACTTTCAAATCCCCCTTGATTAGGGACCAAAAGTCCTGCGCATTCTTTCCACAAATAGTGCGCAGCATGGTCTCAGCATCTTCTTGGGCACGCAGGAATTTAGATGTCCTTAGCCAAGATTTATAATTATTAACCGCCACAATTGCTTCTTCTTTTTTTTTGTATAGACTTGGAAGTTGAGGCTACATGTTTCAATTTTCTCACCCATTTTCTTCGTTCTACTAGCTGTGCATTAAATACATGCTTAGGTGGATTTGAAAATGACAACTTCTTTCCCTTTGTGGAGGCAAATTTTGAGAGGACTGGTACATAGTCTGCCGATAAACTGACCCCGGTTGATTTCTTACTTTTTTCCTCCACGTACAACCGTGTCAGCTGAACAATTACTGTTTCTGGCAGCCTCAACCTTATACCACTTTGGTTGACTTCCAGGTTAGAAGTTGTGTAACGAGCTTCAGGTCTTGGTGAGGACCAGGTAAAGCACAAGATATTATGGTCACTGTGCTTGGTCCTGATCACCTCAAACAATTCCTTTACTGTGAAAAAGCTACGTGAGACCTGGATATAATCAATGATAGCAGTTCGATTTTTTCGCTCCATTGTGGGAATGTAGTCCTCTTTAGAAACTGGTCGCTGAAGGAGATTATGTATGTCTCTAGACTTTATTAAATTTGTCCATCTTCGAGCTCTCCCCATAGGAGAGTTTAGACCTTTAGTTAGATCAGTGTTCCAATCTCCCACAAGGATGACATTACTGGATGTTTAGTGATCATCAATTATAGTCTCCATTTGTGTGATATAATGATCACTGGTCACCCGTTTCGGGTTCCAGTATGTATTCACCAGCAGTATCTCAACCTGAGAGTTATTTCCCGTGCAGTTTAGGGTGGGGACCCATGCAATGTTTATTGCAAGTATAAACTCTGTTGCTTTGAGTACCTTTATCAGGTTGAGGCCACTTCCCGATCTAATAGCAATGATGAGGCCTGATCTGGGTCTGCCCTTATTTTCTTTACGTGCCAGTGAATGTATCAGTTGGTAGCCATCTAAAGTGGGTTTCTCCCTCAACCATGTTTCTTGTAGGCACAACACATCGAAACTTTTAAGGTCAACGTCTGACTTAACAGTCAAGTGCATGAAGCCCCTGGTGTTCCACGAGACTAGCTTTAAAGAAGCAGAACCACGTACCATGCTCGTCTTATCGTCCTCAAAGAAGTCTGTAATTAGTCCTTGTGATGGCTACTTTCTTCTTTGTTGGCCCCTACTAGCTTCAAGCCTGTCCCCTTTTTGGTCAAATAGATTTTTGGTCTTTTGCTCATCGGGGACTTTCCTGCAGGACCTGAGATCGTCCTGTGATTGTTCCACTAGTTGAAGAATTCGACGAGTAGATGGTGCCGGATTGTTTTCTGCATCCATTACAGTTTCTTTTCTGCCTCTTCTAAGGGCTATTTGCCGAGTGCTACTTTTGTGTAGGGGTATAAACTCCTTATTACCAATGCCAATTGAGACTCCCTCTTCGTTACGTAATTCACGCCTTCTTCTCATTTGGGAGTCAGGCCTCTGGCGTCCATAATCTTGCCCCTTGAACATGGGGCTAATCAGATTCTGAGGCAACAACTCTTGCTGTGAATTTTTCCATGATGATTCCCTCCACAGCATGAGACAAGTCAAATCCCAGTTTGAATAGTTTTTCCCTTGCTCTCCAAATCTGCTGTTGGATGTAATTTGAATCTATGTGGAGATAAGAGCTGCCCTTTCTTCCGTTGGGGTTTGGCTCTAAGATGTTGATGTCCTTTGTGATATTAATTTGCGAAAGGTGCATCTCGTTGAATAGCTTCGCTAAGGCCCTGCGATTCAGGGTCCAGCTGTCGTGCTTTTCTTGGACCCTTTGGAGTTTGAAAGTTCTGGTAGTGTTTTCTTTTTTCCACAAGCCGGTGAATCCTTCCGCTGCTGTCCCCCCGCCAAGGCTCCACCATCATTCCTCCTCTGATCATGGACTCTAGATTTGTAATACACTTTTTGTCCAACAGGGGAGGCTCTAGAAGCCTTTGTTCTCTCCTTTCCTTTCTATCTCGTTCTTCGTTCGATGCTGACCTCTTGTTTCTTGAAAGGCACTTGTATTAGCACTATAGTGCTTTTTCCTATTATTTTGTCGGGGGGTTTGCCAGTCTTCCCTTGACTTTTGGGGTCTTTCTCCTTACTATGTCTCTGACCCTCAGAGGCGCAAATGCTGCTCTGGCTTGCAATCCTCTTATTCTGGGCCAGTGGCGTAGTAGGCGAATCCAGGAGCAGAGCTTTTGTTTTTGGTTCTTCCAAGGCTCTGTTTTCTCGTGTCTCCGGATTTTTTCTTTTTTGCTGGTTGGAGGTCAGAAGCTCTGACTCATTATCTTCCACAGTGTATGTGCTTAAATCGATTAAATCAATTGAGTCCAATTCGCTCGAACACTCCATGCTGGGAGACTCCACCAAGTTTTTGTCAGTTAACTTTAATTTAAACACTTTTCTGTTTTGTATTGGCGAAGAGTCTTTTACCGACTCTTGAAGCTCTCCTGTCTTGTCCTGGATGAAAGGAGCTATATTTTTTATTTCTCTTGGTGCTGATTTTGCTGCTCTCTGGGCCTTTTTTCTTCTTTGAGCAGGTTGAAAGGATCCTTCGTGCTTAAAAATTTCAAAGGTCGACGGAACCTTAATTGCAGCGAAATTGATTCCTTTCGCAGAGGGTTGAATCTGTCCGTCGTCCGGGAGGTTGAAAGGCACTGCGCCATTTCTCTTGCCAGTGGATGCCTTCGCCTGTGGCTCAATAAGGCACTCCTCGGCTTTTAATGACGGCTGTGTGGCAGAATTGATAATAGGAAGCGTTGATCCCACAAGATTGTGATGCCATTCCCCTCCAAGTGGGAGATTGCCAATCTTGTCTATTTTGGGGTCTGTCTTTGATCGATCCTCATCCGATGTTTGAGTTTCCTGGGAACTTGAAGAGATCACTTTTGGGACCGCAAAGCTGGCAGTCAGGTCCCCGCCCCCAGGCAGAGATCTCATATCTCTTGTAGTGTCTTGTGCTTCGTGGCAACAGATTCGTTGGGCAGACACAAATCCTTCCAGATAATTAAGTTTGGTGTGCATGAAAGCAATCAGAGTGTTTTGATCTTTAAGCGTCTCATGGATAGATTCATACAACTTCCCAAACGGGGCCAAAGCAATCGTGACTGTAGACAGAATTGCCATGGGATCCAGCTTTTTTGCAGGTGTTTCTGGCATCGGTTTGGAAGTGAGTTCACTCATCCGTCTTGGGAGCAAAGGAGATTTCAAGTTATGATCCGTCCATATACATTTGTCTTTCCATCCCAGGGCTTTGTTATTCCACTAGGGGAGTTAGTATCTAGTGCACGCTGGGAGTGGTTCAATTTAGATGAAGAATCTACTCCCTCTTCGAAAGCCGGGGATGGTACGAGCGACCCCCTGTTCTCATAAGAAACCCGAATGTTCTTATTCTGCTCCTCGAGGGATTGCCGAGGGGAATCCTGGAAGTCTTCATCCTGGTCGTTGTCTTTGTCCCCTCAGTCCACTTCGGGGATTGCTGTAGCCTCTGACAAATTTCTCATATCCTCCGGGCCTATCCGCCCTTCGACTTCAGGTCTTACTGCGTCTTCTCGCCCAGGTTGAGGTTTTCCAGGAGGACCTTTTGCAGGCCCTGAAAACAGATTCAAAGGCGCCTTCTTGTTAATGTGTCAGCCGCATGAGACGTGGGTTTCAGAGGTAGAATTAGATTTGACAAGTGTAGAGCAGTGTCCTCCACTATAGCCAGCAACTTAGCATCAGAGAAGTCCTGCTGACTGCGACCTTCACGACGCATTTTTTTCCAAAAAAGTCTTTGAGAGAGGTCATAGAAATTGCGGGATTCAAATGCTGTAGTCTTTTCCCTCCCGCTCCCCCTCTTTTATAGGGTGCTTTTGGTCGAGCTGGTCTTTTTGAGAGCATTTTCTGTGAGCTCCCCTGCGTCTTCGGTATGTGAGAAGAAATTAAGCATCCGGAGGTTGAATGTTTGAAAATGGAGGAGTGATAGGGACATCAGAACTTGGCTTGTAAAATGCTGGTGGGCTTTGGGACAAAGTCGGCAAATTGGCTTGTTGTGCTCTTGGGGAGATGACGGGTCTGCCCTCTCCATGCGGCGAGAATGCACTTACCCCTTTGCCTGGCCCCTCTCTCTCTTGTGTAGTACCTTGTTCCGAGCGTGAATGGGTGGGGCTTGCGGAGGGGCCAGAAGAGAGTGGGGGAGAGGGGTCACCTTGCTTCCCGGCGGGGTTTTCAGATCATCCAGCTCCCCCACCGTATGAATCATTATATTAATTTGTTCCCCACCATTTGCTAACGCGGAGGGTTCCCCCTCCCCCAGTTCAGCCAGAGGAGTATTTTCTTCAACTAGCCCCCTCTCTATGACGAGTGGGCAAGGATGAAACCCAACCCCTACAGAGGTGGGTTCAGAAAGAGAAACTGCATCCGTATCATAGACCGCTTGGATTTGCCAACTTCCCATAAATGAAGCTGGTGATGAAATCTCGGGTAGGTGCATTTCACTAATCATGTTGGAAACAGAAGCCCCCTTGCCCATTGTTAGCTTTTTCTCCCCAGGCTTTCCCCTCAGTTCAATAGGAGGAAAATTAAAAACACTTTCTATTTGCTGTAATGACTCATCCGTTCTGGTATGCAAAGCTGTCGAGCAAAACTTTTTGTACAAGTCAGGCAGAGGACTCTGCTGGGTTACCTGCTCGAGTGTCTCCAAAGAAGTTAACTGGCTATTTGAAAGCCCTGGGCACCACAGATTTGTACTTCGTAGATTTCTTGGTTCTGGCTCGTTCGCTGAAGGTTTCCTTTTAACACTCGCCGCCTGCTCAACCATGAGGGGCGGGGTCTTCGGAGCAGCCACTCGCTCCATTCGTACTGTATTTGTTTGTTAAGGTAAGCTGTTACCCAGCCCTCTGCCACCTCACCGCGGCTCTGCGGACTGCTGACTGCCCTTGTCAGTCCCTTTGCGGTCCGCTTCGCAGAGGGGAATGGTTTTGTAGTAGAGGCTCCCTGAGCACACGCCTCTCAGCACACGCCTCCAAAGGAAAAAAGTGAAAAAACACTGCGCTCTCGACTAGCGCTCGCTGCAGACACTGCTGACTGCCCTTGTCAGTCCCTTCGCAGTCCGCTTCGCGGAGGGGAATGGTTTTGTAGTAGAGGCTCCCTGAGCACACGCCTCTCAGCTCACGCCTCCAAAGGAAAAAAGTGAAGCAACACTGCCCTCGCGACTAGCTCTCGCTGCAGACGCTGCTGACTGCTCTTATCAGTCCCTTTGTTACATAGTTTATGTAGAGCACAGCCGCCCAATCCTGCAATCTGTGAGACATTGTTTTGTCCTTTTATACTTTTTTTCGTGATTTTCAGCGTGAAATATTCAGCCTAAAATTCCATAACTTTATACATGGGTTTGGATGATCATAAGGGATGTATGTACAAAACGTTGCATTGGCAACATAGATACTTTTCTTGTAATCCATAATACTTGCCATTTCCGTCGCCAAAGTGTCAGTGAATTCTACCATGTCTTCAATGAAAGCCCATAAAATCAATTTAAAACTATAACATTTTCACATTTTTACAAATTCTTGCTGCAGAGTTAAAACGTCTTGAAAGTTTACTTGTAAAATAGTTTTTGGAAGCAAATGGCAGTCCTTTGTCTGTCACTGGACCATTTTTTTTCTTTCTTCAACTGCCACCCACTGTCACGTCAGCCCTGTGTGGGGTGGGGGTTCCCAGTTTAATTGAAGGTTTTATGGCCCCCTCCACGTCACAGGTTAGTGTCCTAGGACTTCTATTGTCCAAGCCTGGAGCACAGACGAATGTCTGACGAGTGTGTGAGCTTTCTATTTCTTGGTCCATTCAAAGTTTTTTCAAGCGAGTTAATATCACTTTTGTGTCCTGGAAGTTTATGGTGTTGCTCCCTTCCTAGGGGGAAGCTTTAACCCTACCAACCGGAATAATCTGTTTTTGACAGCTTGCAAATCCAGCCAAGGCAGTTTAAACCTTTATTTTCTGATATTTGGTCCTGAATTAAAACAAGCCTGTGGAATAAAATAGCCCAAATATCTATTTTAACCAGCCATAAACCCCTTCACATTGCTAGGTAATGTCAGGCTTTCCTTCAACAGTTTACTTTTTAAACAGGAATTTTTCTCCTTTAGTTTTGTAAAAGCCCATTTTTACACATGTGTTGAAAACTTCTAGTATTTCCTTTCAAATTCGATTTTGCCATCTGACTTCCCAATATTGTCTTGCAGCCATATTTATTTTCTTCTAGGCAGTAGTTTATTTGAAGTGCAGATGTATTGAAACTGACATGGCTCAGATAGCTGGAGTCTCTTTTGAACTACTGAGCTTTGATACATTTGTAAAGAAATTAACATGTTTTCCTGTGCAAGTAAAAATGAAATTCCTTGTTGATTTCTCTCAGAGTTGGTTTGACAGGGCCTGTCATTCAGAAATCATGACTGGTTTCGCTGAGGCACAATGAGATACTGGGCATGGCAGGGGCTTATTAATCACAGTGATTTCAAGAAGTACATGGAAATAGCATCAGCATTATTATTTTAAAGGTGAAAAGTTTCCTTTATAATGGAGATCTTGGGCTTTTAGCAAAGCAGTGCTGCCTTTTCACTCCATTTCTTTTGTACAGGTAAGAACACACTGGCAAGCTCCTTTAGTGTGTCCCATTGTTCCATCCTGCCCCTGTGTGCTTGGCAAGAAGGTGCAGCCATCTTTTTGTTGCTGCAAAAATGCTGTTTTGAGGCCATAGCGCTCACAGGAGCCAGTGCAGCCATTTTGCTGTTTCTGCGCACATGCAGCTTGGTGATGTGGGAAATAGTGTTGAGTGGGTCAATATATCCCACACCTGTATTATTTGTTAGCCCTCTGTCATGATACCCTGGGCATGCCCAGTTTCTCTATATCCTGTTTGCTATCAATATTGCCTAAACTCTGGTTCCCCCTCTATACAATCTCAACCCGCGCTCTAAGTCATTTCTAAACCTAGCGCCCTATCGCATACTGACTGATGAATTGCCCTAAGGATGCCTTATTGGATATGGTTCTCCCCATGATGTTTGCTGACTGGCTTTACTGAAGATGATTGCTGTGTTTATCACTGGATTCTGTACCCGTCTAGCCCCACATACTGGTTCCACCTAAACTCTATTAGCTGCGTCCTCATGTCCTTGTGCAGCTGATGCTTGCGTTTTGCCTTTTGTCGCGCTGCCTGTCATGGGGTAGTGTTTCCTGTTCAATGGTCTTAGGTCAAGGAGCTGATTGTGAAGTTTCCTTGGGTCTACACTTGACCGTCTGTTCCCTAGGTGGGTGTCATACAGAGGTGTGGTGAAGGGGTCCTACCTGTGTATTCCACTGACGCTTTGTTTTGTTTCCTTTCTCTAGCCTGGGGGATACATCTTTGCGGCCTCACATACCGCTCTGCCCTTCTTCCCAGCCCTTCTTGGGGTTTTACCCTACAGGAGGGGAAGAATAGGGCTGTGTGGGACCTGTCCATGCAAGTACCAGTGCCCTGGTCCTGACACTCACGGACAAAGCTGGAGGATTCTTCTCTCTTTTCGAGATATGCAAGCATTTTGCCTGCATTTTTACTGGCAACCTACCTCTGGAATCTAAATAAGCCTGACAGCTGTGTCCATTGCACACGTATGATATTTATCTCTTGCATGTAACAATGACACGCAAGTGTCTTGCAAGAGATTAATGAGAAATTCCTGTTCGTCTGAATTTCTATTTCTAAACTAGTGAGCTTTTTTGTTCTTTCTCAATCTATTGCTTTGAGCACTGAGATTGCTTCACCTCTCAAAATCACCTTATACCCTTCTCACAGAACTCTAGGTCTTCTAGAGATGTGTTTAATTCAAAATATTCATTTTTTAATCTAAATTGTCCAAAACATCTGGAAATCCCAGATAATATAGTTTTCATCACTATGAGCTGCTCAAGTTTGGGCGTTTCCAATCAATTGTGAGTAGCACGGATGAATGATCGGATTTTCCACATGGGAGAAAACACATATGAGATATTAAAAAATAGTATAACAAAGACATGGATAAGTGAACTCTGAAGTGAAACGAAAAACGTGTTTGTTGTGGTTGTAGAGCTCTCAACACATCGACCAGACCCATAGCATTAACACAATTTGACAATTTTGAATGTCCTCTCTCACGTCCCTGCTCTTTCCTGAATTGGTCTAATGTAGCATGCATAACATCATTAAAGACATGACCTACAATCCATAAATCCACTTTATGTTTCATTAGTTGCTCTTGAATGTCTTACAGCAATTTTATATTTATAGGATGGGGTGCACAAGCAATGATGAAAAACTTCTTGATTACTGCAAGGCGTAAAGCCCACTGGCTCCCCATCAGAGAACGTATCCTTTTTGAAACGCTACCCATCACGCACAAGTGCATTCCCAACACAGTCCCCCTTACATCTTCAACAAGGTAACTAAGGCAAGCTCATCCAGACCCACCAGAAAAGCCGACTCCCATCGTCTTGTGCTGCCCAAAGTCAAACGAGCCAAAGCAGGTGGGGCCAGCTTCCCTTTCATAGCAGATAGACATTTAAACTCCCTGACAACTTCTCTCGGGTCAGAACCCTCTCACTACACGTTCCAGAAAGCTCTCAAAACCTGGTTGTTCACCTAAAACCATGTATACGCCTTCCCCATCCCACCCTTATGCCTCTCTCCTGTTCCTATGTAACTATGTATAACCCGTACCCGAAATTGTGGAAGCATTCGACTGCACTCTGTAACAGCGCCTTGATGCCCATGGGCTGTGAGGTGCTTCATAAATGAATAAAATAAAAAAATAAAAAAATTACGTTAGGTCATTGATTCTCTCTGTCAGGTCTATCTATGATCAGGTAAAGGTTGCATTGCCTAAGCAGCCGATGGAGGACTGCCACTCCTTACTTACAGCTGTATGCTGAAGACCCACCAGCAAAAGTCAGCATTAGCACCACGTTGGTGACCAACTCTGCAATGAAGGTGCAAGCCACCCAGTGTAAAAAGACTCTACCTCCTGCATACATTGAAATTCATGCCTGTATTGTGTTGTTTTTACCTTGTCCCTCTACCTGTCTTATATTCCCCCTCTACATGGTTTACACAATGTTTCTCCCATCCTGTTTACTCCAGAAAAGGGTTCAACATTTCACAGATGAGATTCAGAGTTGGTCCTGGTATCACAAGGGGTATATTGTGAGTCAGCAGGGGGGGCAACTGAGGGTTGTTCGACAGTTGGCAGTGAGGAGTGGATTTGTCATTGGGATTTCTTCAGGTCAGATCCCTTATACATGTGAAGCCCTCTTGAATTGGATGTCTGATGAGGACTATGCTTGGGCTCTATTAGAAGTCCATATATTTAGGAATCCTAAACCCAGTTCGAAATTCCCAAACGGCAATGCTTTAACATATACTGAGCCTGTTAAACCAGCTGGGATCAATCCCGAGCCCTCTCATGTTTCTTATCTAATATACTATTGCTTTTCTGTTTTGCACTCTGGGAGAGGGAAACGACAGATATTGAAGACCATCATATGGCGTTGATACGATTTACCTCCAATGGCTGTGGTGATAAAGAGGCTGTAGAATTCCAATGTGAATGACAGTGTTGCTATAGTAGATTTACCGCTGGGCTTTCAAGGAGTGGTTGTTCTAGGCAAGTGCAGCATAGAATATCAATGTGTAGTTCTATAACAGCATTAAAATGCTTCTACCATATTACGTTGTTTTTTTTTTTGGTAACACCATTGACTCCCAGGAATGATGCACAGGTGGTAAGAGTGTGCTCTAAGGTGACACACGCTATATATCAGTATAATACCCAGCAAGAGAATAGAACATGAACGCTAATATAGCTTATAGCTTCTCAGACGTTTGCGATTGCTGAGTTTTATAATAGCACACAGATATCTCAGCAGTCATTGTGGTACAGTACAATAAACAAAATGTATAGGCCAGTTTCTGAGTATGAAGTGCTGAATGCCTGCCTTGTCATCTTCCTTTTTTACCCTTTCGTTGTCTCCATATTTGGTAACAACACAGTTTCATAACTGTACAGAAGGGGTCGTGATTAGACTACATCATTTGGATGCCTCCATAAAACTACAACAGCTGGGAGGGTAGTTCCTCAGGAGGACAAGAGAAAGAGAAAACGCTTATTGGGTTTGGGGTGGTGCTAATACTGCCCTTGTAGCTTGGGGCATATATCCGGACCTATCATAGGGGCACAGCTCACCAACACAAATACCAATATCAGTGAGCTAAATGTTATTGGGACTCTCAGCGCAATCACCTGAGATGTTATAACACAGCTGATAAAAGGAGCTTTCCCTTCTGGGCAGAAGCATCAGTGAGACATTGCCAGTGAAAAAGTACAAGATTTCTGAAGTTTAAGCTCCTCAGAAATCATGAAGATATCCTGTGTAATAGCTGGCCAAGATAACTAGGAAATGATCTGCGTGTACCAGAAGCTATGGCAATGCAGGGCATGGAGCAGTGGGTATCGAGAGTGCACATTCAAAGCAAAAGGGCAAGTTCATAGAATATGGGCCCCTGCCAGCAACATTGTGCAAGGCCCGTGGGTCCGATGCAACTGGGACTGTTGGCACATAGAGATGTGTGGGAGGTGCGAGATCCATGAAGCCCAGCAAAGTACTTAAACAGTGCCTGGGGGATAGCTTCTGAATTATGGTTCGGTATTGGTTCCACTTGGAAGTGAGAACCCTTACAACCACCACAGTTGCAGTCTATCAGTAAGTTATTGGAAGGACAGATGGTGTTGGTGGGTAAGAGCATACTTTGGGTTGGTAGAGCTGCAGGAATTGCATTAATTGGAAAGGTGGTGTTTGGGAAAAAAAGGCGTATAGAGTTAGCATCTACTCCAGCTGTTGACATGCATTTCATATTGCATTCAGGGACCTGTAATTTTGATTAATTCTGGACAGTGATAGAGAAAAGGGTAGTAAAGCTAAAGGTAGCGATGTTGAGAACTTGGAGTATGCTTGTGACTAGGAACTTTGACTACCTATTAGACCTAATTCCAGAGGTGAAGAATTTAACAGATATGAAAAAGAGTCGTCAGGTGTTAAAGGTAGTGTTTAACGAGCAAATAAGACATTTCACATTTCCCATCTTACAGCCACACTGTGTACTCCCAATAGTGTATTGTGTTTTGTCAATATTTATGTCTTTGAGCAGCCGTATCTTACCACAGCTGTCAGTGAAATATTGTTCTTTGTGCTCCTGGCAGGAATTGTATGCTGTCGTAGATGTTGTAGTAAACAAGGGAAGCTAATAGTAAACACTGCACCCTCCAGATAATATGATTACATTGCCGACTTGTTCCAATCCTTTGTAGTCCGTGATGTGTATAAAAAGTCCTGTTGAGCGTCAACAATGACTGCAGCACTTGATGGCAAAATAAGTCGAATACATTTGCAAAATTAGATTGTTTTTCTAGGGGATAGTAAAGGCACTTTTTTGTCTTAGCTCCCAAAATACTTTGCTCGTGTAATAAAAAATGTTTCTAATGCTCTCAAATGTTTAGCTAAAATGTGTTGTTGCACTAGAAGCGCAAAAGGGGGGACTGTGGTAGTGTACATTCCCTGGGCTATACTAATAGATAGATACATAAATAATATTGAAGTGAACAATTCTACTTGACTACTTGGACTACTTGAGTCCGGCCACGCCAGAATAAGAGCTACAGGCCTAGGAAGAGCGTTCCCCAACGAGGCTATCTCCCTTTGGAATGAGTTACCTTGTAATAGGCTTGAAAGCAAGATCCAATCATTCAGAAAGCAGCTGAAAACCACGCTCTTTAAATAATTGGCACAATGGCCACCCCTGCGCTCAAGTTTGAGCCTACTTCACTTTTCTACTTGTATCGTCCTGTGACTTCTTAGTCTTTTGTGTCTCTGTCGCGCC
Organism: Ambystoma mexicanum; assembly: GCF_040938575.1. Taxonomy (NCBI): domain Eukaryota; kingdom Metazoa; phylum Chordata; class Amphibia; order Caudata; family Ambystomatidae; genus Ambystoma; species Ambystoma mexicanum. Next base: position 552,881,700 of record NC_090924.1, on the reverse strand, counting down.
CTGATGCTTCCAAGCTTTCGGCGCATTACAAATATATAAATAAAATAAATGAATAAATAAATAACAATTGGGCAGCTGGAGTAGGGGTTGGGGGTTTCCAGTCAGGTGCATTTTCAATCTACAGATTATATTGCTCTCGTTCCCCTATGACATCAGTCCATGCCTCAGTCCTAACGTTTTGTATTGTTCTTCTTTCTTAGCAGAATTTGGCTAGGGGAAAGCCCTTTTCCTGTTTGGGATGGGCAAGTGTTGACCTATATGAACTGGACTGCGCATGAGCACCAGAACCTCTGACTATGAGACAAGGCTGTTCGATTAGGGCCAGGGCATTGCACCAACACAAATTTTTTCAACAATAGGCCATTCAGTAAAACCATAAGCAGTCATGGGGGCAGATGCCCTACGACTCTTGTTTGAGAAGGTGAGATTGTAAGTTCTTTGAGACGGCCATATTGAACTGGAAGTATTATTGTCATATGTCATTTTCTGCCATCAATAGTGAGAATGGACAAGCTCTCTTATGAATGATCCCTCTGTGCAAGGCAGCAGGCTGGAACAGGGTGCAGGAAGACCTAGCCTACAACATTCTTGAACGTTTGATGGTCAGGTGGCCATCTGGTTAAAGAAGATACAGGTCTGGAGGGTGGGTCAGGTTTAGTTAGGAGGGAACAGATTAACAGGTGGAGTAGTGTCAGTTTGTCTTGCAAGCAAACTAATAAATCTCCTTTGTTTTACCATTACCAAAAATGTATTGAAAGTCTGATTGTTCAACACCTATAATACGCCCCCTGAAGGAAGGAACGACACCAGTTGGCCCAGGGCATCAGGCGAGGGAGAGAGCCAATGGAGAAGGTTGTGGTGAGATAAGAAAAGAGACGGGAAACAGGAGGTTGGGCGGAGGTGGTGGGGAGTGTTTTAGATGAGGTCAAGGGAGGAGAAGGATGCCCAAAACACCAGGTGGAGGAATACTGATGGAGAAGAGCATGGACGGTAATTGCTGAAGGAGTGTGCAATATGAGGTATAAGTTGGTGAGGAAAATTGGTACTAGGTTGTGATTGTGCATGGAAGGGATGCGAGTGAGACTGATTGAGTAGGGGGTAAATGGTAAGGAGATTGAAAGAGTGAAATCAAGGTGCCTATGAGAGGAAATGTGGGTGGAGGGTAATGTGGAGAGGGGATTAGTATTAATCTGGAGATAGGAGTGGTAGTCGTGTGGAAAGGGTATTAGTAGTAGTGTGGAGAGGAGAGAAGTGGTAATATGGAGAGGGGAGTAGAAGTGTGCAGAGAGAAGTATTAGTGAGGAGGAGTTGGTAGTAGTGTGGGAAGGAGAGAGTAGTAGTGGTGTTGAGGGGTGAAACTGGTAGGAGAGAGTAAGATGAGAGGGTGGATGTAGATAGGTAAGAGGAAAAGAAAGAGGAACATTGGAAGGATGGAATAGGAAGTGCGATGGACAGAAAGGCGAGATAGTTGGTGGAGTAGTTGGGAGTGGACAAGTAGTGAGGAGAGAAGGAGGTGAAAAAGGGAGAGAGACAGAAGGACATAGGGAGAGGAACGGGAGGGCATGGAAGAAAGAGCCCAAGTGTGGCCTGAGTGTCTGAAAGGCACCTATCATTACAGTATGTTAAATGTTAAATGTTAAAGGTATTTGTACCGCGCACCGTCACCAACGGAATTGGTCCCCAGGCGCTCTGGCGGATCTGTAAATGATAAGGGGGGGATTGGTTAGTAGGGTGAAGAGGGAGTAGGATAGTGAGATGAGTGGTGTTCTGTTGGCAGCTTCAACTCAGTGTACACCGGGTGCTGAGCTTTGGTGCGGGTATTGGCTCAGTGACAGTCCGCGTGTGCTGTTGCTCCGGCTTATGTGTTGTTGCAGTGTTGTGAAGTGCGTGCGGCTTGTTGTGCGAGAGATGGTTGTGTGAGTTTTTTGAGTGAGATAAGTATGCAGAGTTTGAGCTTATATTGGTTAGTGTGTTACATGACCTTAAGCATGCTAACATTCCCAGTTTTGTCTAAGTGTGGCACATGTTGGCCTTCACATATGGGCATGCCTACATTCACAGTCTTTTCTAGGTGCGGCGCAGGCTAGTGTTTAGAAATCTGTCTAGGTGTGGGCATGCTAAGATTCCTAACTTAATCTGGATGCGGCGCAGGCTGGTGTTCACAATTTTGAGTGTGGCACCTGCTGTCATTCAAGTTTCATCTAGGCGCGGGCATGTTATCCTTCAATCAATCCTATCTAGATGCGACGCAGGCCAATTGTGCACAATTCTAAGTGTGGCCTGTGATAGTCTTCACGTTTAGCGTAGGTGCGGGCATGCTAATATTCAGAGTTCTATCTAGATGCAACGCATGCTAATATTCACAAATCTAAGTGTGGGCATGTTGACATTCAAGTTTCACCTAAGTGTGGGCATGCTAACATTCAAGGTCCTATCTAGATGCGATGCAGGCCAGTATTCACAATTATATCCAAGTGCGGGCATGCCAACATTCAAAGTTCCATCCAGATGCGACGCAGGCCAATATCCACGACTCCATCTAAGTGTGGCCATGCTAATATTCACAATTCTATCTAAATGTGTCTGCCGGTCTGGATATGGTCCGTCCGGTACGTGCGAGTGGCCGAGTCACTAGAGGGCTTTCGTCTGGGTCTGTGATCAGTCTCTGGAGCCTTCCTTTATTGGCTATTTTCCATGATATCTTATGCTCTGTCGAGTGGTTGGTTCTTTGGTTTGAGTGTTTGTCCAATTTGAGAGAGGCCGAGGTTGGAGTTATTTTCCTCATTGTTTTAATGTCTGCGCATTCTAGTGCGTCTCTGTTGTGGTTACGCTGTGAAGAGCCATGATTTGAGGAGTTTCCTGAATGCTAGGTGGTTTGTTGTGTTCCGTATATTCTTAGGTAGGTCGTTCCAGGTTTTGGGTGCCTGGTGAGTGAAAGAGGATCCTCCGAGTTTTTTTCTGTTGTAGGGTTTTGGTTCCAGGCGTATGTCGGTGCTTGATCTTAGTGTTCTTGTTGGTTGATGTAGGCGTAGTTTGTCGCTTAGGAATTGTGCGTCTTGTTTGTATATTGCTCTGTGCGTGATGCACATGGACTTGAACTTTATTTGCTGTTTTAGTGGTAGCCAGTGTAGTATTTTTAGCGCGGGTGTGATGTGTTCTCTTCTGGGTAGCTTGAGGAGGAATCTGGCTGCTGCATTTTGTATGCATTGCAGTTTTTTAGAAGTCGTTCGGCATGCCCAGGTATAGGCTATTGGCATAGTCTCGTCTGGACATGATTAGAGCGATGATGGTAAGTGTTTTGTTGGCGAACGACAGGAACGGTAGGATCCTTTTTGCTGCTCGCAGGAGGAAGAAACATTTCTTGATTACTGAGTTTACTTGTGGCTCTAGAGTGAGGTTGTTATCCATCAGGACCCCTAGGTTTTTTACAGTTGATGATGGTTCTGGTGTGGTGCCGAGTTCTCTTGGCCAGGGGATGTAGTTGATGTCTCCGCCTTTTTTTGAAATGATCATTATCTCTGTTTTGCCTGGGTTGATTTTGAGATGGTTGAGGTTCATCCAGTTGAATATGTCGCAAAGACAATTCTCTAGTGTGGTGTTTTCTTCTCGGGTATCCTGTATGTTGAAGAGTATTCGAGTATCGTCGGCGTAGTTGTAGCATGTGAGGCCGTGTTTTTTGATGAGTTTGATTAATAGGTACATGTAGATGTTGAATAGAAGCGGTGAAAAGGATGATCCTTGTGGTACTCCGCACGTGGAGTCTCTGGGTTTGGATTTAAAAGGTTTCATCCATATTGTTTCTGTTCTGTTTGTTAGGAAGGATTTGATCTATAGTAGGGCAGTGTCTGTTACCCCTAGTCCTTCTAATCTCTTTATGAGGATGGCGTGGTTGACAGAGAGAGAAGGCGTTAGCCTTTAGGCCATCACACCCAGGCAAACAGTTTTGAGATAGTAGGGGTTGCCGATCTGTAGACTGAATCTGGGGTTGAGGGACGCCTAGGCTAGGGAGGGAATGCCCCTGTGGGATGTTTTCACCCACGCATCCGAGCCCTACAACATCACTGTGCGTTTCTGATAGCATAAAAAGCAATGCTGCCCACCAGAAAAAGCGCAGTGAAAACCTGACAGATAAGCCACCATCCACTTTAGACAATTCCCAGACCCATCCTTTGGTTGCACACATGCTGTTCAAAAATTCGTTTCATTGGTGTCAAAATTGGCTGAAATCATGGCCCACAAGACCACTATAAAGATTCAACCTTCTTGTGGGGTGTTCCACATCACTCTACTGCAAGGATCCCCATCAAAACATTGTCAGCAAGGATCATAACTGTCAAGCCAAATTCCCCTTTTAAATTTAAGAACAGCTGTCAAAAAGAAAATGGGTGCAGTACCATTGCACGCCACTGACCGGCGCTGGCGCTCTATAAATCCTGACAGGAGAGCCGTCTTGCAGAACTGTGCATTGATCAGAAGGTGGTCTTATGTAATTAAAAGTTCAAAAGACTTGCCTGTCCATGGGAAACATTCACACCTGCCCTTCCCAGCAACAGCCCAGGATATCACAATGCCCTGTTGATTGGGAGGGAGGGGACTTCCCTGCAGCCTGCAGGATACAACACAATAGACTCTTTCAATTGAATAGAATATGCTGATTTGAGGTGTAACAGTAAACAGTGCTCTGGCAGGAAACGGGCCATGTGACCATCTGACTCACCAAGTTTCTGGGGGCGGACCAAGACACTTTTGTGAATTGAATTGAAGGCACATATATGTTTTGTAAGAATACTGATAACTAATTGTAACCAGATGACAGAAATGTACAACTTTGAGATTCTTAAAATGACAATTTTACTCACGGTTCAAGACTCAGCTGGTCGCTCTGTGATGTTCTGAGGCAAAACCTCCGGAATTATGAATATTGTAGACACTGTGTTTATGCTAAAGACATAGAAATTTACTGTAATATGCCCAGAGAGGGGGTGGACCTCTGTGTAAATTTGGGTAAAAGTCCAATATGGCAAAACCCACTAAAAATGAAAATAAGTTGTCATTTCTGAACCCAAGCTCTTAGGAAGATCAGAGTTGGGCAAGAATGTACCTTAATTCATCTGCAATGTGTACATGTAATTTCAACAACTTGTGTATCTGGGAAGCATGTGTGGTTATGAAAAATCGTTTTTCTAAGTAAATGCAAAGGGGAGGGACTTCAGCCAGCCATAAAAATAGCATCACTCTGACTCATTTATTTATTTATGTATTTATTTATATTTATGTAGCGTGCAAGAAGCCCAGGGGCATTGAGGCGCTGTTACTTGCAATAACTTAGTTACATGGTACAGGCATGAAAGCGATTGTTAACACATTATGAATACTACAAGATATCATACTGTTGTTACAGATATTGAATTGGGACGTATATTACAACATATATGATAAGTATTCGTGCTGGTGTGTCGGGTCTTATGTGAAGAGGGTAGTTTTCAGAGTTTTGCGGAAGGTGGTGAGGGAGGCCTCCCCTCGGATAGTGGGAGGTTGGGCATTCCAGTGAGTGGGCGCTAGATAGGGGAAGCTGGATCCGCCCGCTTTTACTCTTTTTACTAGTGGCACCGAGAGCATGTTGGTGTACGGTGATCTGGTTGGCCTGGTAGTGGAGACGGGGTGGATCCTTTGAGAGAGGTATGCTGGAGCAGTGAGGTGAATGCACTTGTGGGTCAGTGTCAGGGCTTTGAATACGATCCTTTCCTTTATTGGGAGCCAGTGGGCTAGTTTTCTGGCTTCAGAGATGTGTTCTCTTTTAGCAATGCCTTGGGCTGCCCAGAGAGCATTGCTCTGTATTACTTGTAGTCTCTCTAAGTTTTTGTTGGAGGTTCCTAGAAAGAGTACGTTGCAGTAGTCTAGCCTAGAGCCGGCGATGGCTCTGGCTATGTTGGTGCAGTTCTCTTTGGAGAGAAAGGGTCTGACTGCGTTGATAAGTTTGGCATGATATGCAGCTGCTGAGGCTATTGCGCTGACTTGTCTATCCATGGATAGGCTGGAGTCCAGGTAGACTCCCAGAGTTTTGACAGAGTCGGAGACAGGAATTTTAATGGAGTCAATGGTGAAGTGGCTGAATTGGGCATCTAGATTTTTTAGTGTGTCGGGGGAACCTACCAGGAGGAGTTCCGTCTTGTCAGAGTTGAGGCATAGACCGTTGTCTGCCATCCAGGCTTGGATGGTGTTGTAGAGGTTGTTGAGGGTCAGGGAGACAGTGTCATAGTTCCCTGTGAGAGTGAGGAGGATCTGCGTGTCGTCGGCGTAGTTGGTGTAGGATATGCCCATAGCGTCGAGGATGAGGAAGAGGGGTCGTGTGAAGATGTTGTATAGGGTGGGGGAGAGACAGGAGCCTTGGGGTACACCACAAAGTATAATGGTTGGTGATGCGGCGGCTAGGTCAGAGAATACTTGCATGGTTCTGTCTTGTAAGAAAGAGGTGATCCATGCTGTGGCCTCTGGGGAGAATTTGGCAGTGAAGGAAAGGTGGTGGCATAAGACACTATGATCCACAAGGTCGAAGGCCGCGGATAGGTCATGGAGTAGGAGAAGTGCTGGTTTACCCAAGTCTCTAGCATCGCCCATATGGTTTTTCAGGTCAAGTAGGGCGGTTTCGGTCCCGTGTCTGGGGCGGAAGCCAGATTGGCGGAGTCCAAGGAGTTTGTTCTCTTCAATGAAGTGCTGGACCTGCAGGTAGGCTGCTTTGTCCACTATTTTGAGGAGGAATGGGACAGTGGTGATGGGTCTGTAGTTGTTGGGGGAGGTGGGATAGAGAGTTGGCTTTTTCAAAAGAGGGTGTACCCAAGCTTCCTTGAGGGAGGCGGGGACTTTCCATGTGGTAAAGGAGGCTATCACAAAGGCTGTTAGGAAGGGAGCTAGCACTTCCGTGCAGTCTTTGATAATGGAGGCTGGGCATGCATCACCTTTGCAGTTAGAGGGTTTGATGTTCCTCATTATGTTGATGATGTCTTTTTCCTGAATGGGTTTGAAGGAGAAGGGTAGGGGGGGATCCGGGGCAGGTGGTGGGATGGGGATATGCTTATTGGGTAAGGCTTGTTTAGTGGCTAGTATTTTGTTTTTGAGGAGGCTTAATTTGGTTAGCATGGCCGTTTGTATTTCATCACACCAGTCTTTGTCTTTGGTGAAATTCTGGGGGGCGCGAGTGGGTGTCTCGAGCTCCCTGAAAATGGTGAAGATTTCTTTTGTGCTAGATTGGGCTTCCGAGATTCTGTATTCAAAGGATTTGGCCTTTGCTTGGGTGATTGCCTTTTTGTATTTGGTGGATAGGGCTTTAAAGATCATCTTGTCTTTTTCAGAGTGGGACGTTTGCCACTGTGTGAGTGCGGCTTTTTTCTCATTTCGGAGTGTGAGGAGGTCAGGGGTGAACCAAGAGTTGGAGTAGGTAGTGGGTTTGGATTTGCGAGGTTTGAGAGGGGCAATGGAGTTGATAGCTGCTTTAATGGCAACATCATAGGTTGTTGCGAGTGTTTCTGGGTCTGATGAAAAAGGTGGTCTGAAGGCTGGGCCTTGGAGGACGGGCAGTAGCCTTTCCTTCGTGAGCTGGCGGGAGCTTCTGGCGAGGCAGGGTGGGAGCGGTTGAGGTGAGGGGGCAGCAGGGGAGCTAGTGGTGAGGATGCTAAAGGTGATGATGTGGTGGTCAGACCTTGGGGTGGGATTGTTTCCTGTGATGATGAGTGGGCAGTTGTGCTGTGCTATCCAGTCGAGTGTTCTGCCCTGGGTGTGAGTTGGGCTCAGGATGGTGTTCTTGTAGACTAGAGCATTGAGGGCAGATTCAAGGGATTTGGCTGCTACGTCCTTGCTATCCCGGAGCCCTAGGTTGACATCCCCAAGGAGAATGGCTTTAGACTGTTTTTTGAGGTTGTCAGAGAGAAGGTGGATGAGAGAGGCTTGAAAGTCTCCTGTTGGGCCTGGAGGGCGGTAGACAGTGTGTACAGTAATGGTGCAGTAGGGAGAGAGGGTTATTTTGACTTGGAGGTAGTCGATGTTGTTGTTGGTCAGGGATTTCTCTACCTTTCTGATAGAGAAGCAGTCTTTGGCAATAATTGCTACACCTCCACCTTTGGAGAGGCGATCTTGTCTAGTAATGGAATAGCCAGGGGGTAGGGCGAGGAAGAGCGCGGGGCCGGAGGCCTCATGTAGCCATGTTTCTGAGATCATGAGTAGATCTAAGTCCTGGGAGGTTAGGAGGTCGTGGATGTCTAGAGCGTGGGCATTCATGGACCTAGCGTTAATCATGGCGGATTTCAGGTGGGGTTCAGTAGTGGCTGGGGGGGGGTTCATGATGAAAGAGGGTGAGGTGGAGGGGGGGTTGCGCTCTGGGTGTTAGGGGAGATACACAACACAGATTTGACACTGGGGGGCTCATTTTCAGAGGTAGTGGACACATGTGGCATAGCATTTGGCACAATAGCATTCAAAATGGTGGTAGAAGAATTGCATACCGCAGATTTTACACTGGGGGGCTCATTTTCAGAGGTAGTGGACACATGTGGCATAGCATTTGGCACAATAGCATTCAAAATGGTGGTAGAAGAATTGCATACCGCAGATTTTACACTGGGGGGCTCATTTTCAGAGATGGTGGACACACTTGTAGTCACATTTGTTATGGGGGCAGTACAGTAATACAAAGAGTTAAGTACTTTGTTGGTTGCTGTGTTGGCAGTACATGTAGTGGATGCAGGCTTTGAGGTTTTGCGGGGGAGCCTGGCCTTATCAGCGAGTATAGAGGGTTGTACAGTGCGTGAGCATAGCCGTGTATTACGGGTGCTCGTGGGGATGGGCTGTGAGTTGATGTCGGTTTGCAATGTACGTGCGCGCAACCTGATGCGCCTTGAGGTACAGCATTGGATAGAGAGAAGCTTGCAGGGGTGGTGCTTCTTACCTTCTAGGCACAGCATCGGAATTGGGCACACGCCACTACTCCGTTCTCCATTCAGAGGACAGAAAAGTCTATAGCCTATCAAATCATGAGAGGGTTGGGCATAGAGAGTCAGCCGACCCACCCACCTTCAGAAGACATAAAAGGAGTCATTGAGACGCAGGCATGCACATTCACTTTTCCATTTCAAACTGATTTCTTGCGAAGCATTTTGCCGGACGACTTCAAATCCAGACAGATCCAGAGATCCAGAACCACAAGCTGAATCCTTTTCAGCAGGCCTCAAAATCTTTTGCAACCTAACTCCACTCTTCAACAGCCGGGCTGTGCTGTTTGATTCTGGCTAGAACCCTGTGCCAGAACCCAGAAAGCAGTGCTGTATCCAGAACCACTTGATCCAGTTCCAGAAGACCAGACCCCGACCAGACCGCTGTGCAGTGCCAAGAACTTTTGCCAGAACCAGAGATCCAGACCAGCAGAGCAGAGCTGACCCAGATCGCTGTGAGCAGAACCGGTACCAGAGACCGTCCGTGGCGAGAGAACCGCAGCTAACCTGTTGACCAGATCTGTGACGAGGCCCATTCTTTCCAAAATTAGGAGTGAGTATCCTGAGACCTGTGCAGAACCCATCTCTTAGTCTAAAATAATCTGATTCAAACCATTTTAACCTGTCCAGAACTGCATCATAGAAATCGTGTGTCCATTTTTCCGATTGTAAACCTGTAAAAGTGTAATTTTGTCATTCTGAAGTTTACTTTAATTTCAAGAAACTACCTTCACAAAATTGTCCGTATCTTTGGAACCGCATGTGCTTCTGTAATCGCCCTTGACGCATTCGGAAAAAGTGCTGCGAATTGCAACTAGCTCATTTCACCACTTGTAAAAAAATCACTGTTTTTTGCTTTGCATTGCTGAAATTCGTTTTCAACCTGATAATCCCTCATGAATCATTGCTAGTGTTGACCTGAACTAATCCTGAATCTCCTATAGGGAATTAAAATCATTTTTAGCATATTTTCACTTCTTTGCAAATCAGATTTAAAGTATTTTTGCCTGTGTTTTAAAATCATCCCTGTGCTCTAAGCTTGCTAGGGGGGAACTGAATTGGTATTGCATTTGATGGTGTTCCTGAAAATTGTGTGCTCCCCTTCCACCTCTTTATACTGCATAGGGGGGGAGGGAATTGCCACAAGGGGAAAAGTGATTATATTCTCTCTTGATATGATATATGATATGATAGGTTATTTATAACGCGCTTAATACCCAGAGAACCCAGGGATCAAACCTGTGTTGCTCCGTGTCATCTTGTTTCCAAGTCGAGCACGCTGCCGCTGAGCTATCCTCCTGGGAAACCATATCAGTTTATTTCTGTGCTGCATTCTTTCCATCATTGTTTTTCCTTGAAACCATAAAAGCATTCTCAGCTACCTTATCCTTCCTATATCAACTCCTAAGTGATTACAAAAGTGTGCTAGTGTAATATTATCCATTGTTGATCACTGTCATATTCATAAGTGTGCGATCAAATATTAATTTATTATAAAAGTGTGATATATATATATATATATATATATAATTGTTTAATTTTCAAATAAATCTGTTAATTTGCAAAACAAACCTACTTCTTGTCTCAGTGAGGTCAGGGGGATTCAAAGAGAGGGGCGTTATACAAGGGTTTATCAGCCAGATACATGAACTTGTCATGAACTTGTCATAAAAATATATAATTAAGGGCTTCCCTTGGGCATCCCAGACTCGGCATTGACTTAGTTGGAGTGCTGAATTGAAGTCGCTTAACACCCCACATTAGAGAGGGACGGCCTTTAGCAAGCCGCTTTTCAATTCAGAATGTAAAAACCCTTAAACTGTCTTTGAGAGTTGGTTTGCATTGAGGCCATTTGTAACACGTTGCAGTTCTTCACCTCCTGCATGCAGCATACATTGTATATGTAGCCTTTCGGTATTAGGACCCCATGAAAGAGTTCCTCCTCGAGTCAGATTGCAATTGAGTGCGTGTGTTGTCGAGAAGATAAGATAACAGTATCCGTCCATCTTGTATCTCTGTGTGGATCTCCTTGGGCTGGGAACGTCTATGTAGTTCGGGTTCTTTTTACTCTGGCCCTTCATGCTAGTTCTCTTTCACTTATATATCCCCGATGTCATCTACATGCTGCTTTTTAAAAAGAATTCTCTAGGAAATGGCTTGGCGTCCTGCACTATTGTCCTCTGTCAGCTCGGGTGCCTACTGTGAAGGTCTCTGTGCTGTATATGTCCCTCTACTGCAGGCTTAGGGTTTTGCCATTTGATCTCTAATGCTTTTATCTTTATCATTGGGCTCAACCATACCCCCCACCCCCAACCTAGACATCCATCTAGAAGTAGCTCACACCACAGCAAAGTCTGCTTAAGTTAAATGAAAATGGTTCAGCCAGGATAGTTTTGGTGGATGAGTAATGTTCTACCACATGGAAACAGTCAATTGAGTTTGATGGTGTTTTCCAGGCATACCTTTTGATGCGGCATGCCTGTTTGGTGCACTTGGAGAGTTTCTAAGTACAGCCACAGCTCAGCCATCTACCTGGAGTACCTGCTCCTGTAGCACATAAAGTTTAGGAGATATGGTCATCTTTCCTTCTTCAACTAGGCACTGACTCTAAATATCAGCAGCTGAATGAATTTCCCATGTAGAAGTAGAATTACCTCCACTCTTATGACTGCCTGTCCTTTCTGACAAACAAGACAATGGTTTAGAGCTAAGTATCTGTGCCCCCTTACCTGATAAAGGGATGGAGATAAGTCGGTCAATTTGTGTCCACTTGTGTCTCACCAAAACTAGCAAAGTGAGTACAGTGAGCCGTTGTTGGACGTACACGTAGGATTCTTCGCAGGCCCGTTCAACATCAAACTGTCAGCACTCCAGGATTCCAGGCGGCAGTACCTAGAAGAAATAATGCTGCAGAATGCATGTTGTGCTGTCGGAAGGTGCTGTATTCTGGGAGCCAGACCTAAGGCACAGAAGCATAATGATGGATCTTCTTCTGAATCCATTCATGGGTGTAAGGACAACAAGCATAAAATACACAGCATTTGCTCCTTTACGCGGTCCCTACAAATCTTCTGCTCACATGTTTCAGGCCACAGTACAGCCTTTGTGGGTTTTCATATTGGGTAATGACGTCTGCTTCTGTGGACATTTGGGTTGGTTTCAAACCACTGTGCTCTCTTCTCACTGACAGACACCCTGTGCTGGCCCTGTCAGACTAGGTTTCTTTATCCACCAACCTCGCCAATCCTATTTTCCAGATCCACTCTGGAGTCCTGCATGATCTGCCGTTTTCCTTTCCAAGCGTTGTCTGACGTCCTGTCCTTTGGTCCTCTGGCCACTACAGGTTTGGTGGATTCAGTTGGAGGGGTGGTATGTTTGTCTCTGTTGAGTTGATGGGGCTTCATGTTCATGTCTTTGCTCATTCTGCAGCTAGTCTGTTTCCTTGTGTCAGCACCTGGGGTTTCCATTGCCAGTGTCGGGCTAGTCAGCTACCTCTTCTCATGTCAGGTACTCCTTCAAGACAAAGACAATGCATCAGGCAATCGCTAAATCAATTCCTAAAAAAGTATCTGACAACTCTTCATGCTTCCACAGGGGTTTCCACAGCAGAGGGGCTCATGGCTAGATGCGCAAAAGTTAACCGACTGGCTCATACTCCCCGAGAAGTTCCCTGTATTGGAATGAGCTAGTTTGAAAAGAAACAGGTAACCAATAGTGCTACAGAGAGTGACTGATGCTGCACCAAACCCACTACCATTATGCTAGAGTACATTATGCTTGTCACAAACAGACAACCAGTGCCTGAAGTGGCACAGGAAAATGAGCCGTGGCTCATCAAGGGGGCGTGGTAATGTTGGGGGTCATCTGCCAGCTCTTTAGGCCAGTCCCCCTTGATGAGCACCACCACCAGGCAGCGCTTTGTAGAGATCAGCACCCTCTCCTCCCTAGGGGATAGGATGCTGTTAGAAACCCATGGTGATAACAAGTAAGACAGACACAAGTGATCACAGTTCAAGGGTGTTAATTGAACAATTAATTTGCTATGCAGGTTGGAAAAACGACTAATCTAAACCTAAATCTAAGGTAGGAGCAAGCGTCAATCATCAAATGAAAAATAAGGAAGTCCTAGTGGCGTTGAGTCAATACAAAAAGGGCCTATACTAAACTTATTGCCAAACCTCACAACTAATACAAAAAGGGGTGTGGGATAGTTCTCAAGAAAAGAAAGAAGTGTTCTTAATATGTCAGGAGGCAGTAGCCTGGGTCTCCCTTGCCCACATTTTGGACACGGGACAAGATGGGAACTTGGAGCACAGTACAGTCCGGAGCATCTCCAGCACGAGACAACAGTTCCAATGGCAGCTCCCAGGACACACTCTCTGGCTTTTCTAACACGAGATGATAGTTCAGTTTTTAACCCTCAAGCTTTCAGTTATCATGGCCGTCGATGGCCAAGTCTCGTTTCACTTGGTTTCACTTGAAAGTCTCTTACCTTTGAGGACCTGACGTGTTCAAACAACAAAAAAACAAAAGTTCCTTTAACAAATTAAAGTTCTTTTCTAAGATTCGCTGGGTGATGGGTTTCACCCCTGCGTCCCCCTCTGTTGGACTTTTCACCCTTCTCAATTGTTTATCACAGTTTTGTGTAGGGCAACAATTTCACCCCTCGGCCCCCCTCTTCTGGGTGCTGACCCATTTCAATCATATTCCAAAATATATTACAGTTGCTTTATCAGTCAATTTTGGGTGACAGCTTCACCCACTGGGTCTCCCTTGGTCGGGCTCGGAACCATCTTCTCTTTGGATTAAGGCGCTATATAAATAACACATCATTATCATTATCATTTATCTTCTTGGGTGACGGCTTCACCCCTGGATCTCCCTCAGTCGAGCTCGGACCCATCTTGCCCTTTGCAGGATTTTCTCCTCCCTCAATTTCTCACTGTCTTTTGTTTGGGTGACGACTTCACCCTTGTATCTCCGTCGGTCGGGTTCGGACCCCTCTTGACTTTTACGAGATTGAATTCCCTTGGATTCTCAATGTTCACTTTTGCTGTGGTGTTCACTTCCCTTTTTCTCACACTGCTTGTAGATCAAAGTCTTTTGATTGTACAGGGATTTTGCTTGACCCTTGTATGACAACTTTGAGCTATTTCACTGGCCCTCCTACGTCCTTCTGGTAATGATAATGATAATGATGTGTTATTTATATAGCGCCTTAATCCAAAGCGCTTAGTACTTGTAGTTTCTCTCATATGGGGCTCGACCTGAGTCTCTTGAGTAAGTATCCACGTGGTGCCACTTTCCCTCTGCTGCTGGTCTCCCGTTCACACTTCTAACAGTTCATTCAAAATTCATCAGCTTTGGTTCAAAACTTGCCACTTTGCGATTCTCCCTCATCACTGCCCAGTTCTTATCAATTCTCTGCTCGACTCACTGGCTGTGATGAACCGCTTGGCTGTTGACTTCTCTGGAGTCAAGGCCGGTACCATAGGCGTGGGAGCTTCCCTCGCTCCTGCTTATCAGCATAGGTTTGAACTGTGTTCCGTTGACATCTGCTGCAGAACACTTGTGCTATTGTTCATGGTCCTAGGCACTCTTCGATGAAGGTTCCACGGGCCTGGGGTGAAAAGGGCAAGGTCACTTCTCTCCTCGAACCAACTTCTCGATTCCTGCCACCTTCCTCCTTCTTTTGAACTGCCGTGAGGTAGCCATCTCGCAGTGCTGTCTGCTGTACTCATCTTTCTTGCACTGTGCTCTCTTGCACCACCTTTTATCCCTATGGGGAAAACGAAGGGTGTGAATGGTTCAAGTCCATCGCCTGACTTTGCCTGACCCTCGGGTTGGGACATGTCAGGTACACACGCTTAGCATTAGTCTGTTGTTTGTGGTGTGCCCAAGTGTTTCTGTTGGAAACAGGGAAAGTTTCAATGTCAAAGAATCCTACAGAGTCAGAAGGGAAAGAGGTGTTGTATGAGATCATATCCTTTGTATCTGGGTTTGGGGTGCTCTCAGAAGGGTAGGTTTTGTTAAATGGACGACAATTACCGGGATGAAAAACAGAACATAGGGGATGGTGGGATTTGTAATTGTCGGTCACTTTTGACTGGGAGTTCAGAAAGTGACAATCAGAGGGATGGGATTGGTAGAGTTTTTAAAGTAAACAGGAATAACTGGGGTCATGACATGACCAAAGGGGATTGTGGGAATCATAGTGTTTTGTCTGATCAGGCTGGGAATGCGGAAAATAATAATCAGAAGGACAGGCGGAAGAAGGATGGGAATTATTCAAATGGAGACCGGTAAAACAAGGATTCTGGGAGTTATGCTTTTGGGTCTAACAGTATTCGGGACCCTAGAGTATTGATTATGCACAGAGGGGTTGTTGGATCTAAGTAACAGAGATCTTTTAGGGGAAAAGGAGAGGTTGAGTTGGTACAAACTATAAACGCTTCAGGAAGCTTGTCTTCCTCCTCCCTTTCTTTGGCATAATACCTCGTCTCACCTTGGATATTCCGCCAAGCATAACTCTGGATTCCCCAACCCAGGTGATCCTCACTCACTACTCCACCCCCAGGAACTGGATTCAACAACGGTGGCTGTGTCCTGGCCACCTGAATAAGGTATTCCCATGGTCTTACTGTGAGAATACCCTCAGATTTCTCACAGTGCTGATCTCGGCATTTATTATCTAAAGAGATGCCTTGGGGGGGACAGTACCACACGTTTTCAGCCTTAAAGGCCTGGTCTAGTAAAACTTTTATTGTCCCTAAGGGTCGGCCATGTTTTTTTAAGCCTAAGTGGCTCGATTTTAGAAAACTTTCCTATGGACCTTACCCGAGTTTTCATCCATTAAACGCACGCGAAAACAGGCACCAGGGAGCAGCCATTTTGTGATCATCCTATCACTTGCCGCATCGCCCTGGCTGACCTGCTTTTGTGGCACTAAATCAATTCCCCCGCCCCTGAGCCTGACATTATCAAAACATTCATATTCCCCACCTCTCTCCGTGATGTTACTGTGCTGCGTAGGCAAACGCACCCAGTCGTCTTCTACGTCGTCTTCTACGCGACTTCACACAGAACCCGGAAACCAACACAGACCATCTCACAACACAATTCGGAATATGAAACTGTACTTTAAAATCAAACAGCAACACGGTACATTTGGTAAAGTACATTTATTTGACATTAAATGTTTAGAGAATATTCAGCAATTGCCATATGAACTCCGAAAGCCATTTATTTTCTTTTATCTGTATCCGCAATGGTACACAGGGTGTTGCTTTTCGTTAAAAGAAGCACTTTGGAAGCACGGTGAACCGCAAGGCTGTTCCATCAACTAGGCACTAGTCCATCGTAAAGGTTGATATGTTGCTTCTAGCCACTAGTACAGCGTAAGGGCATGTGGGCCCTTGGCGATCGTCCCATAAAATTATCAGTGTGCTCCAGTTGTTCACACGAAGCTGCAGGTGTCTCACGAAGAAACCGTCTGCTGGTGTCTCAAACCGATGGCAGTAGCAGAAGGGGAGCAAATACCTGTTATGTAAACAAAAAAATTATAATTAGTCTCGCCAGCCGATCTTCATTAATATTACTCATTTTATTTATTACAGCCGATCAGAAACTATTTGCTTGCAAGGATAGTTCAATGGAGTATGTTCGGCTCTAAAATCAATGCGAAAAGTAACGAAATAAATCGAGGCCAACACACAATGATAAACGACAGTTAGTCTACATGCGTGAGGAATGATATGATATATGATATGGCATTTGTAACGCGCCTATAGACAAGTGTTTCAAGGCGTGACGAGGCAGGTGGGGAACAAGGGCAGACAGACAACAATCCTACTAGGCCAGGTGTCTTTCTGATCGCGCATGGGGACGGGGGGGGGTAAAAGTGCTGTACATGGTTAGTCGAATACAAGATAAACAATAGGGCCAGCTGGTTGCAAGTGCAAGGTAAATGCCGGGAGAAGGGGCTGAAGGATACAGAGACAGTCCCGTAGTGCAGGTAGGCAGTGCAGGGAAAAGTGGCTGGGCCAAGGACCGAGATCGGTGAGACCAGTGGACCTGCATGCCCAGGTGCCCACTACGAACACGTTTTCCTTGCTTTTCGTAGCTCTTCATTCATTCATTTATTCATGCATCCATTCATTAAATCTTCATTCCGGTATAAAAGCGCGTAAAGATCTACTCACATTATATTTGAAATTTCCATTGTGTCTCTTCATAATGCAGTCTGTAAAACGGACCGTGCTCTTGACAACGATTTTTCGTATACTGAACTAAAATGAAACTCGGTCAAGTTTCTGAATTTTCTACCTTATCGTCTCTCACGGTATTGCGCACCCCCTTCAAATGTTGTTCTTTCGGCATGGTCCCTGTTTCAAGGTCAAAAAACAATAGACCCTTATACTTCCAGTGCGACTTGTGGGCCTCATCTGGGCGCGAGCTGAAAATAAAAGCCGCTGTCCTTCGCATTCTTTATTTGCAACATCATGTAGTAAAGGCATCTGTGAGAACATGAAGTTTAGAATCCCTCTATGTAGTGCGCCTCAATGTGCAAATGCAAACTGGCTTCTCTCCCAAATGCCACGGCCCACTTGGCGCGTTCTAAGTCCCCCAATTTTGTCCCCTTTGTCTGCGAGCTTTGCAGCCCAAATGGAGACATTTAATTTTTGGCGGACGGTCAGGGAAAGTATAAAGTACCACAGGAGTTGAGTTAAAAGTGAGATTTATTGTTTGTTTGTTTGTTTTATTATTTGCAATAGTCAAGCCTCCCCTCCGTTAACAGTGCGCAACAGTGTGCAGCATTTACATTTACATGAGATGAGACATGAGAAAAATATATACATACACATATATGAGGTGAATAGAGAGAATTCAAAGATGACACCCAGCTTGTTCGCCACCCATGATGGTGAAGGTAGGGGTTAGGGTTACAGGTACACTGTACAATAACATTTATTTACAAAAAGACAATCGTATTGCAATTATTTAAACCGGGATTTGTACTTCACAACCAGCTGTGCTTCGGGTGGGCATGGCACAGTTGCAATGTTCGGTGGCAATGGATCACTGCTCTGCACAGAAACGTCCAAAATTCCATATCTGTGCTTCTCTAACACAGCAACAATAAGGCCTTTCACAAAGTCGAACTGCATTTCATCATAGACTGGTTTGATCACCCATTGCTTACTTAGTTTTGAAAACACCTTAGTGTAGCGAGGCATCCTTACTTTACCCCTAGTCCTAGATTGTTTACTTCCGACATTGCTGTTATGGGCCAAGACCGCTAGTAGAGTGCGATGTTTCATGCCCCGAAAGCTAAAATGCAAGCGCTTTGGCCTGTACTTTAGGCACATATTGTGGAACACCTCCAAATCTCCTGTGTGACAGAATTCTGTCAGTCCTCTCAAATCTCTTGATAGAGTTTTGTCGAAAACAATCTTCTCAATGGCTTTGTTTGTCGGTGAAGATGGAATCAACCACTTCTTCCGTGCCTCCTCTGGGGACAAAGGGCCATGTTCACATTGGTGGAAATGTTGATTTTCTGTCCAGCGGTGAACGTTGGTACAGTGGTGCATCAGTGACCGCCATTTTTCAAGTAGTATTTCTACTGACCCTTCACAAGTTTTGAGCTCCACCAAAGATGGTTGGTGATAGAATGGGACCACTGCAAAATACTTTCAAAACCTTTTTTTTTTCCTGCAGCCGAGATTTTCTTACTGATTGATTTAGCAAGATGCCATACATCAAAATGATGATTAATATGTGGGAACTGCTCTCTCATTGTCTTGGCAATTGAAACGTGTCTGTCCGTGGCTATGAGGTCGATGTGCATTCCCCTTGATTGTAGATATTCCACTGATTTTATAAATCCTAGTTTCTCCATGGCCACTGACGATGTACATTGTGTTACCTGCACGAACACCGAACTCACCATTTTCTTACTATCCATGTCCTGAAAGTGGTAGGTGCAGTACTTGGCAGAAAATCCAGGGCTGTCGCACTGTCCATCGCCGGCTAGCCTGAATCGTTTGCCTTCGAATGTACTTGCTAGAGACAATTGTTAAATTTTCCAAGCATCACTCATGGCCGGAAACAGATAATCACGTTGGTATATGTAGTACAGCGATTTAGAAATGAAATGGAGTCCCACAAACTGAAAGAAAGCCTCTAACTTTCTAAAACTGGAGCCACTAAAAAGTGATGCAGCTGCACACAGTAGATTACCTGCTGGCATTTTCCCCAGCATCGTTTGTGCAGACCATGAGAACCTATGATTTAATCTACAGGCGGCATTTATTTTGACGTTACTGCCTTTCATTTGACGAGTCACATTAATCAATGGCTTCCCACATGCTTTCCCTCTAACGGAATGCACACATTTCAGCATACTTATAATTTTCATCAAACAACTGTCGAATATAATGTATTTGCTCTCTTTCATTAGACTGTCATCCTGCGTCAACGTTGTTTCGGCCTGTGACGTTGTGGAGATTTCGACACATTGGAAAGTAATATCGCTGATATCAAGTTCTGATGCGTCTATGGATGCTGCGGCTGGTTCATTCTCTGTCATTTCGACATCTATTACTTCAACATTGATGGGAGAACACAATGTCGACAGGTTTTTGGGTGGCAAATTTTTGGCGGGTGTAGATTGTGTGAATTGATCTGCAACTACTTCAGAGCTATCTTCAATACATTCAATAACATTTTCTTGTGGTGATGCAGTCGCACTGTAGCAATGGTCCAATGCAACTTTGCTGTATTCTCCAAACACAGTTAATTCATGTTCTGGCCATTGGACATGAGCATCTCGAGCCTGAACATGCCTCGCCTCAATTAATAGTTCCTCCATAGTGTACATGGTCTGGCAAGCAACATCTCTCATTCGCTTTACTGTCTGTGTATGTATAGTTCTGACACCCACGGGTAACTGGAGGAGAGATTGGAAAAGGGATGTTCAGTTTAAACACAAGATAAAGTGTAGTCCAATTGACTGGAAAAAACATAAAATAGTCCCCAGCACAAACATTTATTTTTTTAAAATTATGAACTGTTTGCAACTAACCTTTTTTTGTTTTTCTTTCTTTGCAACTCTTTTGACTCGACCTTCAACATCTGCACACTGTAGCACCGATTTGTTTCCGCATGTCCTCCCTTCCTCTTGCGCTGCAACGACTATATTTTCTGTATCCGCACAGACAGCACGAAATGAGGCTCCATCGTCTCCCTGAAACATAGTACTTTCATTACTATGTATCAAAATATTGTTAGCATAAAACACACGTGAGGACGAACACACAGGTACATCTCAATAGCCAAACACGATTTAAACATTATGTGCAACAATCAAACGACAAGCATTCGACCAGTGATGATCTATTTCGATGGAGCTGTCAGTATCCATACCTCTGGCTCTGCATGGACTGCCAGGAATGGTTGTATTGGAGAGGAGGCATCAGCATCTCCCTGAAACACAGTACTTGCATTAGTATGGTTTTCAATATTGGAAACATAACACACACTTGGGGTCGACGGCACAGGTACATATAAAGAGATAACCACAAATGATGCATTGTCTAAAACAATCAAGGAAAATATAAGTATGCAGATTTCATCGACTTATTTCTCCGATTCCTATACATCTGCATCATCTAAATTGGATGTTGTGATTGTAGTGGAAGCTTCGTCGTCTCCCTGAAACACAGCACTTGCGTTAATAGGGAAGAAAGTATAGCAAATGGAATCACGTTATATGATCACGCATGATGGAGCTGTCAGTATCCATACCTCGTGCTGCTGAAGAATATCTATGGATGTTGCAAATGTAGTGCGCACTTCCGAAAGCTGTTGCGCCGATTCGTATACGCATGGTCCCGCTTCCACTTCACCTGGAATGACTTGAATGTCAGGCTCTGCATCAAGTGCAGGGGTTGACGCTCCATCAACTGCCTGAAATATAGTACCTGCATTAGTGAGGATTACAATAGTGAAAACATAACAAACACCTGGGGTCGACAGCACAGGTATATCAACAGCTAACCACGAATGAAACATTGTGTAGAACAATCAAACGACAAGAATTCCAGCTCTGATGATGACGCTCGATGGAGCTGTCAGTATCCATACCTCCTGCTGGTGAAGAACATCTAGAAATGTTGTAGATGTGGCGGACACTTCAGCATCTCCCTGAAAGACAGTACTTGCATTAGTATGGATAACACTAATTATAACTGAAAACAAACACCAGTGGACGATAACTAAGGTGTATATCAATTGGAAAGCACTAACCAAACATTCAGTAAAATAATTACACGATAGAATAAAACTATTACTTGACATGCATAAAACAAGTCTGTAGCGGGTTAGCCTAGTAAGATTACCTGATACGCGCTAGAAGTGGTTGATAACTGCGACCACATCAAGGATGTAGAATGTTCTTGCTTCAGATTCAAGGGATAGTCAAGAAGTTGTAAAGGTAAATTAATGATTGATAATGAAATGCCAATATTAAAAATAGCCATGTAAGGCGACAGAATACTTGAAAAATGCTCAATACAGCACAGTTCCCTGTTCCCATATATATACATTGCGTTTGTGGGTTATGAAATCGAAAAAGAATATATTGATAAATGTCATTATTCAAAAAACGATACACTCATATCAATATCGAAATTATTACAAGGGGTAGAACACCTACAATATCAATTAATCCATTCGACTACCTACACACTACCGCAAGGCCTAAAGCTAAATCCGGACACTTGACTCACCGGTGGCGGAATGTGGACGAATAGAGTGGGAATAGCGTTTTCGAGCAATTTCCGTGTCGTTCGCCGTTTATTCTTCTTTGTTACCCAAGATGTTGTGTACATGTCCAAGGAAAAGTGCCAGCTGCAGATACGGTATCGATCACCCCTCTTGTCCTGTAAGACTTGTTGGACTCTACTTTCAAGCTCATCCAGTGGATATCCGCAATGTCTGACCCATTCTCTTATTCGATCAACAGTTTTCGGGAATACATGCATTGTAGTGCCTTCAGATTTCGCATGGGTCTTCGAAGGGCAACCGCTAATCGAACAGGCAGGCATTGTTGATAAATCTGAAAAGTAAATATCGACATTATTATACAATCTTCAAGAATAAAGATTTGATACAAAAGTAAATTAATCATACAATGATCAATGCAAGGTTTGTTTTGGTCGCAGGAACTATACCAGTTCATTATGTGCGGCTTAGTATTTGCATAAATTGCAGAAATGTATAAATGATGTGACTAAAATCTGAACATGTGACTCATCCCTTGGATGTTCTGTCTTGCACGAGGAGGAAACATGCTTACATTATAGACTGGACCCCCGAAGGATGCAATTCGATGACAATAGACACAGATGAAAATAAATAGATCTATTGATAACAAAGCAATGGAAACTCAAGTCAATAGCAATGAGACCAATGAACATAGCACTATTGTGTACTCTACCCGCAAATAGATAGACATTTAAAAATCTGCGAAATATGACTAGGATACATGGCCTTACCTTGACCAACAAACAGTTGGATTCAGCAAGCAGAGCAGTATGTTGCAGGAGAATAGGTGGGTGGCCACAGGTAGCACACTGAACGGTTTGCTCTAAGCGGTCACAGAAGTTCACGGATAGCACGACGACGAGCAGATTAGCGTAGATCTCAGTGGTTGTCAGGTAGCACATTCAGGAGTTGACTTGCAAAGCACAAAGATGTTCTCACATATCAATGGTTTATAAAGTATTAGAAGCAGGGGTGTGTTTTTGAATGAATGACGTATGTATGTCGTGGTTTTAGGGGGGCGGCCTGCTTCAAGGGGAGGCCTGACTGGAGACACGGGGTCTGAGGAGGCCATGTGACCGATGGCCCCTTGGCGTGGGATACCTTTTGAAGTGTACATGCAGTTTGGCACCTTGGCCTTTCGCGCCCCTGACAGCGCGCATCCCCGGGTGCGAACCGCCTTTGATAGAGGGGGTGGGATGGATGGGCCTGGAGCGTGCAGATAAGGCACAGGAAGACTGCTGAATGGAGACACACTTATGTGGATTGCAGGGGGCGGCCTGCTTCAAGGGGAGGCCTGGCTGGAGACACAGGGTCTGAGGAGGCCATGTGACCGATGGCCCCTTGGCGTGGGATACCTTTTGAAGTGTACATGCAGTTTGGCACCTTGGCCTTTCGCGCCCCTGACAGCGCGCATCCCCGGGTGCGAACCGCCTTTGATAGAGGGGGTGGGATGGATGGGCCTGGGGCGTGCAGATAAGGCACAGGAAGACTGCTGAATGGAGACACACTTATGTGGATTGCAGGGGGGCGGCCTGCTTCAAGGGGAGGCCTGGCTGGAGACACGGGGTCTGAGGAGGCCATGTGACCGATGGCCCCTTGGCGTGGGATACCTTTTGAAGTGTCGATGCAGTTTGGCACTTTGGCCTTTCGCGCCCCTGACAGCCCCCCATGCCAGCGCTCATCCACTGGTGCGAACCGCCTTTGATAGTATATCGTTGCTTATCAATAACAAATGCCACATACCGGAGATTCTTGTGAGCACAGACCCACACTTCAACCGGTGTATTATAGTGGTCAAGACCCTAAGGCCTGTATAATCCAATGGTAATTGTTAGTATAGATATATGTGTGGCTTTTATAGAGACATAACCTACTGAAAGACTTTGAACAAGTGTTATTTAGTGCATGCATTATCGAGAATATGTTATGTTAGCTTAGATAGATAGTGTCCACCCTGCTTCACAGCGACCAGACCTTCACCCATTCGGAGCACAGATGTCTGACGTCCATCCTTGAATGGAGACACACTTGATTCATTTAAAAAATCGAAACAACCGTTGTTAAAATATATGTGGTGTTTTATTTTGTATCTTATTTTCATGACACAAAAATACAAGAATTTAAAGATTATACAGGTCAGGTTGCAGCACAGCGAGAGAAAATCCCCTGTACTGACCGCTGTCACTCGGGAACGTTTCTCTAATGGCACGAACGGCACACGCGGGTATCACTCTTCGAATGCGGTGTCCAAGCCTCCCGTGGAGCCACCATGTAAAGGGACGATAGGCCACCAGCCTGTACCAACTGTGAAAAGGAATGAAACAAACTTTTTTTAAATGACCAAGATAAGTTTAATAAACTTTTGTTGTCAATGACAATTCTTGTAACTAATGGCATTCTGCACGGACAAATGCTATCTAGACAATGCACACTATTGAACGACTTACATGCGTTACAATGATATATAGATGTAATTTTGGATATAGTAGAAGAACATCAAATAGGAGTGGCATGACAAGCAGAGTATACTTACTCGTTACTCGGATTACGAGGAAGAACAGTTGTGTGAAGTTCGTGCATAAGCACCATCATTATTCTCAACACGGCCCGTGTGAGGCAGGCTGCCCTGAAGTCTGGCAGCTCGGTGATGCATTGCGGTCATGGCTCTCCTTCCGAAATGTAGGCCAGGCATCCCGAGTTTTCTCGGCAGCAGCAGTTCTCCTCCTCGGTTGGCATTAGTTTGCACCGATTGCATGTGCACCAGGTGGAGACGCCGTCCATGCGGCTCTTCATCTGTTGATTCGTCCTGCCAACTGCCGTCCGAATCCCCATCGTTTTCGCGTGCTTCCCTTTCCAGTAGTTCCTCCTCGGTATACTCGGGCTCGTACATGTAGGGCATATTGTAGCCATTGTGTGGTAAACAAAGTAAAATAATTTACCGAGATGGTACAGGTGTTCACACGGGCTACAAGCGGTGAAGGTAGCTGACCAGAGCACAGAAACGAGTCACAAAATACTCTAAGTAACACAGAGAGAGGAATGGAATCAAAAATCTGCTGCTGTGTGTTGTGAAACAGTCTGTTTATACTTATTGAGGAAAGAGGCGTCCTGCCATTTCCATGGCGACAGGTCATTAGCTGAAGCGCAGCGAATGTTGACACAAGACGTGCTTTGGTGTTGGGAAATGGGCGGTACGAGTCTGCTGATGACAGGCTCAGGGGCGGGGGAATTGATTTAGTGCCGCAGAAGCAGGTCAGCCAGGGTGATGCGGCAAGTGATAGGATTATCACAAAATGGCGGCTCCCTGGTGCCTGTTTTCGCGTGCGTTTACTGGACGAAAACTCGGGTAAGGTCCATAGGAAAGTTTTCTAAAATCGAGCCACTTAGGCTTAAAAAAACATGGCCGATCCGTAGGGACAATAAACATTTTTACTAGACCATTCCTTTAATGGTGGTGCTGCCCCTCGCCAGGCATTCCTTTGCTAAGAGCTGCAGTGATTACCATCAGATGATCGCTGCATCTTATTTGCTGAATGGATCCCTGTTGAGGGGCAGCAGCACCATTAAGGCTGAAAACGTGATGCCGCTGGAAGCCGAATCCTTTTTTCCTAAAGCCTGAAGCTCCCACAAATTAGTTGGATGTTATGTTCTAGTCATCTGTACTGGCGTGATGATGCATAAAGCATCATAAAAAGTCACAGAGCCAGGTTTTGGGGTAACTACCATTTACTTCATTTTGCGGGTATCACTAGGAACTGTTGACGATTAATATTAAAGGGAAAACTGGCAGGGTTTTTTACCCAATATATATTTCATTTATGAAACCTTACACTACAAGTCTCATCTACTATAAGTTACACACCACACATTTGTTATGGAGAGAACGTCTAATTAAAATGTAATGTCAATGTGACAATGAAATCTAGAGATCCATCCATCAGCAAGGCAAAAAAGAACAGTTCAATAAACATTTGCAAGCAAGCAATATACCATAACGTGCTGGTGGTAATCAGGCCAAATGATACAAAACCACAGACTGCAATGGGAAACATTTTTAATAATTTTCCTAGATTCTCTGACACATTACACACAAGGTTGTTTGCCTGGCACAAACAAGCCATTAGTCCAGACATTTGAGTGTAAAATAAAATACCATGATAATATAAATACCAATATAATAAAAGATTTGGAGTGGGACCAAATGTAATCTTTTGTCCCAGTAACAGACATATGGATCCTCCTGAAACAAAGCTATACATTAGCAAACAACCTAAGTACATATTAATTGTCATTCCCTGAGTGCATCAGTGCAATATCTTTTGTAAACATTTCTTAGTACCAAAAAGGCAGAATGTGGCCAAACCTTTGAGCTGAAAATAAATATCCCTAATATCAAATGCGTGTTGCTTAACAATGACTCAAATAGACATACACATATACAATACATGAGATGAGGATAAAACTGTTCCTTCAAATGCAAGGTGAGAATGAGAATGTGTCCCATGCTGCGTTAGGCTCTGGGAAGACAAATGTGTATGAGGATGTTTTGCAGTGACAAATTAGGACCAAGAAGGCCTGTGCCGCAGCAAAAAACCTATGGAGCATCTGCGCTACAAAGCCATTCTGCGTGGTTTCATTGAAGTAAATGTCTGAATTACTTGATCAAAGACCACAGAGTCAGTTAGGCCTCTTTTTTTAACTCTTTTTATTGGCATTTCTCAACATAACCGGCAGCTTTTGCCAACATTGAACCCCTCACCCCCAACAGTGATTCAATTGCAGTACATTAACTTAGAGCTTGTTGTTTTAGAGACAGTGCCACTCATATAAGTTTGCAATTATCCGGCCAGGGATTCCGGCGGCATACCGGCAAACCGACCTACCGTTACTGGCGCCTGATATGCCGGAATTACTGGTAGATTACAGGTGCCGGCAACGGTAGGTAAATTCCCTATTCCATGGAGTCCATAGGACTCCATGACGGGGATTGCTGGTATTACTGGCACCGGTAACACTGATGCCGATAATACTGGCTGTTTTTTGCTGGTGGGGTGCCTGAGTTACCTCCACGTCTTTGCTGGAGGTAAATCAGGCCACCCCACTGACAAAGTTGTACTCTGCCGGTCCCGAAACATGCAAGTAAACGGAATTACCAGCACGTTAATTCTGGACAGGCAGAGTTGTAATGAGGCCCAGTGTAGCATGACTTTACAATTGCTTGTCTGTTTGAATCCTTAGGAGAGCTAAATCTGAAAGTCTCTCTTCACCCATTGTTGACCGTAAGTAACTTTTGATCAACTTCAGCCTGCTAAAACTTTGCTCTGCAGCGGCACTACTTACAGGCAAAGTAAGAAATATCCTGCACAAATTAGAAAGGTTTGGGTAAACACCCTGCATACCATTGGCTACCAACAAAGGCAGCACATTGTTTATTAGTAACAGCTTATTGTCAGAGAATATTTCCCCATACAGTGCACAAAAAGAAGAATACTCTTCCACAGCGTTGGGCACAGAGACATCACCTGCATGAAATGTAGCTAACTCTTTCAATGCGTCAGAATTATCTGACCTAGTAAAATGTTTAGGATCTGGTGCTGAGAATGTATGCACAGTATTTCTAAAATATTGAAACCTCACTGTCATCTGAGCAAAGAAGGTATCAACAATAACATAAAAGGTTTCTGCTTTGAATGCCTGCCTTCCACTCTCTAAAGGATTGTCATCAGCTGCTTCATCATGAAAGCTTTTCTTAGCCTCTTCCTTTTCTCTTGAAAGTATGTTGATGTCCCACACTCTCGAGCAATGTTTCTAGCATCTATTTCAAACTGATCAAATAAGTCATCTGACTCAAGCTTCTCTAGTTCCTTACAGCATGTCACAAGCATGTGTTCTGCAGTTACAAAGTCAATTCTACTACTTGCAAATCTGTTGATAGCGTATGCACAGTTTGCAGTATTTTGTGCCAAAACCATATCAGGAATGTAAACTCTAAGGTTTCAATTGTGTTCCAAAGCCCCTGTGCATCCCAAAGTGCTTTTCCATTTGCATTTGGGATTCATCCAGTGGATATTTGGTGCAATTCTGTGCTAATTGGAACAATGCTTTGTTTCACAGAATCTACTGGCCTTTTACAACTAGCCCTTCTAGTGTCAGATAGCTTTTTTGATGTGAGGGCTGTTTCCTATAGGTCATGCTTCTGATGCTCTTCCTGCAGAACTTTCAAGCTGGGTAAACAGCCAGTAAGGAAAGCGTACAGTGCCTCAAGTGTACCAAAAAATAACTTTCCTTTTATACATGACTATGCAACATCAATCAGCACAAGGCTTAAATTGTGCTAACAACAGCTAATATATATATATAGCTCTGGGAGAGACATCCTTCACAAGTGCTTTCAGTCCAGCAATATATCCAGACATAGTGCTTACACCATCATGCCCCTGCCCACGGATTAAGGAAACATCAAGTTCCAGGCACTCTAAAGTCGATGACATTAGTTTATAAAAGTCTGCCGATCCTGCTCCAGGTAGTTCAACAAATGTTACAAAAAGTTCAGCTGCATGACCAGATGATATAACACATCTAAGAGATAAAGAAAATGGATCAACCCTGCTGACATCTATTGTAAAGTCAACAATGACACTACAGAAGTTGGCCATTTTAACTGCTTCAAGGATAGCTGGCATTGTCTCTTTCACTAGTGCACTAATGAAATAATTGTGGATGTCATGGATCAATTAGGTTTCATTCCACTTAGCATGTGCAATATGCTTTGCTAAAACATTGGCATACTTGGACATCATCTTGATGTAGTAGTAACTCCAAAAAATGTCCTTCATTGGACATACTTCCCAATCTGTGTCCACGGAGAGGCATCCCTTGCTTGGTGAAATCCAATATAGCATGAAGCAGTCGCCCTATAATACCACAGTTTTTCTCCATCTGTGCCCTTTCAGCTTTTATTAGCTCAGAAACAATAGTTGTATCTTGGCTAATTCTAATTTTGGCCATTTGTAGCTGTTTTTCTGCTTCACAGTGTATCTTGCAATGTACATGTATTGCAATTTTTTCTGTTCCTTTTTTACAATTGGAAAAATCACAGCTAGCATCAGACCAAACCTTTGAAAAGTGCCCCTTTATTTTATCAGCAAATAACCAACATGCATAGCAAAAAAGACATTTACTTCTGGTAGAATACACTAACCATTGCCTTACTACAGAAAATCCACCTACAACCTTTTTTAAACCATTCCGGTTTAAATCTTCGAAAATTGGAGCCATTTGGAAAATTTGTATAGCCATCTTTTATCCAGGCTGACGTGGACCAGCTGCAAGAAGTGCTCATGTGACTTGCATTTTTAAATGTTCACTGCATTACGCAATGTCCTCAGTATCCATGACCTCTTGTACTACATGTGTGCCAACATTGGTAGCTTCAACAGTTTCAGTCCAATCAGCATTTGTGCCACCAAGCTTAACTTCAGGCTGGATAACAGTGTCTGTTGAGTGATCAGGTGTCAGACCCTCTGTGGATTCAGTAGAGCATTGTGGACTCTGAGGAATGTCAGTGCATGGGTGTTCTGCAGAATGTATCATGGTAGGAGGAGAAGCAGTAGACACATGTTCATCACCAGAAGCATGAGGGACAGAATGAGGGGGGGTTTGCTGCTGAGTCCTGAATGCAAGGATTGAAAGAATCTTGCAACCACAATAACATGCAGTGGTTCAAAACATTGACATTTCTTGAATGGGCAATAACTTACCTTTGCTCCTTCTTGTCAGAGGAACCTTTGGGCTGGATCTTGAAAGCAGACAAAATATTTTGAGAGGATTTTGCTGCTTTGGCAAATTTCTGTTTGCTGACCTGTTTTTGTTGTGTGGCCCCAGAAATGTTTGGTTTTGATGACTCTGGATTCATGAAGTTGCTCTATTCCCTACTGCTGCAGAAAGAGAATGCAACAGAATAACTATCCATTCGAACTTGTGGTGGATACTCAGCACGGTAGCACTGTAGCAAATTCTATGAATAAGGAGCTACTAACTAAACACAAATATCATTTATACACACTTCAATTTTTGTTGTCCCTTATATAGGCCTATTATGCTTCAAATATCTTGCAGTTATGCCATATTTTACTTGACTCATTCTCAGTTGAAAGTTAATGTCATGTAGGTATGTTTGTATGCCACTCTGGTTCAGGTTGGATTGATGAATCAAACGTAATGACTGGTGCTGGTAGGTAGGTGTCGCCAGCCTAACTAGCTTCTTCTAGGCTGATTGAAACCAGGGACTATTTTTTTTAGCTCACAGCAATTTTGCTGATGGCTGCCCTTTTAAACACTTATGCTTCCACACAGTATCTGAATAACTCACAGTAGTGATCCTAATCTTTGAAACCTGGATGGAGCTGAAATTTAAATTGCATTAAGGTTTGGGAATGAGTTGCAAGACAGTGAGACACTAATGTTCCTGCAAGCTCAACTGACAGCATGCTTTAATGTCAAAATAAATATTCATATATAGCTACAATAGAACAAAAATAAAGCAAATAAGCACTGTTTGCGTCGGGCAGTTTTTTGGGTCAAAGTGGGGCACAAGCACTTATTTGTGGGCCAGTTTGATAAGTATTTATTTATTTTTTACATTCTTTTTATTGTTCAACAACAGTGGTCTCGACAGTTACAACAACCCTCCCCCTCCACTTAACACAAATCGACAAACAGAAAAAGCAAAAGACATTTACAACCAACATTATACAGCTTTATCATCATCTGAGAGCAAATCACATAGATACATACGGAAGGGACCCCATATGTCCTTAGGCAGGCTTGTCCCCGGGAGAGTCAAAATATATTGTTCCTCACACTCGTTGACATATGTCAGTTTGAGAAGGAAAGTGGTCATGTTTGGCGGTGTGGACATTTTCCAGGTTTGCAGGATACATTTCTTCGCCACTGCGCATGCCACATTGAATAGTCTCCTGGTTTTCTCCGAGCACTTGCCAATGTCTCCAAACAAGTATTAGTGGGGGGTTAATTGCAGGGGTATCTGTGTGATATCAGCCAATAGCTCAGCCACCTCCCCCCAGAATTTCAGAACAGCAGGGCACTCCCAGTACATGTGAAAGGAGCCCGCAGACTGAGACCCGCACTTGGGGCACTCCCCTCCATGCTTTGCACCAAATTTTTCCAGTATAGCCGGCGCCTAACCCGGCATTCATGGTGATAAACTGTGTGCAGGGGTGTTGGGGAGGTTCATCTGGGAACATTGGCCATCTCTTCTGGAACGTGGCCCTTACCCTATAGTATTGCAATATTTTAAGTGGTCCGCCCCCATTGCTCTCACGAAGTCCTCTTTAGTTGCAAATTTGCCATCTATATACATGTCGCCTACCCTCATCTCCATGTGTGGGTCCCAGACCTCCTGAATACCCACATCGAACGTGGGGGGAATACCCAAAAAGTTCCACAGGGGAACCTCCGAGTTATATGGTGTCTCCAACTTTAGCCTCTTTAACAATGCGCCCCAAGCACGGACCGTGCAGCTGACCGGGTCATAGTCACAAGTGTCCCTGTGTCTTGTAGTAAATATGACTGACCTAATGTCCACTGGAGATATAGTGTGTGCCTACACCCACATATGTGGTATTTCCCCAGAGTCCTCATACCAAAACTTCGCAAATTGCGCCTGGGCGACCAGATAATAAAGCTCAAAGTCTGGAGCAGCCATACCGCCAGTATCATAGGGTTCTGTCATTTTTTCCCAGCCAATTCTCACCGCCTTACCATTCCATATGAAGGTTACTATTAACGACCGTAGCTTAGTAAAAAAGTCTCTGCCCGGCCATATTGGTATATTTACAAAAAAATATAATAGTTTGGGAAGGACTATCATTTTGAGCAAGGCGATTCGGCCATGTAAGGATATAGGGAGGCATCCCCAGATCTGTAGCTTAGTGCTCAACTTCTGCAGCGCCTTCTCGTGATTGTTCGCGTATAGGGTTTGCCTATCCCTGGACACTAGCACCCCAAGGTATCTGATATGTTGTTCTGACCATTTCAGGCTGCACATATTGACTAGGTTGATGACATATCCCGAGTACTCCACAAACTTGTGTATGTCTGTCATAATGGGCTATATGTTTTTTTCTGTTTCGCGGACGTATAGGACCGTATAATCCGCATAGAGCGAAATCAGTTGGATTGTGCCTTTCATGTTTATTCCCCTGTCTCTATGCCTTAGTCTAACAGCAGCTGCCATTGGCTCGATAGTTAATGCAAACAAAATGGGCGAGAAGGGGCATCCCTGTCTTGTGCCCCTCCCTAATTGGAACATCTTGGAGATGGTTCTGTTGGTGCATACTCTGGCTCCTGGAGCAGTATAAAGCAGTCGAACATACCCAATGAAAGTAGGCCCCACCCCAAATGTCTCCAATACACTAAAGAGATATTTCCAGGACACGGAGTCAAACGCTTTTTGCGGCGTCAAGGGCAACGGCAGCTGCACACCTCCCGGGATCAATCTGGGCCATTATTCCAAATAATCTACGGAGGTTCAATGCAGTGGATCACAGGGGAATGAACCCATTCTGATCAGGATGGACCAAAGTCGAGACCAATGGTGCCATCCGGTTTGCCAGAACCTTGGCAAATATCTTGGCATCGACATTGATAAGTGATAAGGGCCTGTATGATACATGTCGCTAGGTGGGCGTCAGGGTTTAGGTAATACAGTTATGATGGCTTCCCTCATTGTCGGGGGTACTATGCCTCCCTCTAGGGCTTCCTCCCAGGTCCCCAGTAGCACAGGATTTAGCTCCTTGTGGAACTCCTTATAAAATTCGGCCCCAGCCCATCGGAACCCGGTGCTTTGCCTGACGCCAGCCCCATGATTGCCTCTTCCATTTCCTCCACAGTGATTGGTTGATCTAGGGCCAAACTGTTATCAAGTGGGAGATTTGGGAGCCCTAACGATGTTAAGTATGCCATTATCTCAGTGGTCGTTTTACTATCTCTGTTGGAATACAGTGTTTGATAAAATTGGGCAAACTCACCGTTTATATCCACCTCGCTTGTTTTGACCTCTCCATTCACACCTTGAATACTAGTAATAGGTTGTGGCTGTCGCTCCTGCTTAATTAGATTGGCCAGTGTTCTACCCGCCTTGTTTCCCTCGCCATACCTGCAAGCTCTGGACGGGGCTGCCATATATTGTGTTTCACTGGTGGCCAGGTCATTGAAATCACGCATGGGTTCATGGATTTCGGCTAGGGTGTTCCTATCGTGTGTGCGACTATAGGTTTCCTTAAGGTTGTTTAGGGCGCTTTGCACCTCCTGTCCTCCTCACTCCCCTCAGGAGACCAGTAGATTTCGACAGGATTGCCCCTCTAACCCAGACCTTGAAAGTCTCCCAGACAGTGGAGGCCAGCGTCACCGACCCAAGGTTATTAGTAAAGAATTCTGTTATTTCTTCGCGTAGGGATTCTACTACCCCAGGGTCACCAAGCATCCCCACCGGCATTCTCCATCTCCTAGTTGGTCTGGGAGCATCTCTCAACCAAAGCTCCAATGCGACTGGGGAGTGGTCAGACAGTGTATGAGGTAAAATCTCACAGCTGTGCAATGTCTCGGAAAGGCCTTGTGAGGTAAAGAAATAGTCTATTTGCGACTCACTGTCGTGGACTGATGAATAATAGGTGTACCGTCTAACATCCGGGTGTAATGTGCGCCATACATCTGTTAGTGCCATTGTGAAAGAAGCTGCCTCAGCGTCAGCGCCATTCTAGTT
This sequence comes from Ambystoma mexicanum, assembly GCF_040938575.1. Lineage (NCBI taxonomy): Eukaryota > Metazoa > Chordata > Amphibia > Caudata > Ambystomatidae > Ambystoma > Ambystoma mexicanum. Next base: position 552,848,109 of record NC_090924.1, on the reverse strand, counting down.
GGTGTCCTCATTTTCACACTAGATCTATCTGTTGTGGGGTCCAGGGTCATGTTAAAGTCCCCACCCCATATTATGGAAGAAGCGTCAGTTTGTTAAGGGTTTCATACATATTTAAGTAGAAGTCTGGGTCGTCTATGTTAGGGCCATACGTATTCACCAATGTAACATGTTTCCCAGCCATTTCCCCCATACCAGAACGTATCTGCCCTGCACGTCCACCTTGAGGCCCGCTACCTGGAACCCCAGGGAGGGATGTATGAGAGTGATAACCCCCCAGGACTGAGACGAGTAATTAGTATAATACCATGTCTTCCCCCATTTGGGCATTACATTCTTGTTCACTGCACCCATTGCATGTGTTTCTTGCAGCATCACGACTTGAGGGTGATGGCTAGAAACATAATTGCCAACCTTCCTGGCCTTCATTGGGTTGTTCAATCCTCTTACATTCCAAGACAACAATGATATTTTCAGCCCCCCTGTACCGTTATTTCCATATGTATTAGTTCCCGCCATGTCATCCAACTTTCCCAATATTCACATTACGGGAGCAGCAACTGCAACCTTGAGACCACATATTCTTCAACCCAAACTTAACAACAGTGCAACTATCCCCCTTCCCCAACTTTGCCGATAGCTCAGCATAGCAAACTGTTACCTGGTTTCCTGGCCCCCCACCCGCATCATCTCCCCCAACTTGACGATGCTGCCCATTAACACTCAAAACCTGCCCGATGGGCTTTTTAACTGAGCTTGTGGACCTTTCCATAGGGTCGGCTAATGTTGCCAGCTGGACACCCACGGAGGAGGCTTCACAGCCCGACAACAACGGATCGTGTTCCAGTTCAGTTGTGCTGACTTATGAAGACATAGAGTCACTGCAGGGAAGGCGCTGACTCATCTGCCTGCCAAATCGGTTCAGTCCTCGCCAGGATTGGGTCTCGCATTTTGATCCCTCATTCGGTCTCTAGGGGGCAGCGGAATGGAGGCCTCCACATACGCCATGGCCTCGGAAGGGTTTTCAAAGAAGTGGGCTCTCCCTCCATGCTGAATTCTCATTTTCGCCGGGAAAATTAAAGCATAAGGGACACCACAGAGCCGTAGTTGTTTTTTAACCATTTCATAGGACTTGCGCTTGTATGGTTGCGGAGAAGTCAGGATATATATGAATTCTGTTCTCCTCAAAATGTATTGTTCCTTTTTCTCTGGATAGATGGAGTATTGTGCCCCTATCCCTGTAGTTTAGAAGGCGCTCAATGATGGTGCGGGGTGGAGCTCCCGGCTTCGGATGGGGTGCAAGCGTGCAGTGAACCCTCTCGACGAGAAAGTGGTTCGAGAGTGATTCCGCTCCCAGCACCAATTTCAGTAGTTCTTCCACCTGCCTTTCCATGGAGACCTTGCCAAACGATTCCGAGACCCCAACAATGCGAATGTTGTTTCTGCAGGACCTAGATTCGAGATCCTCACACTTGCTTTGGGTCTTGCGCAGCTCGGTCTGAAGCAGGGCTATGTCTCGGCCATGTTGAGAAATCACATCTTCATTTGAGCTTATTCTATTCTCCGCCTCCAAAATGCATGCGCTTTCCTTTTCCCCCCGGGCCTTCAGGGACCCGATCGTCGCCACTATATCGTCCAACTTGACGTTGACAGCCAGAAACCCATTTTGCACAATTGTTGCCAAGCGGTCCAAAGGGTCTGCGTCTCGATTTTCGGATTTTTGTGTCGCCCCCCCCAGATGCCTCCTGTGGTTGGGAGCTGGTAAAGGAATCCATTGGGCCAGTCTTTCTTCCCCCTGCAGCTTTCTTCTCAGTGCGGCCCATTAGGCGACGTTGTCACTTTTGGGGTGGTCTGTGTTCCCCCACTTACTTGTACTGCTGGCGACCAGTATCGGGTTATGTTGTATGGTGGCAGCACAGCCCGTGCCCCGCACCCAAGCTCGGCGAACCGCAATACAGGTGTGGGGATAGGTTCAATCTCACCCCCGATGTACACTCTCACCCCCAGGGTTGTATTTGTGAGACTTCCGCAGTATTCGTCTACCAGGGGCAGGGTGCACTCTCTCCTGCAGCGTCTCCCCCACCTTCAATGGTGCTGTGGCAGCAAGCTTCTTCTATAACAATATTGTAACGTTCTCCCCCACCCTCGTTGGGACCCAGATGTATTGTGCACCGAGGCACTGGTCCCTGGCGTCCTCTCTCCCCAGCGGCCCACTTACTTCACCAGCAACGTCCTAGCTGGACTTAGCCATGGGGGGGATCCGGATCAGAGGGGGGACACGTTGCCGTTGCGGCGCACCCTCGAGCACTTGGCAGGATATTTTCGCCCGGAGCCTGGCACAAGAAAGTCTGAGTACTTGTCTTTGTACAGGCGGGAAGAGAAAGCAAAGCACCTCCGCCCTCCGGCAGCGCTTGTGTATTGGCGGGCTGCCCCTCCCCCACCTGGCCGACCTGCCGTCGCGAGCCCCGGGCTCAAGTGGAAGTCGCCTGGAACCCACGGGCGGTCACTCCGCAGCACTACGGTCGCTGCAGTTGCACCTGCGGTTATCTCCTTCGGCCCGGGGTCCACACGCTCTGTTTTCACAGGGTGTCTTCTACGAACCTTCCCCCGTGGTATTCTGCAAACGTACGTCTGCCAGTTCAGAACTGGAAGGATTTATAGATGAAAGGATTTTGAACGAGCCGGAGCTCTCCACCAAGGCTGCCATCTTAGATGTGAGCAACAGCGCCCTGGTCAGTTTGATAAGTTACTTCACCATGTGGCTAGTAGTTTTGACCAGTATTAATGAATAAATGTTCTTTAAAGTGCACAATTTGCATCACATTTGATCAAAAGCCTCCTCCATAAGTACTGCTCAACAGTCTTTCACAAAAGCAATTAATTGCCATTTGCAACTGTAGCCCACTTTTTCATTGGTGCCCCACCGAGACAATTTTATGCCCCAGTCCGACCGTTGGCATAGGGGAAACGTTGTGTAGTGAAAGGTAGAATCTAGGAAGACAGAGCTGCTGAGGCAGAGACAGAGCACGAGAAAAAGGAAGATTAAAACAGAGAGAATGGAGCCTGTTCAAGTTCAACAGGAAGGTGGGAGAGAGAGTGAATGCATTAAGAGAGAATGCATGGAGCTGGGAAGCACCAAGACTGATTTGCATAATATGGTTAACAATATGGATGGCTGCTCTTAGCAATGCCACTTGTTATGATTGATTCAAATCCTTCCACCATTCCATTTTTGGTTTACTTTGTCTCTCCTCAAGTGAGAGGGTGTATGATTAAATGACGAGGGAGGGTGCCTGCCTTGCTTGCTACACACCAGAGAATCAGCTTTACCACACTGTTTCCAACAGGGGATTCCTGAGAACTTCAAGGCTAGGATGGTGAGCATTGACATCTTTCAGCTACTATGTAGTGTAGATCTACTTGAAGGCACCTAGGTTAACTAGAATGTATATCACTGTGTGGAAGTTCAAGTCCACCCTGCTGCTGCCTGCCAGACATTATTGACGGGACAGGTACATGCTGAGTGCTGACCTCCTCCATATGCTCATACTGGTCTCTTCTCTTTGTAAGTAAAAATATCGATTCCCAGCAGCAGCCAGCAGAGAAGATAACCTAAAGCCATTTTCCATACCCACATGTAAAACGGGTCTGTGAGAAACAGCAGCAGCACAACTCGACTCCCACAGCCTTCATGAATGGCACACTCTCCTCCAGTGCAGGCATAAGAAGGTGCCTCGGGCTCAGCCCCACTGCGCCTGAACATACGATGGCAGCAGTCCTGGTCACCATCACATACAACGAACATTGTGTGCACTGTGCAACACAAGATTTGGGACATGGGCTGTTAAGGAAGTGAGAAGCAGACTCTGCTACTAAGCAGACACAGAGTGCAACAGTAGCGCGCCACCGCTTACACGTTTAATGCACAGTGTGCCAGAATACTACTGTAGTACATAATAATCTTCAAGGCCTTCTTTCTCCTCCTTCACCTGAGGTTTATCCAATGCCTCTATTCGTCATTTAAATTTCTTTACCATAATTCGGTTCAGGGCCGGGGGCCAGAGGCTCGGCTCAAGGTGATACATTTTCCGGCCACTTTTATTAATGTCTATGCCAGCCAATCACTAAATATGCTTATTAATGGACATCAATTATCTAAACTGATTATTAATTCGGCTTTACAGCCTACACTTTGCATTTACCAAATGACTCCTAGTAATTGTGTTATATGAGGAAAATGAGAAGAGGGATTTGCCCGGTAGCACACAGTTAGATCAGCAAAGCTGGGATTTAAGCATGTCTCCAAGCATTTCAAACCAGCACATTGCACGGTACAGCACAAACAAAACGTCATGCATATTTATCTGTATTTAATCAAAGTTGAATACCAAATAAACCAGGCCAGCCTTTATATATTATTTTTGAAACTTTTCAAGAAACACATTCAGCAAAACTATTATGATTCTTCTATATCAATGATTCAATCTTAAATGGGGTAAGTACATGGAAGAAACATGTGTAATCCAGTACACACATTAAAATGTAAGTGTAGTGAAAAAAAAGAAAAAAAACATCCTGGTAACTGTCTTTGTTTGGAAGTTGAATATAATACATGATTGTTGTAAGGTACCCCACACCCAGAAACCAAACGAGCATCTGCGAGTTGGCTTGGCACTGGCAATGGGAGGCATCATATGGCGACGGAACCGGAAAAAAGCGAACACGGAAGGGTCTGGCAGTGGTAAGTTGCCACTCTCCACTCATCATTAGCACGCACTAGCTAAGTGCACAGATCCTGATGGAGTACTGTGTGCTCCCCCCCCACCAGTGGAAAGCTGGATGCATGTGTGTGCTTATTTGCAGAATCCTGAGTGACCGTTTAGTGTAATTGTATTATTCTGTGTGAGCAACGCGTTAGAGGCAAACACTACTAGGCCAACTGGGGAGAACAGCAACATCATACGTATTATCCCCAAAGAGAAACCCGGACTGCCATGCCCTGCTTCAAACACAGGGGCTCTCCTGCAAAGATTCACGGGGGGGATCGGTGACAATTAGAGTGAAAACAAAGGGGAAACAGTGAAACACATTGAGCGCCAACTAGTGCATTTTGCACTGTAACATGGTTAAATACTAAACTCCCAATGTGCCATCCTGGGCGTGGCGCCGCTTGGCCCACCCACCCCACACTAGTACACTACACACACACACACTGTGGTAACTGGCGGGCGAACGTGCCAACATTCGGGTAGCAAATGGCGGGCAGCGCCTTTAGTGGGGGCCCCCACCCAGCCAACCAAGGAAACCAACAAGGGCCAACAATAGGCCCAGAGTTGGGGGTGGGTGAGCAAGCAAATCACGAGGGGGAGAGGGGGGGCTGGACCAAGAGAGTGGCAGGTTATATAAAGCCTCTGACCCTCCGGGTGCTTGGTGCTGTCAAGTGAGAGAGCAGCAGCCGCTACCTCGGTGTGACCCTGGACAGCAAACTCAACTGGTTAAGCCATATCGGGAATACTCAGCAGAAGGCAACATGAAAGATGGCAGCACTGTACCCACTCCCGAAGACCAAGTCAATGCCCCCCCTGGACAAAGATCAACGTCTACAAGGCGATCATCAGACCAACCCTGACGTATGCCTCCCCAGCATGGATGACCTGCCATGAGCGACACCAGAAGAGTCTTCAGATAGTCCAGAACAAGGCCCTGCGGATATCGTCTGGAGCTCCAATCTTCACAAGGACAGCTGACCTTCACAGAGACTTGGACATCGAGATGTTGGACGAACATCTAGCAAAGCTGAGTAAGAACTTCTGCCAAGGACTGGATCAGAACCTGAACCCTCTGATCAGAAGACTCACTGCCATCACTGCAAACCCCTTCGACTGCTACCCGCAGCCCATCACGGCGAAGACCCTGTGAAACCAGCCCTACTGTGACAAGTCCACGCAGACCAGAAGAATCCTAACCCACGACTACATTCTCAACCCGAGAAGATGGAGTAATGAGGCTCAAGCCTCAGTATCCAAAAATCACTGCTGATGGATAAAATCTATCAGCAAGAAGAAGAAGACGCGCGGGTGCCCGGTGCACCCTCTTGGTTCCTGCTCCCCCTCATAGAATAGTGGAAATCCAGTTTGGCATTCCTGTCTGGAAGAGTTTCTATGTCGTTGGGTTTGAGGGTTCGAGTGAAGGAGGGCTTATTTTCCAGCAAGGAAGGAGAGTCATGCCGCATTGTGGCCGGAGTACAGGAGGTGACTATAAGAGGCAGGGCTGTTAAGTGGCAGTAAAGTATAAGCAGGGACCGGTTTTAAGTTGGGATGTTATACCTAACACGGGCACCTAATTCTTTGTTTGTTTTTGATGTTGCTAGGGTGGGCCTGTGAAAAGCTTTGGGAGTTGTGAAGAGCTTTGGTGTGGAGTCGCAGGCTGCTGTAAATATTTACATGTGGGGAGAAAGAATTGTGTGCAAATCGATAAGCGTTACGTTAATAAATAACGTGTTTGCAGGCTTGTGGTGATCCATAGCGCAACAGGTCTCCATGAACCAACTGTGCGCCAATGCAGGACACTTTGTGCATCCACGAGCATGCCAGGTGGTATGTATATGCTAAGTTCACGGCTGCCGTGCTGTGGCTGTAATGGTTAGCACTGCATGTTTTGACATTGAGGTAATGTAGCATGAAATCAAGGTATAAGGAGAATGTTGTGACTGAGTTGTTAGGATTCAGGATGCCGCAAATGGTTTCCCACGCCCGTGGGGTCTGTGCTTCATAAGAAAAGCATGTGCGAGTTCCTCGGATGTGTCTGCTTCCGTGCTTGCATTAGTAAGGATAGAAATCAGATGCTTCAAACGGTTTCCATGCCGTGAGTGTGATGCTGGAAATGCATCGGAGGGACAGGGCCTCCATATCTTTGTCCTTTACTGCTTTTTATTGTGTGTTCTGTCATGTTTTCCACGCAGGAGTTCATGTGGGACTCCTGGCGGTGCAGCTCTCTCTTTTGGTTTGGTGTACAGACCCATGGGATACCCTTATGGCACTCATGGGTGGGGGTACAACCCTGTGCCCCTAGTGTATGTTTTTGGGCACCTGTGTGTGGCCCATAGAGCAGGCTATGGGCTGGTGGCAGCTCCATGCTGAATTTGACAGGTGCCCTCAGTATCCTCCATTTTGGGATGCCCAGGCCCTGTCAGTGGAATCGGTGGATTCCTGATGGAGACAAGATGGCCCCCGTGGCCTCTTGCCTTTCGATCGCCTGTTACCTTGATCTTCCCGAAGTCCTGGGAAGCCCTAACTCTGTCCCTTCCCCCTGACTGCCTGTTGGGTGGAAGTTCCATATATGGTAGTGTGGGGAAGTGCCGACCAGACTGGCTGGAGCCTTCCCAACGACCGTATGTTGTGGGTACACCTTTGGGTGGGACCTGGGTGAATGGAGTGTGTGATGAATATGCACTTCTTGTTGTGGATGTCTGGTATCTGGTGTTTGACACAATGACTGAGACAGCCCTGCCCGAAACTGGTATGAATGCAGTGTGTAGTGTTGAATGGCGTTGTACTTGTCCGAATCCACATTCTGTGTTGTGAGTGTCTGGATGGAGAAGAATGGCCTGAATGTACCGTGTGCCTGATTGGCTGACTGACTGCAGAATGCCGTTAGTAGTGGTTGGCTGCTGAAGTGTGACCCTGCAGAATGAATGGGAGATCAACAGTATATCTGGGGAACTTTCACTGCTAGGAATCGTGTTCAGAAGTGTTCAGCTGAAGTCTAAACTACGAAGAGCAACTGCAGTGAAACTAGCTTGAGAAGTTTGCCAAGCATCACGTTGGCAAATAATTCTTTTACTAAACAAAGACCCGTAGATTGGGCAACACTGAAGCCCTGAATTTAGATCAAGACAAAATTAACTGTCTCAAAAGGAATTAACTTGATAAAAAGAGAAAAGCACTTCCCTCACACATGGGGGCAACAACTTTTTTAGTTTCCCCTCTTTTCTAGAAGGTTTTTCTTTATCATATGTAGAAGAACTTTTGCTGACATTTTGTTTCAGTCATGTTGTTTAATATGTTTCAAAAATGTCTATGATTTCCCCACTCAACTTCTTGTAGCTAATGAATCATGAAGTCGAATGATTGTGTCTGCTTTTGAATTTATGTTATGCACACAATTTATGTTACACACATTGCAAATATCAATACAATTTTGTAAGAAAATGCACACATGATTTGGACGAAATTATTTTTCCAAAAGGAATCGTTGATTTACCGTCTCCAACCTGCTAACGATTAGTGGCAAATACATGATTGTTTGTTTTTTCTCCCTCCAACCAGATCATCCTCACTAGAAAGTGGACAAATACCAGCACTAGTGGTTTGATAATACTTTCAGCTCTCTCGCAAAGAAATAGTCGAGTACTTGCTCCCACAGTAACCATTTAAACTTAGATTTAATCCAACAATGGGTAGGATACACCTATTGTTTATGTGAAACTGAAGCTTGACCTTGAAGCTCTGCTCTAAGAGAAGAATTGCCGTTGCTCTTCTTCATCAATCTGAAAGCTGCTGTGTCTCCAAGGACTGACCCAGAGAGGACCTGGTAAGGCACCCTCTTCCCGAGCTACGAGGGACCATCGTGCACCAGCTGATCTTTGCTAAAGCTCCCTGGTAGACAGACCTATGACAGGCTGCTGACTGGAGATGGGGACTGCCGTGGAATCCCAAAGAGAAGCGCCCAGACTGTTGTCCACCACCGTCGACGACCACCGTCGACGACTGCCGTCGTGCTCTGTCTAAGAACTTTCAGTTCACAGACGAGCTCGTCCGCACCGCTGCCCGCCTTATCCCGTCGGAGAAGGCCAGGCCGTCGACACGCCGAGGAGCATCCGCCGGTGGGTTTCCCGCCACCCGAAGACCACAGAGAGGCCGACGACTTGACGCCCTTGCTGGGCCACAGTTCTTCAAACTCTTTGCGGTCCAGAAATATCGACACCGAGGTGCCCCGCACGCCTCTTCCTTGCAGGACGTTTAAGCTTCCCTGTCGACGAGCACCGCTAGGAAAGAAGCTGCCACCTCACTGCCGTAGTTCACCCTGTTCTCCGTTGGACGTTTGACCCATGATTACTGCCTTAAAGGGAGGGCACTCAAAAAGGGCCGTCGATTCCCCGATGACACTGCAACGCCAGGTACTTTGGGGTTGCTGAACTATTGGGAAGATTCTGGTGAACAGTATATGGACTGGGCTTGTGATATATCTTCATTCTACAGGTTGCCCAGGTGGGGTGATCGCCACACATAACTGTGTCTAGTGGTAGGGGCCAGTATTCTGCCAATTGCTCTCACCAACTGCTTTCCTCTTATATCTATTGTTGGTTTCCTTTACAACCTGATTTGTGTGACACTTAACCGTACAGTTGATGCACTCCAAAGAGATCTAATAGTAATTGTTTTACCAAGTAGAACTGTATATTTGCCATTATAGGTAACTGAGTACAAAGTGAGTTATCGTGATATTGTACATAACCTTGAATATTAATTATATAAAGACTGTGTTTTAACTAATACAGTGTGTGGACATTCCTTTGTGGGGGCTTGGGGACTACACTGTACTTAAGAACCATCCCGCATCACCACCTGGGAAGCTAGGCCTTGATTGCTCGACCACACACCAATAATAAAGAATCTTGGCTGGGGTCCTCTGTGCCTCTCCTCTACCATATAGAGAGCAGAAGTACAGACACCCCCTCCAGTCTTTACAGTGAGGCCTGTACTTTATAAAACCCGTGTGTGTTCATATTGTGTATGCAATTTGTCAGGACCACGGGTTGCTCATTCGTAACGTGGCTGATTGTCCATGTTTCGGTTGTCGTACCGTGGGGCTTACAGGTTTACATTTCTTCCCATCGCATTGGAATATTTTGTAGTTCATGGGCGGTTGCAGTGCTTGGGAAGGGGTGAACAATGCAACTTAAGAGAGAGTGCGATATTTCTGATTTGGGGGTTATTGCAATGCTGCGTAAAGTAACATATTCTTTGTAAAGTTGAGGCTGCATTCGAAGCTCATGGCAAGTCACTTTAAGGGGTCTAAAGTTATGGCCTCCGCGTCACACATTCAATTTTAAGTTGCCCTTTAAATACGAAGTAGTGAATGTAAGTGGGGTGCATCTATGCACAGGCAAGTCGCTTTAATGGGTTTAAAGTTATGGCAGTTTATGGTGAGAAGCGGTCTCTACGCCGCACGTTTCACTTTCATATGTTGGCCTTTAAATCCGAAGTAGCGAAGGATGTAACGACTACGTTACAATCACATTAGCATGTTTGGGCACTAAAATATATGGTGCTTCCTTTTTGGTTACCACATTTACAGCATGCTACTTTTGGAGATTTAGAGCCTCATTACACGGAATGCGGTAAGGGTTTACTGGTACTGGTAAGGGCACCAGTACTGGTAAACCCTTACCGCCTTACTACCAGGTCCCTTTGCGGGACCCGACCTCAACGGATGGTTTTACCAGCTGTTAAGGAGCAGGCCCGCAAATGGACCTTGGTGCTAATTACGGTACCGCAATTTGCGGTACCGTAATTAGCTCCTTCCCCATTCCCATTGAGCCCTATGGGGGCAAAAATGGGAATGGGGAAGTGCCTTGGTGAATGGGGAATTACCTCCCCCGCTCACCTTGGAGTAGGGCGGTAATTCCGCCATCCACCAAGGTGGACACGGTAAAATACCGGCGGCAACCACGGCGCTAATAACGCCCTGGTTACCGCATACCGTGGGCCTCATTACGACCCAGGCGGAAAACCATAGTGCTAATAGCACCATGGTCCATGCCGGTAACTTACCGACTCCGCCATGGAGAAAGGGGGAATTACCACCCCATTACAAGGTTGGCAGGGCGGTAATTCCCCCTTCCTCCATGGCCCTTCCCCATTCCCATTTTTGCCCCATAGGGCATAATGGGAATGGGGAAGGCGGTAATTACGGTACCACAAATTGCGGTACCGTAATTAGCACCAAGGTCCCTTTGCGGGTCCATTCCTTAACGGCTGGTTTCACCAGCCGTTAAGGTGGGAACCCGCAAAGGGACCTCGTAATCAGGCGCTAAGGGATTACCGGTACGGGTACCCTTACCGTTACCGGTAATCCCTTAGTGCCAGGGTCGTAATGAGGCCCCGTTTAATGAGGCCCATATACTGATGAGGTACACCATCAGCACTCAGCATTTCATGTATGGGAACCACAAGGGTCGGGCAGATGCATTGTGGGAATGGTTGTTTTTAATGTTGGAAGGTGCACTGACAATTTCAGGGCTTTAACTGATTAGATTTATTGAGAGACAGATTCTACAGAACTTATCAACAGTCATCAAATCGATGTTTAAAAAGGTGGCATGGCGCACAGGCAACTTCGTGGTTGTATAGCAGCTGAGATTGAGGTGAATATTGCATTCAGGTGCATTGAGGTGAAAATCCGCAACCGTTGAGAAATGTCATTGTTTACATTGATCTTGGGAAGGTTGCATTACACAAGGGCCAGTTCAGTGCTATGTATGGAAGCGGAATGTAGCTGTTTTTATTTGCATACACCACGGCTGATTCATGGTGTCGTGAAGAGCACGCAGCAATCGCCAGCGAGGTGTAGCATTTAACACAGTGTGGGGGGCGGGGTGTACATGGTGCGTACGGCCAGGGATGGCGTTGGGGCCTTTCATACCAAGAGTTGTTTTTGAGAAGTGAATTGCTTCGGCAGTTTAAACAAAACAAAAGTCAAGAAAAGGCGACTATATGTGCGGAAGTGAATCAATGTGTCATGACCAATACTAATACATCTTTTGTTTCAAGGTGGCGACGTTCATGGGGGCAACTAAAGGAAATGTGGGGCTCACATAGCTTCCAAGGCAGCTGTTCCTTGCAAATAGTGGCATTTAATTACAGAGTTGTGCGGATATAAAACGGGGGAGCTATACCATACCTACTTTGAGTGCATTTATGCAAACATGCCCTAAAAACAATCGGAAATCTAAATGCCAATCTAATACTACTAGGAGGGATAACATAAGTGGCTGTATGGGAGTAAGGGGCGTGGGCAGAAGGTGAAGTCAAGGGGGAGATTCTTTTCTCAAAAGAAGGCTTGTTTAAACAGAATGGGTTCCACATTTGGGGTGCTCAATGACTCAGATAAGAGTTGGGAGTGGGGGAGGAGTTCACCCCAACGTTTCAAGGTAGGGAGCACTGTAGTTTTCGGGAGATGATGCAACACTGCTCACAACAGGGGCCATTTATAAACAAACTAATTCAGGCCAGCGGTAAACAAGAGGTTTGTCAACATCACTTCACTTCTGTGCGCCTAATTAATTAATCTAATCATGAGGAGGGGGCACTAGCACCTCGCTTCCCCCACCCTCCATTAGGGAGGGGTGTCCTCAGGCCCAGCCACATCCGGCTGGGTGCCAGGGAAACAGATATAAGGCTGGGGACTGCCGAGCCCAGTCTCTTTCTTCAGCCCTCCGCCTGAAGTTCCACCCACCCTCACCTAACAGTGGATAGCGAATATATGAAGAGGCATTTCTTGGTGCCCAGGGTTAAGGGTTAAGTCATGGGTCATGAGGTTTCTGTTGGTTAAAAGAAGCAAGTCACCCTTTGGTTAAGGCAGGGATTTCTTTGCTTTAAACAGGTTTCGAGGGTGTATGCTGTCGGTTGCAACAGAAGGGAAGGGCCCCAGGCTACAATAGATTAGGTGATGGTGGACACCCAGTCGACGCAAGAGAGACACTTTTTCACAAGGGTGAAGGATGGGGCTGGTGCTCCTCGACAATTTCGACACGCTACCGGACATGTCCGGATGGTTTTTCTAATGTATTAATGTCGGCATGAGTGTGAATATGTGCGGGTTAAGTGGAATTCGTTGGGAAGTCACTTGCCCCAGGGCGAGCCACGACCTGGTGTCTGGGGGGGACCTCTCTGTCGCTGTTAACCTTTTCGATCCCTTTGAAAAGCACTGACAGATCTCATAGGGGATTGCGCAGCCAATAGCTCAGAAGTAACAGGGCCCAGGAGTAGTAGACTCAGGGGAGGCCCTGGGTAAGGGGGAGTGGTTAGGGGGCTTGGAAGTTCTTCCAACCCCAAATGCGAGGGTTATGGGGATGGGTAAGAGAAGGGAGAATGGAAGTCGTGGGGGAACGAGAAAGTGTGGCAGTTAGGATTGGGTAAAGAAAGAAATTAGGGTATGGCTAAGGAGGGTGGGGTAAGGAAGGAGTGGATAACGAAAGAATACCTAGGGGAAAGGGTTGAGTTGGGGACTGGAAGGGCTCTGGGGGGGGGGGTAAAAGTTGGCAGGTGCAGGTAGAATTAGGAGGTTTGGGGAAATAACTTGCTGGGGGATGATGCCTAGAACCAGGGGGGTGGGGAAGCGGCAGGCAACTTGTGGAATAGATAGAACTGAACATGGAAGCAAAGGGCGGGGAAAATGGAAGAAAACTAAATAGGGAGGAAGAGACTAGGGAACGGAGGGTGGGGGTGTTAGACGGGGGGCGAAGGGGCCTGGGTGGAGGGGGGGAAGAAGGATAGGTTTTGGAATTAGAACGGAAGTAAGACCAATGAAGACGGTAGGATGGGAAATCAAGAACTGGGAATTAGAATAGTAGCATACTAGACAGAACAAGGGAATAGTAAATAGAAGTAAAGGAAAGTAATGAACACTAAGCACTTGAATTAGAATGGTAGACAGGTAGAACAAGGGAATAGAAATTAGAATGAAAGGAGGTACGTGAAATTGGGAACGGAAATAAAGAGTAGAAGACAAAAGTGTACTGTGGAAAATGCACTGAAAAAAGTGTACTGTGAAAAGAATCAAAGAATCGGCCATGTGTAGAGAGGAAATGTGTATGGAGGAACGATCTTACCCGGCAGGGTCCTCAGGACACTGACGGTGGGGGGAAGGTTCTTAAGAAGCCATACACAGCGTAGAATATCCCGCGGTGTGGTGGAGAAACGGATCACCTGTGCGATAACTGCTTGGCTTTATGCAATAAAGCTTGCTGCGGCATTGTCAGGCCCGGCTCCAGGAATTTTCATCTGGGTGGGCCAGGGTTGTGATCAGGGGGGCCCACATTCCATTGGGTGTGGGTCTAGGAATACCCTAAACAAAGTGCTGGCGTTGATCTAGATTTCCTAGATCCGTGATCCAGCAAAACATTTCTTCCCAGATCTGCAAAAATATGTTTGCACCCTCTATAAAAAACAGTACATAGCAAAAGAGAAGCAAAGAAAATAGTGTTGCAACATCAATCTACCTATCGTCTCTTCCCATCTGCTCTCCCCTTTCTGTTATATCTGATCCTCCTTCACCTTTCACCATCCAGTCACCTTCCCTTAACTGCCCTAACCACCATTCCCATTTACCCCCCCTCCCACCTATTCACCCCAGCACACAGCATGCCTTTCCTTGCCTGGCTTCGGAGAATTGAGGGTGATGCCTCCTCTTCCTCCTCTGAGCGGGCTGAGCAGTGAGGCCCCCAGTCTTTGTACCATCTCAGATGGTGTCTGCCCAACAATACCTTCCTGAGAACTGTGGCTACTCCCAGCATGCCCCGGAGTAGATGCTTGTGCTCCCTCCATCTTGTTGTGAAAGATAGAGCCCCCCCAGAATACTGAAGCAAGGAATAGGAGATTTTGTTTCCTACAAAATTACATTTTTTTCAAACTTCTTTTAATTTCAAGAACAGAACATACCATGTCCAATCAACACAGGTAGTCTTTTGATCTTAAGAATATTTCGAGCACAACTACATAACCTCCAATAACATACACATGTATATACAATCCTCCCTTCACCCACCCATTCCACAACCTGCCTGCCCCTCCTTTCCAACTGAAACACTACAGTAGTCCCATTCTGAATGTCTCCATCAATGGTTCATGTCCAAAATTACATTTTAAACACAAAAGGTTATTTAATTGAGTTGAGAGTGCAAGGGGGTGCTAGGCCTCCTGGTATCGCTCCTGGCGGGGCGTGCCCCTGTACATCATTGTCTGGTACATACTGTTTACACACTGGTTATAAATGCAATTGTCCATGATGACTCTTTGTTTGATGTGTTTACTTTGATTTGCTATTGAATGACACAATTTTGTTCAATAAATGTGGCCCAGACATTTTCAAAGTTAGATGTGCGTGTGTGTGTCCTAATGCCTTTGCTGTCCATCTATTAAACCATGAGTGAGGCTTTTTGGAATAGCTTATAACGCAAACTGAATCACTTCTAGGGGCACCTAATTTTAACAGGTAAAGCATAGTGAAGTTAAAAATATGCCAACGATCACACACTTTGATCAAGTGGTAAAGCCATAATTTGAGTCTAGCCTGAGCTCAAGTTGGTACAAATATGTGTTGAAGTTTGGCTTTGTATACCTAAAATAATACTAAATGTTATACAGATTACTTTAGAAATGCACAAGTCACATGATAAACCAACCTCACAATGTATTCATCATTGTAGAAACATGTTTATGAAAAGATTAAGGGATGCATTTTGTTTTGAATCCTATATTGCACAGAGCGTTATTCTCCTGTTTGCACATTCATTAATTTTAATTGTTTCCACCAAGTACTGGAAAAGTAAAGAGTAAAACACAGGCGAAAATTGCCTTTGCTCCTTACTTTACCACTACGTGTCTGGAAAGTGTGAATCACTTCCACAATTAACGTTTGTGGGAGCCATCCACATCATATTCCTTTGGACTCTGCCCGCTTATACCAGGTGTAAACGTCAGGCAGATCCCTAAGGAATCCATTGGTTTTCCGCCAACATAAAAATAAATGCTGGTGGAACACCAATCGGTTTTGGCAGGGGGACCTTGTTAAGTCCGATCTGCTCTCCAACTTCGCCTGTCAAATCATACAAAATCCTGCAGCTCATTAAAAGTGGAGCTAAATGCATTTAGCGCCACTTCTTCCACACCGCTTGACCTGGAGGATTATCCCCTATGATTGTAGCTTTATTTTCCCCATCATTAATGGAAGCCTACAAGCTCCAGCATAGCAATTAATGAGAACATACACAAAATCTCATACAGGCACAAAGTGAAATGAAATGCATGAAAAAAAGTTATTGTTTCACACAGCTTGTTCTGTATCCCCTTAATTACTAATCACCCAACAATCACACTTAAATACCTTCTTAAAATCCTATATAACTTTTTTTAAAGTGTCACAGCAATGGTCACTACCTTTTTACCTTTTCCCATCTCTAATCACTTCCTGTTGTAAATAATCTGCCTCTGAGACACGTTAAAAAGATACGATCTCACTGGTAGGGCCTGTTTAGCCCTGCTGTTCTTATTCGAGGAGAGGGAGTAGAGCAGAGGTGCGGGGGGGTTGGCATTGGCATTTGTCCCTTCTTCGAATGTTAAATCCACCTCTGATTGCAATCTTTAGAAAATATTTAAAAACTGCTTTTTAGGTATAAAAGATGTACACTTTTTATTCTTTGTCCGTAACATTATAGAAAACACTCTTCTTTTTGTTATTTTACGGGTGTTCATGTTTCATTTCTGGCACTGCCTAAAAACCCAGCACCCAAGATTTACATCATACTTTCCAAACAAATCCCACAAAACACATGACCTGTTCTGTTTGTATGCAAACTCTATAAATTTACTCAAACAGAATGAGGTTATCAAGTCAGTACTTATCAGTTTGAATCATGAAACGTTCTGGCAGAGTAGACTAGGCTTCCAAACAAAGATACATTCTATTTAGGTCAGAGCCCCACTGGTAAGTATGCATGAGAAGATCTGAAATTGGTCAATACTTGCCAACCTAGCCTTATCATTTTCAGGTAGGGCCTTGTTGGACCAGCTCAGTGAGGTGCAGCTTGATTCCCTAGGAGTAGCAAGCAAGATACCCACATCTGGGCATATACACATTCACTTAGGGAGACTAACTCAAGACAGCATACATTGGCCTAGCCAACAGCTTGGGCTTTTGATTAGGCATGGATAGGCCTTTGCCAGGTACTGCCATAAGGGTACCACCTGGCCATAAGATGGGAAAAGCTGGAAAATGCTGCCAGTAACTGGGCATATGATGGCACTGCCTGGCAAATGTCTGCTAATACCTATAAGCAAGGCAAAACCGCTGGCTTTGTGATTGCTTGTTTAAGACAGGACTTCAGTGCAAGTCAGAGGCATTGACAAATATATTGCTTATAAAATCAACTTGCTGAAGACCCACATTAAGAGAATTTTACTACAACAGGAGCTCATTTACAGAGGCAATTAAGTAATCAAACACTCAAAAGAATGCTTAGATATAACACTGGCAGGCCCTGTACAGTAACACGTTTGTTGTTACTTTGTGATAGAGCTTGCTCAAAGAGCTCTGCAAAGGTTATGTTTTGGTGGTGAGGCATTAACATTGCCATGGCTAGTCATTATGTGGGTAAATGACCAGACACGCCCATAGAATGTGTGTTTCTCCTGACAGTTTATTGACATTGAATCTGTGTTCCACAGCATGAGTTCTGTTTGTACCTAATAGGGAAAGAGTCTCTGAATCAATTAGAACCACCGTCATTGCTCTGGCCAGCCTTCCATTGCATTGTTTACATATCAGCCTTGGCCCTGTCACTAATGTCAGAAGCCCTTCCAAAACTGCTAAACCACAGGGCCTAAAAATTCATGTGGTTGCTTGCGTTCCAGTGCAGATGCAACACTACCTAGCAATTGAGATTGAACTGCACCTTTCGGTGGCAGCACCAAAGGTCATTTGCTAATGGCTTGTCCCCTTCTCTAATCGCACAGACATACTACAGAATGATGGCATGGAATGTTGCGCAGAGCAACGGTAGTGATAATGTTTCATTCAAACATTGATTTGCATCTATCACTTTTTGATTTTACTACACTCCCTTCCAGAATTACATTTTTGTTACTACCAACCTTATCTTTTCACTTATACTCAAGTAGTTAATGCAGCAGAATATATACTTTGAATGTAATTTGTAAGGCCCCCCCGTCAGTTGACGCACCTTCTGCAGAGATGTGTGTTAAAGCAACTTTACCTGTCATTTATTGTTTGATATAGTTAACCATTTTATTAAGCATGATGTGAAAAACCACTATATTCCCACAAAAAAAACTTTAAATTACGGAACCAAAATTGTGATTTTAGGTTTCAGAAAATGGTTGTAGGCAGCCTACTTGAATAAGTGTGCTACCTAACTTAGAGGTGTGAATGGCCCTCCATCTCCCTGGTCGTTTGTACTTTCATGGCTGTGGGGCATAAATCATTGTCTAGGGTAAGAAAACAAATCCTGGCCAGGCCTCCTGCAATTCAGCCTCTCAGAATGATGTCTCTGAGGTTGCTGCTGAATGTTTAGAGCAGGGGCGTACAACTGATTTTGCCAGAGGGCCGAATGTACCCTACATGCTGCCTATAGTGGGCTGAAAACTAAATGCGGGAGGAGCGGCAGGCGAAGGAGTGGCAGGAGTGTTCTTTAACCCTCAATTATTATTAAACATATGGAAAAAATAAATCTTTAGGTGTGCCGGTCTTTGTGTATTTCAAACGTACATTTTGTACTAGAGATTTTCTATTTTTATAATTCATTTCTTTCATAAGGATACATTGGCAATAGTGGACAAAGTAGACAAATCATTCAGGAGAAAAAACACTGTGCTCAAACATTTCGCGCATTATGCCGCTTTAGATTTGCAAGGCAAAAGCTCATTATTATGGGCTGCTATTTGGACTGCTATACTTTGCTGTTTGAGTTGGTCATACTCTTGGGAGTATGGCCTTCGTTGTGTCATGTTTCCACAAAAGGCAAAGGAGGTACATCTCTTAACTGTGCCTAATTTAGCTTTATGATTGGGTTCACTCTTGCATGTGACACTATGCCCCATGGCCCCCACCTTCCAACCAAACACTATGCCCAATGGCCCCCACACTGCAACCAGACACTATGCCCCATGGCCACCACCCCCCAACCAAACACTATGCCCCATGGCCCCCACCCCCAAACAAACACTATGCCCCATGGCCATAATCCCACAACTAAAAACTATGCCTCATGGCCCGCACCCCCACACTATGCCCCATGGCCACCACCCCCTGAACCAAACTCTGCCACATGGCTCCCAACCAGACACTATGCCCCATGTCTCCCACCCTCCAACCAGACACTATGCCCCATGGCAACCACCCCCAAACACACACTATGCCCCATGGCCCCCAACCAAACACTATGCCCCATGGCCACAATCCCAAACAACAGAGTGACCAGTGGATTGCATCAGCGCAAGAGCCTTTTCACAAAGACAGTGAGCTAAATAGAATTGGCATCAACAAATGACTCTGTCTGCATCCCTGTTTCACTACGAACCAAAGTGTGTGATCCTGGGCAAATCATGTAATCGCACTGTGCCTTATCTGCAGTGATTCACTTCATAGTTTATGTTAGCATATCATGCTGTTGTAAAGTCATTAAGAAAAACAAATCCTAATGACTATAGAGTTGTTATATAATAACAGTGTGCAATTTAGGCATTTTGCACCACAAAGTTATGTGCCACTTGGCTTACTTATGGCAACCTTTTCTAAAGTCACTTCCATTGTACCTGCAAGTACTAAAAACTGATGATGCTCCTTGCAAAGTCCTTTTCTGTGAGGCCCCTTCTGTTGGTGCAATCCATATGCAATTGTAGGTGTTAAAATGCCATCTGCCACTAATGTTACCAAAAAAAAGTTGATGGGAGGGGAAGCTGCATGAATGAGGCTGTATGTATGGAATTGCGCACACTTCATTTGGGGGGGGGAAGTAGCAGGACTTTTTTTTGCGCTTCACCCGACACACTGTTGCAATGCTGGATACTCCCCTGCACACACACAAACTCCCAGCACACAAACACTGATAAAGAACATGAGAGCGCCCCCACTTACCAGCACTGTGGATGTGCTTGCACTGCAGCTGGCGTGGCAAGGCTGAAATACCTTCCGGCAACATTCTACGCCATGCCAGCCACAGTGCTGGACCTCTGTTGGTATAGCCCATGCACTACGTGACTCGCAAGAGCCACGTATTAAATGCAGTCCACCAATAGAGGGTCAGCATTTCCCATTGGCAAGTCAAAAAAAGACTTTCCTACTAGAGGACGGATGTAGCTGCTTGCGGGAAAATCAACATGCTGGGCCGCACTTGGGCCCCATGTTGTGCACCCGTGGTTAAGAGTGAATACCAGCCCCCCCCACTCCCTCGGCTACCTGGTGGTCATAAACATCACTGACATGGCCTCCTTTCTAGGGGGGGGGCAGAGGCTGGCTCTGGGGGGGCCTGGCCCCCCTGAGCCCCCTACTGGAGCCGGGCCTGGGCATTGTGACTTCCACCTTGAAAACTGGTCTGGCCTTTTTATTCCAGGGTACCTCCTGGAGGTCTTAGTGGGGTGGGGGGGGGGTTAGGAGGGTATGAATGTGGTAAGAGTGCCGGTGCCTGTGGAGGCGCAGTTGTGGGATGTCCCCGCTATGGCAAGTGGAGTGGGGTGACAGGGGTGGGCGGCCAGAGCAGCATACACACACTACTTACATTTTCTCATTCTCAGTCCTCCGGCTCCTGCTGCTCTTCCTCACCTGTCTGACTGAGTGACTCGACCTCCGGACACTGCAGACAGACTCACTCCATTCCCTCCCTCCCTCCCTCGATTTGGCCAAATTTATTTTCGGATGCTGCCTGGCTGGCAGCAGGCACCTCACTGACTAACGGCAATGGCAGGCTGGCTGGCAGCAGACTCAGGCTGCTGGCTGGCGCTGGGGCAGTGCAGACAACACAGTGCCAGTGGTGGGGCTGGCCTAGGCCGGACACTGGGTCTCCGGCCCTGGCTTGGGTGCAGTGGCTTTGGCTCAGGCTGGCTATTGGCACTCTGGCAGGCTGCTGGCTGGGCTGGCTCGCGCCTCCCCTGTCCTGCTGCTCCTCTGGCTGAGTCTGACAGTAACACTAAAACAGTGCATTCATGGAGTGGACGACCGGCGGATCCAAAGGCACGGCACGCAGATGAAATTCTTCACTTGTTTCTGAGCTGGGCGCATGGATTTGCAACATTTATAGCAAATCATGTGCCTGGTTGCAGGCTGCAGGCAGGCCTGGGGTGGTGGTGGGTGTGGGTCGGCCGTCTCTCTCTCCCACCCCACCCCCCAGTGCAGACTGCCTTGCATAATGATGACGAACGTTTTGCAAACGGACGGGGATCATCAGCCAGCCGGGCACCACCTGGCTGCTGGCAGGCAGCAAGAAAAGGATGGACAAGAGGGGGTGAGGAGGTGAGGGGTTAGGTGGATATTGCCTTGCAATGAAGTGTTCACGGACAGACACTCGGTTTGTGGGTACAACGTCATTTCATCGCCGGATGTTTTTTCACTGGGTTTTTTACTGCAGATTTTTTGGGGAAAACAAAATCATCGCATTTTTTGGGGGGCGGGGGGTTAAAGAAATTATATAATTTGGGTGTGGGTGTACAGGATATAAAAAAAATTAGATGAGTTTTTTCGAAAAAAAATCTGCGGTAAAAAACCCTGAGAAAAAATATCCTGCGATGAAATGACATGGAACCGGTTTGTGTTCTCTCGGGCTCAGCTTACTTTGCAGTTTAGAGCACGGTGGTAGTGGAGACTGTGAAATGCACCTTTAATACTTTGCCATCAACCCCAAAATCTCCCACTTTAGTTAATTTTTCAGATGTTCATGATGATGCATTTTCTGAAAAGCAAATGCTCATTTGTGCTGCCTAGCTCACTGGCCACAGGCTCTCTAGTCTAGTTATGCAGGCGTAGTAGTGAATCATGCATGCAGCCTGTTGCCCAGTTCTAGTTATGCAGGCGAAAGTTGCTTTCGTGATAGGTGAGTTACATTAGGAGTAATATATATCTCGTGGATGGATGGATTGGGGAGTAGAGGAGACACAACATGGCTGTGTGGCACCAGGTACCATGTGTGAACGCCTGCCAGTGCAACTGCCTAATGACAGTGTGCACGGCGTCGACTTGGCACACATCAGAGATGACAGTGGCCCTCATTCCGAGTTTGGTGGTAGTCATGGCACTATTTGCGCCATGACTACCACCAATAACGGTACCGTGTCCAGTTTGGTGCAATGGGGACTTACCGGTCTAGTCCGACCTTGCCAGGACCGGTAAGTCCCCATTCACCAAAACATTCCCCATTCCCATTGACCCCCCTTAGGGCTCAATGGGAATGGGTAGGGCACAGATAACGGGCTGGCGTATGTCAAGCCCATTATTTGCACACAGGTCCCTTAACGGGTCCCGTCCATAACGCCAGGTCAGACCAGGCATTAAGGAAGGGACCCGCTAAGGGACCTCGTACTAGGGCAGTAAGGGATTACCGGGACCAGTCTCCTTACTGGACCCGGTATCCCTTACCACCCTACTCGGAATGAGGGCCAGTGTGTGTGTGCGCTGCAGCCTCCCTGTCCCTGAATCAATTAATGGCATGCGTGCCGGCCGCACACACAAACAGCGCTGTGGAACAGAACAGCTGGCCCAACGGGAGCCCCAAGGGAGCGCACCGGGAGCCAGGGTAAAGCCAGGGGGGCAAACACCCCCCGTGGCTCCGCCACTGATCACCATGCTTCTTTAATAAGAGGCGGAAGCAAATATGTGTGAGTGGGTAGAGGAGGCCACAACTCCTATCACAGTATCAGTACATTCTGTATGTGCTCTGCAGCTGCTACACACCGGTGCACCCTGGTGCAAGCACGGCACCACAGGTCCCACAAGTGATTTGTAATGTCTTCTTCCCGGGCAAAGCCATGGCCCAACACGAAATAGAAAAGGGGCTTTAGCGCTCCCTTTCCATGCCTCTTAACTGCCATGATGAGAGTGTTCTGTTTTTTTTTTTAGGAAACCATGCTTATTTTGCAAACTCATTTCCTAAAGGAAAAAAGAATGCAGTGAGTTTCCGGGGCTCTAAAGGTGATGATACCCACTGCGGCAAACTATAACCAGCTTGTAATGGTGTAATGTCCTAGTTAAACTCTTTACTCATGCTGGCAGGCCGCTGCCAGCCACAACATCACTGCCATGGTTTTTTTTTCCCTGCTTAATTTGTGTCAGTGTTTGCCGGTGGGTGACACCTGCACTCTTTTATGGGCATGACACATCATGCGGGCCGGCGCACAGTGTGTGATTGTTTTGCTGGTTTGTGTATTGTGATCTCAATCATCTCTCACTCTGCTTGCAGGCACATGGCTGGCTGGGCCAGCCCCTGCCTGACTACAGCGCAGTGAAACAGCCAATGAAAACTAACATTCTGTGTTACTTTGCAGTATTTGATGAATTCTGTATACTAAGACAGAATGTACAGTTTTCATTTGCTGTTCTTCTGAGCCAATTAAATTACATATGGTGACGTGTGGGGGTGGGTGATTGGCACAGCGCCACCCTCATTTCAGAGGTTCACACAGTTGTTAGGGCTTGGCATGGTCGACTGGTTGTCTCCTGAGGACAGCCTACCTGAGCAAGCGCAGCCACATATGTCTCCTGCGAGCTGCAGCCTAGTTGCTGCCCTCAGCCGGGCCCTTGCTTTCAGTTTGGTTGTTTGTGTGGCCAAGGCCCACACCCAACCTGCATCACAGTCAGGTCAGTCTCCCGTGGCCTGCGCCGACGACTCCAACTGTAAGGTAAGTGCTGAACACCTTTCAGAATGTTAAAAAAGCTTTTCTGAAACGTTGCATTCAAGAGAATGTATCGCCTTGAAATCGGCTGTGTGTGCATGTTTATTAAATCATTATCACTGCCCCGGCCAGCACGCCAATAAAAAGCCGCTGAGGACTCCTTCCCCCACACACACAACTGCAATAAGATGCATAAATTTTCCATAGTGGCCCCGGTCCGACAGGCTTGTCTGCAGTGTGGGGGAGCAGCCAGCGTATACAGAACACAGGGATGCACCGGCCATGACCCCACCTTCAGTAAAACAGAAGACCCCACTGCATTGAAGTGTTTCTGGCAGGCCATGCCAAGAATAACAGAGAGGCTCCCTGTACAGCACAGCAAGATGCTTCCAGCATGCCCTGACAGTGACAGCACAGAGAAAGCGAGGTGCTCACAGGACACCCCGACAGTACCCACACAGGGACATTTGGGGTTAGCCAAACAGCACACAAATGAAGGAGCACCGAGAACGCACCAACACAGGGGTGCTAGGAGCAGTCGCATATATTGATCAGGTGGCACCCAGGTGGCCCTGACAGAAGTCACACACAGGAGCTTCTTGAGCGCACACAAGAAGAGCTGGACCCGATCACAGTCACGCAGGGGCGCTTCCAGCGGGACCGCCTCATAACCATGTTGACAAGCAGGGGCTGGGTTTAGAACGTCATTAATTACAATTCCACATTAAGAAGTTTTATCATCTCAATGCGAACCCACCCGCCAAGAGCCAAGAATATTGACTTAACTTCATTGAGCTGACCAGGCTGAAGCCACAGGCCGAAATGTTAGCTGGGGGCAGGTGGAGAGGGCGGGACGTGCTTCGATGATCAAGCACTGCCCATTTCCCCAAGTCACAGCCCCCCTGAGACACACAGGCTGTGTCCCTGGATCTGCAGCCAGTGCTGTAATGAACTTGATAACACCTTTCTTTTGTCAACAGCAGGCAGCATAATTAGCCTTTCTTATGCATGTTGGTGAATTTCCAACTGAAAGACCACCAGTCACCTTGGAAATCTGTGACAGTTAAAGCGAGCAACACAATAAAGCATCCTTTGAAAATGTGGCCTCATAAATTATAATGTCTAATAGCTTGATATGCTAAAAAGTAAAGTTTGCTTTGATGTCCTTAGTTGAATGTTCTTAAAACCATACATAGCAACACGCTGGAGGTGTGTGACAAATCTCCAAACCTAAGTGAGTTTATGACACAACTTATATTTTGCCTTTTACATTTTATAGTTTTCCATTCAGGATGTGGAAAATAAAGGTACACTGATATTATTTTGGCCCAACATACTGCTATAAGGATTTACATGTTGTCATGATGCTTTTATGCAATTGGTGTATTTTGCAAGTGAACTCTATAGGAAAGTATTATTGTAGGTCTTGACACCCAAAACTTAAATATTAATTCCATGTGAAGCGTGGAAGAAGGTGGCCGTTCCCAAATTGCAGAGTGGGTTAAAATCCCTGATTTACTGCGTAGCATAAGTGTGTTATCCCGACCAAATAATGTAATATCACCCTGACTTCAACTGCAAAATGCAAAAATTGGAGTGCTTATACGTCATTATGTTTACACCCTTACAATAGGACAGTTTTAATAAGTGTAGGGACACATTGGTGTACCCTGGTCCTCCTACTAGTGGTGCCAATACTGTCACATAGAATTGCATTATTACTGCAATGGCCCTCCCCTCCCCCAGTCTTGGAGTTGTAACACTTGATTTGACAGGCAGAAGAGTTTGGCGGTATGGGGTTAACGGCGCCGGTAAAGGCGCTGGAGCGGTCAACCCCTTACCGTCTTATTACGAGTTCTGCTCGTGGGACCCGCTAAGGATGCCTGGTAAAACAAGACGCTCTTAGCGGGTCCCGTGAGCAGACCAGGGTGCTAAAAACGGGCACGTTTTTAGCACCCTCGCCATTCCGATTGCGCCCTATGGGGGCTCGAATTGGAATGGGGATGGATTCCTTGAATGAGGAATTACCGGGCCCTCCAAGGTCGGAATGGCCCGGTAATTCCTCATTCGAGGAACCCGGACCCAGTACCCGGTAAGGGGGTAGCCATGCCGCTAATAGCGGCATGGTTACCTCCTACCTCGTAATGACGCCCATAGTCTCACCACCCAGTCAGTACACCAGAGATTCTAGTAAAGTGGACTAACTTTGGTAGAACCAACATTACACTTTCTCCCCTGCATTTTACATTACTGCCGGCATTATGGGGGGGGGCAATATTTTTTGGGCTCTGGCCCTTTTTTTAATACAAATTAGGCACTGCCTACGTCTACCATTGGTGTCCTTTCCCTCTCAGGGAAAACACTCGCAGGGCCAGGCAAATGCAAACATTCACTCTGCCATTGTTTTCCCAGAATTGAAGTATGTGGAGTTAATTTTCTGAAAATGCCTGCCTGATTGCAAGCCTAGTGACGACAGGCCGAGAATCTAGAACAATGACATCTCTTCTTTTCAAAAGCGTGTCAGTACATGGAAACTAAACACTTCCTATCCAAACCTATTTCCCACGCATAGTTTCGTGTACAATACTTGGAAACAATGCATGTCCTCGCAATTGCAAACCCAATTGATGTTTATGAACACACCTTTTTCATTAAAGCTTACTGTGGAATGATGATGGAATTTCTGGGGATTATATGCTGGAAGGTTGGGGTGGTGGGCAGGAGAACATAAGGGTCTTCAAGATGTAGGTTAAATGGGAAGCTGTCAGGGAGATGCAATAAACACCCACCTGCCTAAAATATCCGGGTCGTGGTGTGAGCACCCAACAAATACAACAGTTACATGTCTAAAATAAAAAAAGCCAAAACATCATAAATATCATTTTTTAATGTTACAAAGCGCAGCTACAGAAACCTTTATTCTGCGTGACCTTTTATTGGTTTTATTCACCATTAAAGGTACATTGACACACATTGTGATGTTAATGCTGTTAGCCACTAGATGGCGCTGTTGCCTCAAATGTAAAGCACAAATATAAAGTAAATCCTGTCTGTGAACAACAGTAAGGGCCTCATTACACGGAATGCGGTAATGGTTAACGGCCACCGTTAATGGTAACGGTGACCGTTAACCATTACCGCCTTACTACGAGGTCCCTTAGCGGGTTGGTGCTTTAACGCCAGCTTTTTGCAGGCGTTAAAAACCAACCCGCTAAGGGACCTCGGAGCTAATTACGGCACCGCAAAATTGCGGTGCCGTAATTAGCGCCTTCCCCATTCCCATAGAGCCCTATGGGGCAGAAATGGGAATGGGGAAGGACAATGGCGGAAGGGGGATTTACCGCCCCACCAACCTTGGAATGGGGCGGTAAATCCCCTTTCCGCCAAGGCGGTGCCGGTATTTTACCGGCATGAGCCATGGCGCTAATAGCGCCATGGCTCACCGCCTTCCGTGTAATGAGGCCCTAACTCTTTCCCACCAAATCCATTAGCTCATATAGCTTTCTTTCACTTATTGATTGATTGATTGATTGATATTTTATTTCTATCACGCTCGTACACAAGTGTTAGTAGAAAGACTACCTTCTTTGTGATTTCTACTCAACAAATGTGTTGGGTTCAGAAAGCTTTCTTTTAAAACTGCAAAATAAATGTTTGGTGAGGAAAAGGATGTCAGTATTTTGAGACAAAGCAATGCAGGCACCCATAGGTTGCGCCCCATGCAAATATGATTGCATAGCCTGCAATTCATATATTGACATGCTTGCAGGGTTGACTCAGCCTTTCATCCTTCCAAGTCAAAGCCAATAAATTAATGTATGGCTGAGGACCGACCTGTGCTTAGAGAGCGGCAGAAAATAAATTGGCACCCCTTATCTGCCGAGTAGCAGTTGTTCATCGCGAGCGGGACGACCGGTTGCAGATACATCGCGAGCGGTACGACAGGTTACAGAAATATCTATGAGACTACGCCTTGGGCGGTTAGATGAACGGTGATGAAAGATGCAGTTCCCCCTATATAAATGAAGGAAACTCCAAGGCAGTAGAGATTACCTCATTGATTAAGGTTGTAAACTAGGAGGGAGACGGCCCTTACCCGTGATATAGAAAACACAACCGGGAACCAACAGTGCCCGAACGGTGTTAACACGAGTCAGCTCGATTGGGAAAAAGATTGAAGACCCAGTAAGAGAAAGATTGCGAATTGTGGCATACCATTAAGTGTGTGAAAACCAGAATATGAACTAAGCCCGAGTGCCCTGAAGACAGCACCAACAGGATACGCAATAGGGATTATTTGCCTCGCCTATTCTTAAAGATAGAATTCTATGTTGGTTCTAGAAACACATTCTTATGAAAGTGTTGGCACAGTCCGTCTTGCCCGGAGAAATTGGGAAGGGCAGAAATAAGAGTGGTAGTTCTAAGAGGAGAATACTCCATAGAAAGGCATAGAAAAGGTTTTCTAAACATATATTTCTATGCTTTAAGTTGAAATGAAGAAATATGTACACACAAAGAGATGCGGTTGAGTATGTGTTTGGAACAAATTGATGTGGAGTTTTAACATTGTATATTTGAACTAATAACATGTTGTGATAAATATTAAAATATGTGTATTTTTTGATAATCACATGGTGAAGCGCCCTTTGTTTGGGTTAAAGAATGCAAAGAATTAAGTACACATACATCTAGGTCGGCTCACTCTGAGCGGCAAGGGAAGGAAGCTGATTTGTGGGAATTTCTTTAATTTGTGACCCCTTATCTGGTGCCACACTCCAGGGCCAGGACCTGGAAGATGAGGTGACATGCGTGTTTTGTTTGCACCTTTGGGGTCTCAGGAGGTGGATTAAGCAAGAGGTGTGGAGCAAGAAGTTGGTCAGTGCTTTTAGCAGGTCTCTCTCTACTTTACAGTACAAGAGGTGCGTGTGGTTCGGGTTTCCCCTCCTTTACAGTGCTCTTCCACCAGTCTCAGAAGAGGGTCCCTTATCACAAGACCAGCTCCGCCTCCTCCAGCCAATCAGGAGACACCCGCTCTTCCTTATATCCAGCCTTCCCTTTGCGTCTCATTGCTGGCATCCCACACTAAGGACGAAGACAGGGAGGTCACCTATTTGTGCCTAAACAGGGCTGACGGCCCTAACACCTGCCTTTTTTCAACATCAGCGAGACATTACAATGTGACTCTTACAGTCACATACAGCTCTCAAGGGCCTGGGTCCATCATCACTGAAAGATCCCCTGCTCCTCAAATCCTCAGAACATCATTGACATCCCTCTCCTAGAAATCCCACTCCCACTGCTCTCGCACAGTGTGATGCTAATCAATGCTTACTTGGCTGCCCATCACGCCACCAACATCGCTGACCGCATTTCTGCACACAAGCTTGATGCCATCTTTATCAGTGAACTCTGGCTCCCTCCCAACTCCTCACACATCTTTGACATCTTCATCCCACCTAGGTACAACATCCAAAATGCCAACCACATGGGGAAGTTAGGGGGACACGGGGCAGTTATCCAGCAATCTAACTGGGCCTGCACCATCACCATGCCAAACTGGATGCCTAGGATCTCCATGGAGCTTCTCACTTGCCTTTTACCACAATCACACGAACAGACTGCCGCTAGCCATCTCCACCATCGCCCACCTAACAGATGAGTCTCGCTCCTTGATTATATCTCTGCTCTCATCACATTGCCGTCAGTCATACACACTCATCAAAACTCCTGGCTGATGTTAACTTACCAGGACGCTACGCCACTGGAAGCACCAGAGATGCTCTCTAGCGTCTCACAGATTCCATGAACATAATAACAACTGAACCTCACCCACATCAAGAGAAATGTACTCGCCCTCATCCACTCCACGTCTCCCCTGGCAGAAATGCCTAAACCTGATCCCACTAGGCTGGAAAGATCATGCTGCCATCCCTACACTCATTACACATACCCTCTCAGCTATTAAGGGAGACAGGAAGGCCACAGTGAGGCTCGTTTTCGAGTTCCCCGTAAATTACATGGAGGGGACCCATTTCGTATGCACTTTTGTGCAGGCAAGTCCCCTCCTACGTAATTTTCACCATTTGCATGGCAGAGTGCAAAAGTAAAGAGCAAAAAGGTGGCATACCCACTTGTATGCCACCCTTTGCACTCTGCCATGCAAATTGAGTAAACGCTGCCTACCATGGTGGGCATCATTTACAATGGATTCTGTCTGCTTTTTGCAATGACTCGGGAGGATAGCTCAGGACTCAGGAGGATAGCTCAGCAGCAACGTGTGCGCCTTGGAAGCAAGCTGACACGGAGCAACACCGGTTAGATCCCCGGGTCCGCGCTTAGAAACCTCTGGGTATTAAACACGTTATAAATAACTTATCATATCATAACATAAGTATCCACAGCATTTGCGCCAGCATGAAAATACATGCTTCTGTGAATGCATGGAGTATTTGTATGACGAGGCAGGATCGTAACTTACGATCAGTGCCTGATCTCAAATTGTGGAAAATTATCCGTGAAGTAATTCAAATACGTAAAAGTCTTATGCAAGAATTGTATCCATTTGATTTACTTTATGGCTCATTGAAAATAAGCTCCAATTGGTTCCTGCCGCTCCTTCATGTACTTCCCCTTGGAAACAATACAACCCAGTCTTGTAACTCTAGCCAGCCCTACCAACCCCACATTCGACACCTTATTGTCAACCTTCAACCAAACCATGAAGGAACTGATAGCGATGTCCTCATTAAACAATCTTGCACCATGGTTAACAACCCCCCCTCCCCTTGCATAACCAAGAACTGACTGGACTGAAAATAAACACATTGTCCGATAACTAGAAACAAGCTGCTGCCAAATACATAGCCAAGAGGCCCGCCTCACCTTAAAGGCATTATGCAGTAGGCACCGTCCGTCATCACTGAAGCTAAAGCTATGCATAACTCCACGACACTACCAGCAGCCGCTAGCAGAAGTAAAGCCCTCTAGGTGGTAGTCAAACACTACTCCACCTACTGCCAAACCCAGTAATCCCAGAGTCCCCAGGACAATGTAATACAATTAACAACTTACCAGGACATACCTGGGCCACTGGAAGATGAGGTGTAGATTGATGCCCAAATAGCATCTAGAGGGGTACACATACCCAGCAGGCTAAGACTAGCCTGATTTCAGATATTGCATAGGATTTGTTATACCAGGGAGGGCTCATTGCACATTGGGGGGGGTACAGTCTCAAGCAGCCTCAAACGTACGGCTCAGGTAGGAACATTTCTTCACATGATCTGAGGTTGCTCAAAATTGCAACCATTCTGCAAGAGAGTTTTTTATACAATGTCAGAGGTACTGGGTCTCCAAATCCAACCATTTCCCAGGACGGTGTAGTTGAACGTGTGGGGGGATAGCGATGTCTCGACCTGGGACAAGAAACCTATGGTGGCAAAAAGGGATATCGTTGCGAAATGGGGAGGACCTGACACCCCTAGCACAACAAGGTGGAGGGAGGGAATGGACCATTGCTGCTCAATGGAAGAAAGCGTGTACAGATTGAGAGGGTGCCCATCCAAACACCCTAAAATATGGGGGAAATGGGAAGAGAAGGACTGAGATCGGGAGTGCTGAGAAGCAAGGGCCCAAGGGACAGAAACCCCTCCCTCTACCACCGGAATTGGGGAACCAAAACAAACACGTTGTGATGGAATTGCAACTATGCTGGAGAGGGGGGGGCACTCGCGGAGAGGGTGGCTGGGGGTGTGTATGGGGATATGACTTATAAGCATATACTGCAAATTGACTTGTTTTATAAGTTATGAACGAATAAAAAATGTATGTTACAAAAAACAATACCGGGAACCTCCGACTTCCAACATTGTTAACCAACACGCGTACCATCTGCCAAATTAACCTTGGGTGGATGAAACATGGCAGCATGCCTTAAGGAGTACAGGGCACCAAGTTCTATCTAAAATACGTTCATCCCAACCCTGAGTGTAGAGCAAAACAATGTTCTCTACAGAAGAATCGTGAAAGATAAGCGGTCAAAATAAGCCCATGAGTGGTAACAGGAACCAAAGAATGCTACAACTGTACAAAACAGATAGGGGCCAACTCCAAATCTGGATCGGATGCTAACATTCTCCAATCAGTAGTGCACAGCCAGCCTTTCCCCATCAATAACTGCTCTCCCGTACCTTCTACCAACCTGTATCTTCTAACACAACCACTTAGGAGCCGAATTTGAACCGGAAGATCAACAATAACCACATTTTGTGCATTCTCTCAAATGTATATCATTGAATGAATGGGTGTTGATGCGACCTTAATGCCTCACCTTTGCACTGATCCACATTAAATCTTGCCTACCACTGGCCTGCCCATGTATCAGTGGTGTCAAATTCCCTTCACATTTACAAGATTAGCTGTTCCTTGACCTGAACGTACTCTAAATAAGCATTGGACCTACAGTGAGCACCTTGTTCAGAGGAGAATTGCCTAGTATTTCGGTGCTGGACTGCCCCTTGGCAGGACAAAGACTGATATGCAGGGAAATGTCATCTCTGTGAAAGGGACAGTGAGCTAAAGACTTGGTAGAGTCTCTCCCAGGGGTTACTCACCCAAGAACAGGTCATTGGGCTGTGTTCGTGCTGGTAGAGAGATTCCCAGACCCGCCTTGTTTTACTTTATATTGTTGCCTAGAATAGTCATTCATATTTGGTTTTCTATGCATGGATGTTTGTGTGAATTGGAATGAAAACATTAGAGCGCCAATAGCAGACAGTCTGCATTACCCTTTCTGTAGACAAGATTTCTGGAACAGTTAAACATTTTAGTTGACTTCCCTAGTTCTATATGTTGGGGGACAACCTTTCTTTCCCTGATGTATTATTTTCAATGAAGCAAAATATTCAGATCAAAAACATCCTGTTTTTTGTCCCAAATTGTGGGGCAGGGTTGTTGGGGACGGGTATAGATCAGTATCATTTCTCCATAATATACAAACCAATTAAAAGTCAGGACAACATAAAATATAACTGTCATGCCAGTATAATGATTGTTTCAAGTTCGCTTTTTCTCTTTTCACATAGGGCATCATTACAAGTTCAGCGGTAGCCTTGCCGGTAAAACCAGCAGTCTACCACCAAACTTGCAAATTTTTCCAGCGCTTGGCAATGGGGAAATACAGGGCCATTACAACCCTGGTGGACCCTGTATTTCCCCATTGCCAGTCGCCCGAATGCATTACTCCCCATTCCCATTTAAGCCTCAAAGGGCTCAATGGGAATGGGGAGATCGGATGCACCGGCACCATTCATGAATGGTGCTGGTGCATCAGACATGGTCTACCCGTGGGTGCTGTTCTGCCTGCCAGTCAGACCTGGCAGCGATAAGGCACCCGCAAGCAGACCTCGTAGTTTGCCGGTCCGGTAACAACGGTACTGGCTTACCGGTACAATTGTTTACCGGACCGGCAAACTTATAATGAGGCCCATAGTCTTCTTCAGGGTCAGTGTGATTACAGGTAATGCCCAAAAAGGGATTCAAAATTGTGCAATTAATACAGTCTAATTATTAATAGGTAGGCATTTGGTTTGGTATAGACCTGGATTTTTCAATATTTGTTAAATGATGCTATCAAATTCACACTTATATCACTGAGCATTTTCATTATTCAAAAGTTGATAGTAGGCAAACAAGTTTCTTTCTTTTATATTCCGGGTCAATTTTCCATACTTTATTGTTTCCAAACTAGCCACATTGTTGTGTGCGTGCTTTGTGGGCAACACTACGGGCCTCATTCCGAGTATGGCGGTAAGGGATAGCGGCCACCGCTAACGAGAGCGGTGGCGGTAATCCCTTACCGCCATACTCCGAGTTCCCTTAGCGCCATGGTGCTTTTAACACCTGCTTTTAGCAGGCGTTAAATACCATGGCGCTAAGGGACCTTGATGTTAATTACGCCACCGTAATTTACGGTGGCGTAATTGACGCCTTCCCCACTCCCATTATGCCCTATGGGGCAAGAATGGGAATGGGGAAGGGTAAATGGGGATTGGGGAATTACCGCCCCGCCAACCTTGGAATGGGGCGGTAATTCCGCCAACCACCAAGGCGCTGCCGGTCCGGGTACGGCGTCAACCAAGGCGTTAATAGCGCCATTGGTTAGCGCCGTACTCGGAATGAGGCCCTATGGCTGCATTAGAAAGAGAAAGAGGGCTCTTTCTTTAGTATTTGCTTTCCATGTCCCTTGACAAACATTTTGAGTATGTTCTATTGTTTATTCAGGAAACCATGTTTATTACGCCACTGCTTTTACCAAATGAAACAAGCATTGGCAATGCCAACAGTTTGGGCTTTTGTGTAGGCATGGCAAAGGCACTTGCCAGGCACAGCCGTAGTAGTATTAACTGACCATTGATGGTAGCAGGTGCAAAATGGTGCGACTACCTGGGCATCTAATAGCAGTGCCTGGCAAATGCCTAGTACTTGTACACAAAACAAAACTGTTGACTTTTTAATGCCATCAGGACATCAGTGAAGGACACGTAGAGTGCTTATGAATTGAAGGAGATTGTAAAAAAGCATTTTCAATGAGTTTCCATCAGGTTTTTGGTTTTGAAATTGTGCTCAACCTATGTGCAATATGCTGCTCTTGATAGCAGCAGAGGAGAAATATTTTCAAAGGATTGCAACTATTTTGAGGACACGAGGATCCGTGCCATTTTATACATTAATGCCATAATTCATGGATTATTTGCGCCGAAAAAAACAGGATTTGTGCGCCATTCTGCCCGCAAATCCCTGTTTAACAAATGGGGATTTGCGGGCAGAATGGGGCACAAATCCCGTTTTTTTCGGCGCAAATAATCCATGAATCTTCCAGTAATGGAACAAATTGAAG
The DNA here is from genome assembly GCF_040938575.1 of Ambystoma mexicanum. NCBI lineage: Eukaryota > Metazoa > Chordata > Amphibia > Caudata > Ambystomatidae > Ambystoma > Ambystoma mexicanum. Next base: position 552,813,537 of record NC_090924.1, on the reverse strand, counting down.
AACTCGGCCTCGTCCGAGGCAGCATCTTCAAAAGCCGCTTCATTTTACAGCCCAGCTTCTCTCACCTTGCGAGGCATTTCCCCACGTGTCATTCTTTATGCTCAACATGAAAGAAAAAAAATAGACTCACTCTCAAAATCTCAGAAACTTTAACTCATGCTGATTAAGCAACGCAATGCTGCAGCTGCACTCTTCCATAAAACCGACTCCTTGCTCCCCCGACCCGCCTCGTTCCTCCCCCAACCCAAACAAAAAAACAGCCAGGATGCGTCTTACGTCAGCATGTCAGCACGCTGCACAAACCGAAAGCCTTCATTAAAGCGAGCTTGCAACCTCAAGGAGTTCCCATGAGGAGGAGTTTTGGGCGGGGAGAGGCAGGAATGGTTGGGAATGGCCATAAGGATGCGCATGCTATGGGTAGGCAATGTGTGGGCTCGTAACCAAACAACACCTAATACACTGTGTGTCTCCCCTCAAATGCCACTCCTCTGTGTCCCTCATTATATGCCATTTCTCCCCATCTGTACTTGAATCAGTACTTGAATGCTGCAGTTTGTGCTTTATAGGTTTAGCCCAAACTAAAAAAGAAGAGAGCGAGTTGCTGAGGTGCTAATGGTGTCAATACCCCTGTCGGCAGTCTGTACCAGCTGGCAACACTGCCATTTCCCTCCTTAAACCATTAACTCAGGCTGGCAGGCTTTTGCCGCGGCCATGGGGTTTATCTCCTATCTACCATTTGATCCCTTACCCTTTTAGGGAGAGAAAAAAACCACTCCCTACCAATAAGGGTCTAGCACGTGCACTCCCTCCCTCTGACATTGCTGTTCAGACTGAAATAGTTGGCGTTCAGGTTTCTTAAAATGCCTTCCTGATTATAAAGACTAGTGACGTCAGAATGAGCAACCTGGAGAAATGACATCTCTTCTTTCAACGGTTTCTTAGTCCATGGCAACTAACAGCGACTTTTCCATATACACTTCCCAGATATACATTTGTGTACAAGACTTTGAAACGACGCACATCCTCTCAATTAAGATATCTAATTTACCTTTAACCCAACCGGACTTTTTAACGAAGCGTTTTAACTCCTTTACATTGTTTCTTTAATGTGTATGTCCTTTCTATATTACCGTGCATTTGGGTGGTTTACTCTTTAGATAACGTAATGTAACACCCCTTTATTGTCAAAGTTAGATGACTAAAATTAAACAAGACAAAACATTGTCAATTCGTTTTTAATGTTTAATAGTGAAGTTACTGAAACATTTGTCTATGTGAGATGTATAGAATTTGTTTACTGAAAAAAGCCATGTAGATTATATTTTATGTATAATATTTTTAGCCACGAGATGGCACTATTACCCCAAACCTTAGCTTCCAATGTTGATCACAACCAGTCTGTGAACAAAAGTAACTCATGCATTCCAAATATCAGCACATAGATGTATTTTACTTAGAAGAAAGTTTACTTTGCTTTCTTTGTTATTTGTTAAATTATTTGTATTCAACAAATGTATTGGGTTCAGGAAGGGTGACTTTATGAACTGGAAAAACAAATAATGCCGAAATAGAATGAGACCAGGGTAATGCAGGCAGGCGTAAACTGAGCGTGCAATGCAGAGATTTCTGTATAGCCTGCAGGTCACATGTTGAAATACTCACAAGGATGACTCATGCTTAAAGGTTAGACAATAAGCACACCTATATTACAGACAATACGACCCAGGCGGTAAGGGGTTTACGGCAGCGTTAACAGCGCCGACCCTTACTGCCTGAGTACGAGGTCCCTTAGCGCCATGGCGCTTTTAACACCTGCTTTTAGCAGGTGTTAAAATCCATGGTGCTAAGGGACCATGGAGTTAATTACGCCACCGTAATTTACGGTGGCGTAATTAACGCCTTCCCCACTCCCATTATGCCCTATGGGGCAAAAATGGGAATGGGGATTGGGGACTTACCGCCCCGCCAAGGTCGGAATGGGGCGGTAAGTCCGCCAACCACCATGGCGTAAACGTAGTTTACGCCATGGTGGTAAAGTCACGGCCCAGGCGGTAACTTACCGCCTGGGTCGTAATGAGGCCCAATGTTATCTACAACACATTGGGTTCACACAAATGAATATTATACACCTTTCTTATCAACCTTTCAACTGAAATTTGGCTCAATAAGTAATTAATCTAAGACACTACATCAAGCAAAAATTACAAAAAATGAAAATACAAATAATCCTCAAAAATCCTGCAATTGTAAAAGTAAATACCCAAGGCAAGTTTACCATCCTAGATGACATTAATCAACTAACTCAGGCAAACACTTTTTACTATGCATTGTAAAATACTCATGGGTACACAGAGCGATTCACACAGGCACCCACAGTGTCTGCAAATATCCTTCCGTGCAGGCCTTGCATACAAAAATAGGAGGCCTAAAGTGATGTACAACAGTGTAATGATAGTATTCAACATAAGAAAGAGAAGGATACGTGCATGCAATAAAGCCTGCTCCAACTGTAAATAAACAGGTTAGTCATATGCTGCCAGGAAGGGACCCCAGATAGCCTTAAATTAAGCAAGGTCATCTCTGCAATTGTAGATTGTCTTTTCGAAGGTAGAGAGAAGGAGCATGCCATGGATCCATTCCTCAATGCCAATTCTATTAGCTGATTGATGGTTGTTTAACACCCATCAGGACTGACCTCTGCTCGGACACGGGGTGAAAAAAATGAGCACCCCCCAACTGGTGACACCGTCTACGACCAGTGCCCAACCGTCCTGTGTTTTGCCGGACTTACCCGAATTGATGGGGTTTGTCCCACACTGCATGCAGACCCGCTGTGGGATGCCAAAAGTCCCAAATTTGCTTCACCCTGGTCTGAGCAAAGGCTTTTCAACTCTGAGCTCACACTTCTGTGTGATAGCTGGAGCTCGCAGCAGAGCGGGGCTCTCCTCCCATGCAATACCTTCCAAAGGCAAAATACCCGCCATTGCAGGGATGCCGGGTTGGGGCTTGCACTGGGGGAGGGGGTCTGGCGGATGCTAGATCAAACTAGATTTTGGGCAGGGGGCCTGGCTGATTTTCACGGGCTTGACTCGGTGGTGGGGTAGGGGGGAGTGCGCCGGCTCCAGAATCACAGCATACAATGGGGGCCAGAGGTCGAGGGGTGCACAGTTCACTACCTCTCCATGCTGGAAGAGATCCTCGCCACCGTGCTACTGCCAAGCCGTATCAAGCCACCCTGTGAGTTGGGATCTCTGCTTCTTCATCTCATCAACTGCTGTCCGTCGGGTCCACGTCCTTCGCAGCTTAATCTTGGGGACTCCGGACGAAGGACGATTGTTTCAGCATGTTCCGGGTACTCTTAAGGAGGTGGTGTGCTGAGGTAGGTGGGCCGGTGGGTGGTAGTGTGGGGAGTTGTTGGTAGGGCGGCCGGGATGGGATGTTGGGTGGTTGGTGTGAGCCGGAGACGTGTATCCCTTTTAGCGGCCCTGGGGATTGAACACGGGTGGGTTCCCGGGCTGATTGTGTATTCCTTGTTTTTTCTGGCAATGCTGCAGGCAAACAGAACCATGTGGCGGGCCTCACTGTTCACAGCACGCAGGGAATATGTTAGCAACGCTCCTTGAATTGTTTTTAGCAACGTGTGGCTTTCCAAAAGTTTGCAGCGGGAATGTTTATATAAGATAACAGTATTCACAGCATGCAGGGATTGTAGTAGTAATATAATTCCAATTATTTTGGCAACTTGTGGCTTTACAAAAGTTTTTAGCAGGAATGTTTAGATAAAATAGCAGTGTGATTGGACTAAGCGGCAAGTTGGTATTTAAACATTGCGTGTCAAGCTCATTAAGGGAAGAGCATCAACAATCTCTCTTGAACCACAGAAGCCGAATGGAATCGACCCTCCCATCGTGGTTGGCATCGCTAAAAAGCAATATTAATCATGTCTGATATGGAAAGCTACAGTCAGGAGACCCTCCTTAGTTATACTGTGGATTATCTGAAAAGTCTGTGTAGAGAAAGGAATCTCTCTGCAAAAGGCAAAAGTCTGAACTGATTGAAAAGTTGTTAGAGAAATAAAGTCTGGAGGGAAGGTCTGAAATACCTAACCCCTCAGCAAATGTGGACAATAATGAGGATGATAATGTGTCTGTTATTGATGAGTTAGAGGAAGTAGATGTGTCTCATAAAATAGGCCTCACTGCTCCCTTACCTGCTCAGCCACCTCAACCTTTGTCCACTGGGACCCCTACAGGTGTTACACTCAGTCCTGAATTCATTGCTCTAGAAAAGATGAGGCTTGAATTGGAATTTAAACATTTAGATGCTCAAACTGAACAAAAGCATCAAGAACCTAGAGAAATGGAGATGAACCATGCCTTAGAAATGAAAAGGTTGTCTATTGAAAATGCTTCTCTCCCAGAGTCTTCTAAGTCTTCCAGTCCTAAGAGACCCCGTATGCCTAAAGAAATTGTGGGTATGTATGAGGTTAAGCTTGATATTTTGGATTGGTTGGCAATGTTTAAATATAACCATGGGATTCAAGGTTTTACAGGGAATCAGTTGCTTCCCTGGCTCTTCTCTAGGCTACCCACTATTGCATCTGATGTTGTGATGGAGTTGGGGGAGGTGGATAGGATGGATTATGAGTGTGTGAAGCTAGCTTTAATTACTAGATTTGGGAAGACCCCTTCGAAAATACCATAAGAGGTTTAGGACCCTCAAAAAGCATAATGGTACCCCTTGGGCTACCTGGGTATGTGAATGTTTGAAAAACTTAGATGTTTGGGTTAAGGGTTACAGAGTAAACACTTATGAAGGTGTGAGAAATCTTGTTATGTTGGAGTCAATTTATGATGCATGCTCTCATGAGCTCAGACAGCACTTGGTTGATTCAAAGGAGATAGATCCCAAGAAGTTAGCTAAGGCTGCTGACTTGTGGGTTGCCAACAGGGCTACTCACAAGGATTCTGGAGCAACTCAGAAAAGGGAAAGCAGCTGTTGTGCTCACCTGGTATCCACAGGGACGCCACTCAGCCATGGTTGGATGATATGCACCTCGAACCCTCTTCCCGATACCGGGTGGTGCCTCCGATGGAAGTTGAGCCTGAAATACAGGAGGGCTGGGTTCAAGACTGGCCATCTCTGGTAGGGTCTCTCCCCACCTCCCTTGGATTCAAACCTTCCCTTGGCCCTCTCCTAACCTTGTTTCTGTATAAGGCGTGCTCTCCATCCTGCTCTCTTTGGCAGGGGTGCGTAGTCTCAAGTGGCCGTGAGCGACCAAGTTACTTCACTGGTGCGAGCCCTTTCAAGTGTCTTTAAGGTAGATCTTGCTGCCTTGCAGTCTTTGTATTCAATACTGTTCGTGGATAATGTCTTTTTTCTTCTCTTTAGGTGTGCAAGAGATTTGGCGTTTTCGTGCAGGCTGGGTTGAGCACCTGCCGGTAATGGATGGCGCAGAGTGCACAATGCTGTCCGGTAAGTAATGCGCAGTGGGCAGCGTTGCTTCGCCTTGTATATGCTAACCTGTGTCTTCCTCTTTCTTTTGCAGGCCACGATTTTCTTTTCTGGTGGGTGTGATGTTCCGGGATGATGCTGACCAAGAGACGACTAACCAGGTGAGATTCTTGTGAAGTCCGTTGTTCGTGTGAAGCCGTTAGTATGCGTTCACTAATGCTGTCCTTCTCTCTCTCTTTTTCAGGTTGCTTCATTCCGGACAGCATGCAGTGCCCAGAAGATGTAGTTTGCTGGATCGACTGTCCACAGGTATGCAGAATCATGAGTTAACGACGGGCTGAAGACAGGATGGTGTTCACAGGTAAGATTCCTATAACGATGTTCTTTTTGCCCTCTGCAGGTTCGCTGTTCCAAGGGTTGCTGGTATCAAGGACACTGGAGACCGGACCGGACACGGTGAGCGTTACGCTGCAAACTGCAGAATAATGCGAAGCGTGTTCTGCTGCTTGGGTGTGGTTTAAATAGCCTTCCAGTAAAGTAGTACAGGTAAAGTAGTCCCAGGCCACCACACCCAAAACACTATACCACATAGCTCAGTTCTTGGGAACTGGGCTATGTGAGTGCCTCCATGTTGACTGCAGGCCCAAAGAAAATAGTGCCAAGTAAATAGTCCCAATTTAAAGATGTTCTCCATAATGAATATGAGCCTGGCGCCAAAGGAGCCGGGAATGACTCCAAGAGAGTCTCAAATGAGGTTGTAAGGCCTCTGAGGCCATAATGGAACCCTGAAACCTGGCCCTACCAGGCAGGTTGACTTGCCAGTGGGAGTCTGGGATAAGGGTCATGATAGCACTCCCCCCAAGGCCCCTCTCACGGTGGTTCTTCTGCCTGGTCCTGGCTTGGTTGGAAAATTCTGATGGAATTTCTTAATCAAACGGGGTGCATGGATGTTCTCACTGGGTTCCCAGGATCTGTCTTGAGGGCCATAACCTTTCCAATCGACTAGGTAATATAACTTGGACCTGGTGTAGTTGGAGTCCAGGATACCCTTTACTTCAAACTCAGGTTCTTCGTCAACCATCACAGGTTCTGGTGGTGTCGTAACCCTTGTACCGGGTTGTACCGGTTTCAGGAGTGACACGTGAAACACAGGGTGAATTTGCATGTTGGATGGTAATGCTAATTGGACAGCTACTGGGTTGATTATAGATTTGATGGAGTAAGGTCCCAGATACCGAAGACGTAAGTTCCGGGTTCCTTTTATGGGTACGTATTTTGATGCTAACCAAACCTTGACTCCAACTTGATAGTCGGGGGCCTTTCTTCGATGTTGGTCAGCGAATTTCTTTTGTCTTTGCTTGGCATGAATTAGATGTTCTGCTGGCTTTTTAAAGGCCTGGGAGATGATCGTATGAAGGTTTTTTACCGCTGGCATTTCCAAAGTGGTTGGAAGGTCTAATTCAGAAGTACGTGGGTGTCTACCATATAGGACATAGAAAGGGGTTTGACCCGTGCTGGAATGTAACAAATTATTGTAAGCATTTTCTGCTATCCATAACAAGTCTTTCCAATTTCCTTCCACTTGATGCAGCATGCAACACAAGTTTTGCTCGAGTGTTTGATTAGTTCTTTCTGTTTGGCCATCCGCTTGAAGATGGTGACTGGTGGATAGCCGGATGTTGATTTGAGCCATTGAACAACACTATTTTCCAGAAGTTGGACACAAACTGACTACCTTGATCAGAGACCAGAACTGATGGGAAGCCATGCAACCCAACAATATTTTCCAAGAACACCTTTGCTAAACTGGATGCATCTGGGAGACCTTTAAAAGGAATAAAGTGTGCCATTTCTGAGAATAGGTCTACGACCACTAAAATAGTCTTGAATCCCTGACTGGGAGTTAGGTCTGTAATGAAGTCGAGGGAAAGTGTGTGCCATGATGCAGGAGGGATTTCCAATGGTTGAAGAAGACCATTCCTGTTTTCCAATTTGTTTTGTGCGCACACACCGCATGACTGGATAAATTGGATAATGTCTTTACGCCAAGTAGGCCACCAATAGTTTCGTTTTACCTTGGCTAGGGTCTTGGTAATCGCAGGGTGACCTTCCATCAGGGAATCGTGATAATCTGAAATGACTTGCTGTTGTAGCTCCTTTTTGGGCAAATATAAATGGTCCCTGAAATATGGTTGTTGGTCTTTAACTGTGTATTGTTCTCCTTGAGTACACCATTCTAGTAAGGTGTTAGGACCCATTACATGCTGGATCTTGTCTTGGAGTTCGGTTTGTGTCAAAGCTGTCGTGAGGCCTAAGAGTTTGTCCTCGGGAATGATGGCTACTGAATCTGGAGTTGTATATACCTTTTCATCAATGCACATGTGGGACAAGGCGTCCGCCTTTCCATTCCGGACTCCCGGTCGATATGTGATTACATAATCATATTCGGCGAAGAAAAGGGCCCACCGCAGTTGACGTGAGAATTGAGCCTTTGCTGTTTTTAGGTATTGCAGGTCTCGATGATCCGTGATTACTGTGATGGTATGTCTGGTCCCCAGGAGATAATGTCGCCATGCTTTAAAAGTGGATTTAATAGCCAAGAGTTCTTTGTCTGTGATAGCATAGTTGAGCTCTGGAGGTGAACATTTTTGTGACCAGAAGGTCACGAGATGTAACTGGCCAGTTTCAGGGTCCCTTTGTGAGAGAACAGCTCCCATAGCCATACCGGAGGCATCTGTTTCCACGATGTAACAGAGATCTGGATGAGGGTGTCGTAGGACTGGGGCGGAAGTGAATTTTTTCTTAAAGGAATAGTTCGTTCAGAAATATTATTGGCCAAAAAGATGGACAATAATAAAACAAATATGTAAAATATATATATTTTTTTAAGTGTCTATGTAAAGTTTCGAGCAAATGAAGCTAAAACTTTAAAATTGCAAGCACTAGGGGGCATCCATTTTGTGAAAAGGGTGCCGCCTGTGCTTGCGTTTGCGGCACTAATGAAGCAAAAGCCAGCCAGCTGTAGTAAACAAAAGCTACCACTGGGTGGCTTTTGCTTCATTGGTGCCAGACGCGGAGGACGGGGACCAGAGACTACAGGCAGGAAAGCTGCAGCTGCATCTCGCTAAGTGCTATTTTTTACAAAAAATAAGCACTAGCTGTGGTTTTTTTTCTAAGTTTTCCGAGCTGTAGAAACTTAGAAATGAAACTGCAGCTTTTTAAACGTTGTATTTATGTTTGCACTAGCTACAGCTTGGAGCCCGTGGGCTCCAAGCTGAAGCTACCGCAAACATAAATACAACGTTGTTGTGTTTCAAAAACGCTTCGGTTTTTCTTTCTAAGTTTCTCAGGCTCCTCCGAGCTGGAGGAGCCTGAGAAACTTAGAAAGAAAAACCGAAGCGTTTTTGAAACACAACCGCGTTGTGTTTGTTCCTGCCGTGGCTATCACTTTGGGTCTCCGGTGCTCCCGTGAAAGCCAAGGTAGGCACAAACACAACACGGTTGTGTTTCCATGCCGCAGTGTTTCTGCTTACAGCAGCTTTCACTCTGGGGCTCTGGGGCTCCGCGTGGGGAGCCCGAGAGCTCCAAAGTGAAAGCCGCTGCAGGCAGAAACACAACGCAGGTGTTTAGAAATGCTGTGGTGTTTCTGCTTACAGCAGCTTTCACTCTGGGGCTCTCGGGCTCCCCAGAGGGAGCCCGAGAGCCCCAAATTGAAAGCTGCTGTAGGCAGAAACACAACATGGGTGTTTAGAAATGCCACAGTGCTTCTCACTGCTGCAGCTTTCGTGTGGAGTCTCCTGGACTCCCCCAAACCTGAGGGTGTGCAGGAGACTCCAAGCGAAAGCTGCCGCAGTGAGAAATACAACGTTTTTGGATTTGTAAATGCTGCAGTATTTACAAATCAAAAACGTGGTTATTCTGAATGCGGCAGCTTTCGCGGGGAATCTCCTGGACTCCCTCAGGGTTGGGGGAGTCCAAGAGACTCCATGCGAAAGCTGCCGCTGTCAGAATAACAACGTTTTTGTATTTGTGATTGCCGTGGTTTTCCAACCACGGCAATCACAAATACAACAACGTTATATTTTTAATTGGTGCGCCTTGGCTTTTTGCCTTCATTTTACGTTTTCCTTGCTTCCCTGGTCTTGGGAGCACAGAAAACGTAAAATGAAAGTGAAGGCAGCCTCCTCAGCTCTGCTCAGGCTGCAGTAAGCAAAAGCTCCCAGTAGGGGCTTCTGCTGCTTGTTTAGTGCCGCAAATGCAGAGCCGAGGAGCCTGCCTGCGATCACAAAATGGATGCCCACTAGTGATTGCAATTTTAAAGTTTGAGCTTCATTTGCTCGAAACTTTACATACACACTTAAAAAAATATATATCTTACATATTTGTTTTATTATTGGCCATCTTTTTGGCCAATAATATTTTCTGACCGAACCATTCCTTTATGCTCTTGGAAGGCCCTCTCTGCTTCTTCGGTCCAAATGAACTTCTTATTGTTTTTTCGCAGTAGTAACGTAATCGGATGTACAATTTGTGAGAAGTCTGGGATGAATCAGCGGTAGAGGTTCGCAAAACCCAGCATGCTCTGGATTCCCTTTAGTGAAGTTGGTGATGGCCAATTTAAAATGTCTACCTAGTGCATATCCATTATGATGCCTTTCGGAGTGAGGATGAAACCAAGGAATTCCACTTCGGTTACATGAAAAAAGCATTTTTCGAGTTTAGCATACAGTTGATGTTAGCGGAGCTTGGTGAGAACGGAGCGGACGTGCTTGGCATGGTCTTGTTTTGAGGCTGAACACACTAAGATGTCATCTCTGTGGACCAAGGCACAAACATTGATTAATTCCCGCAAGACATCATTCATGAAGTACTGAAATGCTGCGGGAGCATTGCAAAGTTCAAAAGGCATTACCTGGTATTCATAAAAGCCATATTTGGTACGAAAGGCGGTTTTCCATTCATCTCCTTTCTTTACTCGAACTAGGTGGTACGCTCCTCTAAGGTCTAATTTGGTATACATTTGGGCATCCTTGACTTGGTCTAACAATTCAGGAATGAGTGTCAGTGGATAGCGATTCTTTACGGTGGTCTGGTTTAGTGCGCGGTAATCGATGCAGGTCCTCAAATCTCCTTCCTTCTTTAGTACGAAGAATAAGGGACTGGCTGCCAGTGATTTAGACGGGCGGATAAACCCATTTGCCAGGTACTGGTCTAGATAGGATTTCAAATGGTGGTTCTCTGGTTCTGTGCGTGCATAGATTCTGCCACAAGGAATTTGTGCACCAGGTATGAGGTCAATTTGGCAGTCATAGGTCCTGTGCGGCGGTAGCGTGTTAGCTTGTTCTTTCTGGAACTTGTCCTGGAAATCTTGGTATTTGCTCAGTAAAGTACTAGTCACACCAAGTGTCAATGCCGCCGTTCTGGGAGTCACAGAGGTGCATAAGTTGGGTTCCTCTTCTTCTTGGTAATAGCAGGTAGGAGCGCAGTCATCGGGAAAGACCAGCTTCCTTGCACACCAATCTATCTGAGGATTGTGAGCTACTAACCATGGCATCCCTGATATTAGCCGGAACTGAGGTGCCTTGATGAGATCAAAGGCAATAGGTTCTCGGTGTCCGTCCTGGTACAGTAGGGTTAATCCTGCTGTACATTGGGTTACTATTCCGGAAGCTATTTCTGTCCCATCCATGGTGGTAACCTTTTCAGTGGTCGACTTTGAACATAAGGTAAGCCCCATCTCTCCTACCAGTTCTTGATCTATATAATTCCCAACTGCTCCGCTGTCTATGTATGCCTCAACAGCGTGCATCCGAGACGGTTGTTGGTGATTGATTAGGATCACTGGTATTGCAAAGTGTTAGGTCGGTGGTTCTTTCTTCTCACTCGACAAACTGACCTCTACGTTTGTCGAGCTTGGTAGTTTTCCGACTCCTTGCTATTGTCCTTCTCTGTGGCCCCTACAATTCTCCTTGGAGGTTTCACTGGGCAATGTTTGAGGAAGTGCCCTGATTTTCCACAGTAAAAACATAGCTGCTGTTGCCTTCTCTTGTCTTTTTTTCAGTTTTTGTTAAAGGGGGTCGCACACCTCCGATTTGCATGGGTTCTACAGTGTTCTCTGAAATGCGTGAGACATTGTCCTTTGACCGAACATACATGCCCCGAGTGTCTGATCTAGTCCGATCTGCCTTTCGGTCTTGTAATCTGTGATCTAGTTGCACAACCAGATTGATGAATTCGGTACAGTCTCTGGGCGGGTCAACCACCTGAGCTAGAACGCCCTTCAATTCTCCCAGTAGACCTCGATAAAACAACGTGGTTATTTTGTTTTCGGGCCACCCAGCTTCAACGACTAATCTGTTAAAGGTTGCTATATACGTTAACAAGTCTTGATTCCCCTGCCGGAGTGACACAAGTTGGTTGTCTACTGCTTGTTCTTGGGTATGACGAGCAAAGAGTTTCTCCATTTCCCTCTGGAACCTCCCAAAGTCAAGTAACAGTGGATCATCATGGCTCACAAGTGGTACCGACCAATCCGCTGCACTGCCACTCAGGTATGACAAAACAAAAGCAACCTGTGCCTGGTTGTTGGGAAATGCGCCAGGTCTGCAAAGGAAATGAAGATGACTTTGATTCATGAACGTAGCATGCTTCCTGGGATCTCCCGAGAATCGTTCAGGTGATGCTAAAGGAACTGCTCCAGTAAGAGTTATTTGTACTGGAGCGGTTGATGTGGTTGGTGCTTGTACTGTCGGGTTGTTTCCAGGCAATGGAGTCTGTCCTGCCTGCGATTGGAGCAATTGCCTACTGATTTCCTTGGTACAATCTTTGGTTACAACTAGATCCCTCCGGAGATAATTGGTCTCTTGCTTGGCTGAATGAACTTCGGCACGTTACTGTCCCAATAACTGAGCCAATTGGTCGATTTCTGATGTCTTCATGGCGCCCAGGTGGATTATGTTATTGTAGGCTTTGCGTTCTGTTACGCTCATCTGGTATCCACGGGGATACCACTCAGCCCTGGTTGGATGATATGCACCTCGAACCCTCTCACCGATCCCGGGTGGTGCCTCTGATGGAAGTTGAGCCTGAAATACAGGAGGGCTGGGTTCAAGACTGGCCGTCTCTGGTAGGGGCTCTCCCCACCTCCCTTGGATTCAAACCTTCCCTTGGCCCTCTCCTCACCTTGTTTCTGTTTAAGGCAGGCTCTCTGTCCTGCTTTCTTTGGCAGGGAAGCGTAGTCTCAAGTGGGCGTGGGCGATTGAGTTACTTCACTGGTGCGAGCCCTTTCAAGTGTCTTTAAGGTAGGTCTTGCTGCCTTGCAGTCTTTGTATTCAGTACTGTTTCTGGTTAATGTCTTTTCTCTTCTCTTTAGGTGTGCAAGAGATTTGGCGTTTTCGTGCAGGCTGGGTTGAGCACCTGCCGGTAATGGATGGCGCAGAGTGCGCGATGCTGTCCGGTAAGTAATGTGCAATGTGCAGCGCTGCTTTGCCTTGTATTTGCTTTTTTTTGCAGGCCGCAATGTTCTTTTCCGGCGGGCGTGATGTTCCGGGACAATGCTGACCAAGAGGCGACTAACCAGGTGAGATTCTTGTGATGTCCGTTGTTCGTGTGAAGCCGTTAGTATGTGTTCACTAATGCTGTCCTTCCCTCTCTCTCCTTTTCAGATTGCTTTGTTCCGGAAAGCATGCGGTGCACAGAAGATGTAGTTCGCTGGATCAACTGTCCACAGGAAAGCAGAACCATGAGTTAATGACGGGCTGAAGACAGGATGGTGTTCACAGGTAAGATTCCTATAACGATGTTCTTTTTCCCTTCTGCAGGTTCGCTGTTCCAAGGGTTGCTGGTATCAAGGACACTGGAGAACGGACTGGACACGGTGAGCGTTACGCTGCAAACTGCACAATAACGTGATGCGTGTACTGCTGCTTGGGTGTGGTTTAAATAGTCTTCTAGTAAAGTAGTCCAGGTAAAGTAGTCCCAGCCCAACACACCCAAAACACTATACCGCATAGCTCAGTTCTTAGGAACTGGGCTATGTGAGTGCCTCCATGTTGACTGCAGGCCCAAAGAAAGTAGTCCCAAGTAAATAGTCCCAATTTAAAGATGTTCTCCATAATGAATATGAGCCTGGCGCCAAAGGCGCCAGGACTGACTCCAAGAGAGTCTCGGTTGAGGTTGTAAGGCCTCTGAGGCCATAATGGAACCTCGAAACCTGGCCCTACCTGGCAGGTTGACTTGCCAGTGAGGGTCTGGGATAAGGGTCATGACAGCAGCCAAAGAAAGATAACAAGGAGAATTCTAATATCTCCAATCCAAAAGAGGGCCACAAACAGCAACATAAGGGGAAACCACAGGGGAAACTGAAGCAGGCTAGTGCACCATATGATTCCAAACCAGATGGAGGTCAGAACAAACCCCCATTCATCAAAACATTTGGGAAATGTTATGTTTTTGGGTCAACTGACCATGTGAAAGGAGATCCCAGATGTAAGGGTAAACCTTTAGGGGTCCACACTGTCTTCATAGCCTTCTCCCCAGAGGAAGAAGTACCTATGGCAAGTGGAAACTTTCACCTACTGGCCAATGAACCCATGAGATTCTCAGCTAGTGTTTCTTTATCGTCCCTGAGCTTGTGGGAACAACTAAATTTAGATGTCTATAATTCCATCCCAGATAATACTAACGGGTATTATAAAGATAGTGTTCTTGTGAATAGCCAGGAGACTCCTGTCCAGAGACACTGGAGCCAGCATAACTGTGGTGGATGAATCATTTTTCAAGGTGGAGGATGTTGCTAAGGCACCCAAATGCCTCACCAAGTTAGCTGGAGGCCCTGTGCAAATGCTTCCCCAGTTACCAGCTCTCATCCAGTGTAATTATATGACTGTCAACATACCTGTTAGTGTGCAGAGTGAAGTGTCTGGGAGAGTCCTGTTGGGTAATGACCTGAAAACCCTTGGAGATGTGGCAAGCACCCACATGCCTCCCAGTAAAAGGAGACAGGAGCTCACTGGGCCTGCAAGGGAGAGGACCTTAAGAGGCTCTCCAGAGGCGATGATAGAGGAAACTATCACTCCCACTCCACAGGAGTTGCTCACTGCTATTTCTGGAAAGAAAGAGGCAAAGGGGAAACCCAAGACCTCAAGGAAAAAGTCAGACAGCACCCCTGTGCTACCAACAAGGACATCCCCAAGATTGTCCAAAGTCACACCTGTGACTCCTCCACTTGCTGAGGCAGAGTGTGAGGTACCACCATGAGTGGTTGATCCAGTTTCTGAGGAATCAGATCTGGAGGAGGACATGTTTTGGTTGGAGATCTTGGCCCTGCTGACCACCCTGAGCTGCAGTCTTTACTGGCAGAAGGTGGACCCAACAGGGCAGACTTCAGCAGAGGACAACGAGAGTGTCCTGCTCTCGAAGGTCTTCGACAACATGCTGCTAACTAACTTGATGGGCAAGGAGTTGGAAAGCATAGGTAAAGCTGGGAAGATGGCCTCTTCTACAGTGAACTAACTGAGTCTATCCCTGGAGGCTGAAAAAGAATTGTAGTGCCCCTTGCCAATAGACTCCAGTTCTTACAGTTGGACCATAAGATACCTTTGGCTAGTCACTTGAGTTTGAAAAAGACCAAGGAAAGGCTCTCCATATAGTTCTACTGTCCTAAAATGGGCTCAGAAGTTGACACATTCTGTAGGAGTTGTCACACTTGCCAAACCTCTGGCAAGAGTGGAGTCAAGAATGTGGCACCCCTGGTGCCTCTCCCAGTGGTGGGAGTTCCTTTTAAGAGGGTGGGCATCGACATTGTCAGTCCCCTTGACCCTCTCACATCTTCAGGGAACAGGTTTATCCTGGTTGTAGTAGACCATGCTACAAGATACCCAGAAGCAATACCTATGAGGAGTGTTATGGCTCAGGCTGTGGCTAAGGCTCTACTTGGTATCTTTACTAGAGCAGGGTTTCCTAAGGAAGTGATATCCGACAGGGGATCCAATTTTATGTCCCACTACATGCAAGCCATGTGTAAAAACTGTGGTGTCACTTACAAGTTCTCCACAGCCTACCATCCACAGACAAATGGACTGGTAGAGAGGTTTAATCGAACTATGAAGAGCATGATAGGTGCTTTAGAGGAACCCCTTAAAAGAAAGTGGGACCTTCTACTGCCATGCATTCTCTTTGCTTATAGAGAAATCCCTCATGAGGGAGTTGGTTACAGTCCCTTTGAACTTCTTTATGGCCATCCAGTCAGAGGCCCATTGGCCCTGATTAAGGAGGGGTTGAAGAGTGCTCCAGAGTGACTGACTATGTGACAGGTCTCCTGAGGAGAATGGCACACATGATAGCAGAAGCTAGTGATAACTTAAAAGCAGGTCAGGCTCTGGACAAACATTGGCATGACCAGAAGGCCAGCATGGTTGAGTTTACTCAAGACCAGCTTGTATTAGTTATGTGCCAACAAGGCAGGGGACCTTGCAGGACAAATGGATAGGACCCTTCAAGGTTGTGGGCAAACTTGGAGAAGTGAACTATTTGGTGGATTTAGGCAGACCTAAGGAGGCTCCCAGAGTCTTTCACACCAACCGTTTAAAGGCTTATGTCTCCAGACCAGAAGTGGGAGCTTTGCTTCTAGCTTCAGCTCAAGAGGAGGAGGAGGAGAGTGAACCTCTACCTGGCCTCCTCAGAGGCCAACCTTTGGATGAGAAAATAGGAGTCAATGGGCCTCATTACACGGAAGGCGGTAAGGGTTAACGGTCACTGGTAAGGGTACCAGTGACCGTTAACCCTTACCGCCTTACTATGAGGTCCCTTTGCGGGACCCAACCTTAACAGTTGGTGTAGACCAGCCGTTAAAGTTGGGACCCGCAAAGGGACCTTGGTGCTAATTACGGTACCGCAATTTGCGGTACTGTAATTAGCTCCTTCCCCATTCCCATTATGTACTATGGGGCAAAAATGGGAATGGGGAAGGGCCATGGAGAAAGGGGGAATTACCACCCCGCCAACTTTGGAATGGGGTGGTAATTCCCCTTTCCTCCATGGTGGTACCGGTATGGTACCGGCGGCAACCATGGTGTAATGAGGCCCAATCACTCTTCTCAACTGATATCTGAACAACAGAAGGAGTGCAAAGGGATGTTAAATCAGTTTGCCTCCCAGTTTTTACTTTCACCAGGCCTGACCCCTTGGGCCAGCATGATATTCTCACTGGTGACTGTCTACCTGTGAAAAGCAGAGGTTACAGAATGTCAAAACGTGAGATCCCACATCAAAGGAGAGGTCAACAAGATGCTTGATCTTGGGGTTATAGAGCCCTCTATAAGTCCATGGTCTTGTCCAGTTATTCTAGTATCAAAGGCAGGATCCAAGAAGTTGAGAATCTGTGTGGACTATAGAGCTCTAAATGAAGTCACTAAGACTGATGCCTATCTTTTGCCAAGGACAGATGAACTGGTGTATTGACTTGGTTCAGCCAAGTACCTCATTACATTTGATCTGACGTCAGGCTATTGGCAAATAGCCCTGACAGACCATGCCAAGGAGAAAACTGCATTCTCAACCCCTGCAGGCCTCTACCAGTTTAAGGTTATGCCTTTTGGACTAAAGAATGCACCTGCTTTATTCCAAAGGATGGCCAATCAAGTTCTGAATGGGATGGAGGACTTCTGCATGACATACTTGATATGTTTTGCAGGCTTCTAAGCAGACCCATCTGACCATAAAGACAAGCAAATGTCAAATTGGTCAGAGCAAAGTAGTCTACCTTGGTCATGAGGTAGGAGGAAGTGAAATAAGGCCATTGCCTAGCAAAGTACAAGCTGTACAAAACTGGGCCACCTCTACTACTCAAACCCAAGTTTGAGCTTTCCTAAGTCTCACTGGGTACTACAGGAATTTCATATAGAACTATGGGACCATAGTTTCTCCCTTGAATGTGATCCCCTCTCCAAAATTCCCCAAAAAGGTTAGATGGAATGAGGAGTGCACTCAAGCCTTTGAAAACCTGAAGGAATCCCTTTGTCAAGCTCCAGTCCTAAGAGCTCCTGATTATCACCTACCCTTCATTGTGCAGACAGATTCCTCCAATACAGGTATAGGTGCAGTCCTTAGTCAACTGGATGAGAAAGGTAGGGAGCACCCCTTTTGCTTAATCAGTAGGAAACTGAAGGAACCAGAAACAAGGTGGGCAACCATAGAGCGTGAATGTTTTGCCATTGTGTGGTCTTTGAAGAAGTTTAGACCATACTTGTATGGATCTACTTTACTGATTCAAACTGACCACCAACCTGGAGATGGTTAATGCAAATGAAAGGGGAGAACCCAAAACTTCTGAGATGGTCACTCTGCCTGCAAGGGTTTGATTTCACCATTGAGCAGGATGTCACCACCAAAATGCTGATGGTCTCTCCAGGAATGGATTAAATCCTCCTGCCCCTTAGTCTGGGGGGGGGGTGAGTGCTAGAGAGAATTCTCCAGAATGGCTAATATCCCTTACCTACTGTGTCCC
Organism: Ambystoma mexicanum; assembly: GCF_040938575.1. Taxonomy (NCBI): domain Eukaryota; kingdom Metazoa; phylum Chordata; class Amphibia; order Caudata; family Ambystomatidae; genus Ambystoma; species Ambystoma mexicanum. The sequence goes on along the minus strand of NC_090924.1, from coordinate 552,795,578 downwards.
TCAGCAGCTTTGCTGGATTTCTAGGATTTATTTTTTTCACCTGGTAAGAGTGTGAGCCTTTTTCCCACTCTTACATGTGTTTTGCTGTGTGTATTTAACATGTTCTTGTGTTCATAGACTGTGGAGCCTCACCTACTCCATAGGCATCATCTTTTTGTCTGTGTTACACAGCACCTTCAGTGCAGTGACAGAGGGTTGCCTTTTTGGCTTCCCAACTCTGACTCCATTTTCTGGGACTGACTCTTGTCTCCCAGAACATGTAAAGTTGCCATTGACTTTATTAGTCTCTTTTAAAACTCACAGACCCAGTACAAACTATCTTAAATAGAGTCCTGGAAAGGGTTAATACTTATCCCTTTTTGTCTGCTTCTCTTGGAGCATTGTTTCGCTCCCTTTTCATTAAGACTTGGCTGGTGGCAGTGGTAACTACCATATTTTTCCTACCGCGGTTATCTTAATAGCCGTGGTATTGTTTTAGGCTATCTTGGTAGCCTCGAACTTATACCCGCTAGACCATATAAGTTTTTATACGGTTCTGGCTGGGTTTAGTCACCAATTCTTTTGGTAAACGTCTTTCTCGTGTTTTTCTCTGCATGCCAAACCAGGTTTGGTTCCTTTGTTCACCGTCCTTTCGCGGGCTTCTACACAGAAGCCCTCCTTAGGCACCTGTATGTCTGGGGGGACAGGATGTGAGGGAGGGGTTTAGGACAGGGTCTCCTTGGAGACCCATGTCGCACTCTGATCTGATTGGTTGTGGTGACTGTCCCGGCGGTACAGCCACCCTGCTGTGTGATTGACAGCCAGGCTGTGTGAATGGGGTAAATCTGCATAAAAAGCAAGTCTCTGGGCTGGAAAGGCAGAGTCGCCACTGGAACGAAAGAACCGAAGAGGAGCTGACAGACCCCTACAATGACTGAACCGCCCGGTGAAGCCCTGCTGTAGGTCTGAATCTTCATACTCCAACGACAGGGAAGATCTTCAAGGAATCTTCTCCCCTTGAGCTGGTGGGAACAACTAGTTTACCAAACTGCTCGCCAGGTCTCCCTTCTCTGGTGGAATTTGCTGTACAGAGCTACAGTAAAACGGATAGCCAGGAGGAACGGACCCTGCTTGCGTTTTAAGGAGCGCACCTTTTTTTCGTTGCTTGGCTCTGCTGCTGGTTTCTTCCCTGGGCAGTGCAGGACCCTCCAGTCTTCCTACTTTGTGTCAGTCTGACAGTCACTTCTGGAACCGTGAGCCTGCAGGAACTACCAGGAATGTCTGCCTCAGCTACAGCCTTCTTCTCCATTTAAGGTACTGTTTAAATCTGGTTGTCCATTTCGTTCAGCCGCGGTGAAAGTGTGTGAAACCTGTTGCCAATCCGAGGGCTTGCCCTTCTCCATTCTTTAAACTAACTTTTCTGCCGACCAACTTCGTCCTGAACTCCTGGCCAAGACCTAACCGCAAACTACCCTGAACTGTGTGATCTTGAGCAACAGACTGTGACCCATTAACATTGGCCCATGCCTATTGAATTGATTTCCTCACTGTAGTTCCTTTTTCTAGATTACCCTGCCTATTACGTGTTGGTGCTGCTACTGTTTTTTGATAACTTTGTCTTTCCCTCCCTTTTAAATTGCGGGAGTGCCATTTTGCTCACACTTCATTTTGAGCCTAACATGTCCAGAATCTTTTGGGTATGGTGTAGTGTATTAAGAGTGTGATTCTTCAACTGCTTTCCTTTAGTGAAATGTTTTACAACTGATGTGTAAATACATGTATATTCTTTTACTCAGAAACCTTGAGTCAGTGTTTGTTTGAATCATAGTAATTGATGTCCTTTGTGTAACTATTGATACTGCTCCCTTACACTTGAGATAAGTCTGGATGCTCAGCCATCGCTACCACTTTACTGTGTAGTACAGGCTTGTACCAAAGGTGAATTTGTACTGTCACTTGTAGTCTTAATTGTGTGTGGTGTTCCCAAAGGGTACTGCATATAATACTGCCTAACTGGGAGAGGTTGTGGATAGGTAGGGGGAGTTAGGAAAACCCTGACAAGGATTAGGGTAACAAGATTGCATATGTAGGGGGAATTTGGGGGAAAACACACCTTGATACCATGTAACACATATCCTAACAACTCAGCCTCCCCTATTTGCTACCTAACTTGTCTCAAGCTCAACCCTGCATACCTGTAATTATAAATGAACATGCATTTCCCATGCAACACAAATAATAAACCTTAGCTAGGCTAAGATATTAAGCATGAGGAACACACATACAATGGACATGGCATGATGAAACAAACAAATGGGGTTCTCCCAAATGATTTACAGGACTCAAGGCCTGCTAGGCCAAAGTGTAGCATAAAGGAAAAACAACACATTACATGTAACAAGTAAAATAGACATTTTCCTAACTCTGACTACACTGTTTTGTTAGCGTGTTACTTGCACACGCTCCAATTAGAAAACGAATTTCACTCCCGTGTTCCTTTCTGCAGTTCATTGCCTTTGAGAACAGTGCCTGTTCAAAGATTGTAACTGAAAACACGCCATGTAAGTCAGCCACATGTAGCAGTTGCAGCACGTGCACCAATGAAATGAGAACATCAAACAATGCAATGATTAGATTCAGCGCGAACACTTATCAGAATGCATAATGCACCAGAGCTTCCCCTTGTCACTGGAGCATGGCCCGGGCCCTGGCTTTCCTCTCTAGTGCTTGCCGGTGCATACCCTGGCTTCTTCCTCGCTCCAAAGCCGTGTCAACCCATGCGTGATTCTCAATAATCCACAAATGGCACGGGTGGGCAGTGTCCTTAAATGCACAACAACTGCGTTACTTGCGGAGAGCCACGTGCTCCCAGAGACACTTGGAAAATGTAGTTTGGGGCCTCTCTGAGCTACAATACCAGGGCTTGGTGCCCTTAATGTGATCTATAATATTCAAAAAGAAGATGTATTAACAGATGTCTACACCACAATTCGGGAAAGAAAGGATGGTATATCAGGTATCCACATTAAAACATATTTTTATTAAACCTATACAATTTTAACACTCATAAAATGATCACATTACACCTTCTGTGGGTTAGTACTTCTAGTAATTATAACACTTCTCCGTATGAAACTTCACTCTGGAGTCATTTATCGTATTCTGAGATGTTATTGGTATATTTTCAAACCCAACTTATACACGTTTCTGTCCTTGAAACACAGATAAATGTAGGACATTCATCAGGGGTAAAATTGCTTGTGTGTTTATAATAGTGATAATTCTTCTTTCCTGTCATTTTCTTTCTGCCAGTTTTTCAAAAATGATGAACCCTCTTTGAGTGTGGTAAACAAATCCACAGGATTTTTTACTGCAATTCTTTTTAACGAAAATTATTTTTGGGGGTTCCCTCTAAGCTCCCCATTTTCTTTAATTTGTATTTATTCATAAACACCCACACCCCATATATATAATTAACCCCCCCTATAAAAATGTATGGTTTTTTTCAAAATAAAATTCACGGTAAAAAATCCCAGCGAAAAAACATCCCACGATGAATGGACGTCGTACCGACAGGATATGGGAGAAGGGGGCAGTGTGCTCACCGACTACCAATGAACGGCCCCTGGGGGCGAAATGTCTGGCAGGGAGCTGGGGTACAATTGGGGTCAACAGTTTTCTGGCCCCTCAGGGGGTACGGTCAGGCCCTTTGGAGGTAACCTGGGGAGTTTGAACGGGGGGCTGCAGCAAGATACCTGGGGCTCGGTCCCATGGACCAAGGGAACACAAGGGGATAGGGTTGGGTAGCAGCAGAACTATATGTTGCTGCCAAGTCTCCCTGCGCCACAGCAGCAAAGCAGGGCAGATGGTCAGGGGGTTTGAGTAATGCAGGGTGCGGAGCACTGGCAGAAGCTGCCCACGGGGGACCGGGAGGAGCAGAGAATATCCCAGGTGGGGCAGCAATGGGGGGGTGTCAGGGCTCCTATGACGGGGAGCGGAACCAATAGGGATGCGGCACAAGATGGAAAGGGAGCACTCACCACAGAGGCTGCAGCGGGCATGGGGCAGTGGGGCAGGCAGTGGGTTTCTCCATCCCGGTGAAACCAGCAGTACTAGATATGGTCATCTAGCAGGTGCCCCCGGACACAAAAGAGAAAATATGGAAAGAAAAATGTGTTGATATGTTCGTATTACTATACTACAAGAGTATTGAGTAGATCAAGGACTCCAAAGGTGAAGGGAAAGACAGAAAGTCTTTTGTAGAGAGACCCCTGCCAAATTGGTTAATGGGATTTGCAATATTCTTAGAAGTGTTACTCGAAAAATGTGCAGAATTGCATCAGACATTACTGTTGTATAACCATTTAGTACTTTCCATATATCATGATTATGCATTTGCGGCGTGGCTGATATATGATGAAATATTTAGAAGCACAAAAGCTGGGAACGCAATGTTGGATTGGGGGACCATAGCAATTAATCTTTGGGAAAGGTACACTGCGGTGCGCACATCAATCTCCAAGGGACCGTGGCCCGGCAGGCAGGCACATCCCTTTCAGGAGGGTGGGGGGATCAGGAGATAAGAACGGAGCCTGCTGGGTTTTCAACAAAACATTCTGTACAAGAACTGTTTGTAAATGTAAGCACGTGTGCACCTTCTGTGGGATGTCTGGGCACGAGGAGAGTGAGTGTGCCAAACGCAGCAAGGAGCACAAATAACATACTCGGGAGCCCACAGAGGGGCTTCCCACTCCTGTGCATATGGACATTTTGCGAGCATGGGGAAACGGGTACAACAGGGTGAGTGACGCACAGGTGTTAGTTGAGTTTTTTTTTTCAAGGTTTCTGAATCTCAGTGAGGGCCCCCAACCCCGGTGCCAGAAAACCAGAAATCAGTCAGAATGCAACCAAGGATATTAATGGAAAAAGTGCATAAGGTGGTGGGGTTAGGGAGGATGGCGGGTCAATTCGCATTCATCACCTTGGAGTTGGGAAAAGGGGCCCTCATGGTGGAAAGTAGATATCGAGTCGCCTCTGTTTACTCTCGGTACATCCTGATGACTATCACCTGTTGGGTTTCTTAGTTGGGTGGGAGCACTACTATGATAAGTGCATGCCAATGAGGTGCTCAATATCATGTGCATACTTTGAGGCTTTCAGTACATTCTTTGAATGGTTAACAAAGAGGGAGTGTAAGGGTGCACGAGTACTACATTACTTGGTTGACTTTCTATTTCTGGGGAGAAAGGGCACAGACCAATGTGGAAGGGCATTGGGGGCATTCCAGAGAATAGCAAAAACATTGGGGGTCCAAATGGCCCACAGAAAAAAACAGAGGGCCCTACAACAGTTGAATTTCGCACTAGGGATCATCCCAATGGAGAGACCATTCTCATGGGCACTTGCTGGAGCTATGTCGGGATTGACAAAAGCACATCACCATACTAAACGGGATACAACTATGGAAATATTGCTGGCTGAGGTAATAGACAATACACGGTTGGGGATGTACACAGATGCAGCAGGCAGTGTAGGGTTTTGAGCTACACTAGGGAAGAAATGGTGTGGCCAGCGTTGGCCAACCGGTCGGGCAGACAGCAGATTAAGAAAGAACATCACATTTCTGGAACTATTCCCAATAGTGGTGGAATTGATTATATGGGGGAAGGATCTGAGGGGTAGAGATGTAATATTCTGGTCAGATAGCATGTCAGTGGTATGTTCTATTAACAAGCAAAGAGCGGCCTGCCCAATGGTGCTCTGGCTACTAAAAAAGTTGGTGCTGTTGTGTCTTTGTGGGAGCGTACACTTTCAGGCTAGACATGTACCTGGTGTGAATAACAATGCGGCTGATGCTTTATCCCATTTTAAACTACAGGATTTCCAGAGGTACCTACCAAAGGCAGTCCCAGTGATGACCCCTTTTCTCGAGATACTTTGCGTCAATATCAAGAATAACTAAGAAGGCCTACGTGCAAACAAGGAATTCAGAGCATTCTGTCAGGCACAGGGCTGCTCTGACATTTTTCATAGGGATGCTGTTATTAAATCTTGGGACAGCTACAGGCTGAAGGAAGGTCCGGGGGAGTGGCTAGGGCAAAAATGGCCCCCATCGGGTTCTTCGCAGGGTTGCAGGGCAGCTCTCCCCCATTCGGGGATTTCGCAGGAAAGAAGGTACTAATCGGCTGGAGGCCGCCAGGGAACAGTCCTGGGGACAAAAGACACCTGCTGATTCCAAATAAATTGGCCATGATCATCAAAGGGCTGGAAGGGATATGTAGGAACGGGTGGGAAATTTCATTTTTTTAAGGCAGCCTTTCCAGCAGCATTTTTCTGGGGCTTTCAGAATTGGGGGATTGGTGAGAACCTCAACGTCGGATAATTCTAGGAGATTGGAGAGAGAGGACGTTTCCTTTGTGGAGAATTCTATGGTACAATTTTGGGTGAGGAGGTCAAAAACGGAGCTGGCGTGAAAGGAAGCTCTGGTGTCAATAACAGGACACACCAGGGCATAAATCCAGTTACATTGATGAGGGGTTTTCTGGGGCTCATGGGGGACAGGGGTGGCCTGCTATTCTTGCATGGGGACGGGTCATCTCTGTCCAGATTCTAATTAAGGAAGGTATTCCAGAAATCCCTTGAGGGGGCAGGGCTTGGGGGATTAGGGCTCGCCCCTCACTCCTTCAGAATTGGGGCGGCCACAACAGCAGCTGGGTATGGGTTCCAAGAGAAGGAAATAAAAGAAATGGGATGGTGGAAACCCCATGCATAAAAAGGGTACATAAGGCTGCATCTGTTATAAAAACACGCAAAGAGAGAAGGGAGCAGGAGCACGATGTATATAAAAATAAAAAAATAAATTAAAAAGTGTATATAAAACAGCATGCACCCAACATGCTGTTCTTTGTTATCATGTACAGATTCAGGATGGCGAGGCCCGTGGTATGGGTCGTGAGCCACTCATTTGTTCAGAGGATGGAGGAAAGGGTACTGCAGCAGCCAGGGTTGTTGGCCGGCATGTCAGGCTTTGCCATTCACTGGATCTATGCAGGGGTTTGCAGGTTTGCACAGTGAGCCCACTGGTCGAGGCACAGAGGATGAAGAGGGGGTTAGCGAATCCCAGACTGGTGGCAATGACTTGGTCGAATTGGGCGGGAGGGACCTTTTGGAAGGTTTACTATCTCCTTTTTCATGGTTCGGACAGTGTTGCCCGGGGGTCCTGTTGGCCTGGTCACAAATCATTCCAAGAATGGCCTTGAGGTGCCCCGGCCCAGTGCACCAATTGAACATTTATACCTGAAAACTTAACAATGAACTTGCCTGACTGGCGGCATGCCAGAGGTGGTTGAAGATCGTGAGGAATGGCCTGTTGAGTGGCCCCGGGTTGTGTCACCAGGATGGGGTACACCTTTAAAAGATGAAGATAGAACATTTGCTGCAAAACCTTTTGACCGTAATAAGAACAATGGTGCAGGAGGGATGGGGGGGTACACACGGACCAGTGGGTCCACACCCCTGTGGCAGGTGGGGGAAGACCATGTGAACACTGAGATCCCCTTCCGGGAGACTTCGGAGCTGAAGTAGTGCTGAGGGGAGTGAACAGCCCCGCCCATCAAAATAGGTGTACAACCACCAGAGGGTGCCAGCGGGGAGCTAAGGGGGGTGGGATCAGGGGCAGCTAAGGCCTGTAACAAAGGGGCTGCCTCCTGGTATTACCCTCCCAAGGGCATGGTTGGGAGGGGATAGAGCCTCACCACCATGCGCCCCATGAGGGGTTGGAGTCATGCTCCATCTGGACCATGTGGTCAGAAAATTGTAGTGTTTTTAGGATTAAATTTATATATTGGTTGAGAATGTCACATTTTGGATGTTTGTTTTAACGTGCAATAAAATGGGGCAGGAATGGCATCCACAAATAGTGTATTGGCTATTCACTTCTAACCTGGTACTGCCCTCCAGCTGAACCCACAAAGGCAAAACACACACCATATGGAGGATGCCGGGATGGGCGGGTCGGGAGGGCTTGTTGTGGGGCGGGGGAGTGGTCTGGCGGATGCCAGAAAAAAATAGATTCTGGGCTGTGGGACAGCATATTTTTGCAGGCTCGATTCGGTCGGGCGGGGGGGGGGGCGCATGGCAGCGGCAGGATCACAGCATAAGGTGGAGGCCAGTGGGGGAGGAGTGCACAGTACATACACTACCTCGCACTGCTGGAAGAGATCCTCGCCGCCGTGCTCCTGCCAACCTGGACCAAGCTGCCCTGCAAGTTGGGACCGCTGCTTCTTCCCATCCCACTCACCCTTTGAGTCAGAGGTAAGGCAGGGTATGATAGGTGGGGGAGGACCATGCGAACACTGAGATCCCATCCGGGGGCTGCAGAGCTGGAATAGTGCTGGGGGGAGTGCACAGCCCCTTTCCCCCATTGAAAAAGATGCACAGCCACCGGAACGTCCTGGTATGGGAGAAAAGGAGGGGATGGGATAAGGGGCCAGCTAGAGCCAGTGATGAAGGGGCTGCCTCCTGGTATCACCCCCTGCCCCAAAGGCATAGTTGGGAGGGGATAGGGTATGACCACCATGAACCCCATGAGGGGTTGGAGTCATGGTCTACCTGGACCACGTGGCCAGAAAATGGTATTGTGTTTTTAGGATGAAATGTATATATTGGTTCAGTGTCACATTTTGGAGTGTTTCTTTTAACATGCAATAAAATGTGGCTGGAATGGCGTCCACAGATAGTGTCTGGACTATTCACTCCTAACCTGGTACTGCCCCCCCTGCCAAGCCAACCACTTTGCCCTATGTAAACTGCATTTCAATGGGAGCAACTAGGCACTGGTGGTAGGGAGGAGACTTTTAACAGGGCCTTTAGCCCTTAAAACATTTAAATGGGAATGATGAGAAATGGAAAGGGTGCATAGTGCAGCATTCCCTTGCTTCTCATTTCATCTCTAAAACTCAGGACAGCCTGTCCTCTCTCTCTTCCTCCGCCCCTCTACTCCCTGCTCTTCCTCTGGCCCTTCCTCGGCTACCTCCCCTCCCTCCCTCTCTGCCTTTCCCCTGTTCTTCCCAGACAAGGTTTCTAGACAAGTCCGATCTATGAAAGTCTCATCAAAACGGGTTCATCCCTGTTCCTCCAAAACAATCAAGGACCACATTGACTCCCTGGCTCCTGCCCTGGCCGACTTCTGCAACCACTCCTTTGCCACTGATGTCTTCCCTCCCCCCTGAAGCATTCCATTGTGGACACTCTTATTAAGAAACCCTCTGCCGACCCGTCCTGCTGGCTAACTATCGCCCAATCTCCATCACTCCTTTCCTGGGCAAACTCCTGTAAAATATGACCATCTCCCAGCTTAATCTTCAGACTGAATCTGTTGGTTGTCTTCATGACCATCAGTCTGACTTCAGAGCTGACAGAAGCATGGAAACTGCTCTCCTGAACATCCATGAAGACCTGCTCTCCAACCTTGATTCCAACACCCCCTGTGGTCCTCATCTTACTTGATCTCTCTTCTGCCTTTGATACGGTCAACCATGCCATCCTGCTCAACTGTCTCTGTGATAACCTGGGTATCACAGGTCAGGCCCTGGCTGACTTCTTTCCTCTCTGATCGTCCATCCCAGGTCCAACTTGGGTCCTTCCTCTCCTCTATCTCTACCTGTGGTGTGTTCCCCAGGGGTCTAACCTCTCTCCCTGGCTGTTCAACCAATGCCTGGTACTTCTTACCCAGCGCATTGCCGCTCTCTGCCCTAACTTTCAGTTCATTTTCAGGGTACCTTCAGCCACCTCTTCTCCTTCTCTTATCTCTGACTGTCTGTCTACTATCCTGGAGTGGTGTGCCTCCAATGATCATGGCCTTAATGCCAGTAAGACTGTGATTCTCCTCATCGGCACACCCACTCCCTCCTTTCCTGTCACTCTCTGGCCGACCTCTCTTGGCCCTCTTCCTGCTCCCACCTGCGGGGCTAAAAACCTTGGGGCCATCTTTGACTCCACTCTCTCCTTCTCTCTTCACATCTCTGATCTCTCTAAGAAGTCACAGTACCAGCTACACCTTCTCAGAGGTATTCTTCCTTTCCTCTCTTTCCCCCAGAAGCCTACGGGCTGCAGAGCTCCTGTTCTTTCTAGACTGGACTACTGCAACAGCCTCTTTCTAAATCACCCTGCTTCTACTCTCCGCCCCCTGCATCTTATCCAGAACAGGATTGCAAGACTTGTCCTTGGCCTCAAGCCCAGGGATCGTATCTGTCCAGGACTGAAATCTCTGCACTGGCTCCCATTGGCTGCAAGGATTCAGTTCAAAACCCTCTGCATTATCCACAAGGACCTCTGGGGCCTCAATACCTTCAACTCTCTCTCCCAAAATATCTTCCTTCTCGAGCTCTTCGAACATCCACCTCCAACTCACTCAGGGTCAGTCATTTCTCCAAGCAGTGGAGTAACTTTGCTGAAAATGTTGGGTGGGATATGACATCTGAAGAAAAGGTGCCCCAGCCAAATGAATGGGGACAAAATGGTGTGCCATGAAAGTATGGGGGGGACGAACACCCCTTCCCCCCCCTAAAATTACGCTCATGTCTCCAAGCAACGAGTTGGTGGTAGATCTTTTTCTTCGGCTGGGTCCTTCCTCTGGAACAGCCTCCCTGACTCCCTGAAACTTGAGGAGAACCTCCTCTTGTTCCGAAAGCACCTCAAAACCTTCCTCTTTGCTTCTGCTTTCTCTCCTCCTCTCCCCTGCTGAACTCCTGGCTGAAACTGAAACTGCACTGGTTACCTGGCCACCCTCTGATCTCGGGCCCAGGTCCCCTCACCCGCCAGTTGCACACCTGCACTGCTTCCCTGGCAACCCCCACACTTGGAGACTATTTCTGTATCCCTTCAGTACCCAACCAGCACTTGACACCCGATGTCTGCACTTACCCTTGCACCTGCCACCAGCTGGTCACACTTTTATTTATTGCTGTTATATATTCTATTTATTTTTTGATTACCGATCCCATGCACTGTGCTGTCCCCCCTGCGCACTTCCCCCTTCCCCTGCACTTGCGCAATCTCAATGACCCCTGGCCTAGTAAGATCGTTGTCTCTGTCTTCCCTCTGTTCCCCCTCCCTTGCCTCGTTCCGCCTTGAAGCACTTGTGTATAGGCACGTTATAAATGCCATATCATAAAACTGTCAGTCTTTAAGTTGAGTCTTCCAAAGTTTGTTGCACATCCTGCAGCAGTTGAGAACATACGGAGCCCATGTCGCACGGATTGCATGAAAATTGCCCGACAGCCACTGTGTCCAGTTTCGCTGCTGCAGTAACTTTTCTTTAGTGCTCCAACCAGTTCTGATCCTCCTCTTGTGCGGGGGACAATGCTGTACCTCCCACCCATTGTCCCTCAACCCTCTCGTTTCTGTTGTGTGAAGGACCCCTCTGCTACCTCTGATCTCGCGCTAGGTACTGCTCTGTCTTCACCCCTCTGAACCCGCATCCCTCCGGCCTATCCCTTCCCCCCATAAGAATTCCCACCCCCTACACCCAATCTGAACCCTTAACTCTCGCAGCTCCCTCTTCCTGTCACTTTCCCATCCATGCACCAAAACCTATGTGGCGGTTCTTGACAGCCCGCGGTTCGCACAACACAACCTGTCAGGAATTGCCCATTCACAAGAAACCGGAAATGATCTGACACGTCACACGAAATGAGACAAATAACAATTTGCATGAGGGTCTTCGTAATTGGACTCAATTGAGCGAGGAACACATTTTCTAATGTTGCCCAGTAATCTGCACACTATTTGAAGGTGCACAACATTTTCCGATGTTTGAGGATAACCTTTGGAGAAAACACACGAATTGCAAAGAAACTGAAAGTGGGTGCACCGTGCATTGGCGTTCTTGCAGATTCCTGGTGTGCACTTTTCAAAAGCGGTTGATAGGGTGCGGGAAGGCCCAGGAGACGTCTATCGGCCAATAGGCCATTTCGCCCAATTATTCTTCCCTGAAATTCGAGGCCAATTCATTTGAAACGAAATGTTTTTGTCATTTTTGTTAGAAAAACTCAGTTGTGACATTAGAGAAATATATATCATGAGCAAACCCGCTTTCCCGAAGGCACAAGTTACCTTTTGCTTATGTTTAAGTTGCGATATGTTTCACCGAAATTCAATTAGGAGCAACTTCTTTCATAAAGCAACCCAGGCTTTTGGGGAAAGCATCATGCAGGTTATAATAGTAAATGAACTGCACCACTTCAAGTGGTTCCTGTGCAACTTCTGGACTTTAAGAGTGACCAGCTCATTATTCCATTGCTTCAATGTCAGAAGATCCTGCAGAGGTCATTGCCTTGCCCAAGGTAGTGCTAAAAAAGAAGTGCCCTATCAGGAAGTCCTTAGACGTTATACAGAAACCCCCATCATGTGACGCGTTCCTGCATTGGTTTGACTCTTTCTTGCATCCAATGTAACGTATTGGCTCTTGAAGAGCGTCATCTTGGCATTCAAAATCACATTCGGTTTTCTTGCGTTGTCTCCTGGTGTGGCCTTTGAAAACGGCCCCAACTCTAAAGTCAGTGGCCATCACTGGCGCTGTTATCAGAAAATCAATGATTCCCAACTCTAAAGTCAGTAGCCATCACTGGCGATCTTATCAGAAAATCAATGATTCCCAACTCTAAAGTCAGTAGCCATCACCAGCACTCTTATCAGAGAATCAATGATTCCCAACTCTCAAGTCAGTAGCCATCAGTAGCCATCACTGGCACTCTTATCAGAGAATCAATGATTCCAAACTCTAAAGTCAGTAGCCATCAGTAGCCATCACTGGCTCTCTTATCAGAGAATCAATGATTCCCAACTCTAAAGTCAGTAGCCATCACTGGCGCTCTTATCAGAAAATCAGTGATTCCCAACTCTAAAGTCAGTAGCCATAACTTGCGCTCTTATCAGAGAATCATTGATTCCCAACTCTAAAGTCAGCAGCCATCATTGGCGCTCTTATCAGAGAATCATTGATTCCCAACTCTAAAGTCAGTAGCCATCACTGGCGCTCTTATCAGAGAATCATTGATTCCCAACTCTAAAGTCAGTAGCCATCACTGGCGCTCTTATCAGAGAATCATTGATTCCCAACTCTAAAGTCAGTAGCCATCACTGGCGCTCTTATCAGAGAATCATTGATTCCCAACTCTAAAGTCAGTAGCCATCACTGGCTCTTTATCAGAAAATCAGTGATTCCTAACTCTAAAGTCAGTAGCCATCACTGGCGCTCTTAATGATTCCCAACTCTAAAGTCAGTAGCCATCACTGGCACTCTTATCAGAGAATCATTGATTCCCAACTCTAAAGTCAGTAGCCATCATTGGCGCTCTTATCAGAAAATCAGTGATTCCCAACTCTAAAGTCAGCAGCCATCACTGGCGCTCATATCAGAGAATCATTGATTCCCAACTCTAAAGTCAGCAGCCATCACTGGCGCTCTTATCAGAGAATCATTGATTCCCAACTCTAAAGTCAGCAGCCATCACTGGCGCTCTTATCAGAGAATCATTGATTCCCAACTCTAAAGTCAGTAGCCATCACTGGCGCTCTTATCAGAGAATCAGTGATTCCCAACTCTAAAGTCAGTAGCCATCACTGGCGCCCTTAATGATTCCCAACTCTAAAGTCAGTAGCCATCACTGGCACTCTTATCAGAGAATCATTGATTCCCAACTCTAAAGTCAGTAGCCATCATTGGCACTCTTATCAGAGAATCAGTGATTCCATGTTCTCTTTATTTCAGCAGGAAGTCAGAAACTGGTTGCAGGAATGAGAAAGACTGACGGCAGCAGACATTTCCAAAGACTTGGGATTTGCTAGTTACACTTTCACTAAACAGTATCTCATAGTACGTGACCGACTCCAGGGGCAATCCATACTCTTCCCTGCTTCATGAGGGAGTGAGATTGCTGCTTCTATAGTCCTTCTCATGCCAGCTGGAGAAGGACATCATTGACACCCACTGTTTGATACAGCACAGCGAATATGGCTGTCTAGGATATTTTGTGGCATGTCATTCAAGAGACTGAGGCTGACTGAGTACAAGGGAGCAGGTGGTTTAAGAGAGGGGTGCTGAGGGGCGTGGCTGTAGCCCGTGTATGGAATTTAGATGCCAGGGGGAGTTGGGTGGTAAATGAGAGTGATGTAAGTTTTAGCCCGCAGCTATAGTCCAAAGGGGTGGAGTGCATGGCCTTTCCACATTGTTTGCAGGGTTGGGAAGAGGCATAGTTACACGTGGAGCTCAGTAGCGCATAATGGTTTGGTACCATAGTGAAATAATTCACTTTAATTCTTTTTTGGGTGAACTAAAGCCCACTATTATTATTAAGGGCTATTGGACGAATGAATTACCGAATGACAAAAGTATCCACAACTCCTGGTCCTGGCTGATTATTACTATCAGCCGACCTTTCCCACGGGGAAGCAGAAGCTGCTATTGATTTTCAATTTCTTTTATTTCTAAGCTATATTTATTTATTTTTATTTATTTTGTCATTTGTATAGCGCACCGAAACCGGGGGCATCTGGGCGCTGGCTTACATGGGTGCAGTGCTTGCCCTAGTTTGCAAGAGGTTACAGTTATAAGTAGTACATTAGTTACAGGTAATGGTTACAGTGGTTCAGAGATTAAGTGGAGAGTATAAATTATATAGCTAGATGTCTAACAGGTAAAGGTTACACTGGTTCAAACATAAGTGTTACGTGCATGTTATATTTATTTATTTAGTCATTTAATATTATCTTTATTTTACTGGCCAGCCGGTGTAGGGTGAATTGTGTAATCCTATGTGCTGGACAACTGTACTCATGCATTGTGATGCTGGAAATGCATTGGAGGGACAGGGCCTCCTTGTCCTTGTCCTGTAGTCCTTTGACATTTGTGATCTGGATTGTTTTCTGCCCAGGCGTCCATATGGGACTCTTGGCAGTGCAGCTCTTCCTGTTTTTGGTTTGGTGTACAGACCCATGGGATACCCTTATGGCACCCATGGGTGGGGGTACAACCCTGTGCCCCTAGTGTATGTTTTTGGGCACCTGTGTGTGGCCCACAGAGCGGGGTATGGGCTGGTGGCAGCTCCATGCTGAATTTGACAGGTGCTCTGAGTATCCTCCATTTTGGGATATCCAGGCCCTGCCATTGGAATCAGTTGATTCCTGATAGGAAGCAAGATGGCCCCTGTGGCCTCTTACTTCCTATTGCCTGTTACCTTGTTTTCCCGAAGTCCTGGGAAGCCCTGAATTCCGGGCCTTCCCCTGATTGGCTGTTGGGTGGAAGTTCCATATATGGTGTTGTTGTGAAGTCCAGGCCAGACTGGCTGGAGCCTTCCCAGTGAGTGTATGTTGTGGGTCACCCTTTCATACCCAATCATGCCAGTAATATACATTACTGGCATGATTGGGTGGGTATTTGTGAGAAAAGCTTTCGTTTTGTAAGAAATAAGTTCATCATTCTCTGCCTCGTCCAATGTAGCTATCGTAGACAACCAATGTCATTTACGGGATAAAATGCCCCGGTGGTCTGTTCTACGTGGGTCTTACTGGAAGAAAGGCAAAAATTAGATGGGGAGAACATAAATCAAACATCAGACAATCCTCACCAAGATCCCCGGTAGCCACGCACTTTAAAGAATACAATCACACAGTCGCACAGATTACGTTTATCATCTTAGAACATGTGAACTTGTCTAGACGAGGTGGTGACCTCACCAAATTGTTACAACAGAAATAATTATATTGGATAGACAAACTCGATTCAATGTACCCCAGGGGTATGAATTTAGATTGGGACTTGACCTGTTACTTATAGAAAATGTAAATTCTGGAACAACAGAGTAATGTGAAATGACTCACTTAATATGTCAATGAAGGACTAAATATGCCTGTTGGAAATCTATTGTATCTAATTGGTCAAGTATAAGAGCAATGTTGACATTTAGCGCTGAAGGTAGATCCACTCTGAAATCTGTTTAAATCTACTGATACAATTGTAAAGTTTGTTCATACAGGTTACTGTTGTGGCGAAATCATGAGATTGTAAAAAATGGGAATTTATCTGTTTCTGATGCATTCACAGGTTAGACTTTCTTTATGACATAAATCATGTTCAACTATAATATCATAAATGTCTGAGGTGTATTCCAAGGTATATGTGAATTAACACACGGTTTCCACCGATTATGAATAATCATTATATTCTTAAAACGGTACAGTTCCCTCTTTTTTTTAGCTTAATAGAATGGAAACATACTTTTAAGCAGAGCATTACCACTTTGGAGTAATATGATCTAAATAGGACACCCTCAAGGAATGTTTTCTTTACCCTCGGTATGGGCCACTGACCACGTGGAATAGCTTTATACTCATCCAAGATGGTGGGTAGTAATGACCGCAATCCCGAATCGGAATAGACGCAGGTAAACAGGAAGTAAATCATATTACCCCGGAAGTACCATCGTGTACTTCACTTGGGTAAAGAAACACACAGTGTATTTTTCAAGCGACCGCAAGTTTTGTCGCATGCCCAGGAGAGTAACTATTAAAAGTGAGAGGAGCTCTTACAGCACGGAACACCAAGTAGACAGAGGAGTATGCACAGCCTGAAAGAGAGGATTTAAATCAAGCGCGAGTGTTAAAGGTGGCATTTCTTTGATGCATAACACGCGACCTAATGAGGAAAGGTAAGGGGATACTCAGAGACGCATTCCATGGCAGAATATAGTTGCACATTTGAACGAAATAATGTTGCTAAATCAAAACGTTTATTGTTTATGTCAGGTGCAGTCGGGTAATGGAGAGAGATACACATCACATTGCCTCGTATAAACAATAGTGAAATTAGAGCTATTGATCCACAACGGGCGAAAGGGACTCACCCCGGAACCCTCTACAATCTGATTCTCCTGGTATGAATTTAACTCCCTTGATGTTGATAAAAAAATAGATACTTGGGTAACATCTTAATGGCATATGAAAGGAGATCTATGCATCTCATTTCAGATATTTAGGCGAACAGGAGTCTGGTCAAACCAATACATTCAGAGCTGACAAAGACACAAACTCAAGTGAGTACAGAATTTCAATAAGTACAGATTAGAACCATCTAAATAGTAGGGGTTTGTAGTGGGACCCAACGCATATTTTTCTGCCTGTTCCCACACAAACTCCATGTTTGATACACTGAAGTAAATTAGTATAGAGCTAATACAAATATGTCTCTTTACAGGTCTCTGAAAAAGACAAAGCTACATATAAGAACACAGAGTGGCCTACTAGAGCCACAGGTTGGCACATAGTTACAGCTGATGGACACAACTGAGTTTTCTTTTTGGAACCAGAAAAATGTGGACTAAGAATGATGAATTAATTTACAAATGCACCATTGTGATTACTAGTGTATAGAAAATATTGATTCCAAACAATCTTTAGGTGAAGAAGGGCAACGTTAGGCCCGAAACGCGTAGTAAAAGATAGGTACACAACACAGCAACCTATCAGATTATTTGGACAAAAAGTGGAGAAGGGGTGTTTTGACCCAAGTGTATTAATTTATCTGTGACAACAAACAGAGAAAGAAATATTGTTTGGTGTTTCCAATCGTTTTCTTCACTTGAAAATTTCAGAAAAGATACATGAAATGTTTAAATAAAGTGGCACTACCTTATTTACTGTTTACGGTACAAATTGTTTTATGAAGATAAAAGGAGCCTATATACTGATGTGTATGAATGTATACTATGCAAACTTGTATAACATGAAAAACTAATATAAATGAATTTGAGTAAAATTGATGATTTATTTGTTTAATTGAAATTTATAACTTGAGAGTTATTGTGTGTGCCCGTGGTTGTATCTTGTTTTTTCAAGGTACCTATTTTTTGCACAATGACTGAGACAGCCCTGCCCGAAAGTGGTATGAATGCAGTGTTTAGTGTTGAATGGCTGGGTACTTGTCCCAATACACATTCCTTGTTGTGAGTGTCTGAGAGGGAGAAGTATGGCCTGAATGCACTGTATGCCTGATTGGCTGACTGCATGAATGCCCTTCTGTATGATTGGCTGCTGTGTGTGACCCAGCAGTGTGGATGAGAGACAGAATAGTATATCTGGGGACCTCTCACTAATGGAAAGTGTTCAGAAGCTGAAGAGAAACTGGAGTTGAAACTGAAGCTTAACCTTGAAGCCCTGATGGAAGAGAAGTCTTGATGCTGCTCTACTCCATCAATCCGAAAGCTGCTGTGTCTCCAAGGACTGACCCAGAGAGGACCTGGTAAGGCGCCCTCTTCCCGAGCTACGAGGGACTATCTTGCACCAGCTGATCTTTGCCAAAGCTCCCTGGTAGACAGACCTACGACAGGCTGCCGACCGGAGACGGGGACCGTCGCGGAATCACAAGGAGAAACGCCCGGAAACTGTTGTCCATCATCGTCGACGACCACCGTCACCGACCAGAGCCGCCGTGCTCCCTTTGCCTAAGTAACATTTCATCCAAGGATGCTCTCGCCTGCACTGTCAACTGCTTTGTCCCGCTGGAGAAAGTCTAGGCTGCCGACGTGCCGAGGAGCATCTGCTGGTGGGATTCCTGCCACCTGATGACCGCAGAGACACCGGATGACGCAACGCCCTTGCTGGGCTATAGTTCTTCACAATCTCTTTTCGGTCCTGAACTATCGTCATCGAGGTGCCGAGCACGCCTCTTCGTTGCAGGAGCCCAACTCTCTGTCATCGCAGAGCAGCGCTAGGAACAGAGCTGCTGCCTCGCCGTCATCGTTCACCCCTTTTTCCTCGTGGGATCTCGACGATCCGTGGCTCCTGCCTTAAAGGGAGCCGCTCAAGAAGGATACGATATATCTTTATTTACAGGTTGCCCAGGTGGGGGGATCTCCACACAGAATTTTGCCTAGTTGGTAGGGATCAATATTCTGCCAATTGTTCTAACCAACTGCTTTCCTCCTATATCTATTGTTGGTTACTTTTATTCCTTGATCTGTGTGACATTTGACCAGAGTATAGTTGATGCACTTTAATAAGATCTGATAATAATTATGGTACCACTTTAGAACTGTCTATATTTGCCATTGTAGATTTTCTGAGCACAAAGTGAGTTATAACTAATACAGTGTGTGGACATTCCTTTGTGGGGCTTAGAACCAGCCTGCATCACCTCCTGAGAAGCTAAGCCTTGATTGCTCGTCTATTGCTACCTTATAGAGAATCTTGTTTGGGGTCCTCTGTGCCTCTGTGCCTCTCCTCTACCATATAGAGAGAAGAAGTATGCGGTGTGTGGCACAGTGTGTCTGGTGGAGTCAGGAGGCAGACCGCTGTGCATTTTTTCCCGTGATTCTGACTACTGTGGTAGTCCTTCTTCAGCTTCTACAACTGCTGCTGCTGGGAACTTTGAACTTTTTCATAAAAGCACCGCGCAGGCGCGGAGCGCAGCACGGTGTGTGGCACAGTGTGTCTGGTGTCCGGTGTCCGGAGACGGTGACGGAAGACGGAGGCCAAGAAGACAGGAGGTGAGAAGAGTCCCCAAGGCTACCCCAAGGCTACCTTTCATAACCCCTCCCCGTTCATTCCCCCCCTGTGTTTTCCTGTGTTCTCCCGACCTCCCTCCCCCGGCCCCCCTCCTTCCTCCCTCCTCCCTTTTTCCCCCGTTCTCCCCATCTCTGATCCCTCACCTCCTGCAGTTACCAGCCAACTCCATACTCGTACATACATTCACAAACCCCACGGATTGTTGCTGAAAACTAAACTTCCATACCGATACGGCTGGCGCTCTCGGTGTAAACGGCATGACGGCGCCGGCATCTCCAACCGAAGCGGACCCGGGCCGCTGGATGCGCAGCAAAAAATCTCAGCCTGAACTGGCCAGGAGAAAGCCGGGCTCGCGCTTTAACAGCACTGAAGCCGATGCCAACATAAGCCTGCCCTCTCTTCCCTCCCAGGACTTCGGAATGACGAGTGAGGGCAGCCTGATCCACGCAACCTCCTGCCCCCTTCAAGGCTCAGGGGAACGCACGGCTCCAAACGCCCCAAACGCCATGCAGCCGTCAAAACAGTTTGAGACGGAAGGGGAAACGGAAGGGGAAAAACAGAAAAAAGCATCCAACTTTTCCAGCACTCCAGAACGAACAATGTCTCCTTCTATCACCCCTCAAACCCCCTGCCAGCTCACCGTTTCGACGAGCGACATCCTGCCTGAGGCCGTCTGAGGACGGCCTCGACAGGGGTCCGCTTGGCAGGGGGAGCTTGAGGTGGAAGAGTCCATCGACCAGAGGCCCCAGCAGTGGCAGCCTCATTCCACACTGCCGGGAAAGCAAGTGGCCGTAGTGGAAAAGTATGGTGGTGAGGCAGGGAAACAAACATCAAGGTCTGAAAAGGGCCTGGCATCTACAGCCACAGCCACAATCCATAATAACAACCCTATTCAAGATGCACTGATTACCGGCCGGGAAAAGACACTGGCATTGACCGAGTCTAGCCTTATCAAACCTGGCCCTAAAGCAACAAAAGACGTGGCGGACATGCACGAGAAGGGAAATAATGATGACTCGGTCTTCGAAGCATCAGAAGGACCGAACATTTCCGTCTCTATCCAAGCATCTCCCACTGAAATAACAAAGTCCGGCAAACCAACCATAAGATACCGACGACCAAAGAGTCAGGAACTCAATGAAAATCTACGTGCAAAAAACTCCAAAGCCATGGAACTCGACACATCACTATCAATCCATGAATCCATCTCATCCCCTGAGTCATGCTCTGCCCAGGAGGGGGGAGATAAACAAACTAAAGAAGTCGCCACAAGACCAAAAATCTTCAAAAAAACTACGAAAGATAAAGCGAAAGGAAAGGCCACAGACGGGAAGGCCTTTGCAAAAAAAGTTTGGAAAGCTGGCCCAAAAGCTTCAGGAGGCGCAAAGGGTTTATCAGCACCACTGCTATCGGCCTCCCTGAAGGATTACTTTATAAAGCATAGTAAGAGGAAACTGTGTTCTGACCACGAGATGTCAGACGCTGAAATATTGGAGGCGATAAAAGAACCACCTCCAGTGAACAAAGCCCGCAAAACGGATCCAAACCAGGGAAACCCAGCGCCCAGAATTAAATGGCATGCATGCAACCCACCCATTGTGGACAGGGATTCGGAAGGTGCAAGGGCTGTGCCCCGCCTGGCTAGCATCCTTCACAAACCTACACCACTATCAGAAATTTCAAAGCTGACATCACCTCTGAAATTAACAGAAGGGCCGAACATGGAAGAAATCAGCTCTGTCCCCTATCCTCTAGACGAACCATTGCTAACACCAAGACCCCAAGATCGTAATCACTCGCAGAAGGGTCCTACGAACAGCACCCAGATCACAGAGTCCGGGAAAGAACGAACTGCTCAACCACAGGACTTAGTGCTGGACATAGTACGAGCATAAAGGCTCGGGACAGACCTAAAGTCAGAACAAGACTTTCGCAGGGGGAAGACCAAGATGCTGGGTCCTGCCCACACATGCAGACAAACAGTAACAGAACCCGGGCTGAAACATCAGCAAACGCCCAAGAGACCTTAATAACTATAGAAAAAAACCTTTCGGAGAGACTGCTTCAGCATCAAAATGAAAGAGGTCTATACACCCCGAACAAACTGAGAAGGCAAAGCGACATTTCAAGATTATCTGATAAAGAAACACCATCATCAAAAAAAAAAAAACGACCTCCTATCCATCATGTCGTCCCTTACTATAGCACTAAATCCCTTTAGTAAGCTATATGAATCGATCCACGAGGCACTAAAGGACAACACATCGATGATTATCTCACTAAAGGACAAACTAACGTTCATAGAAGGCTACGTAACGGCTCTTGAACAGAATTAAAAAAATATGCAACTGACTCTCGAAGACAGAATACTAAACCTGGGGAAAGAACTGTCAAACATCAATCCACGAGTACAGTATACTAACATATTGACCAATAGAAGTACCCAGACGGAAGATGCCGTTCAAAAAAAGAAGGATATAGCTCCGATCTTCGCAAAATGACTGGTTAAATTGCCAGTATCTCGGCCTGGCGCTAAACGAATCTCAAAAAACTCAACCAGTACCAAAAATTCGTCAGAAGGTCCGCTACTGTGCATCCCTATAAAGGGACCACTAGACCATTCAGCCAGAGCAGCAACTAGTTCCCAAACAGGGTGTGAAAACCCCCCAGATACCAGGCCTTCCAAAGTAAGGGAAAACAAAGGAAGCAGTGGCCTAGACAAGACCAGTACCCTGAAAGAGCAAGATCTGTCCGATGCCTCTCAAAGGCTCCCTGTCTTAAGCCCCGGTCTAGATTCTTCAAACTGCTCTCAGACCTCGGATTGTGTCGAAATGATCACGGCAATTACAGAACCCGAAATAGAAGAAGCAAGGCAGATAACGACAGGTGCCCGGAAGAAAGTGGATCAGTGGGTCAGCCTCCACCTCCGAAAGAATCCAACAAATCCAACGAAGACCAAGGAGGGACAAGCCGACCCTGCTCGAACACGCCCAGTACCGGATTGGAAGCCATAGAAGCTTTAAAAAAAAATAAAGAAAAGAACCACTCTCAGAACAGAGAACCTGAGAGGCATCCATGGCAGACGCAAAAACAAGACCGAAGAAAACACCGGAGGTACTCATATAAAGAAGATCTCAGACGCATAAAACCCACAGCAAAAAAAGACTTAAAACTTACTGAAACGACCCTTTTCAAGCTGGAGCAAACTTCGGCCAGAGACAGCTACATGGTATTGAATAGAAGAACTGTTGTAAAGATAACGGCGAAAGTAGGAAAATTACGACATCTATCAACCAATGACCTGGTCTTGGTGGAACCATACCACAGGGATCACAGAGCTAAAGCATATCTACATGTAAGATCAAATGCCCTAAAAGAATGGCCTTTAGAAATATCAAAAGATCTACAACGCCTGGGCCTGAAATTAGAAAAACTCCGGACTGGGATAAAAGAGCGAGAAGAGGGGGAAAGGACCGAACGGAAGTTCTCAGCAAAACATGATGTCGAGGCGAAAGCACCCCCCTCCACAGGGGAAAACAGAAGACGAGATGTAGCGCCGGAACGTGGAAACGAAGCGAGGGATAAGCAAAACGACTACCGTCCTAAAGGACTTAAAACGCATCACATGACATCTAATTACTCCAGACGCCGAGAGGGAAGTCCTAAGACCTACCGCTTAAGGAATGAACAGGTTGTGCAGTCTAATCTAGCCCTAACGCCAGCGACGTCATCAAAACCTTGGAAATGGATCTCTGACACCTTTGGTCGTATCAAAAAGGACTAGCAGTCAACCCATGACGCCATCATTTCGAAGAACCTTACACCTAGTGCGGACCAACGGTGGAAAGAAACCGTATTACAGATGGCGTCATGGAACACAAGAGGTTATATTCACTTAACCAAACCCAGCGATACAAACTGGAACAAATTCGACTTAATCTGTTTCCAAGAAACATAGCTAGTAGATAAACCCTCTCTTGAGGGATTCACAATTGAAGTTTCCCCAGCTCAGAAGCCCATCGCGGGAAGGCCTTCAGCGGGACTGCTCACGGCAGTACGATTAGGGTCAGGAATCGAAATGAAAAGCAAAATCAGTGAGGAGTATGGTACGTTAACCATCCTGGCGCGATGGCACATCAAGATCAGGTGGGAAATGGGGAGTCTAGCTCTGATCTCGCCATAATAAACCTATATTGGAATCCTGATAAAACATCAACGAAAGATTTCTGTAAACAAGTGGCCAACTCCATCGATGAAATCAGAATTAATCATGATACCCCAACATCATCATCTGTGGGGACTTAAATGCAAAATGTGGAACACACTTGGAAGACAAGATGGTGCCCCCAGCCCTGAGAAAAACAGATGTTAGAGGCCAAGCATTGCTGTCCTTGATGAAGTCCAGGCAACTCCACAATGCCGCAACACTTCAAGATGGTGGCGTGCAAATCCCCACATGGGAAAGAGAGTCCTCAATCACTAATTTAGACTATATTTTCATCTCAGAAGGTCTAATCCCCTACTTTAAGGAATTTAAAGTAAAAAGAAGGACCGAAAGCGACCACAATCTCCTCCACTTATCTTGGAGAGGAGAAGTGAAAGACCGACTATCCTATCCCTTTGAGATAGGCACCAACAAGCAGCAAAACCGAATTCGCCTCACATCGGAAACCATCAACGAAGTAAAAAAAAACCTTTACAAAAAACCACTTAGCTCGTACAAAGGTTCAGAAGACCAACGGCCAGAATATCTTTCGCTATTGATACCGCATAAAGTGGACTTCGGTGGGAAAAATCGATAC
Source organism: Ambystoma mexicanum (assembly GCF_040938575.1). Taxonomy (NCBI): domain Eukaryota; kingdom Metazoa; phylum Chordata; class Amphibia; order Caudata; family Ambystomatidae; genus Ambystoma; species Ambystoma mexicanum. The sequence goes on along the minus strand of NC_090924.1, from coordinate 552,771,237 downwards.
AAACCCACACACATTCATATGTTCAATACAACACTGGTAGCCAAGCGCAAAGAAATCAGAAAACTGAAAAGACTAGCGACCAAAAGCATCAGTGAAGAATCCTGGAAAGCCTACCAAAGGGGGAAAGCAGTTTACAAAGCATGGCTCAAACAAGAACGTCAAAATTTATACCAGAACGACGCTGAGGCCATGCTCAAAATTGGGGCCTCCAAAAGCAGCCGTGACTTCTGGTCCCTATTAAAATCAATTAAGGGCCAGAATTCCTCGCAGATCCTCAGCGACGTCACAGAACAACAGTGGATCGCATACTTTACTGATCTCTACGCCTTACCACCTCACAATATCTCGCAGATGGTCCCACTACCACAACACAGAGGTCTAATAGATCCTTGGATCAACGTAGCTGTCTTGGAAGATATTTTGAGCGTAATCACACGCTTAAAAACCTCTAGGGCCCCAGGTCCCGATGGACTCACCAACTCTGATCTGAAGCAGCATCCCGGAGCCTGGGCGGGCTTGATCTGTGAGTTGTTCGACCAATGCCTAAAACAAAAGCAAATCCCGGAGACTTGGACGGAGGTGGTCCTCGTACCAATCTATAAAAAGGGGATCAGAACAGACCCGTCCAATCACAGACCTATAGTCTTACTGGACATTATTGGGAAAATATTTGCCTCACTGACACTCAACCACTTCAAAGAGTGGGCCAGGAAATCTCCGGCCCTTGATATTTTCCAGACAGGCTTCCAAAAAGGAGCGGGAACAGCAATAAACATCCTGATCCTGAATACCATCAAGGCAAGAGTGAAAGGTGGTGCCCTTGGAGTCCATATGGCCATGATTGACCTGTTGCAGGCCTTCGATACAGTGGACCGTGGTAGACTATGGTCGAAACTAGAAAAGTGGAACTGCCCAATCTCAATTCTTGGCCCAATCAAGGCCCTGCACAAGAAAACATCACTCAGAGTGCGTCTATGGCAACTGGGTACTTTATCCGATAAGATTACCACAGAAAGAGGTGTCAAGCAAGGCTGCCCGTTGGCTCCAGCACTCTTTATCACTTTTATTGGCGACTTCCAAGAAACAGAAGATCAGGTCCGAGCCTTCCCTCCAAAATTGGGAGAAGTGAAAATATCTAGGCTATGGTATGCGGACGATCTGATCCTGCTGGATCAAACGGCCATCGGACTCCAAAGACAGATTACCAACCTATCAGCTTACATGGATCTTAATAACCTAAAGATCAACTCAAAGAAAACCAAAATTATCTCTTTCTGCAAAACCACTAAGGAATTAAAGGCTGCACATTCATGGTATCTGAATAAAACCAAAATTGAATCAGTGAAAGAATTCAAATACCTTGGTGTCATGATTGACAATACTCTGAAAGGCAACTCTCTTCTGAATTCGCTGTGGGAAAAAATCCACAGTCTCACAGCTCAAACCCGGGCTGTGGATACGAACTTCGGAAAGTTTTCGTGGTCTCCAGCTCTCCAGTTTTACAAATCAAAGGTCATACCAGCGCTAACCTATAGAATGGCGGCAAACCTCTCCCTACCATCGGAAATTTGGACCAAGCTTGAAGGCTACCTCTGGAAGTCAGTCTTGGCGCTACCGAAATCTGCACCTATGCCAGCCATTCGACGGGACCTAGGTCTTCTGTCTATAGCCTCAGTAGTAATTCAAAGCGCAGTACAACTTTACAGAAAAATGTTGTCCCCCGGTTCACTGCCGATTTTCCAACTCATGAAAATTGAAATTACTAAAGGCACCTGCAAACCATTACTTGATTGGGAAAAAAAATACACGAAAAACTGGAAGAAGTGGCCTGTTCGAGTGAATCGCCCCTAAATAACCCTGGGAGAGTAAAAAAGAAACTAGAAGATCAGGATTGGATTAACACTAGTGAGAGGATCCTGCAATACAAATCCCTAGAGCATTTACCACCTACGCACAATCGACTGAGGATCCCTCTAAAATATTGTGAAAGATTCCCAGAGAAGAACCTGAGGAAGACCTTTATGAGAGCAAGACTGAATCTACTCAATACAAGGGAAATCCTAGCTTCAAGAGCACGTGTCCCCGACGCCCACTGTCGCCTATGTGAAGATCCAACTCAAGTTGAAACAATCTACCATCTTCTCATGTCATGCTCAGCTTTAACAACAGAAAGACAAAAATACTTGGCACCACTCACATCCAACGAAATCGCTCTGGATGAAGAAACTCGCTGGTATCGTCTAATTGCAGGAGATTCCTCCAGATGGTCCAGGATGACTGCTAAATTCCTGGATGTTGCCCTTAGAAGGGCCAACACTCCTGTCGCAAGTGCCCTCCATACGAACTTAGAATGAAGCGCCTTCAAGTCCGACAATGGCTCAGCACACGAGACCAAAGTGGTGTCCCAAGTTGGAAGATTGACTTTTGTAAAAACCAAGTGGTTAACACAAAATAAAAAATTAAAAAAAATTAAAAAAAAGAAGAAGTACAACCCCCCGCCCCCCAGTGTTTACATGCATGTGCCACAGCCTCAATTGTTTCTTAGATATAGACACACCCTTGAACTCAGATAACACGCTCTGATGCTGTGCATCATTTGGGCTATACATGATTGTGCTTTTATGAGGGAGGTTGACAACATAACCCATATGGGTTTGTCTTGAGGAAGGCTCAATTCAGAGTATCATTGCTTGGATAGGATTTTATTCTGCACTGCAACCCGCTCTATGTATGCATTCCTCTGATGCAAATTATATATTTTCAGATGTAAATTATGTATTCAATGGCACAAAATGGGTTTGATATAAGCTGGCAGGATAGCTTTGAAAGGTAAGCACTCGCCTCCGACACTAAGTTCAGCCTTTAGGACCAGGTCATCCTTCGGAGGTCCACAAGTAGAGTGCCAATAACTTAATAATAACACCTTGAAGCTGTAGCAATCAGGCAAGACGCACTACACATAAAAACATTATATTATGTGAAATGATTGTTCAGCCCCAGGATATGCTTGGAAACAGGAGCTAAGCAAGGACACTTCCGGCTGCGGTATTTGCCAGGCATGTTCCCCGGTGCTGCCTTCACCCCAGGCAGCTCCTTTCATGACAGCTGCTTCTGATGAAAAGCAGAACGCTTCTGATTGGTACATTGATTACATTTGTTCCTGCGGTCGAATAAAATGTTTCTGGCTACTCTGCCACATTTTATTGGATTGTAACACGAATTGCCCTTTCATGCGTGTTTCAATTGCACCTGATTAGGCAACACAGTTTAAAACAATTACTTTAAAATGCACCTTTCGGTCACATTTCTCAAATTTCTGAAAACGTGCTTGCATGGCCTAGAGACGCCCTTCTTCTCGCGTTGCCCGGACACCCAAACCAAGTATGTACACAAACATTTCATAACCTGAACAATGACAACAATATACATTGAGGGGGCCTGGGTGCAAAGACGTGCTATTTATTGAATCAGAGTCTGAATAGTCTCTAGTCTTTAATATTATTTTTTGATGAACTCCCCAGGATTAAGAGCCTTTTAAATGCATCATGTTGTGTAACATTTTGATATCATTAATATGATATATGACGCTTCATCATGGTGTGAAATAATCACAAGACCTGAACCGTAAATAAACCCAAAAATCTGCGCACCTTTCTGCAGCTATTATAAATGGCGGACCCTTGCATATTATATTTTACAAATTAAGCACTGGATGTGTGTCTGCAGAACTGTTCCATGAAGTATGATAGATACATCAGAATCATTTGAGAGTTGTTTTAATGACCCCACAATACTGTGTATATTGAAACAATGGGCCAAATGACCAGTTTGGTGGTAATTCAGCTGTAAATCTACTGAATTACCACCAAACTCGTTTACTGATACAACCACTTGATCCCGTGGGTTACCACGGGATTAAAAGTGTTGGTAATGCCCCATTTTTGTAGGGCATTGGACTTCTTGGGGATTTTTGGCCGATCTGCTGTTGGCGGATTTATCGTGTGGTAAATCTGCTGATTTCTGGAGGTAAAGGGGCAGAATCACTTTTTGACAAATGCAATGTTTCTACTGGATGACCTGTGAGGAATTCGACCATCCGCACAGGGAAAGTGCACTCGCCTGGGCTTTTTGATTTTTTGATAAATGAAAAGGAATGATGGGAGACCAACCTTCGAGGATTGTGTGAGCCCATTCCACACACAGTCCATCTACTTTCCGCACAAAACGCATAGTCACATGTACTCCGGAAAGACACAGCCTACAGGTGCCGTCTTCCCCTGTCATATTCAGCTGGAATGTGACAGCCCCTGGTACATCAAAGCATCTCAAGGAGGGGAAAGGCACACCTTTCTCCAGCATGGGCAGCCTATTTGAATATCAAAGGCCCCATGGATCTGCTTTCCTTTGTCCTCCGGTCAGTGCCAGTGCATACTAATGAGAGATAATTGAAACAAGCCTGAAGGGGCTTGGTTGCAGGAATAGACAACAGGAAAGGCGGAGCTAACACCCCTTTGGTATGCAATGTGTCAACTTGAAGCTAGTTCCCACCCCTCTGTATGAAAGGCAGTAAAATGCATGTCTGGGTCCACTATTTACAGTAAGCAAACCCCTGCAGAGCTGACCCCTTTCAGAGGGGAGAAGTATGTGGTCGGCGGGGAGACAGGAAATCTGCTCCCAGCACAGACTTCAAGGGACCCCTGCGCTTTAATCAAGAGTCACAGAGGGCTCAGTTAACCAGAGAGACACTTTGATCTACAACAGACAGGGAGATGGGTGGGACTTAGGTATATGTTGTCACCCTGTCCTGTTGCAGAGCACTCTGGTCCTGCCTCATGCATAACAGAAGATTGTTGGTGGGGACCCAGGATTGGTTCATTAAGGTCGGCTTAGCCTGCACCAATCACTGGGGCCCATTTGGCTTTAAAAGAGGGCTGAGCCCCTCAATTTGCAGATCATCTGAGACTTCAAAAGGAGTAAGAAGAAGGACTCATTTGGACCTGAGCTGAAGGTACAGTCTACCTTACATATTCCGCCAGTGAAAAAAGGCCAGGAGATCCAAGAACGAAGCACAAACCCTCCCGTAAACATCTCCCAGGGAACAGAGGGAGATACCGGACTCCGAGGATCCATCCAGCAGCTCCAGAACCGGTACCCAGCCAGCACAGAGCGTGCCCTGTGAGGTTCTACCAGTAAGCTTCCTATGTGGGAAGTGTCAGAGAGTATCTGAACTAAGGACAAGGCCGTTTGCTGCAATCACTCTCCTCAGATTTGGGCTGTCTGCCTTGAAAGGACATGAGCCCTGCGAAGAAACTAGGAGGAGTGCCACCGAAGCATCATCCAGCGTCCATCTTTTAAGGACATTTTCGAGACAGTTGAGTCCTTGAACCACATCATGCTGCACCGCTGACTGTTGTCACGCCGCAGTCACCAGAGCCGTCCAAGACACCTTGACCAGCATTCCAGATCCGCCAACCAGCACAGAGACAACAATTCTTGGCCCTGATCTGCTGCGCCGGACAGCCTGCAGATGTCCGTCCAGCCTTGCATGCCGAACTGCCTGCCGCCTTTTACCCGCAGCTGTCTCCCGTCACTAACTCTGACTCAAGGTCTGCAAAGCGCGCTGGAACCGCCGCAACGCTCTCGAGCACCAAGAACTTCTTCAGCACTAGGTACATTCTGTTTCTGCCCCCCTGGTCCTTCTCGGATTGCAATTGCAGCAACAAGAGGTCAAGTAAGGATGTTTCGGTTCCGTGACCAGGGCGGAAACCTGATTGCCGGAGACCAAGGAGGTTAATAGCTTACAGGAATTGTTGGACTTGCAGTGTTTACAGACACTATGAGTGCGAGACACTAACTACATTGAGTGTTCATTTGGTGGAGAATACAGGGATCACGCTTCGATGGCCCCAAACCCCCCGAGCCAACTGGCCTGTAGTAAATCCGGCTGGGAGAAAACAATACTTTGGTGGAAAAAGGGAAACAACTGCAAGATATAACAAAATCTTAACCACAAAGGAACTTTGTCCTTGGCGAAGCTCTGCCAATACTGCACAAAGAGACTAGATTTGAAGCCAACATACCTTGGAAGTGGCTTTCCGGGAAACACACTTGGCCTACAGAAATTTGACACCCTGCAAAGTTAAAGAAATTACCCCTTGAACATTGGACAACAGCCAATTCAACCAACTTGAATTCTTTTTGTATTAAGAATTGTTTGTTGTTTGTTATATATATGTCCTGATGAGGTGCACCAGATGGAAACTGTATAGGCCGTTCTGGTTGCCCGAAACTCGAGTCGACAACACCATAGAGCCCACTCCTCCTAGAGTTGGCTCTAACTTGGGTTTACATAGACAAAAAATGTGGTAATTGATATGTGTTCAAGAGCAACCACCTTGGAACATTTACCCTGTTTTTTATTCTTAAAATATTGTTAACTCGGCACTTTGAGCAATTAAGGTGCTAACCCAAATAGATGGGATGTTCTGAGTTACAGAACAGAACTATCAGGATTGCGATTTTTGCACAAGTACGAGTGGTGTTTTGTATGTATGGGGATGAAAGAGTATGTGAGGAATGATATGTGAGATGTGAGTTTTTTGTTGGTGTGATAAAATGTGTGCTTTGACGATTGGTTTTTCATAGATGTGATATTAATGTTATTTGATGTGTTTCTTTGCAAATGTTTTCCATTGTTATAGTTTGATCAAATAAATAAAATAAATGAATTCTGACATGCTGTCTTTTGTCTAGAACATACACCTCTTAAATAGTGTTATTGCTTTGAAAGGTATTATGTGGCGTTTTTACGCATGAATTGTACGAATCAACAATAGGAGGGTTTGTACTTATCTACGGATAATTGCAGCTTTGTATGCCTTCTCTGAAGGCCCCTAGATATGGTTACGACCCTTTGCCCCCTTGGTTCTGAAACCAAATTATCTTGAACAGTAAGACAGATTACTTTACCAACTACCCTCTTGTCCGTATCCAGAGTGCACCCCTTTCCTTCGTGAAACTGTCTGTGTTTTGTGTTCCTTTAAAGGGTGGTTGTATTTTGTAGTGTGCCAGAACTGTCTGTTATAGTAAAAATAAAGTCGATATTTTTATAAAACGTTGACTGCACAGTCCCTTTTATCATTGGGTAATAATTGTATTTTCGCTGTGCTGCCACTAACCAACGATCCACGACCTTGTGCAGATAAGCCTGCTGCTCCGTCCAAGTTACCAAAATTGGAGGTCCTTTAATTCAGTTGTATTCCAATCTGTTTGGATCCCTTCTGGTGTACTAGAGGTGTGGGGTTGATTCATGATTTAGAAACCGATATTCATCCCTGGACCACTGGTGCCTCGGAAGTTGATTCGTCACTTTACCATTGCCCGGTTTACCACCCGGGTTTGGGACATGGACAGTACAGTTGGTAATGTAAGATATCTTGCATTGTAGAGAAGTGCAGTGACCAACACTGGCTGCAGCTCTCTTTGAAAATGTGTGCCTGGTAAACAAAGGTGTCTTTGGTGCTGCCCACCCCAGGACACAGAAGACTCACCTTACACTTTCCCAAGGAAGTGCCCAGATTAGCTGTCCTTAATTTGCGTATGATCCCTAAATTTCACCACTCCATGTAAAGAGTATAAGGTTTATTGGTACTTGGCCCCAGGTACTGGAACACATTACCACAAGCCGTAAGTATGTCAGCTGACTTCAATAGCTTAATAAAACTCCTTAAAGCCCAGCCACTTAGAGGACAAAGTTCACGTTGCTCCATATAATTTAATATTAAAGGAATGGTTCGGTAACATTTTTTATTGCCCCTACGGGTCGGCCATGTGTTTCTAAGCCTAAATTGCTCGATTTTAGAAAAATTTCCTATGGACCTTACCCAAGTTTTCGTCCATTAAACACACGCGAAAACAGGCATCAGGGAGCTGCCATTTTGCGATAATCCTATCATTTCCCCCATCGCCCTGGCTGACCTGCTTTTGCGGCACTAAATCTTATCCCCCGCCCCTAAACCTGACATTATCAAAACATTCATATTCCCCACCTCTCTCCTTGACGTTACTGTGCTGCGTAGGCAAACGCGCCCAGTCGTCTTCTACGCGACTTCACACAGAACCCGGAAACCAACACAGATCAACTCACAACACAGCGCGCCACAATTCGGAATATGAAACTGTACTTTAAAATCAAACAGCAACACGGTACATTTGGTAAAGTACATTTATTTGACATTAAATGTTTACAGAATATTCAGCAATTGCCATATTAACTCGGAATGCCATTTATTTTCTTTTATCTCTATCCGCAAAAACTGTTCCGTTTTATCGTGAGTCACGCGCTGTTCCTTTATGGTACACAGGGTGTTGTCTTTCGTTAAAAGAAGCACTTTGGTTGCACGGTGAACCGCAAGGCTGTTCCATCAACTAGGCACTAGGCCAGCGTAAAGGTTGATATGTTGCTTCTAGCCGCTAGTACCGCGTAAGGGCATATGGGCCCTTGGCGATTGTCCCATAAGATCGTCAAAGTGGTGCAGTTGTTGACAAGAAGCTGCAGCTGGCGGTTGAAGAAGCCGTCTGCCGGGGTCTGAAACTGGTGGCAGTAGCAGTAGGGTAGGATATACCTGTTTTGAAAACATAAAAATTATAATTAGTCTCGCCAGCCGATCTTTATTAATATTATTCAATTTATTTATTACGGCCGATCTGAAACTATTTGCCTGCAAGGATAGTGCAATGGAGTATGTTCGGCTCTAAAATCAATGCGAAAAGTAACAAAATAAATCGAGGTTAGCACACAATGAGAAACGACTGTTTGTCTACATGCGTGTGGAATGTGGACCTGCATGCCCATGTGCCCGCTACAAGGACGATCCCACAAACGTTTTCCTAGCTCTTCATTCATTCATTTATTCATGCATCCATTCATTAATTCTTCATTCCGGTATAAAAGTGTCTAAAGAGTTACTTACATTATTTGCAATTTCCATTGTGTCTCTGCGTAATGCAGTCCTTAAATCCCACTGTGCTCTTGACAACGATTTTTCGCATACTGAACTAACATGAAACTCGGTCTAGTTTCAGAATTTTCTGCCTTATCGTCTCTTACGTTATTGCACCCCCCCTTCAAATGAAGTTCTTTCGGCATGGTCCCTGTCTCTCAAGGTCAAAAAACAATAGAACCTTATACTGCCAGTGCGAGTTGTGGGCCTCTTCAGGCCGCAATCTGAAAATCAAAGCCGCTGACCTTCACTAGAAATGAGCATACATTCTTTCTTTGCAACATCCCGTACTAAAGCCATCTGTGAGAACTTGAAGTTTCGAATCCATCTATGTACTGCGCCTCAATGTGCAAATGCAAACTGGCTTCTCTCCCATCTGCAACGGCTCGCTTGGCGCGTTCTAAGGCCCCCAATTTTGTCCTCGTTGTCTGCGAGCTTTGCAGCCCCAAAGAACCATAACTTTGGAGACATTTAATTTTTGGGGGAAGGTCAGGGAAAGTATAAAGTACCCGAGGAGTTGAGTTGAAAGTGACATTTATTGTTTGTTTGTTTTATTATTTGCAATACGCAAGCCTCCCCTCGGTTAACAGTGCGCAGCATTTACATGAGATTGCGAAAATTAGTTACATCAACAAAAATATATACATACACATATAGACAAGGTCAGCAATATGAGGTGAAAAGAGATAGAATTCCAACATGACACCCAGGTTGTTCGCCACCCAGGATGGTGAAGGTAGGGGTTAGGGTTAGCATACATTGTATGTAAACTGTACAATAACATTTATTTACAAAAAGACAATCGTATTACAATTATTTAAACCGGGATCTGTACTTCACAACCAGCTCTCCTTTGGGCGGACATGGCACAGTGGCAATGTTTGGTGGCAATGGATCAGTGCTCTGCACAGAAACGTTCAAAATTTCATATCTGTGCTTCTCTAATACAGCAACAATAAGGCTTTTGACAAAGTCAAACTCCATTTTCTCATAGACTGGTTTGATCACCCATTGCTTACTTCTTTTTGAAAAGGCCTTAGTGTAGCGAGGCATCCTTACGTTACCCGTAGTCCTAGATTGTTCACGGCCGAGATTCTCGTTATGGACCAAGACGGCAAGTAGAGTCCTATGTCTCATGCCCTGTATGCTGAAATGCAAGCGCTTTGGCCTGTACTTTAGGCACATGTTGTGGAACACCTCCAAACCTCCCGTGTGACAGAATTCTGTCAGTCCACTCAAATCTCTTGATAGAGTTTTATCGAAAACAATCTTCTCAATGGCTTTGTGTGTCGGTGAAGATGGAATCAAACCACTTCTTCTTCCGTGCCTCCACTGGGGACAAAGGGCCATGTTCACATTGGTGGAAATGTAGGTTTTCTGACCAGCGGTGCACGTTGGTACAGTGGTGCATCAGTGACCGCCATTTTTCAAGTAGTATTTCCACTGACCCTTCACAAGTTTTGGAGCTCCACCAAAGATGGTTGCTGATAGACTGGGACCACTCTGAAATACTTTCCAAACCTTTTTTTTCCCCTGCAGCCGAGATTTTCTTATTGATTGATTTAGCAAGATGCCATACGTCAAATTGATGTTTAATATGTGGGAACTGCTCTCTCATTGTCTTGGCAATTTAAACGTGTCTGTCCGTGGCTATGAGGTTGATGTGCATTCCCCTCGATTGTAGATATTCCACTGATTTTATAAATCCTAGTTTCTCCATGGCCACTGAGGATGTACATTGTGTTACCTGCACGACCACCGAACTCACAATTTTCTTACTATCCAGGTCCTGAAAGTGGTAGGTGCAGTACTTGGCAGAAAATCCAGGGCTGTCGCACTGTCCATTGCCGGCTAGCTTGAATCGTTTGCCTTCGAATGTACTTGCTAGAGACAATTGTTCAATTTTCCAAGCATCACTAATGGCCGGAAACAGATAATCATGTTGGTATTTGTAGTACTGCGTTTTTTAAATGAAATGGAATCCCACAAACTGAAAGAAAGACTCTAACTTTCTAACACTGGACCCACTAAAAAGTGATGCAGCTGCACACAGTAGATTGCCTGCTGGCAGTTTCCCCAGCATCGGTTGTGCAGACCATGAGAACGTATGATTTAATCTACAGACGGCATTTAATTTGACGTTACTGCCTTTTTTTGACGAGTGACATGAATCAATGGCTTCCCACATACTTTCCCTCTAACAGAATGCCCACATTTCAGCATACTTATAATATTCATCAAACAACTGTCGAATACTATGTATTTGCCCTCTTTCATTAGACTGTCATCCGGCATCAAAGTTGTTTCGGCCTGTGACGTTGAGGACATATCACCACATTTGAAAGAAATATTGCTGCTATCAAGTTCTGATGCGTCGGTGAATGCCGCTACTGGTTCATTCTCTGTCATTTCAGCATCTGCTACTTCAACATTAATGGGAGAACACAACAATGTGGACAGATTTTTTGGTGGCAATTTTTTGGCGGGTGTAGATTGTGTGAATTGATCTGCGACTACTTCAGAGCTATCTTCAATACATCCAGTATCATGTTGTTGTGGTGGTGTGGTCGCACTGTAGCAATGGTCCAATACAACTTTGCTGGATTCTCCGAACACATTCATTTCATGTTCTGGCCATTGGACATGAGCATCTCGAGTCTCAACACGCGGCGTCTGAATTAATAGTTCCTCCATAGTGTAAATGGTCTGGCAAGCAACATCTCTCATTCGCTTCACTGTCTGTGTATGTATAGTTCGGACACCCATGGGTAACTAGAGGTCAGATTGGAAAAGGGATGTTCAGTTTAAACACAAGATAAAGTATAGTACAATTGACTGGAAAAAAACATAAAATAGTCACCAGCACAAAAAAATTTCTAAAGTTATGAACTGTTTGTAACTAACCTTATTTTTGTTTCTTTTCTTTGCAACTTTTTTGACTCGACCTTCAACATCTGCACGCTGTTGCTCTGATTCGTATCCGCATGTCTCCCCTTCCTCTTGCGCTGCAACGACTATATTTTCTGTATCCGCATAGACAGCACGGAATGAGGCTCCATCGACTCCCTGAAACATAGTATTTTCATTAGTGTGTATCAAAATATTGTTAGCATAAAACACATGTGAGGACGAACACACAGGTACATCTCAATAGCCAAACATGATTTGAACATTGTGTGGAACAATCAAACGACAAGTATTCGAGCTCTGATGACCTAGTTCGATGGAGCTGTCAGTATCCATACCTCTGGCTCTGTATGGACTGCCACAAATGATTGTATTGAAGAGGAGGCATCAGCAACTCCCTGAAACACAGTACTTGCTTAGTATGGTTTTCAATATTGTAAACATAACACACACTTGGGGTCGACGGCACAGGAAGAGATAACCACAAATGTTGCATTGTCTAAAAGAATCAAGGAATATTTAAATATGATCAGATTTAATCGACTTATTTCTCCGATTTCTTTACATCTGCATCATCTAAACGGGATATTGTGATTGTAGTGGAAGCTCCATCGTCTCCCTGAAACACAGTACTTGCGTTAATAGGGAAGAAAGTATAGCAAATGGAATCACGTTCTATGATCACGCTCGATGGAGCTGTCAGTATCCATACCTCGTGCTGCTGAAGAATATCTATGGATGTTGTAAATGTGGTGCGCACTTCCGAAAGCTGTTGTGCCGATTCGTATCCGCATGGTCCCGCTTCCCCTGGAATTACTTGAATGTCAGGCTCCGCATCAAGTGCGTGGGTTGACGCTTTAACAACTGCCTGAAACATAGTATTTGCATTAGTAAGGATTACAATATTGAAAACACAACACACACTTGGGGTCAACCGCACAGGTACATATCAATGGCTATCCACGAATGAAACATGGTGTAGAACAATCAAACAACAAATGTTCCAGTCCTGATGATCACGGTCGATGGAGCTGTCAGTATCCATACCTCGTGCTGCTGAAGAACATCTAGGGCTGTTGTCAATGTGGTGGACGCTTCAGCATCTCCCTGTAAGACAGTACTTGCATTAGTATCGATAACACTAATTATAACTGAAAACAAACACCAGGGGAGGACAACTAAGGTGTATATCAATTGGAAAGCACTAACCAAACAATTGGTAAGATAATCACACGATACATAAAATCTATTACTTGACATGCATAAAACAAGTCTGTAGCGGAATAGCCAAGTATGATTACCTGATACGCGCTAGAAGTGGTTGATAACTGCGGGCACGTCACGGATGTAGAATGTTCTTGCTTCAGATTCAGTGGATAGTCAAGCAGTTGTAAAGGTAAATTATTGTTTGATAATGAAATATTAAAAAATTGCCATGTAAACCGACAGAATACTTGAGAATAATGCTATTGAAAATGCGCAATATAGTACAGTTCCCTGTGCCCATAAATAGATTTCCTTTGGGGCTTATAAAATCGAAACATAATTTATTGATAAATGTCATTATTCAAAAAGCTATACACTCATATCAATATCGAAAGTATTACAAGGGAGTATTACAAGGGACACAACACCTAAAATATCAATTAATCCATTCGGCTACCTACACACTACCGCAAGGCCTAAAGCTAAATCCGGACACTTGACTCACCAGTGGCGGAATGTGGATGAATAGAGTTGGAATAGCGTTTGCGAGCAATTTTCGTGTCGTTCGCCGTTTATTCTTCTTTGTTACCCAAGATGTGGCGTACATGTTAGAGGAAAAGTGCCGGCTGCAGATGCGGTATCGATCACCCCTTTTGTCCTCTAAGATTTGTTGGAATCTACTTTCCAGCTCATCCAGTGGATATCCGCACTGTCTGAACCATTCTCTTATTCGATCAACAGTTTTCGGGAATACATGCATTCTAGTGCCTTCAGATTTAGCATGGGTCTTCGAAGGGCAACCGCTAATCGAACAGGCAGGCATTGTTGAAAATTCTGAAAAGTAAATATCAAGATTATTATAAAACCTCGATGAATAAAAATGTCATTAAAAAGTAAATGAACCATACCATGTTCAATGCAAGGTTTGTTTTGGTCGCCGGAACTATACCAGTTCATCATGTGCAGCTTAGTATTTGCATAAGTTACAGACATTTTTTAAATGATGTGACTAAACTCTGAACATGTGACTCGTCCCTTGGATGTTCTGTCTTGCACGAGAAGGAAACATGCTTACATTATAGACTGGACCCCCGAAGGATGCAATTTGATGACAATTGACACAGATGAAAATAAATAGATCTATTGATAGCATAACAATTGAAACTCAAGTCAATAGCGATGAGACCAATGACCATAGCACTATTGGGTACTGTAATCGCAAATATAAAAAATGACCGAAATATGACTAGGATACATGGCCTTACCTTGACCAACAAACAGTTGGATTCAGCAGGCCGAGCAGTATGTTGCAGGAGAACAGGTAGATGGCCACAGGTAGCACACTGACGAGTTTGCTCGAAGCGGTCACAGATAGCACAATGACGAGCAGATTAGCATAGATCGCAGTGCTTCTCAGGTAGAAGGTTCAGGAGTTGACTTGCAAAGCACAAAGATGTTCTCATGAGACATATCAAGTGGTTTATAAAGTATTAGAAACAGGGGTGTGTTTGTGAATGTATGACGTGTGTATGTCATGGTATTATGTGGTTTGCAGGGGGGCGGCCTGCCTCAGGGGAGGCCTGCCTGGAGACACGGGGTCTGAGGAGGCCATGTGAGCAATGGCCCCTGGGCGTGGGATACCTTTTGAAGTGTACATGCTGTTTGGCACCTTGGCCGTTTGCGCCCGTGACAGCCCCCCCATGCCAGCGCTCATCCCCTGGTGCGAACCGCCTTTGATAGTGGGGGTTGGGATGGATGTGCCGGTGGGCATGCAGGCATCAGGCCCTTCTCATCCTTTACTTCTCAGTAGAAACTCGGACCAAGTGCCTCCAGTAGTGGGTTCGCCCCTTGCCCTTATGTGATGTTAACTTTGGTTGACATTCGCGTAGATGGGACCACTGAGCAGGACATTTTTGTACCCCCTTTCCACTCCATCTTGGTGACCAGGCCTCACTGCGCAGAGCACATGGCCCCCACCCTCGTTCCCACTCTGACTGGAAAACTCCAGAGGTATTTGCAACAGCTAATAAATGTAACACATCACTCTTCCTCTGAGATCACTGTCCTGCATGTGAACCAGCCTGAACTAAGCACATAGCTCGTTCATCTCCACAAACGTGTCCTTCCTTGCCCATGCACCCTCGCCAGTGGAAACTTACTGCCATTCTGACCCTGTTTCCCTGCAAGGTATTCTCTTCATGTGCCAGACCACTGACCATGCCATGATGCCCACCTAGCAGATCCCCAACTAACATTAGACCCCTACTGCAGTATATGGTTGCCTATCAATAACAAATGCCACATACCGGAGATTCTTGTGAGCACAGACCCACACTTCAAACAGTGTATTATAGTGGTCAAGACCCTTAACCTAAGGCCTGTATAATCCAATGTTGATTGAAAGTATAGATATATGTGTGACTTTTATAGAGACATATCCGACTGAAAGACTTTGAAGTGTTATTTAGTGCATGCATTATTGAGAATATATTATGTTAGCTTAGATAGTGACCACCATGCTTCACAGTGACCTGACCTTCACCCATTCGGAGCACAGATGTCTGACGTCCATCCTTGAATGGAGACACACTTGATTCATTTAAAAAATCGAAACAACCGCTGTTAAAATATATGTGGCGTTTTATTTTGTATCTTATTTTGATGGCACAAAAATACAAGACTTTACACATTGTACAGGTCAGGTTGCAGCACAGCGAGAGAAAATCCCCTGTACTGACCGCTGTCACTCGGGAACGTTTCTCTTATGGCACGAACGGCACAGGCGGGTATTACTCTTCGAACGCAGTGTCCAAGCCTTCCGTGAAGCCACCATGTAAAGGAACGATAGGCCACCAGCCGGTACCACCTGTGAAAAAGAATGATACAAACTGTTTTTAAATGAACAAGATAAGTTTAATAAACGCTTGTTGTCAATGACAATTCTTGTAACTAATGGCATTCTGCTCGGAAAAATGCTATCTAGACACTGCACACTATTGAACGACTTTCATGCGTTACAATGATATGTATATATAATTTTGGATATAGTAGAAGACCATGAAATAGGAGTGGCATGACAAGCAGAGTATACTTACTCATTACTCGGATTACGAGGACGAACAGTTGCGCGAAGTTCGTGCATAAGCACCATCATTATCCTCAACACGGACCGTGTGAGGCAGGTTGGCCTGAAGTCTGGCAGCTCGGTGATGCATTGTGGTCGTGGCTTGCCTTCCGAAATGTAGGCCACGCATCCCGAGTTTTCACAGCAGCAGCAGTCCTCGGTTGGCATTAGCTCGCACCGATTGCATGTGCACCAGGTGGAAACACCGTCCATGCGACTAGGTCCAGGCTCTTCAGCTGCTGAATCGTCCTCCCAACTGCCGTCCGAAGCCCCATCGTTTTCGCGTGTTTCCCTTTCCAGTAGTTTCTCCTCGGTATACTCAGGCTCGTACTTGTAGGGCATTATTGTAGCCATTGTGTGTTAAAAAAACTAACAAAATAGGAAAGTTTTCTAAAATCGAGCGACTTAGGCTTAAAAACACATGGCCGACCTGTAGGGGCAATAAAAGATTTTACCGAACCATTCCTTTAAGATCAACTCATAGATATTTTGTATTCTGTAGCGTCTTGCAAGACAAGTATAGTCCATCCATCCAACCCAACCCAACCCAACCTGAATCCGTCCGTCCACCCATTCGGCCATTCATTCATTCCTTCATTCATTCATTCCTTCATTCATTCATTCATTCATTCATTCATTCATTCATTCATTCATTCATCGATCCATCCATCTTTCCATCCCCGCCTAAAATAAATGGATGGTAAAGAGGAGACCACTTTCTCAGCACATCACCATACAACATAGTGCTGTCCTCCATGGGTTCATCCAACTGCAAGGCATGTGCCGCTTTCCATTTGGGGAGTGTTCGCTTCTTTCACATAACCTATCTGAAGCTAGAGCTGTGTCTCTACTGACCCTTGTACCAAGAGACCCCTCATTTTCCCCTGTTGTGTTTAGAAGATAACAAAAGCATAATATCCTTGTTTGTCACAGTGCTCTCTCAGGCTTTGTCCCTGGAGTATTTAGACTGAAGCTCATTCCTCCAAATATCTCTTGCCAGATCCAAGAACTTCGATGTAAAGCTGCAAACCCTGTGCTATCCATAGAGACTACTCATTCCATTCCCATCCCCAGCATACGTTCATCCACTGCCTAATTTCTAAGTATGGTAGAAATCATTTCATATTCAGCTTTTTTGACTACACGTTAGAACTGGCTTTCAAGCTACGTTCTCTTGCCTTGTTTAGAGTTCTACATCGATCCATCGCAAGCTAAGAAGATGGCTCAAGCCAGCGAAACGGCATTTCCAAGCCTGCCCCCTGACACCAGGGGCGTAGGAGACCCATAAAATCTGGGGGGGACAGGGCACACCTTGGGACTTTGCTTTTTTAATTTATTTATTATGTTTTATGAGTCCTGTCGTGGCACCATATACAATTGTGATGCCCAGCCTGCGGGGCATCACAGGCCGTGATGTACTGTGTGTCAGCCTACCCTCAACGCTCTTTTGACACGCCGTGCATCAAAATAATCATTCTGCTACTTATTTAAGTGCGAGTTGTCCTGGTTGTGATGTCCTTTGTACCTCTGTGGGCAAACCTACAAAAGAGTACCTTTCTGACTTTCGCAAGTATCTTTATTTTTACATGGAGGGTGGGGTGTTCCATCAGAAAGTACATTGAGTGTGTGCTTTGGTGAAAAATTAGAGTTTGTACGGTATTCCACACAGCGCCGGTCAGATAGCGCTGTGAGCTAAGTGCTTGCCCCTGATATCTGTGCGCAAGCTGCTGTGGCAGGTTCAAATCCCGGCTGGGTCAACTCAGCCTTTCATCCTTCTGAGGTCGATAAATTGAATAATTCTCAGTGGGATAATAATGTCTTCTGTTATTTCAGCACTCTGAGAGCCTATGGGTGTGTAGCGCTATATAGGAAATACATTATTATTATTATTAGTGTAGCATTTAAGCAGAAAGCACTTTCCCAAATAAAATAAGAATATTTACTACTTTCTGCTTCCTGAATGCGTCTACGCTACCCCTGGGGGTTACACCAGCATGTTTTAGATGACTGAATCCATTCTGTGTCCACTATTTGATGGTGGTTACTCATTTTGCAGCCCTTTCAGATGTTTTGGACTCAAACTCCAATTAGACACCATGGTCTGCATAGTCCAAAACATTTGAAGGGACAGTATGATATGATATGATATGGCATTTATAACACACCTATATACAAGTGTTTCAAGTACACTTCTAGTGAGAACGTGAGGGCTTCGATATCCAGTAAATGTCCCCACATGGCAGCGGCTCATTACACTTCATTGGTTGGTTTGGGATCACAGAAAAGCTGGCCTTATGGAGCCGGCTCAGACTGCCATATAGAGCGATGACCAACGGGCTGGTCTGACAGGTGAGCGTGGACTGCTTTATTAATCATTGCGGATCAGCTTCATGACCAACCATAGAGTTCCAATAGGATTTGAAAAGCACCATTTGTCACACATTGTTCTATAATGCACCCCCAAATTCTACCTTTAGCTTGCGAAAAGTCTCTATTTCAAATATATCACTTTTCTTCAGTTTATATATCACTTTTTCCCAGTCTGACCCTGATGTTGAGTCGCTGTTCATGATCATAAGCAAACAAACTTTGTTACTCTCAGGAATGCATTTTTTTTAACAAATATAGACAAATGCAAAGAAGATAAAAGTGGTATCCACAATGCGAGTGTAGGTCAGAGCTGAGCTTGGCTGCACTTTTATTTGAAAGCCACGCATTGCTGGTAATTGGTAATTTATGTCACGTTTAATACCCAGAGGTTTCTAAGCGCGGACCCGGGATCGAACCTATGTTGCTCAGCTTGTTCAGCCAGATTAAGCATCAGCACTGTTCTCCTTGTTCATTTTTCTAGGGGATTTCTCACTGCGCAAATGATAAGCGAAACCCCATGGCTGCTGTCACAACCAATTTCACAACTAATGAAGGCCATCACAGTTAATTTCACAAACGGGTGAATACACAGGGCTGGGTGGCATAGTTTGGATAGAGGGTGCATGTTTCTAGCACATGGAATGCCGCATGTGCATTGGTTGAGAGTAGGACCATCATGCCCTGCACTGCGCTGCGAGAGAGCATGCCACTGACACAACATGAGCAATTATTATCATAATCACCACTTGTGATAGAAAAAAACAGACCTGGTATAGTTATACATATGCTGAATGGCAGATGGCAGATTACAAGCAAACACAAATCAGCCCTTAAAATAGTCAGCAAATTGCACCTTTGTTTCTGTGATCTAGGTCTAAGCTATAGTTTGCATCCCGGTAGTTCGCAACACCACCTTTCAACCTGCATTTATGGAAAAATTGCGTTCAACTAAATTGGTTAGTAGTTCCCACACCTTCACATTCTATTTCAAGACTAAGAAATACCTCCCACTGCCCCCTTCACGTTCAAGGTATGACTTGAGACCCAGGCCTGCCGAACTCCTCCCATGAAAGTGTGGGACTGCACTCATATTGTCCTTTGCTTTATGCAGCGGTCCTCCAGGGCAGTGCAGAATACCCCAGTTTCTAAAAGCGCTAGGGAGCACCACACATGAGGCTGCCGCATCTTAGCACTAAATAAAATATCACAATAACATGAGGCGGGCTCTGTCCCGGCCCTGCTGGCCTAGCCAACGCCCATGGCTCCACAGGCGATAGTCATGTATGTTGAAAAATCACGTAACGAAATGAACGACACTTCAATGTAGCCAACGCAAACTCAGAGAATCATACTGTAGTGTCCGCCTGCATTGCCACAAGCACATTCATGTACCCCATCACCTAGCAGCTTCCTAATCCTTACACCGGCAATCTCCCCAGAACGGAATCCCACCCAGACCCATTGTTTACCCTTGCAGTCGCAAACCATCTCCTAGTGCCACCAAACTACGTCGCACAATCCATACACAGACTATTGTCGCCATGTCCAACCTCACCATTCACAGCCACACCCCCCTGCTTAACTCACGCACTCGCTCCTACTCTTTCCCCACAGGCACACGCACACTGCTTAGCACTCCTCCCCAACCCATTCCAACCCGATGCCTGCCCCGGCGCGGCCCGGACTGCACTCAGGGGCCACTTTCACCTACCTTAATAGGCTGAGTTTAAGTGAGGTCTCACAGAGTCTCAGCCTCTCAGGACTCCAGGAGGTCGAGCCGGCGGCTGCGTCGCACCCGCCTGTCGGAGTCACACTCTCTGCTTGGCTTGTGGCTTCTTCTGGAAGCTGAGGAGGAGGCTGCACAGCAGTGCACTGCGCACTCGAGTCGCAGGGGCACGTGCAGTATGTTCCCCGGCATGGGAATGTGATGCTCCAAATGCGCAGGCGTGTGGGGGAGGGGGAACTCACGAGTGAGCTGCGAGCAGCGGGGGGAGGGGCAGGAAAAACGCTCGAACGAGCTGCGAGCAGCAGAGTTGTTGTTGTTGTAACAAGAATCTTTAATAGTACCTGCCCCTGCTGAACTGCGTGCAAACTTCAGAGTCTGAAGTTTACACGCATCACTGAACAGGCTGCAGACGTCCAGAGAGACACACAAACTGGGGGAAACTGGGGGGGGGGATAAATGCCATTGTATACCCCCCACTTAAAATTGTAGGGGGGATTTGTCCTCCCCATGTTCTACACTCATGCCTGAAACAGCAGGCCCACTGTACTCTACTAGGGTTGATAACATGCATTTCCTTCTTTATTCTTTCCTCAAAGGCACCGGCATGATTGAAAGACGACATGCATGCTTGAAAAGTCACAAAAACGAAAACTATTGATGTGCCTCAAAATGGACAGTAGTTTGTACACCTGTACCATATTTTGTTACATGAATCCATGTACTTTTACCCTGCCCAAGGGAGCATGACACGTTGCCCCACCATATTTAAAACAATCATTGTATATGTACCTATTTCGGATGCCCAGTCTGTCAGTCTATGTGTGTCATGTGTTTTGTAAAGCATTCTTTAAATTACTAGTAGCATGCCGGAGATTGTGGTTGACAATGAGTTAGTGAAGCAAGCCGCTGTTGGTGCAAGAGCCAAAAGGGAATGGTCAATGATTAAAAGAGAATTTCTTTTGGCATGTTTGGAGGCTGATGTAGGTCCTCATTCCAAGTTGGGAGGTCCGGAAATAAGGGTGCCGGTAGCAACTTACCGGCACACTTTCCAAACCACCAGACTGCGAGTATGCCTGCAGGAGCCGGTGCTCCCAGCAGATTTGACCTGCCAGGAGCACCAGCCCCTGCAGGCATGGTTTTCATGGAAGCACCGGCACCGTTAACAACGGTGCCGGTGCTTCCATGTCCCCATTCCTGTGGAGTCCTACTGGATGAAACGGGTATGGGGACTTACAGTTCCAGCCGCCTGACATCCCGGCCCACCAGGACTTGTAATATCCCGGTGTCACCGGGATATCAGGCAACAGAAACAGTGTTATGAAGTCAGAGGCAACCTGCCGGTAGCACCCGCGGTTTATCGCCGACCTCTTAATGAGGCCCTAGTATTGAAAAGTGACCCTACATAGGTGAACTATTCCTATTCTCTGACTGGAAAGCAGTGCCATCCACAATAGGCAAAGGCAGCCAAGTTGCTATTACCTCTTGGAAAAGGCTTTTGACCCGCAGACAGGTTTTCCTCACTGTAATCCAACTTTAAGGCCACCCGTGATAAAGGAAACTAGCTTGCTGGTGCCTTGCAACCTGGAGTGGCTGGTTGTTGGCTAGGGGGTTAGAATGACCTCTGGGGCAAAGGAACGTGTGAGCGTGGTCATTGTAAGACATGGAGGGTGGTACTGGCAGTGAAGTGACTTATCTGAACTACTAATCAGCAGTGGTATCCTAC
This sequence comes from Ambystoma mexicanum, assembly GCF_040938575.1. Classification (NCBI taxonomy): domain Eukaryota; kingdom Metazoa; phylum Chordata; class Amphibia; order Caudata; family Ambystomatidae; genus Ambystoma; species Ambystoma mexicanum. The sequence goes on along the minus strand of NC_090924.1, from coordinate 552,749,179 downwards.
TTCCAAACTTGGTTCAAAAGTTATGGACCTTTGGTTTAGAGGTGAGGCCTTGAGGAGATTGAAACTTTGATTAAAAGTAACTTTTTTCCTGTGGTTTCCTTGCTCCATCACCTTTCCTTTCTCATAGATACTTACCGAATGCACTGGGTGCAAGGCTATGTCTTAGAGGCAACAGCTAGCAGTCTTGCAGGACCTATTTGGAGGGTAAATAGTGTAGGCCCTATTCTGGTATGCAAAAGAAGAGCTGGGGTTTGGATTTCACAATGTGCTTGTTAAGGATTTCAAGAATTTGTGTTAGAATGTATATTTTTAAGCAGTTCATCAATTTTGGAGCACAGAGTACCAGAATTGGTAAGATAATGATGCAGCATGCCAGGGGACCTCAAATTAGGCAACTAAGAGGAGTGCTGTGCCAGAGAGTTTAGGGTGGACAACCTGATGGGATTTATTAAACTGGCAACGGCATTATTAGGAGGGGTTGATTATAATCGGGATTGAACCTGGAGAAGTGTGCTTGGGGATATTTGGTTGGAGGGAATGTGTGTTCAGGAAGTGGCTAAGTGGCACCTCTGCATGTGACCTCTCCCTGGCTTGGAAATTCCCATTGAATCTGTTGATGAATGGTGGCATCAGGATGCAAGAAGTGGGGCCGGTTTTGAGCAGAGCTGTCTTTCGGTGCATTAGGCATGCTGGGGGGTGCAATGGGGTGGTGTTTGTCTGTCACAGATACCCTTACCATGGCAATGAGGCCTGGGAAGCGGAGACTGCACATCTTCAAGGAATTGTATGTGGGTCGTCTACTACCATTGTAAATCTACGCCAATAGCTCTGTTTCTCTCTCATTCTTTGCATCACTGCCCAGCTGTCTTATTATTATACTCCTTTCCTTGTATTCTTTTATGAACATTGGTTACCTTTTCTGTTTCACTCCAATCCTGGCTCTACTGTTCAGTCACTTTTTATTTTAATGCCTTTCCAATAATTTGGGACATGTAAGCACATGATTATATGTCTAAAGGTGAGGAGATGTTGGCCTCACTTGCAGGACTTTGCAGTGTCTCCTTCTATGTGTGGCACTCTTTGCCATCAACTTTCTTTCTTGGTATCTCTCCCTTGCTAACTCCTACTTGGTGTCTCATGGTCCACACTCGTAGGCCTGTGGTGGTCCACACTCCTTGTGGCTCCATCTGGCGCTCTGTACCCCGGTGGCTTCCTCTTACATTCTATCACTGTGTCAGTGAGGCATGGGCAATACAGAGGCTGGCGTTAGATAACCAGTTTTGCTCGGTGTGGAGGAGCAAAATATGCAGTATGGTTTGTGAGACCCTCCCCACTACTTCTATAAATATGCACCTTTAATTCTCTTAATCCCTCTTCGCCTCACCGAGTCTGCCTCCCGCTGTCATGCTGACACAGTAGCCTTTCACAATCTGTGCCTCATTCACTAACTCCAACCCACAAAGTCTCACTCTGTCTGATATGGAGCCGCTGCCTTGATAATGTTGAACAGAGGTCATTCTGCGTCCACTTTCTACAGTTTTCCTTCCACGCCACTCGCCTTTACTACCTGCTTATTACTTGTACCCTCGCAGTAGCTTCCATTGCCACCCTGTCTCTGAGCTTTCGCCTTACATTCCACAACTTACTACTCTTACTGTCCCATGCTGCGACCATAAGTCCAACTCCCACTTTGCTGTGTACTACGTCATTCTTCTGCATGGCCACGCTCCCCCTCTGATGCTCTCTTGGTGTTTTCTCTCTCTTCATCTCTTCACCGCTTTCACTCAGTGAGTCACTAAATCCCCTTCAATCTCTTTTTTTTATTAGAAAAAGCGTATTTGCGTTGCTCAAGGTAACTGTTTTTGTTTATAGCATTTTATTCTTTCGATAAGTTTAAGCCCTCTACCCAAAAGCAATGGTTTGAGAGACTAACCAATGTTTTACTTAGGTTGGGAATGGGTGCTGGTTAGTTTGTGGATTAAGGGAGGAGGAGTTAATGGGTATGTTTGCATAAAAATAACAGACACGCTTTATTATTGTTGTATTATCTCAGTCTTATTGTATATTTTGATGCCCAGGAAATGAAAAAAGCATTACAAAAAGAGTACAAACAAAAAATAATTAGATGACTCACTGTCTGTGAACAGTTATGGGCATTTGCCCCGCTCCTTGTTTTGGAATAGATTTTGTCTCTTTCTCTCCACCGGCTCCCCTTTTTGGAGCAGACCAGGGCTCTCGTCCAGGGCTCTCGTCCTGCGCTTGTTCCTCTATCTCCTTTCACAGTCTCTCCAGAGTGGGACGTTCCAAATGTCAATCTGTCCTGGGCCTCCCAACTCAGCTCTTGGGGTCTGCAACTGCCCAGCTCACAATTTCAGGTTTGTTTGTTTGTTTGTTTATTTTATTTCTATAGCGCTCCGGACCCGGGAGTAAAAGGGCACTTAGTACAAATTACAAGGCACAGTACATGGTAGTAGGCAGTGATACTAGACAACAGTTAAATACAAAATGTACAGTCAGTGACGGTAATAGCGGTAATGGTATAGTACAGGTTGCATGGCACAGTGCATTGTGATAGTCAGTGTTACTAGACAACAGTTATATACAAAATATACAGAAAGTGGCGGTAATAGGGAATAGTCATAACAAAAATGAGACATGTGCAGTTCGTACAGTTTCTAGCTAAGTCTAGCTTAGAGGTTGACTTTTAGTCAGTAGCCACCCAATGGCAAGTTTCCTGAATGAAAGGAAGGATTTGTATGACTTAATGTTCAGTGGCAGGGAGTTCCAGAGTTGGGAGGCGAGGTCAGTGAAGCCGAGCCTCCGGATCTTTTAGAGGTAAATCTAGGTACTGTGAGACATAAGGTGTTGGAAGATCTCGTGGTTCTGATGGAGGATTTCAAGGTGAGTTTATTAGTAAGGTAGGGAGGGGCTAGATGGTTGAGGGCTTTGTAAGTGAGGTAGAGGATTTTCAAATCAATTTTATGTCGGATAGAGAGCCATTTACATGAAGTTCTAGTGGCCGAGATATGCTCATGCCTGTGAATGTTTAGCGCTGCGCGTAACGCATTGTTTTGAAGGACTTGGAGTTTACTGATTACTGCTCGGTTAGCCCCTAGGTAGAGGCTGTTACAGTTTTCTAACTTAGATTGTATAAGAGCTCTGGCTAGCGTGAGGCAACTGTTAGAGGAAAGAAATGGTCTACAAGCTCTAATTAGTTTTCCTGTGTAGGTGGTAGCTGATGCGGTTGAATTAACTTGCTTGGTGAGGTTAATTTTGGCATCGAGATAGAAGCCCAATGTTTTCACATTTTTGCCGACTCGGATGGTATTGCCATCAATTATGATGTTAGAATAATTGGGGCTTAGTTTTTGCAGGTTGTTCGGTGAACAAACAATAAGAAGTTCAGTCTTCTCGTCATTCAAGCAGAGGCCATGTGTGGCCATCCATGCCTGAATGACAGAGAAGATTTCATTGATCCTGGCTACATCAGTATTGTAATTGCCGAGATGGTGAGGAGTATCTGGGTGTCATCCGCGTAGTTTGTGTAGGTGACACCCAGACGGTCCAATTTATCAAAGAGGGGCTTTGTAAAGATGTTGTATACTGTGGGTGAGATGCATGAGCCTTGCGGGATGCCACAAGTGATGGGGATAGGGTCTGCTGCAACCACCGGAAAGAAGACTCTCATGGTTCTATTGGCCAGGAAGGACTGTATCCATGAGACGGCAGAGGGGGAAAAGTGGGCAGCAGAGGAGAGGTGGTTGCAAAGTATTTTATGGTCGACCAAGTCGAAAGCTGCAGAGAGATCTAAGAGGAGTAGGATGGTAGCATTGCCCTTATCTTTGATTTCATCAATCTGACTTTTAAGATCAACAAGGGCAGTTTCAGTTCCATGTTGGGGCCGGAAGCCAGACTGACATAATCCAAGTAATTGGTTGGCCTCTAGGTAATGCTGAATTTGCAAGTAGGCAACTCTGTCCAGGATCATTAACAGGAAGGGAACGGTTGTGACAGGTCTGAAGTTTGTGGGGATGGCTGGGTCCAGGGTCTGTTTTTTTTGTAGCGGGAGGACCCATGACTGTTTCAAATTGTTAGGTACCGAATTGGTGGAGAATGACACATTTATAAGCTTCGAAATGAAGGGTGCAAGGTCTCTTGCTGCATCTTTTATGATCTGCGAGGGGCAGCTGTCCCCTTTGCAGTTTGATGGTTTGAGGGAGGATATGATTTTTTGCACTTCTAGTGGGGTTATTTTTTTGAAGGTGAATCCATGATTAGTGTTGGGGGTAGTGGGTGAGCTAGGGATAGGGGGGCTAGAGGTGGGGCTACTATTGGAGAGTTGTCGTCTTTTATTTTCAATTTTTGTTTGTAAGCCAGTAATTTTGTTCGCAAGAGCATCTTGGATGCTAGTGCACCAGAGTTGGTCCTTCACGGACATGTCCGAGGGTGGAATGGGGTTTTCTAACTCCTTCAGGATGGTGAATAATTCTTTGGTACTGGAGCTAGCATTACTTATTCTTATATTGTAGGCTTCCTTTTTAGTACAAATTATTTCTTTTTTATAGAGGGAGGATGCATTTGTGAGATTGGTTTTGTGTACCTCTGTCGGGTTCGTTTTCCAAAGGGTTTCCATTTTGGACTTATTATTTCCTAGTATTTTAAGTTCTGGTGTGTACCAGGAGTTAAGATGTGCTTTAGGTTTACCTTTGCGTAGTTTTAGAGGGGCAACAAGGTTGATAGCTTTGGTCATGGCGTTATTATAGGTGTCTACTAGTAGATTGAAGTCCGAGGTGTAAGGGATCATGTTTAGGGTGGGTAGAACTAGTGGGATGAGGGCTTCAGCGGTGATATTCCGCTTGTTTCGCCTCGCTGGTGCAGGTGGGCACTGTATGTGGTGAGGGTTATTAGTGCTAATGTCAAATGAGAGTAGGAAGTAGTCAGTCCATATAAATGGTTGTGGGTTCTTGCAGATAATGTTACAAATGTGGGCAGCGATCCAGTCTAAGGTTCTGCCTTTCTGATGTGTAGGTAGGGTGTTAAGTTGGGTGTAGTTGTGTTCGCAGAGTGCATTAGCCAGGGAGGATACTGGCGTGTCGTGAGGATCATTATATCCCAGATTAAAGTCACCTAGAATAATATTCTGTGATAGGGGTTTAGACTTTTCAGCTATGAGGGAGGTTAAGTCTTCCTCGAAGGAACCTGTGGGACAGGGGGTCTGTACATTAGTTCCAGGGTGATAGTATTCTGAGGGGTGGTTTGAATTTTAATGGATAGATGTTCACAGGAATTTAGAGGAAGGGAGGTCACAGATCTAATGTTAAGTGAAGATTTGAATATAAGTGCTACACCTCCTCCACGGGCATTAGGTCTGTCGGCCCTGAGGATGGAGTAGTTGTCTGGAACCGCAAGGGTTAGAGAGGGGCCTACTGCGGCATGAAGCCAGGTTTCTGTGGTTGCAAGGAAGTCCAAGTCTGCTGACTGGATGATATCGGCAATTTCCGTAGGGTGGGCCACAATGGATCTAACGTTGAGTAAGGCTCCTTTGAGTGGCACAGTGTTTGCAATGATGTTTTTATTAGTGGTTTTAGTTGTAGGATTGTTGGTCATTTTGCTAAGTAAAGTGGGGAGTCTACAGCCTAGTCTGTCGTTACGGGTCGTGATGTTGGGGTGGGCTGTAGGGGGATGTTCTAGCATGTTGCATGAGTTCTGGATATTGTCAGAGTGGTCATCTGTGGCGAGGTTAGGTGTAGGGTTACCTAGAGTAACGCTGACTTTAGTACTATGGTCTGTAGGTGCATTATGGGGGAAAGGGGGCAGGGATGGCAGGAAGGGTGTGGGGCAGGGAACGGGGTGGTGTCTGGGGCACCCAAGCTTGGCGAGTCCATTGCTAAATGGGATATAACTATTACTGCTATATGGTGTGCAATCGGGCATAATGCAGAAAGGGAACATGATGAATACTAGCCAGGCTGGCATAATTCAGATATGGGTTCGGGGCGGGGTACTGGAAGGATGGTAGATGTTGTAGGCTGCGCTAGTACTTGTGAGCTGTACCTGGGGCGGACAGGCTAGTTGGGTCGCGCTGGGTTCAAAGTTAAGCAAACTTGAAAAATGGCTTGTAGATGGCGCGACTGACAAGCGGGTTTAGGTAATAGTTAGCTAGCGACCATGAGGCATAGCACCGATCAAATGTGGTCAGTTAGTGACCATAGGGCACAACACAAATCAAATGTGGTCTGTTAACGACCATAAGGCACAACACAAATCAAATGTGGTCAGTTAGTGACCATAGGGCACAACACAAATCAAATGTGGTCTGTTAACGACCATAAGGCACAATACAAATCAAATGTGGTCAGTTAGTGACCATAGGGCACAACACAAACCAAATGTGGTCTGTTAACGACCATAAGGCACAACACAAATCAAATGTGGTCAGTTAGTGACCATAGGGCACACCATAAATCAAATGTGGTCTGTTAGTGACCATAAGGCACAACACAAATCAAATGTGGTCTGTTAGTGACCATAGGCACAACACACATCAGGAGTGGTCTGTAATAGATCATAGGGCACAACACAAATCAGGAGTGGTCTGTAGGCGACCATAGGCGCACCAAGTTGGGCTTTGCCAGTGCACTATGCTGGTATCTACATCAACAGAGAACCTTGAGATCACTGAATCCTGTGCTACATCCATTCACAATTGATAGGCCCCTGGGCCCCTGGAACCCCTCCTTTAGGAGCATACGCCTCAGGGGTCTTCAGGTCTGGGCTTGGATCTATTGGTGAGAGCAGTCTATCACACTCTTCAGCAGAAACAGACTTAGTGCCCAGGGCACCAAAGCTTCCCATCTGATATTTCAAGAGCTCGCACTGTAGTGACTGCTGCAGCTATGTCTGGATCAGGGAGGTCATTACCTAACGAACACTCTACTGGAATGGAATCTTTGAATGCAGCACGGTGCATGGTGTATTACTCTTCTAACTAAGTTCTACCATTTCCAAGGGACATTAGTTAAGGCCATCATATCCCCATACACATTGGTTTTGGCCTGGGATATACTGACCTTCCTTCACCCATTGTCACCAAGCAGATGTGATACTAGCATCTGTGTCATGCAAGGCAGGATTTTACCCCATCTATGTTGTTATAACAAGTTCTCTTTGCCTTATGACACACCCAGAGTACCTTGCAATGCAGGAAATGGAGGGGAGAGGAAAAACGGAAGAGACCCCAACTAAATGAAGATGGTGGGACACATCTCCAGGCCTACCTTCCCTCTCTGGCTACTCTAACTCAGCCCTCTTCTCCTGCCTGCTGACTTCAAAGGGACTTTAGTGATCAATACCCTTTTGTGAGGCTGATTTTGTTATGTCAGTGCTGCCTCGGAAGCACTGTTCCCTGGAAGCATCCTGGGGGATGACCATATGCCCTTCATGATCCTTCCTGCAGATGAATTCTTGGATCAGCCACCAGTATATTGTTCCACAAAGTGTGGAGGGATATTGTTCAGACAGTCAGCCTAGACACCAGAATACTCCAGCCATTTATATTTACATTGTAACACTGAATAATTGCTTTTTTTAATAGAAAAGACAGTGATTTTTGTAGCCAACTGGAGCTATGTTTGGGGCTTTTAGATGCAAAAGACCCCATCTGATCTTCTCATCCAAACATTAATGCAGATCTAAGGAGACATTGCCATTTACAACTGACAAAGAGCTATCATGAAGCATGAGTAGAGACGTAATAAGGCATTTGCAAGTCCTGAAGACCCGGCATCCATGGCCTTGCCCCACCCTACCTGACATCTACACTTGTAACCCATTGTCCCACCCGTACATTGCGATCTATGGGACAAGGTTTACTGGTAATCCCACCTCCAGAACTTCCACTTGGCGAGAGAGACATTTTTCCTTTGTAGGCCCTCGCGCCTGGAACTCTCTTCCAGTTCAGCTGTGGCTAATTGATTCTTTAGCTACCTTAGGAGGCAATTGTTCAGATACATCTCTGGGCCTTTAAGGCAAGTAATCCATGTCTATCAATCTCAAATCTATCCGGTCACAAAATACAGTTGATTATCTACAGAAGTTGTCAAACCATGCATTTTTAAATGAGTAGAATAAAAACTTAAATTCCTACACGCCTGCTTTTGGGTAGACCCTTTTTTTATTGTGATTTGGTTCACAAATATCTTTCACACTTTTCAATTAAAATGCACCATAAAGAAAAAATAAAATCGATACAAATCCTTTAAGACAAATACAACAATTCTGAAACACAATCACTGCTCAGCAATCTCGAAAACCTCCAAAAGAAATCTAAACAAAAGCTAATATTAACGAAACACCACATGAGGTGAGCCCAAAACATATCCCCCGTTAAATCCGTTCCCAAAGGGGTACAGTCTTTAAAATGATGGTTTCTGATGACACACAATAAAGGGCAAAAGGTAACCAAGTGTCTCACTGTCTCTAATATACCAAAACATGTACCAAAATGACTATCAAGTACTTTGTTCTGAGGGTCTTTCCATTGGCCTATTTGCTCAAACGCGAGCAACTGGCTGAGGTGAAATGGAAGGTACCTAGTATGCACCTTATTACAAGGAAAAAGGTGGGTTGAGCGCTCAGTGCTGCGATCTGAGTGTGAGCTGCAGGTCGCAGGTTTGAATTCTGGCAAGGCCAACTCAGCCTTTCATCCTTCCGAGGTCGATAAATGAGTACCAATTTCAGTTGGGTGATATTGTATGTAAATAAGTGCTCTGTAAAGCGCTTTTGATTAAGGCGCTATATAAATAACACATCATTATCATTATAAGAGCTGTAGATGTTAAGTTGCTCAATAGTTTCCAACCAGTCCTGCCTGAACAATTTCTGTTAGGTGGTAGAACGTGTGTGATATGTTCTTCTTCTGTAGAACATATACCGTCTAAAATATTTGCCATGTTGCTCTTAAAGACGATGATCGATTCTACAGACTTGTCAACCAACATTATCCTTAAATCAATGTATAAAGAATTGGAGGGAGGCAAAATGATCTTGGCGTAAATAGGCAAATGTCTCTGCAAATGCCTCTTTTGAAGGGAAATGAACCCCAATTCATGCCTGAGGATAATGTTGGGAACTGACTTAGAGAGACCAAGTGTTTCTTTCCAGATTTGTCCCTGAATCACACTAAGATAAGGGCCCAGAGCCATAGTGGACAAGTACAGCCCATAGAGCAAAGTGGGTTCAATCTTAGCCAAGTGGATGTTAACAAAGGTCAAATAAAAATGTTGCATAACCAACTATAAAGGCACTTGATTTGAGACACAAGGTGGCGTACCTTGTCTTTCAAGGATTGCTTCCAAACAGCCAAAGAATTAAAATTTGAAAGGTTATATAGCAGGTATCTCAAAGAAAGCACTCTATCAAGCCGATAACTGGCAATTTCCCAATACATAGTCTTGGGTTTCATCTTTGTGGTAAAAAGGACAATTTTGGACTTCTCGCCATTAATCAATAAGTTGTTGTTGCAGACCTAATGGTAAAAAAAAGTAAACTTTCGCTGGAGACAAATAGCTGTTTTGTCAAAAAAGACCAGGCCATCCGTGATAGCCAACATATTTAGTTTCAAATGGCCCAATTTGAGTGGGAAGGTGTTGCAATTCTCCCAAAGAAGGCTAATGCTATTAATGTAGGTTTTAAAAAGAACAGGCACCAAAACACACCCCTGTTTTAGTCCTCCAGATGCTACAATCGGCTCTTACAAAGAACCCTCCATGGAGAGTCTGTCCTGACATGAACTCAGACTAACTTAAGACAGCTTTTCATATCTCATACAACCTGTAGCCATGAAAGGTGTTCTATAGACAGAGATACCACTTTAACATATCATTTAATGATGCATACAATGCCCGCTACACTTGAGGGACAAGTGTTCGTAAATCCTGCAGATCAGCCAACGAGCAGGAAATGGTGGCAGGTTAACCGACCACAAAACTGTCAGCTAGCAGCCTCTTAACTTCACGCAATTAAGTGTTATCTGGTAGGAGCCTTTTAACCTCACACAGTTGTAGTGTTATCTAATAAAGATTCAAAAACAGGAAATTGACAGGCGTGAACAGAAGCATCTTTCACATTCGCAAAGGGAAGCACTGGGTAACAAGTGAGAAAGAAATCCTTGATAACAGACAGCCGGCTAAGATAGCCTGCAGAAGTATATGATGCTGTGATGTTGCAGAACTTCACAACATGCCATAGATTACAGTGAAGGCACTTACTAACGACAATTCACTTTGAGATACAAAAAAACCATCTAACATCCAACATAGTTTCACATAGGAGTTCTAGCTCAAACAAAAAATGTGGCATGCCCGCTCTCTCACTTTCCAAACAGTGGATATGACAAACCCACATGTGCAGGGCTGCCATTTTACTTGATAGATAGGATCTATGTGAAATTACCAAATCCAAAAGTCTCACTCCCAAAAGTCAGTTTTAAAAAAAAAAACTTCCCATTTGTTCGCATATATACATATGTGTGGGGGAGACCCCAAAGCCCCACCACCTTACCCCTAAACATTTTTATTAACTTTACCCCCCCAACATATATATATATATATATATATATATGTGAAAAAATAGGGGTCAGACTTTTGGGCTTTGGACTTTTTGCCCTCAGTAATTTCGTACAATACCGATAGATATATAGCCCAGCACAACAAAGGAAAAAGGGAAGCGAAGGAGGCCAGCAGACTTGCAAGGCCATTTCAAGCCAGAGGGTTTGGGGAGGAGTGTAGAGCAGCAGCAGCAGCATGAGAGTGAGGCAGCCAGTCCCAGCTAAGCAGAACTCATCAACCCCAGAAGGAGCTGTTTCCTTTGAAGCACACTCCACTCTAAACGTGAGTGACAGATGGATGCTTGCTGGGTGCATAGCGACTGAAGGCATATAGTGTAGCGTATCTTAATAAGAGATACAGGTTACCCATGCGTTTAAGCTAAACCACCACTTGTTCTATTACTTACACTTTCAACCATGCTCTTTGCCTATATGGCAATCTTGTTCATAGGTGTGATGTTATGTTATACTATATCTGCTTTTTCCTTAGCTTGTTTAATGAGAATAAGAACCCTCAGAAGATATGGGGTCATTTTAAATGCATTAACGTGATAACTCCTGTGTCAAGTGCATAATTCAGAGCAATGCGTCAGAGTGGTATCTCTTTGAGTCTAAGAACTTTACAATTCCAGACTGTATATGTTTAATCATGTTGATGAGCACATGAACCTAGGTATACCTGTCTGTTAGCTCTGAGAGACAGCCTAGGGTGAGTTTTGACATGAGTGACTGATGACCAAGAGTCTGTTTTCACACCTTCCAATGAGGTGGAGATAAGAGGCTTGTGGCCACGCCTAATTATAGGCGGTCAAGATAGTTGGAACACCAGATAGATGGGACTTCTTAGAGAGGACCGTAGCATTGCTAATAATAACCTCATGCCCCAATCACGATAAACGGACTGGGCACAAATATCTTTTCTAAAAAGCTTTTTAATCAAAAGAGGTTAGGTGGGTACAGAAGATGGCCCATCAGGAAATCAATATTCCCATCCATTGCAGAATGGCAGTCTTCGATTGGCTCAGGTTATCACACTGTCAGGGAGTTAATATAAACTTTACAGTAACAATTGGGCAACTGGTAGGGCTGCCCGCAGAATCGTTCTTCTCTTACTTGAAAACCCCAGCCAACAAGGTAAATAACCTATATGCAACTCTCCTGATAAGGGGAGACTTAAATACCATTTAATGACACCCATACCAGTTTCCTGAATTGGCTTTAACACATACAAACCATGTCAACTGGTTTGGAGGTAATCTAGTTTATCCACAAACAAATGCTAGACATGGACCTTTAGCCACACCCATCGTGTTACTAGAATATTTAAATACAAGGGGGTTCTGGGAGTTTCTCTACTACTGGCCTATATCCCGGGTTAGAGTCTCAACCAGAGCCATAGACTTAAATCAAGACATACCTAGGAAGACTTGCGACCACTGTAAATGGATTGTAAATACTGCCTTACAATGCACATGAACTTACTTGCCAACTTTAGCTAGTGCCACACGTGTAGGGAACTGAGCTTTAGCTTGCACCGCATCTAGATAAAAATTGGTATTCTTAACATGCACCACACCTAAAATTCTGAACCCTAGCCTGCGTCGCATCTAGATAGAAATGTGATTGTTAGCATGTGCCTCACTCAAGATTCTTAACTCTAGCTCGCGTCGCATCTAGATAGAAATGGGATCGTTAGCATGTTAGAAGTGTCCTCAATAGCCTCTGTGAAAAGTCGATTTTAGAAGTGTGCCCAATAGCCTCTCTGCTAAAGTTGAACCTAGAAGTGTCCCCAATAGCATTCTGTGAAAACTGAATTTAGAAGTGTCCTCAATAGCCTCTTTGTTAAAGTTGAATTTAGAAGTGTCCTCTATAGCCTCTTTGTTAAAGTTGAATTTAGAAGTGTCCCCAATAGCCTCTCTGAGAAAGTAGAATTTAGAAGTATCCCCAATAGCCTCTCTGAGAAAGTAGAATTTAGAAGTGTCCCCAATAGCCTCTCTGAGAAAGTAGAATTTAGAAGTGTCCCTAATAGCCTCTCTGAGAAAGTAGAATTTAGAAGTGTCCTCAATAGCCTCTTTGTTAAAGTTGAATTTAGAAGTGTGCCCAATAGCCTTTGTGAAAAGTTGAATTTAGAAGTGCGCCCAATAGCGTCTGTGAAAAGTAGAATTTAGAAGTGCGCCCAATAGCCTCTCTGAGAAAGTTGAACTTAGATGTGTGCCCAATACCCCCTGTGAAAGTAGAATTTAGAAGTGTGCCCAATAGCCTTTGTGAAAGTTGAATTTGGAAGTGTGCCCAATAGCGTCTGTGAAAAGTAGAATTTAGAAGTGTGCCCAATAGCCTTTGTGAAAAGTAGAATTTGGAAGTGTGCCTAATAGCCTCTCTGAGAAAGTTGAATTTAGATGTGTGCCCAATACCCCCTGTGAAAGTAGAATTTAGAAGTGTGCCCAATAGCCTTTGTGAAAGTTGAATTTGGAAGTGTGCCCAATAGCGTCTGTGAAAAGTAGAATTTAGAAGTGTGCCCAATAGCCTTTGTGAAAAGTTGAATTTGGAAGTGTGCCTAATAGCCTCTGTGAAAGTTGAATTTAGAAGAGTCCTCAATAGCCTCTTTGTTAAAATCTGAATTTAGAAGTGTCCCCAATAACCTCTGTGAAAAGTTGAATTTAGAAGTGTGCCCAATAGCCTCTGTGAAAGTTGAATTTAGAAGTGTCCTCAATAGCCTCTGTGAAAAGTCGATTTTAGAAGTGTGCCCAATAGCCTCTCTGTTAAAGTTAAATTTAGAAATATGCCCAATAGCCTCTGTGAAAAGTTGAACCTAGAAGTGTTCCCAATAGCCTCTCTGTGAAAAGTAGAATTTAGAAGTGTCCCCAATAGCCTCTCTGTGAAAGTAGAATTTAGAAATGTGCCCTATAGCCTCTGTGAAAAGTTGAACCTAGAAGTGTGCCCAATAGCCTCTCTGTGAAAAGTAGAATTTAGAAGTGTCCCCAATAGCCTCTCTGTGAAAGTAGAATTTAGAAATGTGCCCAATAGCCTCTGTGAAAAGTTGAACCTAGAAGTGTCCCCAATAGCCTTTTGTGAAAACTGACTATAGAAGTATGCCCAATAGCCTCTCTGTGAAAGTTGAATTTAGAAGTGTTCCCAATAGCCTCTCTGAGAAAGTAGAATTTAGAAGTGTTCCCAATAGCCTCTTTAGAACATTTTAGAAAACACTTGAATTGACCATATAACCCACCATATGCTTACTCTCTCCTTTACACCACCACTCAACTAGAACACAGAGATACTATGACACCATTCGGTATAACTGTTCTCATACCAACATACGTCTCATACTCCACATCACTCTATGTAAACACTGCTGGTTACACACCCCCAGCCAGGCGTTCTCCTCAGGCCTAACGCAGCCACATCCGGTCTGGATTAATCCTGCCAGAACGAACACATACTCCTGACCCCTCAACCACCACGCCTACCGCTAAGAAGCAGCTATTACACGAATACCGCACAAGCTGCACACATACATGGTGCCCACACGCACCTTTGACTCTCTCTACTCCCTCTACTGATCTGAACTTCGGTTCCCAAGGGCGTTCAACCTACCAGCGCCTTCAGACCATACCAATGGTATATAAGGCGCTATATAAATGCAAAATAACAATAACAATAACAATATGAGTCTTTGTCCTGCCCAAGGGCAGTCCAGCACCGAAATGCCTGGCAATTCTCTTTTGAACAAAAGTACCAACAGCAATCCCAGACACGTGTTTCGGCCTGGTTGGGCCTCGTCAGTGAGGTGGAGCTGTGCCACTCTAAGAACAGTGAGCAAGGGTTCAATGTCTGGATTACCCTTGTAACCTAGGGTGAAAACCCAAAGCTACTTAATATGCAAATACAAGGGTGTTCTGGTAATATCTCTACTACTGGCCTATCTCCCGGGTTAGAGTCTCAACCAGAATCTTTAGCTCACCATCCTTTCACAGAAGAGACATTTCCACTACATATCACTCTTTGTCCTGCCCAAGGGCAGTCCAGCACTGAAATGCCTGGCAATTCTCTTCTGAACAAGAGTACCAACAGCAACCCTAGACACATGTTTCGGCCTGGTTGGGCCTCGTGAGTGAGGTGGAGCTGTGCCTCTCTAAGAACAGTGAGCAAGGTTTCCACGTCTGGATTACCCTAGTAACTAAGGGTGAAAACCCAAAGCTACTTAATATGCAAATACAAGGGGATTCTGGGAGTTTCTCTACTACCGGCCTATCTCCTGGGTTAGAGTCTTTACCAGATTCTTTAGCTCACCATCCTTTCACAGAAGAGAAATTTCCACTACATACCAGTCTTTGTCCTGCCCAAGGGCAGTCCAGCACTGAAATGGCTGGCAATTCTCTTCTGAACAAGAGTACCAACAGCAACCCGGACACGTGTTTCGGCCTGGTTGGTCCTCGTCAGTGAGGTGGAGCTGTGCCACTCTAAGAACAGTAAGCAAGGGTTCCACGTCTGGATTACCCAAGTAACTTAGGGTGAAAACCCAAAGCTACTTAATATGCAAATACAAGGGGGTTCTGGAAGCTTCTCTACTACCGGCCTATCTCCCGGTTAGAGTCTCAAACAAAGTCTTTAGCTCACCATCCTTTCACAGAAGAGACATTTCCACTACATACCCGTCTTTGGCCTGCCCAAGGGCAGTCCAGCACCGAAATGCCTGGCAATTCTCTTCTGAACAAGAGTACCAACAGTAACCCTAGACACGTGTTTCGGCCTGGGTGGGCCTCGTCAGTGAGGTGGAGCTGTGCCTCTCTAAGAACAGTGAGCAAGGGTTCCACGTCTGGATTACCCTAGTAACTTAGGGTGAAAACCCAAAGCTACTTAATATGCAAATACAAGGGGGTTCTGGCAGTTTCTCTACTACCGACCTATCTCCCGGGTTAGAGTCTCAACCAGAATCTTTAGCTCACCATCCTTTCACAGAAGAGACATTTCCACTACATATCAGTCTTTGTCCTGCCCAAAGGCAGTCCAGCACTGAAATGCCTGGCAATTCTCTTCTGAACAAGAGTACCAACAGCAACCCTAGACACATGTTTCGGCCTGGTTGGGCCTCGTGAGTGAGGTGGAGCTGTGCCTCTCTAAGAACAGTGAGCAAGGGTTCCACGTCTGGATTACCCAAGTAACTTAGGGTGAAAACACAAAGCTACTTAATATGCAAATACAAGGGGGTTCTGGGAGTTTCTCTACTACCGGCCTATCTCCTGGGTTAGAGTCTTTACCAGATTCTTTAGCTCACCATCCTTTCACAGAAGAGACATTTCCACTACATACCAGTCTTTGGCCTGCCCAAGGTCAGTCCAGCACCGAAATGCCTGGCAATTCTCTTCTGAACAAGAGTACCAACAGTAACCCCAGACACGTGTTTCGGCCTGGTTGGGCCTCGTCAATGAGGTGGAGCTGTGCCTCTCTAAGAACAGTGAGCAAGGGTTCCACGTCTGGATTACCCTAGTAACTTAGGGTGAAAACCCAAAGCTACTTAATATGCAAATACAAGGGGGTTCTGGCAGTTTCTCTACTACTGGCCTATCTCCTGGGTTAGAGTCTAAGCCAGAGTCTTTAGCTCACCATCCTTTCACAGAAGAGACATTTCCACTACATACCAGTCTTTGGCCTGCCCAAGGGCAGTCCAGCACCGAAATGCCTGGCAATTCTCTTCTGAACAAGAGAACCAACAGCAACCCCAGACACGTGTTTCGGGCTGGTTGGGCCTCGTCAGTGAGGTGGAGCTGTGCCTCTCTAAGAACAGTGAGCAAAGGTTCCACGTCTAGATTCTCCTTGTAATTTAGGGTGAAACCCAAAGCTACTTAATATGCAAATAAAAGGGGGTTCTGGGAGTTTCTCTACTACCGGCCTATATCCCGGGTTAGAGTCTCAACCAGAGTCTTTAGCTCACCATCTTTTCACAGAAGAGACATTTCCACTACATATCAGTCTTCCTGTCTGCCTGGAGTGCTGGAGTCAGAGACCTGGTGAGACCTGGTGAATGGCATCAAGTTCAGAGCTTATTGAGAAACAGATTAAATTAAAAAAGCAATTGTTCGCATTGTGCCTGCAAAGATGTCGGATTTGAATGTATGTATGTATGTGTGGATGCGAGGGGGTATTTGTGTCAGTGTGTGTATGAATGAGAGTGTAGTATGAAGGGTGTGTGTGGGTGTTAGTGCATGTGCAAATGAGAATGCAGTGTGAATGTTCTTGGTGCATGTGTGAATTATTGAGAAAAGTTGTATGAGTATACATATGTGTGTGCATGCGTGTATAAGGCTAGGGCTAAATGGATATTAGAGCATAGACATTTTCTTACATTTTTGGACAAAGACAACTTATTGCATGGAGGAGGGGTTGGATTGCGCGGGGTTATACTAGAATCACACAGCCGGCTTGGCTATTTTCTTACTGTGGCATTGCATTTTTACTGGCCTTAACAAAGCCAACGTGATAAATGGGGCTCATTTGTGAGCCAGCCAGGATTTGTTTTCTTGCTATTGCATGACTTTGACAGCTCGCATCAAGGGCAAAGACATCACAATGACTGGTCTTACCTGTTAGGGAACATTTGTGGAGCCAGCAAGGATATGTTTTCCTACTGTAAATTGCATTTTTACTGGTATTAAGTGCAAAATCAACAGGTGTATATGTCCTTGTATGGGGATAACAGTATATATTAGAGAAGTCAGAATTAACATATTTTATTATAATATCATTACTGACATTGTAGGCAAAGCAAACACGATATGTTCTTATGTGTGGACAACAGCACATATTGATGCAGCCAGCATTAACATGTATGGGCACATTCAGAATTAAAATGTTTTTTTATTGGTATGAGTTTGGCAAAGGAACCATGAAAATGCTCCTTTGCAATGTTGGTGCGTTGGCATCTAATGGAAGTTTTCATGACTTTTCCTACCAAACCGATTGTAAACTTGGTATTTTTTCACTCCTATTTTTACAGAAAGTGTGCCGTAACAAGCATCTCCAACCAATTGTTTAAAATCTTTTCATGGGGGCACTCCCCAAACTTCCCTTGGTTGTTTTGAGCGCTCTCGTTGAGCTAGGTCCATCCCATATACTCGGCTAGTAACAATGCCCCTTCCTTTCGTGGGCTCTGCTTGGTGTGGGCCCAACTACATTAGCTTCATTGCCACTTGTTGAACAACCCTGGATATGCTATTGCATGCACTTAAACATTGAACATTGTTGCAAAGACAACTAGCTACATATCTCTGTCTTCCTACTCAGAATGCTGCTATCAAACAAACGGCATATTCTGTGTATTTCTCTGCAGGGGTGGGTTGCTACTGCTTTCATTAGTTTGTCTGTACTTTTAGTTTGATTAACGTCTTGTACTGTACATGGGGACCTGATTGGACATTTGTTTGATTTTGGTACCACAGTACTATTGTGGTGTGGATGCTCCCTTGCTGGCTCACACCCCGCTTGAAGAGTATAGCCTGCCCTCGGCCCTCACTACCTTCAAGAGGTGAGGGGGTTGTACCATTGTTGCTGTGCTTGTCTGACATTTATGATTGAGATAACGGTTTGTTTACTAAGCAGAGCTCAGAAAGCACTGCTCATCCTTGTACTCCTGTGGAGCAGTAGTCATTTCATCAAACAGAGATTCTGATGTCAAAGACATCTTTGCTCTCCTCCATCAGTGATTGTAAACAAGCCAACACTGGTAAATATCCACCTCAATCATTGCCACTTAGCTTGAAATGCCTCTTTATTTGTCTTGAGCACCTGATTTGAACCTTAAGCATCGCATTAGAAGTCAGTTGGCCATATGTAAGAGAGACTGGTGTCAGTTGGCCACATGTAAGAGAGACTGGTGTCAGTTGGCCACATGTAAGAGAGACTGGTGTCAGTTGGCCACATGTAAGAGAGACTGGTGTCAGTTGGCCACATGTAAGAGAGACTGGTGTCAGTTGGCCACATGTAAGAGAGACTGGTTCTTTTGATAATTGAAGTCGTACCAACTTGACTCTTTGGGTATGGCTGTGATTTCTGCTGCTTTTCATTGGTCTTTCTACGCTGTTCTTCACCAGGCATTGCAGTAAGTCTGAACTCTTTATTGTTCGATTTACAGATTCATCAAGTAAAACTTAGCAATCAGCAAGTATTATTATGATTTTTATAAAACTATGAACCGGCTGCCATATTTCTGGAGGTTCTGACTGATCATTAGGGGCAGGGCTCTGCCACCTGCAGCATGCCAGATGTTTTGGACTACTACCTCCATCTTCCTCTCACCAATGCCTATGCTGGCCCCTATGGAAGTTAAGATTTAAAAATTCCAGGACGACAAAGATTGCAGACACCCCATTCTGAAGATGCAGCAAGATTAAATGTGCAGCTTTAAACATTCGCCTGTTGTAAATGTGAACTGCCGAATCATTTTACCATTTCACTGATATGAAGTATATTATACAGATGAAATATCTAGGTCGAGCAAACATCCAAGCAAAATGTACACTGCTACATTTACTTTGGTAGAGTGTGTGTTCATGTTAAAAAGAGCATTAAGTAAATTGAAGAAATAAATATGTTTTAATATAATAAAATAGCTTTTTTAAATATCACACTTCATGCCAGAGTCCAGCTTCTACTTGCCGGACCAGCTATTGAAACCGTGCTGCTCAGCATTGTCTTGTTCCCAAGACAAGTGTGTTGCTCCTGAGCTATCCTCCCATTATATCACGTGGTCTGTGTGACAGGGCAAGGTCAGATCTACAGAAATGAAGAAGAAAGCGAGAAAAGGAAAAACAAAGCTTATTTGATAATATTGGCCATGTCAACTTAGTTTTATCTGTTTGGGTTTATAGGGGAAATGTTTTGCATATTGTTTGGGGTCAGAGTTTGTGATTTGACAAAGGTGTAAAACAGAAGAGAACAGTAAAAACATTCTGGTTTGGAAATATGGCTTTAAAGTGTGCAACCTTTGAAAATGGTTGGAAAAAGAAAGAAGAAAATAAACCCTGTTTTTATTGTTGGGAATTCTCACGGTTAACCGGAAGAGCAGTGCGCCAGGATTTCTGTTCCTTTCTTTCCCCTTGTGTCTGTTTTACTGTTCTGAGGGTTGGGCCCAGCCAATCTAATTATCTTACGGGTTTTTGCAGTAGGGCTGGGAGCCGAATGTGACTTTCGACACGTGCAACACCATTTCACAGCATGATTTCGGCCATTCAACAGAGCACTTCTCTATTGAATGGCCGAAAGCAGATTTTGTATGTAATACAATGCAACAGTATTAAAACAAAACAAAAAAAACAACTGCAAAACTATGGAGTATAAAAAATGATTCTACCATAATAAAAGAAAACAGATAGTGGTGGAATCGTACTTCTTATTTTGAGACATATTCGCTATATATCGACTTGGAGAGTGCTGCATTTACAAATGAGCTACACACGAGATGCCTTTTGAGCAATCCCCAATACAGCTTAAGAGCCTCGGACAGGGTGCTTTATGTCGTATAAGAAATTCATAAGGTGTACACTCAAGTAGTATTTTGGAGCACAAGCAGTACAGTGAGAAAATAACAATCACCCAGGATTATGTCGTAAATGACATATTCACAGACTATTTTTTGCATAATGGTTCAAAGTCATAGGAACTGTGTAATCAGATAGTGGTAGGTGCATTAAAAGTAATGGACATAGCCAAAGTAGTGTCCTAAGAAATGGGTGTTTGGGGTGAGGGAAGCATATTTCACTTTCATTCATGCCAACATGACCCATTACATTTTGGAAATTCTAGTCCTGTCCTGGTTTTAACTTTGCATTCTGGGACTTACAGTTCCTTACTTACCCATTACAAATCCAGGCTACAAGTCCCAGAATGTAAAGTTTAAACTAACATTGAACTACCATCCCCCAACTGTTTAATATTGGGTAAAAGGCCATGCAATTTACAATAGTTTGGTACCAGTGCCGTGCTTTTGAATGGAATGAGAAATCACAGAGGTGCCCTAACAATGGGCCAAGAACTAAAGAGGGAAACAGGCGGCACAGGCAAAGATAGCCCCATCAATACCAACAACATCCATTTGATTAAAAAGACACAAGTCCAGTCTTGGTTTCCAGTCTAATTTTGATTTCTACATTAAAAATCCAGCACTACAATTCCAGAATGCAAAGTTAAAACCAGAACTGGACTAGTGTCGTCCAAATGGAATGCCTAATGTTGGCTTGCAGGCAGCTGTCTTCTTTATTCTCTCACTTTATCCCCCAGGACACATATTACACACAGGCGCGGGGGGGGGGGAGGGGTACTCATATAATGCCCTCTGAGTAAATGATTGAGCACACAGCAGGCACTGCCAGGGCTGGCTGAAGATGCAAAGGAGGCCATGAGGGCCCGTTTCAAAAATATATTTGCAGCCCCCTTGTCTTACAGCTGGGGAAACCTGTCTGTCACCTTTCAGTGTGCATAGATAATAATGGAGATATGTGTCAACCATCAAACCCTTTTTGTGGCTTCATTATGTGGCAAAATCATTGATAAAGTAATGGAGGATGGAGGTGATTAGCTGTATAGTATCCTGGGATAGGTTTATTGGCCTCTGCATGGCATAACAAATAAAGGAGGCAAGCAGGTCGATGAAACAGAAAGTGGGCCATTTTAAAATATGTATTCATTTTTTTCATTATATTATTTTATTAGGTTCACTTCAGAACTTTTGCCCACTGTATCCAGAAAGAGAAAAGAAAAACAGACAAATACAAACCAAATAGTCTTTGACATTAAAATAATCAACTATAACAAACATGTGAAATAACATTGAACAAATAGTACAACCTCCTAAGTTTAACAATAAAATCAGCAAATTCATTAGTGTGAGGTATAACATTTTCTGGAAAGATCAATTTAAATTCAATGATAAAACATATTTCACCCCCGCTGTTGTTAGTTATGTATATCGGCCACTCAAGAAAATATCCAACCATTTATCTCGAGACAGCAGTCTATAGTGACTCATTAGTTCCTTCACAGCCGTGCAGTCTTCCAGCAGATGGATCAGAATTTTTACGCTCCAGCTGACTAAACCTACAATTTGCATCATAAAGGGGGGTCGTGTGACCGAACCGCCATCAAATCTCGAGTTAAAATCACATTAAATCTGATTCCTAAAAATATGTTTCTAAAATTTGAATTCAGGAATTTCCCTAAATACTTGGGCAACACATTAAAAGCTTTAGATTCTAGGTATTCCTTGGCTTTATAGGGTTGGTCAGCAAGATATGCATAGAGAAATCAGCTTCTTTCATAAGTAGCCAACAATCCTTTGTCCAAGTTTCAATCACACCCTCTGCTGCAATTGCAACTTTAATTTGATCAAAACAGGAGTGCAGGGTAGCCAACCGGCACTTCCTAAAAAGGGAACGCTGCGTCCATGCAATTATGCCCTGCAAAAAAAAAGTCCCAATTCATAACATATAATTGCAATTGGCGTAGTCTTAGGGAGTGGTAACACACGTTTTCAAAGGATTCACTATCTCTGAGTTAATAAAGGTAATTGCCCCATAAATAATTATCGGGACCACATTTTGTTTATAGAACGTAAGTAATGGACATAAGTAATACATACCATATTTTTTTATTAATAATGGAAGCTTGCACAGCTAAAGTTGTCATTTGCAGAGTCAGCTTTCCGCACGAGGCGATTCACTGTGTTTATTATTATAGAAGATCCCCAAATATTGATAATCTTGTACTATTAGAAGGGCCAGCTTGAGCCTTTCAAATGTACCTTCTTCGTGGGATTGGATTTTCATCACATTCGACTTGGCAATATTGATGGTTAAACTATTGATTGAGGCGTAAGTGGAGAAAGCATCTCGCTGCCTCTGCACACCGATAGGGGTACGTTCTATCAACACCAAATCGACAGTATATAAAAGCCATTGAACCTCTCCAAGACCAATTTTCGGTGGGAATGCTCAGGCAGCTTCTAAAAAAGGTATATTTATTGCATGGAGGGGACAACCATTGATTACACGTATGCGTTGATTGTACCGTGCATGCGATTTACTGTCATTCACAAAGTGCAGAGTACAATGTAAGATTAAAATGAGGCAAAATCGCCTTTACTCTTCTGTTATACTCTGCCTGAAAATACTCTTTGCAGGCACCAATTCATAGTGGATTTCAATGGAATCTGCCTGATCTTTAGCAGGTGCTAAACAAAGGCGTATTAGCATATTTAGGCTTATGCCGGCATGAAAATCTCAATGCTCTCCGAGTCAGAGGAGGAAAGTAAAATGGACATGCTATCTATGCTTTGCTGCTCTCCTATGCCTCAGAACTGCAGCAAAATGAGCTGGAGTGGAAAATGAAGGTGTAAAAGCAGTTGTACGCATTTATTTTTGACTTTGCTCCGCTATAAAATGATCCCTGTATATTTACTTACAAAAAGAAATTAAGCTCTCTCTGTCAGCAAGATGCTAATGTAGTGTCCCAACTATAGTAGAAAGACAGCAAGGTGATAAGCCTGAGTGTGACAGCAAAGGCAGCCTGTAATATGCATGCTGAATTAAAGATGCATTTTGCTTTATTATCATCAGGAGAGGATTGAGTGGCACAGTTGGTGTTGACACATTGCCAGTGCGGGCCCCAAATGTGCTTATTTAGCCACTTCACAGAAAATGATATCTGGTTCTAGAGGGCAAACTGTAAGTAATATTAAAAGAAGTAGCAGGAGGTCATCCAAGACACAAAGTTTGTGATGGTCAAAATATGAATGTTCACAATTATTATATATGGATCAATATCATCAGTATGTTTCTTTTTCGGTACTGGACATTGTGACCTGAATCAATTCTAGGGACTTCTAATTTTGGCAGGTAAGGCAAAGTGAGAACAGAATATCCAGTAGCAAACACTTTGGTTAAGTGGCAAAGCTGGGATTTGAGATCATTCTGTAACCTTTCACTTCAGCATATGTCTTCCCAGCTTTAGTTGGTAGAAAGATTGTTTGACACAAGTCTTTTTCAGCTTTGGCTTGAACACACCACTTGACTTTAAAAGGTATACAAAAAACATGGTGGTTGTGTTCTGCCAACTAAAGGTAACTTGTTTTTGCTTCATGATTGCTTTTTTTTTTATATTGTATATGTATTACAGTATTTTCCAAACTGGGAATATGCTTGTATTTCAGGAGCTACTGATGAGGATTATTTTGATTGTAAAAAATAAATGAATCTCCAAGCTATTTGTTTTTTGTTTTTTTATATTAGGTGGGCTATATTCTTAATGAATGTCTCCTGAATAGACCACAGGTTCATAGGGCACGAGGGAATGTATTCAGCATGGGATGGGCAGAGCAAAGTTCCTCTACAGCAGAATTGCTTTAGGGTGTGATCCAGGCATGGCCTCTATAGCCGTACATTCTTGAAGCTGTCAGAATATCCAATTTCACAGGTCTTCAAATCTGAGCAAAATCAGCACAATGGCTGAACCCGGGAAATCAATGTCTCCAGACCAGGAACCTCTCTGCCCGCGTTCCTGAAGGGTCATTCTTGGTACATACATGGCAGCTGGTGCCTGCAGGGACTGCATGAGCGCGGGATTTTGGTATGCGACAGCCTAACCATACCTAGGGCCAGCCCCACGCATGGGGATACAAATTGGGTGTGTGTGCAGGGCTTAGGCGGAGGCAAAAGGGGTTAACTTCAGACCCAATATTGTATATATTTGCCCAGTATTGTATATATTTTGCTGACTAGGGGTGGGCGAAATTACCAGGGTCAAAAGGATGGAGGACGTTTATTTCCACAACCTTTTGCTACATTTTGCATAAGCCATTATGAAGGAGACGGGGAAGGCAGTGGTAGAAGCAGCTTTTCGAATTTCGTGAGGGGGGCAGGATATTCTGAGGGGGCCCATCCATTTTAGTGATGCCTGACAATTTATTTCATTAGGGGCTGGGTGTTCCTATTCCCCTAAAATTAGCAAAGCGACCAAGCAAAGGCGAGATAGCAAATGCCAAGGTAGGAGGATTTAAGTGAACCCCACTAAAGAATTTAAGATTTGTTTGAATAGCAAATTGAAATGGTACCCTTTATTTTTTTAAACAGAAAATCATGCAATTTACAACTAGTGCTGTAGTTTAACACATGAGCAAATCGAAGAAAGATGAATGCCAATTCACCATATTTAACATTTACAATATTGTCATAATGCCTGCCATTATGCCTTGGCCCACTATATACTGCCACTGTTAAACACTTTCATGGTGGTGTCCCCAATATGCCACAAACATACTGCCACTCTAAAGATCATGTCAAGAATTCCAAGGACCAACATATTTGTCAGTGCGCTGACTGAACTGACAATTTATGCTAGCACTACCACTGTAAAGCACGTGTTTATGATGTCTGTGTGCACAATGTAAGTATGAGCATGCTCCACTTAAACTCTTTGTTGCTGCGTGTGCCCAAATATATGCCAGAATTGCCACTGTAGAACATGTTCCTGATGGCGAGCACAATAGGTGCTAGAATGCTACTGTAAAGAACATTCACAATGTATGGCCCTGTAAAACATGTATTCATGCTGCCTTTGAAACATATGCTATGTTACAGGGCTTTTATGCTTCACCAAATCAGTGTGCCTCGCCTGTCAACCGGGTGGCATGTTGTGCCCGTGTCTGGGCTACTCCGACATGGGTCTGCAGGGGAAAAGGTGTAGGGAGAATATAAGAGGTGAAATAGCACAGACATAAGGATGGGGTGATTTAGATGGGTGAAAGGAAATGCTTTGTGATAGCTTGGGTGCACGTGATTCCATTAAGGTGGACCTGAGATTTGAATTGCAGAAAGAATGGTATGTTCTAGGCTATTTTGGTGTGTTTGTCTCCGTGAAGCAGTGCATATGAGAAATAGGTAGCTCATAACTTGTGGTGATTAGCCTTGTGACGATCTCGAGGTGTACTTCAGCCATCCAATTACGTCATGGTGGCTTTTGACCAGGAATTCCCTTTTACATTTGCCCACGGGGAAACTCCAGAGGAATAGTTTGAGGCTGCCAATTTAGTTGGAGAACACAAGGTGAGTACGAGCTGCTATGGATCTATGGACACATTCTAGGTTACGTTGAAAGCTTTGCCCTCATGTGGGCAATAGTTTGATCCTTTGATAGTATATTTCTGAGGGTTCTGCTTTTGAATAGGTCCAGATTCCAGCACTGGTGGCTGCGTGTGTTACACGTCTGTACCACCTAAGTCTATGGCACACTTATAGCTCGTATAGCACTTTATGTCAAAGGAAGATCACCTTACAACACTCAGAAGTGGCAAGGAACCCTTTCAGACAACCATGTAAGTGCAGGCAAAACTACTGAACATTGCGGAATGGCCCCTCTGCCCCAGACATCTAGCCGGTTCTGAGGGGAAGTGGGTGACCCTAAAGGCACATCCATGACAGTTTCCCTGTGGCTGCTGCCATGCAGTTATACGGTCCTGCCAGCCAAGCTCGGATGATTGATTGGACATTGTGGAGACCGTCTCCCTACTTAACAGTTGCTGGTATCCTCTGGGAAAAGTCTGCATATTAACCAACCCTTTTCAATCACTTCTGTGAGCTGGAGCTGCCAAGTTAGGGTAACAGGTAGACATAGGTGTAGCTGGGAAATGTCTCAGTTTACTCGACAACATTCTTTTAAGCAGCACTGAAGAGTCTGCAGTCCCCAGGAAACCATTTTAATAACAGGAGGGATACATGCCAAAAACTGCAACTACAATTTCAATTAACCTTTTGGAAAGATTTGTCTTTTTTTCTTAATGGGTGTTCCACCATCAAGAATCTTTTTGCCGCCTCATCCTCCTCTCACCACTTTTCTCCTTATTTTCCACCTTTTCCCTATGTTTCCTTTCTATATCACCCATACCGATCTATGGTAATTATGGACATCCATAAGAGAGTTATGTTCTGTTTTTTGTCTTTTCTACTGCACATAACACCACCGTAGAGGTCTTAATGTGCTGAGCCTTGACCCTGCCAAGGGTGGAAGCCACACTGTGAAACTGGGTGTGAATAGGAAACAGGCTCAAAGAGAGTGGGGAAGAGGAACAGTGAGAAAAGTCAGGTGACACAAAATATACAGACTTGATTCACAACATGTAGGGAAATCAAAAGGTAAGAGTGAGTGATAGTGGTCAGTAGGATGAATGAATACCTTTTCAT
Organism: Ambystoma mexicanum; assembly: GCF_040938575.1. Lineage (NCBI taxonomy): Eukaryota > Metazoa > Chordata > Amphibia > Caudata > Ambystomatidae > Ambystoma > Ambystoma mexicanum. The sequence continues at coordinate 552,722,350 of NC_090924.1, read as the reverse complement.
GTCTTGATTCGAAGAAGGGAAGAACGTAAGGAGGAACAAGTGAAGTGGAAGCTGGCAAACAGCTGCACATATGAGGGTAATACTCTAGGTGAATAATAAGTGGCACCCTGATGTGCCTTATGTTCACACATGAATACCTGTGTGGCATATTCTCAGTTGGAATCCTTGCAGGATTGTATGTTATCAGAGATGGCCTTATAATCTCAAGAGTCCCATATGTGGTTCAATGATTTTTATTGACAAAAACTCAATAGGTACCTTTTGAGATTTCACAGGTGACCTTTAGAGACTCCAAACGCCCACTAGGTAATTTATGAATACCTTTTTCGTATCTTCATGGTCCGGGGTTTAAGCCTGTAGAGGCATATAACTTGTCAAAGCAGAGCCCCACCAGTCTAGGGTATCAAAAAAGAGATAATGCCATAATGGCCACCTGGTGGGTGTGGTGAGGGTATGCGATCCATGGGAGGGATAAATAGTTTACGAACAGTACTTCCCACAATAGATGCCTTCTAAATGCCTATTTGCCACTGACACAAGGGTTTATTATGTTTCTTTAAGACCTAGCAGATGAAGGTGGGCACCCAAACACGTGTGCTCACACAAATGCAAAAGTAAGATAAGACGCCCAGTCATGGAATGAGACTAAGAGATAAGTTGCAAGGATAACAAACTTTATAAAATAAAGTATGCAGGCAAAGAACTCTGCTGTGGGAGAGCGCTCTGCTGAAAATGTCACAGGCAGCACATTATAAGAAGTAATTTTGTCGTAAATGATGTCATTACTCACAGTACAAAATCACAGTGCGGATTGGTGGGGCCGTATGGCACAGCCTGCTCTATAGGGAATGCCAGGCTGCAATTGGCCGTTGCTTCTCAGTCGAGTGGCATGTGGGTCAGCTGGGCTCATCTCTGCGGTGAAGGTCAGCACAAATGTGACAAATTGCTAACTATCTAAGCTAAACAACAGCAACTGATAATATGAGAATAATGGCGACCATAAAAGTCTTTGCATGAATGATGTACTTAGAGAAAATGGGCTAATATATTGGCATTCCAACCTCTACATTCAGGGCTTCATTGATACCGGGGTTCCACTCCCAGGTGTCTCCCCCTGGGGGTTTGATGTACTATTTATGTTTTCTGACGCTTCATGATACGCACAGACCTGTGTTCGTTTGGGGAGAATATACTGCGGCACAGGATTAGGTCTAGTGTGGGTGTTCTGGAATGGTCAGTGCAAGGGGGTCAGATGTGTATCAACATGAAAGAGAGTGGAGGGTCGGGACTGGTGGGCCCTGGCCTGGCGGGGTGTGTGATGATAGGTCATGGGCAGTTTAGTGGAGATGGATGGGCACTTGTGCTGGGGCCTGCTTCGATCTCATGCTCTGCAAAGAGCTCATTTTGTGTAAGTGATACTAAACAATTGAAACAATAAATGGCTGGACTTCTGTGAGAACAAGGCTTGCGTGGAGCTGGCATGGGGTGGTGCTGTCTTTGGCTCTCTGTACGAGGTGCTGCAGAAGGGATAGCTGAGATTACAAAGGGATGATTTTGGGCCTAGTAAAAAGATGGCGTCTGCTCTAATACAAAATGGTGTCCATTGTCCGAGCTGTGAGCTGCATTATTCGTATAAGCCTCTATGTTATATACTAAGGGGACGTGCCATGAGGGTGGGTGTCTCTCCCCCCTTTGGCCTACACATGATCTATTTACTGTGGGAAAGGCTAAGGGGGTGGAATAGGACCATTTCCTTCCCAACATTACCCCCTTTCGTTACTCCTAACGTAACGAATACCCTCCCCCAGTATTTCTACATTCCTCCTCCTGTTTCACTGCTTCTTCCCATGCGGAGGTACCTTTAATGGGCATCCATGTTCTACACACACTTCTTAAACTCTCCCCACATCGTGCATATTCTTCAGGAGTACAAGTCATGTAAATACATGCCCCATCCCCATCTAGGTCAACCCATAACTCCTTGTAATTTTTGAGATCCTGGGGATGTTTGATAGTAGTATGATAATAGTTATCTACCTCATCCCCTGTGTGGTATATTGCCACCATGCAGTATCAGTGTTCATCACTCTCACCAGTTTGTACCTGAGCTTCCTTAGAATCATGAGGCATTTTGTTGTTAACATTCCTATTACCGATTGTCACCATCATCATTGCACTACTTGGAACCACATTTGTGCAGCATCAGAGGCCTAACTGGCACACACAGAAGATCAGCTGGAAGAACACAATGATGGATATAAGCATCTTCATGATTGTTCCAAGCCATGAGGGTACTAGGCTGAACGCCATATTGAACCAGTCATTTCCTTGCACTCCTCCTTCTTTTCTCATTTTTACCCATGGTAGGCATCGTATCTGTTTTGACTTGCCTGTTTTTCCTCCTTTTACTATGCAAAAGCGATTGTTGTTTCCCTGTTAACCTTCTACACAATCTACCAGTAGTGCATAGTGATCCTTGTACATTTGCGGGTTGCTGACTGTACATTTGAAAAATACCAGTGTCTACATTTATGTTAATATTTGTAGTTTCTTGTCGGTATACCATAGTGAGGGAGGAGGGGCTTAATCTCATATTGGAAACTGGCGTGTGGAACACATCGTATATTTTACTAAGCATTGAGATAGATACTATGTTATGTTGTGAGGTAGCTTGTGAAACTGTAAACATGGTGGGGGGGTGATAGCTTCACATTTAATGCAATCGATGTGCTTTCAGTTTCATTGTTCATAAATAATACAATTTCTGGGGTCACTTTGGTCACATTCTTATGCAGACTCGATGTTCCTCAATATATTCCTAAAACAAGCATAACTATTGAAAAGACAATTGCAACAAAATTAAGACCACAATCATAACTATATGCTTGCGTGGCGTTTATCCTATTCCCACTGCTATCTGACTGAACATTGTTATCGTTAAGGGGCGCTGACTCCAACATCATTGTACCTACAGAAAAGGATGAAACGGGGTGGGCATTAATAAAGCTTTAGACAGGACGAGACATAGAGGTGGAAAAGGAACGTCAGAGGTGAGAATGAGAGAGAGAGAGAGAAAGAACGAGAAAGAGAGAGTGTGAGGCAGAGAGAGAGAGAAAGAGTGAGAGAGAGAGAGAGAGAAAGAAAGAGAAAGAGAGAGAGAGTGTACTATTTACAAGACATATTAAAATTTGACACTTCATGTTACTCTTCATATTTACATAGTATTCTTTTATTTCTTTATACCCAATAACTCTTTCAAGGTACTGCAGCATTTCTCTCATTGTTATTCAGTGTTTCTGGTGTTACACTGTCGTGTGCTTTTCTGACGTCTGAGAGGTGGATCCAGTACCTTAAGCCCTTTCCTTTTACAGCCAGGGGGAGGGTATAATAGATCACCTCATAGGGTCCATGGAATCTCGCCGAGTTCCATTTTCATGCAAAACTATGTACGTACACTAGCTCTCCGGGCATCAGTGGTTGGGCTGGGCTATCTGATCCTGCAGTTGTTGTATCTGTCTCATTGTCTCTTGTGAAGGGTGGGGCAATTTGTTTGGCAATGCATCTCACTGCACGTGCAAGCTGTGTCAAGTATTCTTTAAATTCTTCTCCTAGTAAAGTTACTGTTCTGTGTGCATCAGATACTCTTCTCACTAGTGACAATGGCGTTTGCATGCATCGGCCAGTTACTATTTCATAGGTGGACAGGTGGTGGTCTTTGCTGGATTGGGTGTGGATCCGGAAGAGGACCAAGGGCAGGCAGTATATGCAGTTCTTTTTTAGAGAGTGACACAGTTTGTATAACCTACTTTTAAGAAGGCTGTTTATTTTCTGGACTACTCCATTCGCTTGCTGGTGGTAAATCGATCGCATTTTGTGTTTTATTCCTAGCAGTGATGTCACCTCTTTGAACAAATCGTTTACGAAGTGAGTTCCGTTGTCAGATCACATGACCTCACATATGCCCCATTGAGGGAACACCTCTCTGACTACGAACTTAGCAGCACATTTTGCATCATGAAAATGGACACACCACCACAGTGAAATATCTGGCTCTGTTACATCTCTTTCCCATGTCTGCATAATCAATGTGCAGCTCACGAAAGGGACCTACAGGGTGGGGCAATGTAGCCCTTGGTGTTCTGAGAGTCATTGCTGAATTACATGCTCGGTATGTTGTGCACTCAATCACCATTTTGTTAAAGTACACCTGGAGGTTTGGGATAAACCAATCCTCATGGAGATCCGCTGCTATGTGTTGTTTTGAAGTATGCACTGGGAAGTGCAATTGTTCGAATGCCACATAAAATAGTTCTACGGGCATAACCACTTTCCCTGTTGTGTCCTGTCTCCACAGTAAATCAGTGGGTGACTGTGTGCACCCTCTTTTAGCCCCTAACTCTTGTTCCTTGGTGGGTGCTCTCCCCTGTAACACTATGATTTGTGCAATAGGTAATGAGTTATAGCCCTCTCTTTTGGCTCTTCTTGTTTGCTTATTAATATGCATTCTGTGTTCATTTGTATGGGGAGATATGCTGCTTCTTTGGCTGCCGTGTCTGCGGCTGCATTTGCCAGAGATATTTCATCATTGTTATGTGTATGGGTTTGGCATTTCACTAGGGCTACTACAGAGGGGTCTGCTTCAATCAATGTAATCACCAATTCTGCATTTTGTACCAGGACCCATCAGCTGTCCTGAACCCCCTCTTTCTCCATCTGGATAGTCCAGCATGTACCGTAGTGGTCACGTATGCTGAATCTGAATATATGGTCACTGCACATCCTTTTGCTGCATGGAGAGCCTCAATTAATGCTACTAGCTCTGTGGCTTGGGCGAAATAATGCATGGGCAAGCATTTCTTATAACCTCATATTCCCCATCTTCCAGGCTCTTGCATGTCTTGCACGGTGCATGGCTATGTGGGGAATGTGGCTGGGTTTACTGATTTGCAACGTACCACATGAATATTGGGGCACCAAAGGATTATCTCATAAGCCGATGCCCTTTGTGTGGTGAGGGTGGATTTTGATCTTTCAAGTATGACATGATAAAGCATTAGCAATGCGCCTATACACAAGTGTTTCATGGTGAACAGGGAGTGTTCTACGTACAGGGTGACAGAGCACTTCATGACAATTGTTGAACTTTTCTACATAGCAAAGGCGGCAGCTGTGAGAGCTTGTTCGCAGGCGAAGTGACCCTGCATTACTGAATCAAGTGTGCCACTGTAATATGCTATAGGTTTGTGCCCCATGGAGGCTTTCTATGTCAACACGGCTGTCATTAGGGTCCCATTTGAGTGCGAGAACAAATAAAATTCCAGCTCGTAATCAGGTGTGGCTAGAACTGGGGCCATGGTAATTAATTATTTTAAACTGTTGAATGCTGTTTGCATGTCCGTTGTCCAAGTTATATGCGTTTTATCTTCCTGTGCCTCTTTTAGACCCTGCAAGAGGGGCCTTGTGTAGGCAGCATAATCTAGTATCGATGCTCTGCAGTAATAGCATATTCCAAGGAAACTTCTGCATGTCCTTTACAGTGTGTGTGAGGTCTGGCTGCAGTGCATACTGTCGCTGCCCTGTCGGGTATTTTCATACCATCTTTTGAAATAAATTGGCCCGAGTACAGGACCTCAGTCAGATAGTACTGCATTTTTTTCTTGTCTACCTTATACCCCTTTTGGGTGAGCAACTGGAGAAGGACAATAGAATCTCTTCAACAACTTTCTTCACTTTCACTGCAGACTAGAAAGTCATTTATGTACTGAATGATAGTGCTCAGGACTTGAATATTGCCAAGATCTTCATGCAATATCCTGTTGAATATACTTGGGCTTTCACAGTACCCCTGGGACAGTCAACAGTGTTCATACCTCCACCTACCCAGTGTGAATGCCATGAGATATTGTGACCCTGGATCGAGGGGTACTGCAAAGAAGGCGCTCTTCAAATCGATCACGGTGAAATGAGTGGCCTGTTTTGGAATGCTACACAAAATGGAAGTGGGATTCGGGACAAGAGGGAGCTCATTTTGGAAAATATCATTAAGTGGGCAAAGGTCCTGGATCATATGTAACGACCCCCCTGTCACTTTCTTAATCAGGTAAACGCCCGTATTGCATGGTGAATTTGAGGGGACAATTATTCCTTGCTGAAGGAGCACACTCAGTGTCTCCTGAATTCCTTCCTCCACTTCTCTGGACAGTGGGTATTGCTTGACCCTGGGTAGTATGGCTCCTGGCTTTAGGGTAATCTTTACAGGAGTCACTTCTCTCAATAAACCTACAACATGGGGATTTGTTGTCCACAAATGAAGGGGCACTTGTTGCATATCGGGTCATAGAAAGAAGGTGGTGCGCTTACGACAGTCATGAGGTGGCTTGGTACCTTTCTGTGCTGTACCATCACTTCATATGGGATGCTTATTTCCAAAATAATTTCCCTGTCATTGTCAGCGAACTGTTTTTCATCAGTTAGCTCATGCAATGGTATGTTTGGATCAATTAAGAACACTGTGCGCCATTCGCATCCATGCATGTCCATCCCTATTGCCACTATTCTCTTTGCAGACACTTGTACTCTTTCTAAGTCTAAAACAATATTGGACAGCTAGAGGGTAAACTACAAAATCAGAGGGCACTCTCCATTCTATTCTGGTGAGCTTTGGCACTGCTCTAGCCAAAACCCTGATCATGTACACGAACATGTCAGGATTTACTGGTACTCCCCTTATCTTCAGTTCATTGGCCATGGCGTGTATCAATAGCATTGCTCTGAGGGTGCACATGCCTGGGGTTAAGCAAACAATCCCTCAGTCGGTAAATTATATGGTCATATTTAGCTTGCTGAGTAAATCTCGTCCCAGTAAATTGACAGGGGAACTTTCATAGTAGAGTAGGGGTACATGCACTGTTTTCCCCCCTATCTTGACATCATATCTTCTGTACAAGGAACCATGACTACAGCCCCAGAGAACCCTTGTGTTTCGAGAGTTTGGCCAGATAATGGAAAATCACCTTCACAGATTTTTCCGCCCTGAGTCCACCATAAAGATGAACTGTTTTTCCCTATGTCTGCCCCCACCAATGGTTCTTCTTCTGGATGCAAGGTAGTGGATAAAAGTGGACTCGCAAGTCAGGGTGAGTATCTGTTCCTGTGAAAGATAAAATATTTTCACTGAACACACACGACCCTTGGTAGGTTGCCGGTGCGCCATTCGGGGTGGTGGCAAAAGGGTTGTTGTGCCGTTGGGCAATCTGTTTGGGGCGCTTTTGCTGTGATTGCATGTGATTGTATTGTATGTGGGGGATGGCAGAGTGTATTGTAGCCAGATGGTGGAGGGGATTGCTGTGCATATTGTAGGGGTTGCTCATAGCCCATTTGTGGAAGGCCGTGTGGGCTCCCAGGATGAGGGTGTCTACATTGAGGTGGGCTGTAATAGGGTTGGTTGTATTAATAGTTTCCTCCTTGCCTTCTGTGGCCCTCCCGTCAGAAGTGGCCCCACCTCCTGCATGAGCAGCATTGTCCTGGACTCCTTTCTCTGGGCTCTTGTCCCCTGTAACCCCCTCCTCTCTGTCCCCAGAACCCACCTCGTCCTCTTGCAGGCCTTCCTTGCCACTGGGGTCCCATGTATTGTTGCTCTCCTCCCCACTGCTCCTGCCCGTTGTCTGTCCATTCTGCAGCCATCCTTGCCTGTGTAGCAACCAAGACACCACCTTCTTCTCCCAGCTGCTCTGAGGGCAGTACTGCTGTTACTGCTGCACCCTTCACTAGCTTTGTCTGTACTAGTTTTGCTTCTTCTGCTAATCTCCTCTGAATTGTTTCCTTTTCCCTTTCTTTGATCCTCCTACAGTGGTGCACTATAAGGCTCTGAATCTCAGCCCAGCCTTTGCCTTCTATCCCTGCTATTTTGTCAAGGGCCTTCTGTACTTCCTTTGGGAGGCCTCTCTTAATGATGAAATAAAATAGGGAGGCCGACTGGTCCAACGCAGTGCCTGTCTCCCCGTGCCACATCTCTTGGACCCAGAGAGTTAACTGCACAGCATCTTTCTCATCCCCCATAGTGCACTGCATTACGGAATGTAAGTCAGGGGTGTCAGGGAGGGTCCTCCGCAGAGCATCCCACACTTGTGCTCGAACATTATTAAATGATGCCCCATCATGAAGGTCGTTACTTATAGTCACCCCTCGGAAGCCTGCTTTCACCTACACCGAGTCTGCTTGATATCTTACTGCAGACATCAAAAGGCTTTTAATATCTCCTATAGCAAGGGGCACACCTGCAGTGGTTTTCTAAAAGGCGTAGATCCATTTTCCCACGCCCGCCATAAGTGGGGGGAGGGACTTGAGGATATTATTTTTGTCCTTCTGTGGCCAGGGTACATAGTGGGGGCACCCCGCTTCGTAATCGATAAGGGGCATTTGTAGCTTTGATTTCACTTTCCCCCCTTCGCCCCTGTCCCTTTCTTTTTTGCCAGAGCCATTCTTCTGATTCTATTTCGGAGTCTCACCTCTCATGTTTTCGTCACTCTAGGTGTGGCCCACTGCACCTGCTGTGTCCCTCCCACTGCACCTTCTTCTGATTCATCAAAATCACTGCAATACTCTTCATCCCTCACTGAGGCCACAGTGTTGTATCCCAAACTATCAGTTTTCCGTTCCTGTTCTACTTGTACCGCCAGTATGGGCTCACTGTCAATCCTGAAAAGGAAATCTCCTGATTTCCATCATCTTCTGGTATGGGAGGGAGCCCCCTTGGAGGTTGGGACCCTACCCCTGACCCCTGTGTTGCTTCACACACAGCTCGTAATCGAGCCAATTCTGTACGGGTAGAGGTTAACACCACCTCAAGATCTTGGCTACTTACTCCAGTGCAACGGGGGTTGTAGTTGATGGGTCATAAGGCGGGGTGGGGCCATGCTGGGTGTATTTTGCACACTTCCCCCAGATACATACGTTGGATTTGTATACCCCTTTGCTGGTCTTGTGAGTAATGGATAGATTTTCTTGGGTGCCTCTTCCCACTTCTCCTTTTCTCCCTTGTTTCTCCTCATTACTGCTGGCACTTCTGACCCTTTCCCCCTCTTATTTGTGGCAGGAGTTTCTTTAAATATTCTCCACAAATCGAAAACCTCCCTTCTGTTTTGGAGCTGCTTCCCTTTGTACTTCGCTGTCAGATACGTGGCTAGGTGCTCTAATGTTCCTTTATGAAAAGACCCATCCTCTGACCAAGCATGCGACAATCCCTCCCCCTTGGTTTCTGCCACCCATTGACCATGATACTTCTCAATTCATTCACTATAGAGGAGGAGGTGCTTGTAAATATGGAATAATGGAGTGTCCATCCCCATGGCCAAGGACCTTTTTCCTTTTGTGTTAAGTTCCCCCAATACTTAAAAGGCTTTTTCTTCCCCTTGCCCCTCTGCTATACTATAAAGTGTTATAACATCTATCCTTAACATCACAATATCCTGCACAATTACATACAAAGAACATGGAACAGTTTAAAAACCAATAAAAACAGACCAAGAACATCCCCCTGTTTTAGAGCAATGTTCACTTTCTCACTTACTCCTCATTCACATCATGTTTGCCCCTCCTGAGCCTTCCTCCACATATATAAAAACACTGAAAACTATAAACTAAAATAACAAGTTAAAACAATAACCATTACTTATTCCTGAGCCCTCTAATTATATGGGGCTCCTACTTTTATCTCCATATTTATTCTCTGCACTTGTCGGACAGGGCACCACGACACTGCCTTCCACCCCCTTTCGGAGCTAGGTTCCTGTATCTCCTCTATATTTCTCCTTATTTCTCTGCTAAAAAACCAATGGCCATAAAAAAGGAAAAAGCGCTTAGCTTCAAATAATCACAATTTGTTCACATTCAACCCTTGCGAGTTCCCTTGAATCATACCGCTCTATATTCCACAAATCCCATCATTTGTCTGTCCTTGCAATTTATACTCACAAGCCCGTGTTCCTCCAAGAGCCTCTGTTTATGGTCTATCCACAACGTCTGGGCCTCTCTGTGGGGCCGCACCCAGCTCAGGCGAGCAGCTGGGTATTCGCAAAGCCGGAACCCACAAGAACCTATTTCTTCTGCATATGTGTTTTTGGGGACTGGTCAGCCATAGGTGGGCGCGGCCTTGCCGGAGAAGCCCTGGATCTTGCCGCAGGTATGGGGAACTCGAGAAAATCACCCTAAGGAATCACCAAATGAAGGTAGGCACCCAAACAAGTGTCCTCACACAAATGCAAAAGTAAGATAACGTGCCCGTCAGGGAATGAGACTAAGAGATAAGTTGCAGGGATAGCAAACTTTTTTTATTAAGCAACTAACTCTGCTGCCCGAGAGCGCTGTGCTGAAAATTACACGGGCAGCACATTATAAGAAGTAATTTCATCATAAATTATGTCATTGCATACAGTACAAAATCACAGTGCGGATTGATGGGGCTGTATGGCACAGCCTGCTCTATAGGGGATGCCAGGCTGCAATTGGCTGTTGCTTCCCAGTCGATCGAGTGGCACGTGGGTCAGGTGGGCTCATCTCAGCGGTGAAGGTCAGGACAAATGTGACAAATTGTTAACTATCTAAGCTAAACAACAAGAACTGATAATATGAGAATAATGGCAAACATAAAAGTCTTTGCATGAATGGAGGTACTTAGAGAAAATGGGCTAGTATATTGGCGTTCCACTCCCAGGTGTCTCCCGCTGGGGGGTTTATCTACTATTTATGTTCCCTGATGCTTCATGATACGAAGAGATACTGGTGGGCCCTGGCCTGGCGGGGTGGGGGATGAGAGGGCATGGCAGTTTAGTGGAGATGGATGGGCACTTGTGCTGGGGCCTGCTTCGATCTCACACTCGGGAGAGAGAACATTCTGTGTAAGTGATACTAAACAATTGCAACAATAAATGGCTGGACTTCCATGAGAAAAAGGCTCACTGGTAGGGGGTGGCGATGTCTTTGGTTCTTTGTGCGAGGTGCTGGGGAAGGGAGCGCTGAGTTTACAAAGGGATGATTTTGGGCCTAGTAAAAAGATGCCGTCTGCTCTTATACAAAATGGTGTCCGTTGTCCGAGCTGTGAGCTGCATTATTCGTATAAGCCTCTAGGTTATATCCTAAGGGGACGTGACATGAGGGTGGGTGTCTCTCCCCCCTTGGCCTAAACGTGCTCTATTTACCATGGGAAAGGCTAAGTGGGTAGGATAGGCCCATATGCTTCCCAACACAGACTTGAGTTGAAGTGTCCTCATGAACTATTGGCTAAAGGTAGTGCTGGTGAGTGGCTCTGCAAACTGGGCATGCACTTTGAGAGGTGCTGGGCCTAGCCTTTCTGGGACTACTGCAGTTAGTGGGTGAAGGCCATGTTGGAGATACGAGTCCAGGACTGGAACAATGGGACTTTTATTGGGTTTGCCGATGTTTGTTACGGGGCAATGGACTTAGGGGGACAGGACTGGGAATCGATGCGTCTGCTTAGCTGACCGTGAAGAGCTTCATCACATGACAACCGAGGAGCATGAAGATGGACGATGGAATTATCAAATAAAACAAGGGTGCTCTTTGTTCTGGAGTGGCAGTAATAACGTGCTGCAAGGCCTAAGTAGAACTATTTTGAAATATGGGGTCGAGGGTCTTGTGGTGCATAAGGGCAGGTGACACAAATGTCAGTGCAGGTTAGTTTGGTCTGCTTGATTAGGATGGGATGCTATCTATTATTTTTCAAGATGATATGCTAATTAAAAGATTTGCGGAGTTCGGCAGAGTTCAGTCTGCAGGAGACCCTTGACAAGTGAGGAGCTGCAGCGACGGGCTTCTCTTCTTGTGTTTCTTTTTATTTTCTGTCGATCCCGGTGTCGGTGTGGCTTTAAGGCTTTAAGGAAAAAAAAAGCCCAACCAACTTTAAAAACCACGGGAACGTGCGGAGCGCGCGCAGAGTTCGGCAGAGTTCAGTCTTCAGTCTGCAGGAGAGGAGAGGAGAGGTGAGTCGGATTATGCAAGACATTGGCCCACAAACGCTAAAAGCTAAAACTAACCGGGGTAAAACCCTGGAATTAGCACCCCTTGTCATGACACTGGAGCTTTCTAACTCCAGTGTAAATTACACTGACTCGCAGGTATTGCTCACAAATATGCAAACACCTAGCTTACCTGCCTTAACAAATAGAAACCCCTCTGGTAACTCTCCAGGTTCACCCACTCCAGACTCACGTACAACATGCACTCCCACGCAAGCTCTTAGTCAGGTGCTAGATGACAATTCGACGTCCACCGTTAGAGCACAATTAAACCAGACACTCAGGGCGAAAGAGGGGAGGGGAGAAGAAAATACTGACAAGATTCAGCGGCTCTCAACATTAGTGATTGCGAGCTTGAAGAACTGGACCCTCGACAAACTTGCAAGTAAATCCCTTGAGTCCAATGGCCAAAATCCTTCCAGTCCTTCCAGACTGACAGATCAAACTGAAAAAGACATTTGCTCGAACTCACAACACGTGCCACGAGCAGAAATGCAAATAGATTTGGATCAAACTCAAGAGTCAAACAACGACATGATGTGTGCCGAACTGGTAACATCCAACGACAAGAATCAACCAGATAAAAGCGTTCCACCACGGCCCTCTATGTTAGATAAATCAGACAGAGAATTGCTAGAAGTTTCAATTGCCCTGTCACCTTCGACACTGCCAAATGGAAGCACCCAGGTGGCGGGAAAATCAGCAAACAGCGCTGTACTAGAAGATGTCAATTCCCACGGACAAGATTGCCTTGATAAATATAAAGACAACATGGAAAATGGCGACTCCTCAAACCCAATAAATAGAGATCCCATTGTATCAAGAAATACGTCACCCCACCTGAAAAAATTGGCTCCAAATACAAGTACGATCGAACGGCTAGCCAAGATGACAGCGGCAAAATCCAAATGGAAACTTGATTACGAAAGAAATCTCGCCTCACCTGTAAACAAAACACAGAGTTTTGTCAGTGATGAAAGGATCCCTAATGACAGACTGGTGCAAGAATCTACAGCACCGGTCTCAAAAATCCTGCGACACATGCAAGCTGAGGACATGGGCACATGCCCATCAAAAATAGGTCCGCCACTTACAACGGTATGTGTTCATAATTTGACTCACGAAGAAGCCGCAAGGGAAGCGCGGCTAATGAAGAGAATGAAAGAAGACTTTGAACAAATGAAGCAAAAACTAACAGAAGCCCACCTGAAACTGAAAAAAAAGGACAGACGCACCAATAGTAATGACTGGGAGCTACAAAATTCTAACAATCTGGAAAATAGCAGTTTCACATATCCAGCACGTCAAAGCTTACATTCAACTTCCTCACAAAAAAAGGGTGAGCTAGTGTATGTAACAAATACTGTGCCGAAAATAAACCTAAACACAAGCATGACGGAAAAGACTTTTGATGCAACAACAACAAGCAAAAATCATTACGACTCAAGTGGCATAGCTAATAACGAAGAAAAAACAAAAGCCACCTCCAAATCAAACATATCAACGGCCGCCGCAATTCAAATACATAACAATGTGCTAGCTGCCACCTCCTTGGCTCTCATTCCTTTCACCAAGCTATATGAAACGCTTAGTGACGGGATTTCGACACAGGGCTCCATGCTAACCACCAAAAACGAAAAATTAAACAAAATGGAAATTCAAAATGGCAAGCTACTAGCACGCATGGAAAAGGAAATAGAACAAACAGCGGCTTGGCAATCAAGGCTAACTGATCTTGCAATGCGCGATAATCACGAGAAGGAAATCCTGCTGAAGGCTGTACTAGAATGTATGTCATGGCTGCGCTATAGGGAAGAAAAAAAGGAAAAAAATGAAAATCACGGTACCAAAGAAGCCAAGTCAGCGGTCGTCAAGACCAGCGATACGACCTTGCCATCAGTTGGAGTCCCCTACAAAAAATGTGCAGCATCAGTAGGCACACAAACTTCCACTGAATCCGGGAAGTCATCCCAGTTGGAACAAAAGGCGGTAGGAAAGAAGGACAAATCAGTAACACAGGTCATGGTAGTGGAAAGTGATCATGACCCCCAACAAGTGCAAGAAATAAACACCCCCCCTCAAGTAATTCAGCTCCCGTCGACTTTGAACTACCAAAATCTAGTAAAAACCACCCTACCAGCCCCACAAACTGATGTGCACGACCCGACTGGAATAAACACACCCTTGACGTTCGACATGTTCAAAGGTCCAGCGAAGTCGACCTTATTCATTCTAAGCAAAGAAACTAAAGAAAAGGAGGCAAAGACAAGAAAAAAGTGTACAAATACTAAAAAGGCAGGAGTAAAGAAGCAAACGACCAGTTCCAGAAAATGTTTAAGAAATTTGACGACCCCCACCAGGCCTGGGTTGTTTGATCGTGAACATCTAAAACCTACAGCCCATGCAAAGAAAAAGCAAAAAATATCGAATGATATCAACGAGCAAACGGTACCCGATAAAGGAAATTTGAAAAAACAAGCTTGTCGTGATTCGGAAGGTAGTGAAGTTCACTCCACACCTTCATCAATAGATCTCGCAGACCTATCCACCTATTCAGTGAGTTCGGAGGATGAAGCTAGTCAAATGACGTTGTCGAGTCCTGACCAAAACAGAAGTGAACACCTGGCAACTATGTCTGACCAGACAAACCGACAAAAAAGACCTAATCGGAAAAGAAAACAAGACGAAAACCCAGACTCAAACCTGGGCTCAACTACAAAAGTAGTAGACAAACATGCGCTCAACAACCCGGCAAAGTCCCCAAGACCTAGCAGCAATGATGGTTCTCATCAGGGAAAAACCCACAAGCAAACTGCTGCCGGGACGACACCAACAGTATACACCGACTTAAACCCAAATCCCAAATTTACAGCAGCTCAACGATCCAAAATAAACAGAAGTGTGCATATCGAAACAAACAAGGAGACAAATGGATCCGTGAGTAAACTGAGACTCGAGAATGTACTGGCAGACAATGATTCAATGAATCTAAATCGCCGGAACATCCTAAATTTATTGCAGAGTGCTCCTGCACTACGGACCATAACTACAGATGACATCAAAATTGTAGAATATGTGTCTGAATGCAGCACCGACATAGTATTGCTGCACATAAAATCTCACGCAGTGCGCCGAGCAATTCTGGCGGCTTCAGAAGAACTGTTGTTTTTTGGATTTGAAGTAAAACAAGAAGCGGCTTCGCCAAAAAATTCGGCGAGAGACAACCAACCATCCTCACTAAACGAAAAAGCCAAGGATCTGGTAAGAGCGAAGCTCAGGGAAACGATGAAACTTTCTACAAACCCCTCTAAATTCAGAAGTAATGGAGATACGAAGAGAAACGGAAACAGCTCTGCCACAGGATCTGAAAGAAACCCAGTTTAGCAATGAATGGACGTAATGAGAGACCATTCAACACTTGTATCCTGGAATACAAGGGGTTTCGACCATCTTTTCAACGAGTTCTCTATAGACCTAGAGCTGAACTTGATCATATGTTTGCAAGAAACTTGGTTGCGTGAGACACCCACGAGAGACGGCTACCTAGTTCTCGCAAACCCCGCAATTAAAAACAGGCTGGGGCGAACCTTTTCAGGGTTAATCACGATGGTCAAACAAGGGAAAGGCTGGGAAGTGATTGAATCAAAAAACCCAAACCCATTTGTACAAAGCACACTGTTACAACTATAATGCCATGAAGCAGGAGCAAGGAAACATATGTTATTAGTCAATGTATACTGGAACCCAGTAAAGATCTCAACTAAACACTTCATCAATTCAATAACAGCAATAATAGATCAAGGACAACTCAAACATAACGGGCCTCATTCCGAGTATGGCGGTAAGGGATAGCGGCCACCGCTAACGAGAGCGGTGGCGGTAATCCCTTACCGCCATACTCCGAGTTCCCTTAGCGCCATGGTGCTTTTAACACCTGCTTTTAGCAGGCGTTAAATACCATGGCGCTAAGGGACCTTGATGTTAATTACGCCACCGTAATTTACGGTGGCGTAATTGACGCCTTCCCCACTCCCATTATGCCCTATGGGGCAAGAATGGGAATGGGGAAGGGTAAATGGGGATTGGGGAATTACCGCCCCGCCAACCTTGGAATGGGGCGGTAATTCCGCCAACCACCAAGGCGCTGCCGGTCCGGGTACGGCGTCAACCAAGGCGTTAATAGCGCCATTGGTTAGCGCCGTACTCGGAATGAGGCCCAACGACTTGAAGATCTTAATATGCGGCAATTTAAATCTTGCTGATCTAATCGATATACAACTTCAACCAAATGCAAGCTTCACTACAGGAGAAACTGGTTCAACCAGATGTAAAAATTGGAATCAGGCCATGGAAATGAGGAATTGTATGATGACAAATGGAAACCTAACAGGTGACTTTCCTCCTCATTACACGTGGCATAACATGGGCCTACACAAAACTTTGGATTACATCTGGGTCTCTTCAAACCTTTGGGACCAAGTTCTCGATCTTTCCATGCACACAGCGACAAGAAGCGATCATGATGCTCTAGTGCTTCTTTGGCAAACGGACCAGTACACTGCTGACAGGACGTATACTGGTTCCCTAGAAACAAATCAAGCAGGAAATCGCCTGAGATTAAACAGAAAACAAATCTCAAATATGACTGCGAAACTACGAGCAGAGAATGATGAGGCAGTACCACTGGTAAACTACACGCCTCTGCTGATGCAATTTCAATTTCCTAAAGGAAGGAAAACTACGTAACAACCAAGTAACAACGTACAACATAAATACAAGTGGAGTACACTGATTAACGAAAAAAAAGGAGATACGCAAAGACATAAGAAACTAAAGAAAAATTTCGGCCCACAAACTCTTCTGCTGATAGAAAAAAGAAAACAACAATACCAAAACTGGGAAAAATCCTTTGCCTCAATGAGAGATCAGGAAAGAGGAGCTCTGATGTTGAAATTAATAGTAACAAAAAATTCAAGAGAAACCTGGGCGATCTTGAACAATGAGGCTCCGTTTCAGAACTTAAAGCTGGCTAACGGGGTAGCCGAGGCGACTTGGGTAGATCATTTCTCAAAATTATTCTTCATCAACAGCGAATGCACAGACAACGACAACTATATCACTCAAGTAAAGTGGGACACGTCTGAGCGACTTGAAGATATAAACAAAAAAATCTCAAAATTAAAAAACTCTAGAGCTGCTGGACCAGACGGCATTAGTAATGTAATGCTAAAAAAGAATATAACAGAATGGTCCTGCTTTATTGAGATTTTATTCAATCACATCACAACTGAAAAAAAATTCCCTCAGTCATGGACCACGGCAATAATAGTGCCTATCTATAAAAAAGGCCTGCGCGAGGACCCAAACAACTATCGACCAATCGCGTTGTTAGACACGATTGGTAAGATAATGGCATCCTTCTTGCAGCAGAAGTTAGCAAACTGGGCCGCGAAATCTAATCGCCTGGATCATCGACAAACTGTGTTCACCAAAGGAGTGGGGACAGAAGTGAACCTAGTAATATTGAATTTGCTAAAACTAGAGGCGCTAAAACAAAAAAGAAACATACACCTAGCTTTTGTCGATATGCGTCAAGCATTCGACTCGATAAACCGCGAGCTACTGTGGAAGAAATTGAGGAGCCGGGACTTCCCCGAAGAGATCTTACAGCCTATAATTGCTCTGCATACAAACACCTCAATCAGGATATGATTGAACCAACAAGGAGACCTGACAGCTCCCATTGTGACAAACAGGGGAGTGAAACAAGGGTGCCCTCTAGCTGCGCTGCTCTTCAAGCTGTTCAACGCTGATATTCCAACTGCACTAAACCAAGTAAACTGCTTTCCTCCGAAAGTAAATGGCCATCAAGTAAGGGGTGTCACATATGCTGACGATATAGTCCTAACCGACCAAACGCAGATTGGCCTGCAATGGTTGCTAACAGAGCTTGACAATTACATGCGCAAAAACAAACTGCGCATTAACATAGCAAAGACCAAGATTATGTCAATTGGGTCGACGGCAGGAAAAAGGAACAACAACTACAAATGGTCAATTGCAGCGGAAACGACAGAAAAAACAAAAGAAATATGATATCTGGGCATTTTATTCAACACATCAATAAGGGAATGGGCATGGTCAAAAGATCTAATACAGCAGACCCTGACATTTGCACTACAAGCTACAAAATTACACAGACTATACGGAAAATTTACGATGCTACCCGTACGAGAATTTTATCAACTAAAGGTAACACCAGCATTAACGTATGGCGTAGAATCCACCTGGAACTTACACCACAGAATATGGCCATACCTAGAAGGTAAATTTTGGAGAAAGGTTTTGAGGCTACCAAATTACATCTCTGTGATCAAAATACGAAATGAGCTTGTATTAGACTCCCTGCAAGGAACAGTCCTATGGAAATCAATCTCACTCCTAAGGAAAATGAATTTAAGCCCACCAGAACCGGCTTACGAAATCTTCAAAAACTGCCACAGCGAGTACACAAGCTCTCTGATAAATGATTGGAAAGAAACCGTCAAAAAAATACTAGTCAGCGCAGATATCACCTTAGAGATGTTGATAAATCGCCCTGAAACTGCAAAAAGAAAAAGAAAACAATGGCAATGGATTCTAAATACAGAACGATACAATAACTTGGCATCTGCATTATACCTGGGACCAGCTGCAAATGGGCTAGACTTAATACCGGCGTACATAAAACAATTTCCATCAAGACACCATCGTGACAGTTTCATGAAACCGCGTCTAAATGCCTTGAGAACAAAAGATCAACTATTCAGAACACACGTCAAGGAAACATGTGACAACCTATGCATAGTATGCAAGGGCGAAGTAGAAACTACCAACCATCTAATAATTGAATGTGCGGACCTTAAGAGCCAACGAACATTACATCTAGGGAAATACGCCCCGAGGAACTCAAATATGGAAGATTGGTGGTTCTACATCCTTGGAGGGAAAAATGCATTGCTGACCTGTCGAATAATTGACTATTTGGATGAAATCTTGAAAGACGATATCAAAGGGGATGCTGAAAACAAAAGACAAAGCTAAAGTCTGTGACAAGAGATTTTGTTTTGTATCTTGTTGTAAAATCTGTGTTAAGAGTTTTTTTTGTTTTAAAAAGTTTGTAAATCAAACTATAAAATTACAAAATAAAATTAAAAAAAAAAAAAAAATTTAAAGTTTCCTGTGCATTTCTCTGAGACTAAACCTGTCTAATTTTCTAGTATGTTAATAGACTAAACGATTGTTCTCTCTCTGGTCCCTCCATCTCCCACCCACCCTAACCCAGACTTCTCCATCACCCAAGGTCAGAGTGAATACTAGTGATCATTAACCCCTACGATCTACTGTAACTTCTCTACTGTGGGGTGGTCTAAATAATATGACCTTATCCGTCCTACTCCTTCTGGGACATTCTATGGGTACCTACTCTAGCATTCCCCACAATAATGGTCCTAAAGATATTTTAATGACGGTGCCTGCATTTCCTCAGACACTCTACCCTTATCTCTGTCTCTTTTATTCCCTTTTCTCTACTACCATTTTGCCATCTACCCTCTCTAGCATAACGTCTTTCCTATCCTTCTTCCTCCTTCTCCCTTCACTACCAACTCTCTCCAAAATATCCCCTGTCCTCTCTCTTCCTCCCTTTCTCACTCTCTCTTCCCTTATCTTCTCTCTCTCTCTCTCTCTCTCTCTCTCTCTCTCTCTCTCTCTCTCTCTCTCTCTATCTCTCTCTCTCTCGCTCTCTCTCTCTCTCTCTCTTTTTTTAGGGCAGGCTCATAAACTCTGATCAGTAAAACATTCCAAAGAAAGGAGTGCACTTCATTGGAAGGGAAAATTACAACATGACTTGGCCATGGAGAGGACAGAGAGTCCTGTAAGGGTGAAAAGCTGACACAGTACCCGGCACATCAGTCAACAGTATTTATGGACACAATTCGCTGAATTATAATACATGAATATGCTAGCATAATATTATTTGTGTCAGTTCTCAGAACATTCTGATTGGCCGTTGCTTATAGAAAATGTCAGTCAATATAAATTACTCTAAGCTCATTTATTACTAACTAGCATTATTCTGGTTAATATGTTTTCCTGCTTCCCATTTTCTAAGACCACACAAGCTCCACATGATATGCATTCTCCCGTCGACGATCTAATTTATGTGCAGTCAACAAACAGAGCGAAACTTAACATTCTCAGCAGCAAATTAAAACCCAAGGCCGTCCTGCCTCGTAAGCCCATTTACTGCGCCCTCCTCGTGCTACTCCCAGCACCTGCCTGGCGCAGCTATCATTCTCTTTTCTCGCTATGTCAGGGTCAAAGCCATAAATTCACTGTGTGCGCAACTCCGTTTGGAGTTGCTCAGGAGATAATGTGAAGAGGCTCACTTGTGAGAATAATGGCCATGCACATTGTGCAGTGTTCTTAAAGAGTCAGAAACAAAACTTTAATTCATCATTAAAGAAACCATAAAGCAAGATGGAAGACAGAAAGAGACAAGATGGACGACATTACAAGGCCTGTTTCTTGGCTACAGTTACCTTGTAACACGTTCATGACATCACAGAAGGGACCTAATATAATGTAGGGAGAAAACCTGTGTCTCAGTAGAGATTTGTTCATGTTTATGTTTATGAATTTATAATGCGCTCCCGGTACCCTCTTGCTTAAGGGCGCAATACATGAAAAAAAGACAAACATAACAAGGACACAAAGCCACGGCAGCTATAGATAACTAATGTGATGTGCGCCGGTCGTTGAGCAAGGGCTAAAAGGGACTTGCAAAAGAGTAATGTCTTAAGTTTTTTCTTGAAGGCTTCTGTGGATTCCATGGTTCTAAAATTTGGAGGTAAGGCGTTCCATGCAGCTGGGGCTGCAAAGTTAAATGCGCCATTGCGGGTTTTAGCGAGCTTGCATCGTGGGATATGAAGAAAATGTGTGTTATTGGATCTTCATCTTCTACTGGGTTGTTTCTTTTTGATTGCTTCCATAAGATACGCAGGCATTTTGCCTTTCAGGCATTTATGAGTGATGAGAATCATCCTAAAGCATTCTCTTGCATGTATAGGCATCCAGTGCAGATTACGTCTGGCATCGGATATCTGGTCCCTGCGGCTCAGAACGGTCACAGCTCTCACTGCTCCATTCTGAATAACCTGGAGGCGGTGGAGGTCAGATTGTGCGATGCCTACGAGGAGGCTACAGCCGTAGTCCAGTTTAGAGCCAACAATGGCTTTGGCTAAAACCTCTGCATTTTTCTCAGATATGAAGGTGCAGAGGTGGCGTAGTAGTTTGATGAAGTAGGATGAGGATGTCACTAGGCTATTGACCTGAGATTTCATAGTCATATTATTATCAAGAAAGATGCCAGAGTCTTAACTTTCTTATTGACTTCAAATGTACAATTATCTATACAGAAGCAATTGTATAGTGGGCCCAACCTGGCCAATCTATTGTCTGTCCCAACCATCAAAAGCTCAGTTTTTGAACAATTCAGCACCATGCCATTCATAACCATCCATCTATTGATTGCTTGGTAAATGTTGTTGATATTTTTTTCATCTTCCTTATGGGTTCCTGAAATAGAGATGACACATTGAGTGTCATCTGCATAGTTAACAAAGAAAATCCCTTCCTGTTTGAGCATGTAAAAGAAAGGGATTGTGTAAATGTTATCGAAACAAGGGGATACACACGCCCTTGTGGAACTCCAAATAACAACGGTATAGGTTTGGCTTCTGCCGTCTCACTTGTAACCAGGGCTGTCAGAAGATGTGGTGAGGCCCAGGGCAAAACATTTGGTGAGGCCTCCTTACAATTTTTTGCACTCGCCGAGCAGCGGCACCTCCGCAAACAGGAGACACAAGAAATCTCCCCTCGAGTTTGTGTGCAGGATCCCAAATATGGTTTATTAATACAACTATAAATCAACTACAGCAAAGTTAGATTTCTCCACTGAAGAAAGGTTTATGCCAGACTAACATTTGTATCATCTGCATAAATATATATAGGATGGCATGAGCTCTCCATTCCGCAACCTCCAACTCTCTGAGGGTCAGTCACTTTTCCAAGCAGAGATTTGGGGGCATATCTCTTTCTTCGGCTGGGGTCTCCCTCTGGAACAGCCTCCCTGCCTCTCTGAAAGTTGAGCAGAACCATCTCCGGTTCCGGAAGCAATTCAAGACCTTTCTCTTTGCTTCTGCCTTCTCTCTTCCTCTCCCTTGCCGATCACCTGCCTGATCAATGCACTGGTCATCCTCTGAAATCGGGCCCAGGTCCCTGCCTGTCCTGTTGCAATCCTGCACTGCATCTTGGCTCCCCTGCACTTGTGGTCTGTATCTGTAACCCTACAGTCCCCTCTCTTGCACTTCTTCTCCACCCATTGGCTGCACTTATGAGTACCCACACTTGCCACCTGTTGGCTGCAGTCTTGTTTCTCCTTTGTTCCTTACTTCTGCATCATACCCCATCCTCGGTACTTCTCCCCTACCCTGCTCTTGCACGATCTGAGTGACACAAGGCCTGGTAAGATCTGTGTTTTGTCCTACTCTTTTGTTTTCCCCTCCTTGCCTTGTCGGCTTAGAAACACTTGTGTACAGGTGCTTTATAAATATCATATCATATCATTAAGGAGCACCCTGCCCCTGTGTGCGTATTAAAACACACAGCATACTGAACGCAAGAGGCTTAAATGTTTGTACCAACTATGCAGGATCAACAGAGCAAAGTGAGGGAGCCCAAACCAAACAAGGGTTGCTTGAGGGGGTTCACACTCCCAAGAAAATGTTTGAAACATTGGGTTAAAATTGTGCATTTTACAGCACTTTCTTTGCAAAATTGGGTAGAAATCCATACAGTTTGCAATTGGTTTTGTATGGAAGCACATGGAAAATCCCAATAGTTCAAATCACAAACCGTGCACAGGAACATTTTCCAATACATTTCATGCTGCCTTTCCACACAAGATATGCTTGTATAAAAATATATTCATGCTGGTTGTTCTCATGTATGTCCATGCAGGCTGCATCAATATATGCCGTTATTACCATGTACAGACTCGCAGCCAGTAAAAATGCCATGCCACAGAAAGTATATCCATCCTGACTGTGCACCATAAGTGTTGTTACTGGCTAGATTGTCCTACATTCAATGTGGGCCAATTTAGCCAAGTAGTATGTTTGCTTTAACCTTGATGCATAGTCCTGTGCATCAAGGGTAAAGCAAAAAGAGCATTGGCAATGCTAACAGTTTGGACATTCGTGTAGGCATGGGAAAGGCACTTCTGTATTGGTATTAGCTGGCCGTTGATAGTGCCGGTGCAAAATAGTTGGAGTACCTGAGCAGCTAATAGCAGTGCCTGGAAAATGCCTACTACTTATACACAAGCCAAAACTGTTGGCTTTACCAGTGCTTGTTTTTAACAGGACTTTAGAGAAAGCCACGCAGGGTGCTTTTAAATCGAGTGCCCAAAGGCAGACCGGATCAAGACATTTTTATTACACCAGTTACGCGTTTACAACTCCAATGAAGTCATTAACACTCTTTTGAGAAAACACTTGCAGGCACATTGAGGGCACAGTTTGATGGCAAGGCTTGTTTAAAGCTAGCTCAAAGAGTTCCAGTGAGGAGGTGTTTTGAGTGGGGAGGGCAGGAACTGGGTGAGAATTGCCATAGGGATTAGCATGACCATGAGTAGTCAATGGGTGGGCAAATAACTGAACAACATCTCCAAGTCCCTCCTCATATGCCATTTCTTCCTATTTGTACTCAATGCTGTCATTGGGACGGATCTTCCCAGATCCAGGATCTAGCAAAAAATTACTCACAGATCTCAGATACAGCTTCACAAACTGGGAAATCTATGTGCACTATATGTTTATTTTAGAATGCTCTGGTGTGTTTGTGCTTTAAACTGTGTTGGGCAGGGATTTGAACCATCGTCGCTAGGTTCCAAAGTGAGACACTTCCCCACAAGACCACTTGAGGGTCTGAACGGAGGCCTGTCAATGTAGTACTGTACTGGAAATATTGATGTGCATTTTTTAGGATTAAAAGGGGTGCATATTTTGAACTTTGCAGACGATAAATCCTCTGACGGGATGAGGCAAATATTCATGAGGATGACTAAAATACCTGCCCTACACGCTCCTAATCATCCCGTCGCTGGACCCGGCCTCTTTCACTGCGGTAGGAGGGATGCCTCAGAAAAAAAGTCTATTTCCACCACTGTCTGTTCGCTAAAGCAATAGTTTTGGCTTATTGGTGGCAATAAAAGAATGCCAGGCAGTGGCGCAACACCATTGAGCAGATCGGTCTCTACCCCCCTCGTGAAAGTTTGGGCTTTGTTGATTCAACCTGGCTATATGGGCAGTGCCAGCCCCTGGCCACTTTGAGGCAAAAGGCCTCTTTCGATGTGCCACCAGCCCGTAGCACTTCTTAGGGAGCAGTATCAGCATCTAACATGCAGAGCACAAAAACCTATCCATGCGATATCAACAGACTCACTTTGATGAAGCCAGAGTCTTAACTTCTGTTCTCAGCTTTTAGATGGCCCACCTCTCCATAGCATTAGCATAGCATTAGGAAAGTAAACAACCTCTGAATTGGGGTGAAAGGTGCGACTGGTGGCCAAAGTGAAGTTGCACAGCTTTTCAGCTTCCTAGCTGGGCTCACGGAATTCAGAGGAAAATGGGAGCAGGGCTGGCTGAAGATGTGTCAGGGCTGGTGAGGTCCCATTTCTATTTGATGTTTGGGGCAGCCCTTGTCTTACTGATTGGAACAATGGTCAAAGGATCCTGTGGAGTGCTTAAATCAATAATGAAGTCAAAATACAGCAAGGTGGTTAAAAGTTGCATATTATCCATAGGTTTCTTTGTCATAAGACTGCCAACATGGGGGCAGCTACTTGGGGGCCCATTTCAACTGTAAAAGGCGAAAGGCCCTGATGCCATCCCTCAGTGGGGAAACCGACAACGCAATGGGTTTACTGGCCCCACTCACTATCTGCTTTCAAAACGGTCATCCAGTGCCACGACCCTCAGCCCTGATCCCCACTGGCAACCCCATTGGCCAGGTGGAATCAGGGCTCGGATCACTAATAAGGCCTGGCATCCACTTCTCAGGCCCTCTTGGGGCCAGGCTCATCAGTAAGGAAAGACATCTGCTTGAAGAACTACCTTATTTAGGCTTTCAGCCAACATGGAGGCATCCACATAGCTTGATTCCTAGAACTAAGCTATGCGGTCTAGTGTTTTGGGTGTGGTGGCCTAGGGACTACTTTACCTGGACTACTTTACAGTGGCTATTTAAACCACATCCGAACAAGACAACACGCTTCGTGTTACTTTGCTTCTAGCAACGTGACGCTCACCGTGTCCAGCTTCCTCACACGCCTGGTGAATTCCGGACCTGCAGAAAAACCAAGAACATTGTTAGCAGCAGAATCTTACCTGCATTCATCATCCGTCAATGCTTCCAGCTCCTGGGCAGCTCTGTTGGTGGAGTTCACCGCCCGGATCGAAGGACCTGAGAAAAGGAGAAAGACATCATTAAAGGACGTAGTGGAGACATTACAACCACAAAGCGCTTAAAGACTTACCTGGTTGGTTGCTTTTCGGCCGGCATAGCGCCAGAACTCCATCGGCGCTGGGAACTCACCACGACCTACGAAAAGAGAAAAGAACAGGTCAGTGAGGACAAGACATCGCTTCTTACCGCATCATAGCGCTATAGCGCGCCATCATCTCGCGGTGAGAACCAGCATATCCAGTTCTCCAAGTGGACACTCCGCGCTCCTAGGGAGATAAAAAAAGAGACATTTAGAACAGAGAAAAGGCATGCAAGAATAACGCCATCAATCGCAATAAGACCTACCTGAAAGACACTACAAGGGCAGCAGTCAGTGAAGTAACAGGACCGCCCGCGCCTACAGAAGACAACGCGCCCCTGCCCAGAGAGCAGGACGGAGAGCCCACCAATTCCAACAACCAGGTGAGAAGAGAACCTGGAGGGGCT
Source organism: Ambystoma mexicanum (assembly GCF_040938575.1). Lineage (NCBI taxonomy): Eukaryota > Metazoa > Chordata > Amphibia > Caudata > Ambystomatidae > Ambystoma > Ambystoma mexicanum. The sequence continues at coordinate 552,696,263 of NC_090924.1, read as the reverse complement.
GGAAACACAAGGAAGGTGGGGGAAAACTTACCTTTGTTCGCCCAGTCGTAATATAGTCTTCATTTCCAGGCGGAATCCCATCGACACCGAGACCACACCAGGGAATCATTGGGAAGGGCACCAACGAACAACTGGCTGGGTGGCATCCCTGTGATACCAGGTGAGCGTAACAGAACGCGAAGCCTCAAATAAATAATCCACATGGGCGCCATGGAAACATCAGAAATCAACCAATTGGTCCAATTGTTGGGGGACCTTCGTGCTGAGGTTCATTCAGCCCGACAAGAGACTAATGCACTCTGGAGAGACCTAATAGTGGCCAAGGAGCGCACCGACGAAACAGCAGACAATTCTTGCAATCTCAGGCAGGGCAGTCTCCTCTGTCTGGAGGAAATCCACTGATGCAAAATCCTATCTCACCATCTTATACCCCCACACCAGTACAGATCGCGCTGCCTGGAACAGTTCCTCTGCCACCACCAGAAAGGTTTTCGGGCGACCCACGGAAGTATGCAGCATTCATAAATCAGTGTCGCCTTCACTTCCTTTGTCGCCCTGGAGCATTTCCAAATGACCAAGCTCGGGTAGCTTTCATCCTATCATACTTGAGTGGAAGTGCAGCGGATTGGTCGGTGCCGTTGGTGACCCATAATAATCCATTGTTACAGGACTGTGGGGGGTTCCATAGAGAAATGGAAAAACTGTTTGCTCGTCATACCCAGGAACAAGCAGTGGATAACAAACTTTTATCCCTCCGGCAGGGGAACCAAGACTTGTTAACATACATTGCGACTTTCAATAGACTGGTTGCTGAAGGCAGGTGGCCAGAAAACAAAAGAACCACGTTATTCCATCGAGGCTTACGAGGCGAATTAAAGGAGGTCTTGGCCCAGGTAGTGTAACGCTTACCTGACTCCCACGGAGGCGCTGGCCTGGTTCGCGCTGCTGTGACCTCTTCTAAGGTGATGCGCAGGGTTCGGAAGACGGACTGGACCGGGCCCCCAAATCTGGCTTGTCTGGCTCGCAGAAGTATCATTCTGTAGGCGAAAATAGGGGATTAACTGTCTGCGGGGTAATGCAATCAGCCTCCCACTTTCCCCTCTCACCCTCCTCGAAACCCTTCTGTGATTCCTCGTAGCGTCTCACCTTAGGGTCTGGAAGGACGAGCTCTCCATCCTGCTTCTGATGCAGGGGCGCGTTGGTATCCAGTTGCTTCACTGGATTTTCGGATTGGTGAGAACCAACTTGCTTGGCTTCCAGGTAAGTTTTTTTGATAAGAGGTTCCCCTTGTGTCCATGCATTAATGTACTAATGCTAGTGTCTTTTTCCCCATAGGGGCCGGGGTACGGAATGCCGGGGAACAGGCACCGACCTGAGATGAGAGGTGAAATCCTTGTAGAAATCAGTTAAGTCCTTAATGAGCGTTTTTTGGTAATGTCTTTTCATTCGCTCATTAACGCTAATGTCTCTTTTTTCCCCTTAGGGGCCGGGGTCTGGAAATGCCAGGATGCGGCACGGACCCAAAATGAAGAGGGAATGAATCAACAGGTAAGTCTTAACATGGAGATTTAGCTTTCCTTATTCCCTTCTCTCTCTCACCTTTTGTTCTGGTCTTTTTCTCCCTAGGCGCTGGGGCGTGACTGCGAATCCGGATGATCGCTGCTGAACATGGAGGCGCCCTGTAAAGGTGAGTGGAATGCGGCGCTGCAGCAATCGACGCGATGAGCTTTTAAATAAAAGTCTTCCTTTTCAGGATTGTCGGCGAGATGTCTCCGGGATGCGGATTTAGCAGGTAAGGACTTTTCCTTCTTCTGTTCTCTTCTTCTCTCCCTTTGCAGGTGATCCAGGATGCTGGCAGGCGTGGCAGAAGTCAGGATGCAGGAGCAGACACGGTGAGCGTCCAGCTGCTAGATGCAGAACAACGCGAAGCACGTGTGGCTGTTCGGGTGGGGTTTAAATAGCCTTGGAAGAAGTTCCAGGTATGTATCCTTCCTCCAATCAGGTATGTATCCTTCCCCGACCACGTCTGGATGGTAAATTAGTCCCACAGGTAAAGTAGTTCCTTTCAGGCCTCAAGGAGGCCGGGATCCTGCAGCATGGTCTGCATCAGGTAAGTGCACCCAAGCACTTCCATAATGAGCCTGGCGCCTGTGGCGCCAGGACTGATGTCTTTTATGAGCCTGGCGCCATAGGCGCCAGGACACTGTCCAAAGGGCCCCTATATGGGGTTTCTGGGTCCTTCCTTGGGGACTGGATGTCCGCTTTCGGGGACGCAGGGCTTGAACCGGCTCCCCGGGAGCGGGCATCATGACAGGTAGTTGATCCCTCCAGAGACTGTACCGAATTCATAAATCTGGTCGTGCAGCTAGACCATCGGTTGCAGGACCGAAAAGCAGACCGGTCCAAAGCAGACTATGGAGTAGTTTATGTTCAGCCTAAAGACAATGCGCCACGGGGGCCAGACAATGCCGTAGAACCCATGCAGATCGGAGGGATATGACCTCCATTAACAAAACAAGAGCGGGATAAAAGAAGACAACAGCAACTTTGTTTGCATTTTGGAAAACCAGGACATTTTCTGAAAGACTGCCCAATAAACAGTCGGGGCCACAGAAAAGGATGAAGTTAAGGAATTGGAAAACTACCAAGCTCGGCAACCGTAGAGGTCAGTTTGTCGAGTGTTGAGAAAGAGCCACTGACCTCACACTTTGCGATACCCGTGATCTTAATAAATCACCAACAATCGTCAAAGATGCATGCCGTAGAAGCATACATCGACAGCAGAGCAGTTGGGAACTATATAGATCAAGAGTTGGCAGCAGAGATGGGGCTCCCTTTGTGTTCTTAGTCTACCATAGACAAGGTGACTACCGTGGATGGGACTGAAATCGCCTCCGGACCAGTAACCCAGTGCACAGCAGTAGTAACCTTGCTGTGCCAGGATGGACATTGGGAGTGTATTTCGTTCGATCTTATAAAGGCACCTCAGTTCCGGTTGATACTAGGATGCCATGGTTGGTTGCTCACAACCCTTTGATAGACTGGCGGGCATGGAAATTAACCTTCTCCAGCAACTGCTCCCTAACTTGCTACTCTCCTGACCCGGAACCCGACTCCTGTGTCTCCAAAACTTCCAATAATAGAGCCTCTACTCTGGGAGTAACTAATACTTTGCCAGATGAATATCGTGACTTTCAGGATGTTTTCCAAAAAGACCAGGCTAACACATTGCTGCCGCATAGGCCTTATGATTGTCAAATTGACTTTATTCCTGGGGCACAAATCCCTTGCGGCAGGATCTATGCTCTTACCGAACCAGAAAATCTTCACCTGAAATCCTATTTGGACCAGTACCTTGCAAACGGATTTATCTACCCATCTAAGTCCCCAGCAGCCAGTCCTTTGTTCTTCGTACCGAAAAAGGAAGGGGACTTGAGGACCTGTATTGATTACTGCGCAATAAACCAGATAACCGTGAAGAACCACTACCCCTTGCCTCTTATCCCGGAAATGCTAGACCAAGTCAAAGATGCCCAGATCTATACCAAATTAGACCTTCGGGGAGCATATCACCTGGTCCGGGTCAGAAGTGGAGATGATTCGAAAGCCGCTTTCTGTACCAAAAATGGCTTATTTGAATATCAAGTCATGCCTTTTGGCTTATGTAACACTCCCGCAACGTTTCAATATTTCATTAATGATGTCTTGAGAGAACTGATTGACGTGTGCGTCTTAGTGTACATTGATGACATCTTGGTCTACTCAGCCTCAAAACAAGATAATATCAGGCATTTTCGTTCACTCCTGACCAAGCTCCGCCAACATTGTTTGTATGCAAAGCTGGAGAAATGTTTTGTTCACGTCACCGAAGTAGAATTCCTTGGTTTCATCCTTTCGCCGAAAGGCATCAGAATGGACGTACATAAGGTTGACGCTATTCTAAACTGGCCATCACCAACATCTCTGAAGGGGATACAGAGCATGCTAGGCTTTGCAAACTTTTACCACCGGTTTATCCCAGACTTCTCTCAGGTTTTGCACCCGATCACAGTACTGCTACGAAAAAGCAATAAAAAGTTCACTTGGACTGAGGAAGCAGAAAGAGCCTTTCAGGAACTGAAACAAATGTTCACCTCCGCTCCAATCCTGCGGCACCATGTCCAGACCTCCCTTATGTCATAGAAACTGATGCTTCCAATATGGCAATGGGAGCGACCCTTTCACAGAGGGACCCAGAAACTGGCCAGCTGCATCCTGTGGCCTTCTGGTCAAATAAATTCTCACCCCCGGAAATTAATTACGCTATCACGGACAAAGAACTCCTACCCATCAAGTCCGCTTTCAAGGCGTGGTAACACTATCTTCTGGGAGCTAGACATACATTACAGTGATCACAGACCATCGGAACCTGCAATATCTCAAAATAGCCAAAGCCCAGTCTTCATGCCAGTTCCAGTCATATTCGCCGAATATGACTACGTGATCGCCTTTTGACCAGGGGTCAAGAATGGGAAAGTTGACGCCTTATCTCGAATGGGCATCGATGAAACGGTGTATACAACTCCAGACCCGGTACCCATCATACCTGAAGACAAACTCTTGGGTATCACAACCGCGTTATCACAAGCCGAATTACGAAACAAAATTCGACAGTCAATGAACCCGGATGCTTTCCTCGCATGGCAAACTCAAGGAGAACAATATTGCATCAAGGATCAGTTACCTTATTTTAGGGACCGGCTATATGTACCCGAGAAGGAGTTACAACAACATATCATTTCAGGATATCATGACTCTCTGATCGAAGGACACCCTGGAATCGCTAAAACTTTAGCCATGGTAAAAAAGAACTTTTGGTGGCCTACCTGGTGTAAGGACATTGTCCAGTATGTTCAGTCTTGTGACGTCTGTGCACAAAATAAATCACAGAAACAGAAACCATTGGGTCTCCTACAACCACTGGACATCCCTCCCACTCCATGGCACACTCTTTCCCTTGACTTTATCACTGATCTGCCACCGAGTCGAGGCTTTAACACCATTCTTGTAATCGTGGATTTGTTCTCAAAGATGGCACATTTTATTCCTCTCAAGGGCCTCCCGGACGCATCTACCCTAGCAGAAGTATTTCTGGAAAACATTGTCAAGCTGCATGGCTTTCCATCAGTTCTGGTCTCCGATCGAGGCAGCCAATTTGTATCCAATTTTTGGAGGAAATGTTGTGCAATGGCACAGATTGATGTCCGGCTATCCACCAGTCACCACCCCCAGACAGACGGCCAAACCGAGAGGACCAACCAGACCCACGAGCAGTATTTACGTGCATGCTGCACCATGAATTGAGAGATTGGAAGGACTTACTGTGGATAGCCGAGTACGCAAATAACAACTCTGTACATTTTAGCACGGGCCAAACACCTTTTTACACCTTGTATGGCAGACATCCACGTACATCAGAACTTGATCTTCCTGCCAGCTTGGAAATGCCTGCAGTAAAGACTCTTCACACAACCATCACTCAGGCGTTCAGAAAGGCGAAGGAACATCTTATTCATGCTAAAGAAAAACAAAATCACTTTGTCGACCAGCATTGGAAAAAGGCCCCAGACTACCAAGTAGAAGACCAGGTTTGGTTAGTTGCCAAATACGTACCCATCAAAGTGACCCGGACCTTCCATCCTTGATATTTGGGACCCTATACCATCAAGGCAATTATCAACCCAGCAGCCGTCAAATTGGACTCACCACCTAATCTACAAATCCATCCGGTATTCCATGTGTCCCTCTTAAAACCAATGGAACCCGGTACACAAATCAAGACACCACCTCAACCTATACTAATAGATGGAGAACCAGAATTCGAAGTCAAGGGCATCCTGGACTCTAAGTACTCTAGAGCCAAGTTGTACTATCTCGTTGACTGGAAGGGGTTTGGGCCTCAAGATAGATCCTGGGAACCCAGTGAGAACATCCATGCACCACGTCTGATCAAGAAGTTTTATCAGAACTTCCCGACTAAACCTGGACCAGGCAGGAGACACACCTTGGGAGGGGCCTTGGGGGGAGTGCTGTCTTGACCCTCAGCCCTGATCCCCACTGGCAAGCCCATTGGCCAGGTGGAATCAGGGCTAGGATCACTAATAAGGCCTGGCATCAACTTCTCAGGCCCTCTTGGGGCCAGTCCTGGCGCCTTTGGCGCCAGGCTCATCAGTAAGGAAAGACATCTGCTTGAGGAACTACTTTATTTAGGCTTTCAGCCAACATGGAGGCATCCACATAGCTTGATTCCTAGAACCAAGCTATGCGGTCTAGTGCTTTGGGTGTGGTGGCCTAGGGACTACTTTACCTGGACTACTTTACAGTGGCTATTTAAACCACACCCGAACAAGAGAACACGCTTTGCGTTACTTTGCTTCTAGCAACGTGACGCTCACCATGTCCAGCTTTCTCACAAGCCTGGTGAATTCCAGACCTGCAGAAAAACCAAGAACATCGTTAGCAGCAGAATCTTACCTGCATTCATCATCCTTCACTGCTCGCAGCTCCTTGGTAGCTCTGTTGGTGGAGTTCACCGCCCCGATCGAAGGACCTGAGAAAAGGAGAAAGACATCATTAAAGGAGGTAGTGGAGACATTACAACCACAAAGCACTTAAAGACTTACCTGGTTGGTTGCTTTTCGGCCGGCATAGCTCAGGAACTCCATCGGCGCTGGGAACTTACCGTGACCTACAAAAAGAGAAAAGCACAGGTCAGTGAGGACAAGACATTGCTGCGCTACGCAAAGCGCCTCCTTACTGCATCATAGCGCTATAGCACGCCATCATCTCCCGGTGAGAACTAGCATATCCAGTTCTCCAAGCGGACACTCCACGCTCCTAGGGAGATAAAAAAGAGACATAGCATGCAAGAATTACGACGCCATCAATCGCAATAAGACCTACCTGAAAGACATTACAACGGCAGCAGTCAGTGAAGTAACTGGACCGCCCGCGCCCACAAAAGACAACGCGCCCCTCCCCAGAGAGCAGGACGGAGAGCCACCGATTCCGACAACCAGGTGAGAAGAGAACCTAGAGGGGCTGGAAACACAAGGGAGGTGGGGGAAAACTTACCTTGGTCGCCCAGTCCTAATATAGTCTTCATTTCCAGGCGGAATCCCATCGACACCGAGACCACACCAGGGAATCATTGGGAAGGGCACCAACGACCAACTGGCTGGGTGGCGTCCCCGTGGATACCAGGTGAGCGTAACATCCAGCCCCTGCCGGGTTGACCACCAGAGCCATGGCTAAACCGATCAGGACACAAACATTAAATGGTGCCTGGGCTACGCTGTTAACAAAGGCCCTGCAATTACTAACATAAAACATTTAAATGTTAGCACCTGCATTCATAAGCATACATTTTTAGGTAATTGAAATTGTGATGTGGGGTTAGCATGATTGAATGTGGAAAGTTAGATGCCCCCACACAAGGAAGTTTGCCCCTCCCTCACAGCGTCTGATGTTAGCACCTCTCCCAACATTTGAAGTGTTAGTCCCCCCCTGACATTTTAGCCTCAGTGCACCTCTGATGCCATGAACCCACCCCTTAATGAAGTGGCCCCCAGGGCGGCTAAATTTAGGGATGGGGCTGAACACACACTCACATAAAACTTTCACCCATGCATTCATTCACCAGTTACTCAGCTCATTACATGCATGCACATATAAAACCAAACACAGCAGTGACAGAAACATAAACACCAACATGCACGCATGCATTCATCCACATATACATACTAATCTAATTTAAATACATATATATATATATATATATATATATATACACATTTAATTTAAAATAAAAAACACTTACCTTACCTCCATGCACCCTTCACCGACACGTAGACATGCTGCTTGACAGGAGAAAACTCCTCTACCATCATTCAGCGTTGTCACGCTAAGCAACGTGAACACATTGGGCCTCATTACGAGACCGGCAGTAGCCGTGCCGGAAAAACCGGCAGGCTGCCGCCGGACCCGTAATACCATTCCGCCTCCCTGATTGCCGGAATCACCGGAGGCGGAATTCTGTAAATCCCCATCCAATAGGACTCTATGGGAATGGGCACAATGGAAACACTGGTTCCGTGTATGACGGAGCTGGTGTTTCCATGTCCGCCTGCAGGCAGGTGGTGTTAATCCTGCCAGGTCAGACCTGGCGGGAGTGACACCTCCCGCCTGCAGGACTCTGAATCAGCCGGTCCAGAAACAACGGTGACAGTGGATTTACCGCCACCGTTGTTTCCGGACCGGCTGACTTGTAATGAGGCCCATTGACTGACAGGAGAGGAGTCCTCACTTGTCATTCAGCATGTCTACGTTGTCAGCTGAATAACGGGAGGCAGAAGATCTCACTTCTGAGCCCTGCTGTCTCCCATTATTTTGCTGTTTGTTGTGAAGCCATACGGCTTCGTAACAAACAGCAAAATCATTGCAGGGCAGAGAGCAGACAGCACAGTCCCTCGTGTGAATAAGGGACACGGGTGGACTGTGCTGCCTTCTACTTAGGATTGGGGGCCGTGAGGCCCTCCACAAGCGTGAGGCCCGGGGAAGTTTGCCCCTCCTACACCCACCTCATGACGTCACTGCTTGCAACTATGATCTTTCTTCCACTTAAGAACGACATGACCCATTGCGTGGCTTGGGCTGAAAAGTTAGCATACTGCTTTAACCTGGTGGACCATGCCATGTAAAACGCTGCGGATGAATCCAAAATCATCAGCAGGGCCATTTAGCCTTAATCCATTGTTTGAAGCAGTTTAGATTTTAAAGATACCAACGCGGTCTCGGTTCTGTGGCACTGCCTAAAACTGGACAGACATTTATGGAGAATCTCAGATTTATTGAGATGCTGTGAAATTTGATTATATGCCACTCTATCTAGAATCTTCAACAGGAATGGGGTGTTGGTGATCAGTCAGTAGTTAGAGTGGGTCAAGCGACAGAGGTTTGACTTCGTTTAAATCGGGATAATCCATGCATTTTTTATGTTGTTAGGTACACAATTATGTTCCAAGGAGGCATTCACAAATGTTGTGATAGCCTTTACTAGTAGCAGTGAGCATTCCTTAATAATCACTGCTGAACAGGGATCACCCATACAGCTTGTTTTTTTTACATGAGCAATAGTTTTTGCTATTTCTGTCTCAGATATAGATGTAAAATTAAAAGGCTGCGTCTTAATGTCGTTAGCTAATGGCAGGGCGTGGGGTGCTTCTATTTCATTTCATTTGTATTCAGGAATAACTTTTTCTCCTGAGTAGAGACTTTTATCTTTTACAGTTTGTCATTAAGGGCATTCTGTATGTTTTTACATCACGTCTCGTCCTTAAGGACAGAGTCTTGGTTAGGACCTTTAGGATTTTCTTGCTCTTTTAAAATGTGCAAGAGCTCTCTATTATTAGATGTTGCACTGGCAATTCTAGAATTCAACGATTCCCTCTTTGATTGAAATTAGTTTGCAGCGATCGGGCAATATCAACTAAGCTCGAGAAAAAACAAATGTCTGGCGTGCAACGCGTGAACATACTTACAGGCCGATTCATGGAATAATTAGCGCGGCGCAAGTGGCCAAAAACGTGCGATTCGCAGTGGAATAGCGAAAATCGCAGTGGAATAGCGAAAATCGCACGAAAAGCAGCGCACATCGATTCATGGAAGGCCGTGCGCGAGAAAACCATCGGACGTGCGATAAGAAAGTGCGCGGCGCACGTTGGCGCACAGGCCATCTAACGGCATGCGCCAGGTCACAGCGAAAATCGCACAGTCCACAGCGAAAATCGCACATAGCGCGGCGCACGCAACAAAAGTAGGCGGAACACGGGGCGTAACACTCGGAATGGGGAACAACTTGCCAAAATGTGGGCGTCACGGGGGAAGCACAGGGTAAAAGTGCGCAGAACGCCCACACGCTCGCCTACAACACGTATTCATGGAATAGAATAGGTCAAAAAAGCGCACGCTCAAACCAGCGCACAGGCACAAACACGACCGCCACAAGAAAGCAGGCGGTAGCGTCTCAGCGGCTGTAAGAAATGTGCGCCAAAAGGTGCGCCAACAAATAGCACCCATATGCTGCCATGATGAATGTCCTATACTGTGGCCCTCCAGGACAAATGAGGTGCAAAGGGGTACCCACAAACACGGACACCCGCTGACAAAAAATACGTGTGCGCGGGAAGTCTCACATGCGATTTGGCCGGGTACGTGGATTTCAGGGGTGCGCAGGAAGGTCCACACGCGATTACAGCAGGGTACGTGCATTTCAGGGGTGCGCGGGAATTTCCACACGCGAATAGCCTGGCCGCGTGTATTTCAGGGGTGCGCGGGAAGTTCCACACGCGATTACAGCAGGGTACGTGTATTTCAGGGGTGCGCGGGAATTTCCACACGCGAATAGCCTGGCCGCGTGTATTTCAGGGGTGCGCGGGAAGGTCCACACGCGATTACAGCAGGGTACGTGCATTTCAGGGGTGCGCGGGAATTTCCACACGCGAATAGCCTGGCCGCGTGTATTTCAGGGGTGCGCGGGAAGTTCCACACGCGATTACAGCAGGGTACGTGTATTTCAGGGGTGCGCGGGAATTTCCACACGCGAATAGCCTGGCCGCGTGTATTTCAGGGGTGCGCGGGAAGGTCCACACGCGATTACAGCAGGGTACGTGCATTTCAGGGGTGCGCGGGAATTTCCACACGCGAATAGCCTGGCCGCGTGTATTTCAGGGGTGCGCGGGAAGTCCCACACGCGATTACAGCAGGGTACGTGTATTTCAGGGGTGCGCGGGAAGTTCCACACGCGAATAGCCTGGCCGCGTGTATTTCAGGGGTGCGCGGGAAGTCCCACACGCGATTACAGCAGGGTACGTGTATTTCAGGGGAGCGCGGGAAGTTCCACACGCGAATAGCCTGGCCGCGTGTATTTCAGGGGTGCGCGGGAAGTTCCACACGCGAATAGCCTGGGCGCGTGTATTTCAGGGGTGCGCGGGAATTTCCACACGCGAATAGGCTGGGCGCGTGTATTACAGGGGTGCGCGGAAAGTCCCACACGCGATTACAGCAGGGTACGTGTATTTCAGGGGTGCGCGGGAATTTCCACACGCGATTTGGCTTGGTACGTGTATTACAGGGGTGCGTGCGAAGTTACACACGCGATTAGGCTGGGTGGGTCCTGTCTCCCTCGACGGCCCCTGCAGGCAGCCCACAAAACAGGGGACTACCCTGCACACCTGCTCATGTCTCCCACCACCCCCACCCCCCCAGTCACCAGGGGTACCCTCCACCAGGCACCCACTCATGTCTCCCACCACCCCCACCCCCCCAGTCACCAGGGGCACCCTCCACCAGGCCCCCAACCATGTCTCCCACCACCCCCACCCCCCACCATCCAGGGGCATCCTCCACCAGGCCCCCAACCATGTCTCCCACCACCCCCACCCCCCACCATCCAGGGGCACCCTCCACCAGGCCCCCACTCATGTCTCCCACCACCCCCACCCCCCACCATCCAGGGGCAGCCTCCACCAGGCCCCCACCCATGTCTCCCACCACCCCCACCCCCCAGCAGTGCAGGGGCAGCCTCCACCAGGCCCCCACTCATGTCCCCTATCACCCCCACCCCCCCCGCCACCAGGGGCACCCTCCACCAGGCCCCCACTCATGTCACCCACCACCCCCACCCCCCACCATCCAGGGGCAGCCTCCACCAGACCCCCACCCATGTCTCCCACCACCCCCACCCCCCAGCAGTGCAGGGGCAGCCTCCACCAGGCCCCCACTCATGTCCCCTATCACCCCCACCCCCCCGCCACCAGGGGCACCCTCCACCAGGCCCCCACTCATGTCACCCACCACCCCCACTCCCCAGTCACCAGGGGCACCCTCCACCAGGCCCCCACTCATGTCACCCACCACCCCCACCCCCCCAGTCACCAGGGGCACCCTCCACCAGGCCCCCACTCATGTCTCCCACCACCCCCACCCCCCAGCAGTGCAGGGGCAGCCTCCACCAGGCCCCAACCCATGTCTCCCACCACCCCCACCCCCCAGCAGTGCAGGGGCAGCCTCCACCAGGCCCCCACTCATGTCTCCCACCACCCCCACCCCCCACCATCCAGGGGCACCCTCCACCAGGCCCCCACTCATGTCACCCACCACCCCCACCCCCCCGCCACCAGGGGCACCCTCCACCAGGCCCCCACTCATGTCACCCACCACCCCCACCCCCCCAGTAACCAGGGGCACCCTCCACCAGGCCCCCACTCATGTCTCCCACCACCCCCACCCCCCACCATCCAGGGGCAGCCTCCACCAGGCCCCCACCCATGTCTCCCACCACCCCCACCCCCCAGCAGTGCAGGGGCAGCCTCCACCAGGCCCCCACTCATGTCTCCCACCACCCCCACCCCCCACCATCCAGGGGCACCCTCCACCAGGCCCCCACTCATGTCACCCACCACCCCCACCCCCCCAGTCACCAGGGGCACCCTCCACCAGACCCCCACTCATGTCTCCCACCACCCCCACCCCCCACCATCCAGGGGCAGCCTCCACCAGGCCCCCACCCATGTCTCCCACCACCCCCACCCCCCAGCAGTGCAGGGGCAGCCTCCACCAGGCCCCCACTCATGTCTCCCACCACCCCCACCCCCCACCATCCAGGGGCACCCTCCACCAGGCCCCCACTCATGTCACCCACCACCCCCACCCCCCCAGTCACCAGGGGCACCCTCCACCAGGCCCCCACTCATGTCTCCCACCACCCCCACCCCCCACCATCCAGGGGCACTCTCCACCAGGCCCCCACCCATGTCTCCCACCACCCCCACCCCCCAGCAGTGCAGGGGCAGCCTCCACCAGGCCCCCACCCATGTCTCCCACCACCCCCACCCCCCAGCAGTGCAGGGGCAGCCTCCACCAGGCCCCCACTCATGTCTCCCACCACCCCCACCCCCCACCATCCAGGGGCACCCTCCACCAGGCCCCCACTCATGTCACCCACCACCCCCACCCCCCCAGTCACCAGGGGCACCCTCCACCAGGCCCCTTCTCATGTCACCCACCACCCCCACCCCCCCAGCACTGTGGGGAACCTGCCAGCAGACCCCCACACATGTCCCCCTGGCCCCAGGTCCTGACGATACACAATCATGGCAGTAATGGCCAGCATACCCAGCACAAACACCCAGGCAAGGATTGCATCCACCCACATAGTGAATGCAATCACATGACACAACCCCAATGCCAACTATGCAAAAGAACACATGTCCGTTACACACACATACACAATGGGTGCAAGTGAATGTCAAAACCCATATCATGACATGTAACAAACCAATGAGAAAATAACACAAGTGTAAGAAAATATAAAAAATGTATTAAATACCAAAAATAAGTGAACTTTTCAAACATACAACGATGTGGCTAAGTAAATAAATGGTCCATGTCCGAGAACAAAAGTGATAAACAAAAAAACAAAGGAATAAAAAATTTAAATGAATTTGTCCAAAGCAATATCATGTCATAGGAAATTAATGAAAAACCATTACGTCATGGTGAAAACAATAAGAAATTAAAAAAATGTATCTCCCAAAAAAACAAACTATATACAGGAATGTTCCAGGGTCCATGAGCCCAACACCAAAAATGAAACCTACCACTAACTAATGTAAAATATATGTACAAAAAAGTGGCCATTGTCCGAGCGGTCCAAAATAATAAAAATAAATAAAGGAAACCTAGCACTAACTAACTAAATAACTATATACAAAGGCAGCGGGCAAGTCCTGCGGCTCACTTGGTGATGTTGCTGGCCAGGGCATCATCGAACTCCATGTCGATGTCCTGGAGGCGGGACTCTGTCCTGGCCCCGAGGTCTCGCAGGGACAACCCCATGTCCACCTCAAACTCCCTGCGAGCTTCCTCGAGGCACTCAGCCCGCCTCAATGCCCGACGCATGGAGAACTCCGCCCTGACCATGGCGAGCCGCTCCTCTTCCGCCCGCTGCCGCTCCGCACCTATCCGCTGGCCAAACTCCTCCCACACGGAACACACCACCATCCCAGGGTTGCCCTGCCCTCCGGCCGATGCCTGCCCCTCTGATCTTGATGGCCCCGAGCCATGATGCCTCCCACGTCGAGCCCGCTGCTGCCTCCGACGCCACTGCCTCTGCCAGCACGACGGCATCCAGGCTGATGGAAACCACCGACGCCGTCGTGCACGTGCCCTGCCCGATGATGCCGTCACATCTTCCATCTGCTGGGGTCCACTTGCTGTGTTGTCCACCCCTGCTGGACCTCCGACTCCCAACTGTGGCAGGGATGGGATCCCCACCGAGCTGGCTGCATTGGTCGGGGCAGGTCCACAGGGGGCCCTGGTGGCATCTGGGCCGGAAGACGGCAAGGAGAACGACCGTGGATAGCCTGCACAGAGGAGGAGAGGGCCGTCAGATTGGCCAACACATGCAGGAAACCCCCGAACATGGCCGATCCCAATTGGGCCACGTCGGCACGGTGCACTTCGTGATGACGTGCGTGCTCCTCCCGGGAAGCACGCACGTCATCACGAATCACAGCCGTGCGCATCGCGACCCCAATCAGGACCTTCTCCACGCGGCCAGGGGTTACCACGTCCGCAGGTGGAGGGGAGTCAGGTGACATGGACATCCCCTCTACCTGCGGACGGGCCTGGGACGGGGCATCCCTGCTGGTGCATGGTGGTGCACTCACAGGGTCAGGGACAGTGACATGCACAGGCCCCTCCACGGTGACCTGTGCTGCCTCCTGCCCCTGGCCCTGGACTGCACCACTTGCACCAGCAGGGATGCTCCCACCAGGCCCCATGTGTGCACCAGTGTCGGCCTCCTCCTCCTCTGTGCAAACCACCAACCTGGATGGCTCCTCACCGTCTCCCGCCGTAGCAGGCCCCTGTGGGGGCTCACCCACCCCTTCCGCTGCAGCCGTGGGGGCATCCCCGCCGCCTTGCTCCACAGCGCCGTCTCCGCCCTCTTCTTCACTAGCCGCTGCGTAGAGGGAGACAAAGGACACAAGCATCAGGCTACTGTACAATGGTCCCCTAGACAGGAAGCAATAGCAGCTGAGCACCACTGTCAAAGTACACTTCCATCATGTCCCTCCACAACACATGGGTCAGTCCAGGCAAAACACACACAGTAACAGGCATGGTGCATGCCATGGACATTTCCATGCATGTCCAATGGACTCTAGAAACATTCAATGATATGTAACTCACATGCATCATGGCTCATGCATATCACATGCACACACTTCACCTCAGTCACATCCATCTGGCCCCAAACACACCGAACACAGGCGAAACAAGGGTAAATTGGGTGCGTCACTGAATCTGTGCATTGTCACACACATGTGTCATGCATCCATGGCATGCACAAGTCACAGACACGCAGGTCAGGCACACAGACATGGCTACCATATATGTACCTGGCATCAGCACCCATCCTTCACCCCCATCCATGTCCAGGTACAGAGACTGGCATGCTCTCATGTCCAAAATCTGCATAGGGCTCCCCATGCCGCATTTCAACACATGCAACAACCATGTGGGTCACACATCACTGGTCGCACATGCATTACCATGATGTCCCTGCACACATACATGCATACATGGCCCATGGCACACATACAGGCAAGTATCATAGAACCAGCACACCGCAACATGCCCTGTCTCACACAGTAATGCTTGGACACATACCGCTCAACTCCAGACGGGCCTCCCTCTCAAGGACCTGGGCGTGGAGCGCTGGGCGTACGCGTTCCAGGACCCTCTTCTGGATGGAACTCATGCGGCCCCGGCCCCCCTCCACGAGGTGCCGGGCCTTCACAAGGGTCCTGGACCTCAAATCCTCCCAGCGCTTCTTGATCTTCTGGACGTTGCGGGTTGCCACCCCCTCCGCGTTGATGGCAACCACACAGTCGGCCCAGATCCTCTCCCGTCCTTCCTTGCTGGCGCGGGACGATCCAAAGAGGGCATCATACTGCCCCAGGACATGCTCCACCAGGACACCAACTTCGGTGGCAGTGAAGCTGGTGCCCCTCTGCCCCTAAGGCCTGGGGTTGCCACTGGTGCCAGATGTGGAAGTGCCCGACATGGCAACCCCAGAGGCAGGTGTGGGTGGGCAACTGGGTCCTGGGGCTGGGCTGTGGAGCGATGTAATCCCAGTTGGGAGTCTTCAGTTCCAGCAGGGGTGGACACAGCAACTGGACCCCTGCAGATGGCTGATGTGCAGGCACCAAATGGCAGGGCACGGTGGCAGCAGGCAGGCAGGCACGCAGCAGCAGATAGCACGTGGGAGGCTGCTCGGGGCACTGGGGGGCAGTAACTCGGCCTTCTGGGCAGGAGCGTGGTGTTCCGTGTGTTTTCGGGTGGCCAGCTTGATACGGAGTGATTTGGCACGTGAAAATCCTGCACGTCAGCGTGAAATCCGAGGAAAGGCCCTTAGCGCGTAAGCGCGTCAGCACGCATACGCGATTCTATTGGACCAGAGTCCCTCAGCGCGTAAGCGCGTCTGACGTGACCCGCACGGGCGTTCCCCACTCAGCACGTGATGACGGAACACACGTGGAAATACTGCACGTCAGAGTGTCATCGCGTGATTGGCCTATGTACGTGTATTTCATTGCGTGTAATTGGACAAAAGTGCGCGTACACGCGATTGGCCTATGTACGTGTATTTCAGGGGTGCGCGGGCACTTACACACGCAAGTACGTCAGCGCACCTGTATGGCTGCTGCGTGGGAATTTCCACACGCTATTGGAGTGGGAACTAGATTCCAGGGGTGCGCGGGTCACACGCTCGCCTAGAACAAGCGCAAAGCATTAATTTGCGCACTTTTCAAATAACAAGCCAGATGCCAGGATGAACATACCGTTCCTAGCAGCAGTGGCAGTGGGCTACCAAAGGAGGAGGAGGAGGAGAGTCAGGGCCAGAATATTCACACCCAGAACCAGCCTTTTCGGGATGCCTGATGACCAGGTGTATGGAAGGTACAGGTTTCCACCACACATAATACTGGACCTGGTGAGTGAGTGGGAGGATGACCTCACATCACCCACCCTGTGCTCTCAAGCACTCAGCCCCCTGGAGAAGGTCCTCAATGTACTGCACTTCTTAGCCACTGGATCATTTCAGCGGACAAGTGCCATAGTGGGTGGGGTGTCACAGGCCACCCAGTCACGCTGCCTACACCAGGTCTTGGACATCATCACTGCACGCCCATCAGTCCGCAGGCACATATACCTGCCCAGAACACCTGCTGAAAGGCATGCTGCCGCCCTGGATTTTTACGGAGTGGCACGATTCCCCAAAGTGCTAGGTGCCATCGACTGCACCCATGTGGCTCTACGTCCCCCCAGGGCATCAGAGCACATCTATAGGAACCGCAAGCACTGGCATTCCATCAACGTGCAGGTAGTATGTAATGCCAAGGGAATCATCACCTCAGTATATGCCAACTATCCCGGGTCCACCCACGACAGCTTCATTTACCGAATGTCCACCCTATGCCGGGACATAGATGCTGGGCGGCATGGCGATACATGGCTTCTCGCTGAGTATGTATGCCACTGCACATGCATGCATGTTGGATACTGAGCAAGGTCACAACCCCACCAATGATACCAATCACCACCTCCACAGGGGACAGTGCCTACCCTCTCAGCCCCCACATGATGACGCCAATTCGGAACCCCACCACGCCACCCGAGGTAAGATATAACACAGCCCACATTACAACCCGGGGCATAGTGGAGCGCACATTCGGAGTGCTAAAGTCACGCTTTCGCTCCCTTGACCGTTCTGGCGGGCAGCTGTTATACGCTCCCCCAGTAGTGTGCAGGATCATAGTGGCAGCATGTGTCCTGCACAACGTTGCAACACGCCGGGGCCTGCCCGTGGACATGGTGGTGGCCCCACATCCCCAACCACATGCACAGCCGCTGCGCATGGGAGGGGAAAGGGCACGAGGGGAGGCAGCCCGTACACAGCTACTGGCTAATTACTTCACATAGTATTCACTCCCCTGTGGAGTGCACACTGGCCTGGCACATTCCATCTGACAATCAATGATGACTCAACCTGACACTGATCCTGAATGTCTGGAGATTCAACCGTGAAAAGCATATCAGCCTGAGATTGTTCACCTGGAAGTGTTACAATGTGTGCATCCCTACCCACACACAACACCAATGCAGTTTTGTGAAGGAACACATTCAAGCAGCCAAAATTAATACCCACTTGCTAAATGCAACAAGAGGACAGTGCCATGTCACCCAACCCATCCCCAGCACCGCCACACAACACACCGTGCCATGTCATGCTATGTGCAGGTAAACAAAGTAATCCCCACAACGTGACAAGTGTTGCGATGTACAGTGTCCCCAATTGAAACTTCCTACACCTGAAATGCTCACTGTAATGCAGGACAAACAACATACTTGAGCACGTACTACCATAAACATGACTTCAGTAATGTAATAAATCAGTTGTCTCACCACCTGGATATGCCTGCACTCCCACCACTTCCAACTGAACAGTGTTGGTGCCATGTAGAGTTGTAGGTGCACTGCTGCCAACAAGGACCCCATCTCCAGACTAGAGGGCCTTGTGTAGACATGAGGAAGGGACCTGCAAATTGGGAGGCAGACACAGATGATGAGTTACACATCAATGCAACATGCAGTGTACAACACAACAGCAATATGCACTAGGAATGTATACACAGTATTGACTAGACTACCCACACATGTAGTGGGAGTCCAATGTCACCATGTACTTCAATGTCACTTGGGCACACCCTTTGCAAGCCCATGGAAACGGGAAGCTGGAGGGGTGTGTGTGACTCAAACCCAGGCATCTGAACCTAATACATGACAAGCCTGCATGTGCCCAGCCACAATGCAGCGTATGCCCACAGGAACCACGGAAGCCAACAATGTGTCCCCAAAAAATTGGGTAAAATATAAAATTAAAAATAAAAATTTAAAAAATATAAAAATAAAAAGAAAATCAAAAATGGCCATTAAAGGGCCCGGGGGGGGGGTTGGGGAGGCCACCCAGGAGGTCCGAGGTCAGGGTGCACACCAGAAACCACCTGTGTGGATCCTGGGAAAAAAAAACACCTCCATGGGCTCATGGCCCACACGGCTACCCTATTGTGGGAGTATCACTGCTGTCGCTATTATCACCCTGTGCAGCTGCATCCGGAGGTGGTTGCACTATGGGAGGCAGCCCACGCAAGGCCCTACTCTGTTCCTCCATGGCTGCAAGCATGCGGGTGTGGTAGGTCTCGTTCTGGAGGATGAGGGTGCGGAGGTCCCCATGCAACAACTCACGGGATGCCCGGCCCTCCGCCCTCGTTGCTTGCATCTCAGCTGAGAGCGTACGGGTGAGACGCTCCAGCTGCTGTTCTGTCCTTTGGTGTGTTGAAGCCTCTAGCTCAACAAGAGTCGTCCTGAGTTGATGTAGCTCCTGCCTCAGGGCTTCCCTGTGGCCCTGGGACTCTATGGAGATGGCCTCCTGCAGAGTCGCCAGTGCCGCCCGCCTGTCCCTGTTGGACGCCAACATGTCCTCCCTGTGTGACTGGCAGATGGAGTCGGTTGCCTGCTCTAGTCGCTCCATCAGCCTTTCAGGGGGGACAATGGAAGTGGCCACCCTATCCATGGCCTGAGCCATCATCTCGGATGATGCTGCCTGTTGGGTAGCCATACCGTAAATGGATTGCTCCCATACGGTATTGCCAGGTGGCGTACGGCCACCACGTCGGCGGGCACCACACCTGTCTGGGGCAAGGCGGACTGCGCCTTGCTGTGCCGGCACTGCCTGAGGCTGCAGGACTGCATTCCCCCTCTGATCTGCTGGCCCAGGAACAGGATCAGATGTCGCGGAGTGTGACCCTGCATCCGTAACCACCAAAGGCCTAGCTGCCAACACTGACATCCCCATTGAGGGTTCTGACCCTGGTGCAGGTGGGTGGGACAGAACAGATTCCCTCCCTGGAACACTCACCTGCGACGGCACATAGGTCTCATTATCCGAGTCAACAGCTGAGTACAGCTCGGGGGAGGTGCAGCCAGAGACACCCCTTGAGAGCACGACCTGCAGCACTTGTGGGTTTTCACCCACCAGCACACCACGTCCCTCACTGGTGGTTGGTCGGCCCTCGGACCCCTCCTGGCTCTGCACCATCTCCACAACCCCAGCAGTATCAGGTGCGTCTTCCCCTGCAATGACATAATGACAAAGAAATGGAAACCCGCATTAGCACCATGGCACACAATGAGGGCTGTGAAACAAGAGAACCAGTACTTGATTGACACATGTCCCACATGACTAAGACCCTCCCATGCATGCACCCTCACTGCGTATGAAGGGCAGGCAAATGGCACACACTCATTACACAAAGATGGAAGATGAACACATTTCATGCATGCTGCCTGGCAGTGGCATCACACATTGCCCTGTGATTGCCAGGTGACACACACATGCCATCACACAGATGGCATGTGCCATTGCTATTGAGTGTAGATGGAGAGGAGGGCAGCACTTATTCATTCTGTCCAGTTCCCACATGCAATAGCTTTTCTAATTCTGACAGGTCTGCTTTATCACCTGGAGCTGCCAGTCCAATATGGTCCAATTGCACAGGGACATGTGTGAACATATGATATCCAGGTAACAAAGTAACTCCACTTTACCATGGCCATGCCATACATGTGACTAGAGGACTGAGGAATGCCTAGTATAAGTGGTGGAATGCATACAATCTGTCTGATTGAACATAGGAAAATAATCAACAATGTAGTGGCAAGGTGACACTTCAAGGCCAACTTGGGTGCTGTTGGGCTAGATGTCTACTGTTGGCAGAAGGGATACTGCAATGGCGAAATGCAGCTGCCCAGGATGTCTTGCATGAAGCACATGGCTGACCCATTCGACTCAGGCGCACACACTCTCACCTGGCACACAAACAGATGCCCTCACACACACACCATGCACATGGATGACACACACATGCATGTGCACTCACCGGACAATGCCTCGTAATCAGGCAGATCTCCCACGCCTTGGATCTGTTCCTCCGTGACGTAGGTCCCAGCGACTGACTCATGTGGAGTGAGTTCCATGTCTTCTACTGGAGACCCACCTCCAGTCACTAGAGTTGCGGCATGACTTGAGGCCAGCTTCTTCTTTGCCCTGCGCTTTAGGTCATTCCAGCGCTTGTAGCAATCATTGGCTGTGCGCCTCACGATTCCAAGGGCACTTACGATGTCCGCAATGGTCTGCCAGTGTGCCTGGCGTTGTGCAGGTGTGGTCTTGGATCCTGCAACAATGACCATCTCGTTATCATGTCCGGACACATACTCGACAAGTGCATTCAGTTCCACATCCGTGAAGCTGGGCTTCCTCGACGGACCGGACTGTGTAGCCGTGTCGGGGGCATCAGCCTGTGCCGGACGAGCACTCTTCCTCTTCCGCTTGGAAGGTGGTGGTGATCCTGAGTGTCCTGCGCCGCTCTGGACACTAGGGGCAGGAGCCCTGGTGGGCTCTGTATCAGGTGTGTGGGATTGCACACTCAGCATGGGAGTTGGTGCAGGCATTGGCTCAAGTGTAATGGTGTCATGGGGAATGTCAGCAGAATGGACTAGGACGGACACTGTCCTGGCTGGGTGTGTGAGAGCTGGGGTGGATGGAGCTGCAGCTGCCCCTGCAGCCTCTCCGCCCTGCCTACTTGGGGCAGCAGATGACCTTGCTGCCCCAGATCCACGTGGCATGATAGCATCAACGTGCACCAGCGCACGTGTCGTAGCCCTGCTGACCTGGAAGTCAGCCATGGAGTCAGCCAGGTCTGGTGCCACAATGGGCTGGTCCAACAAGGGCTGAGCATGGATGGTGTCAGCCACTTCAGCCTCAACGGGAGGGGGGGAGGGGGGGAGGGGGGGATGATGGGTGCCCTTGACTGGTCCTCCACACATGGGGGGACAGGCTCACCCTGCAAGTTACGACCACGTCCCCTACCGGATCCACCACGGCCACCACTTGTGGCTCTTCCACCTTTGCCACCCTTACGGAATCCTCGCCTCCCAGCCATGGCACTGATATTAATGTGCGTATGGGAGTGGCTGTAGACAATTGTCCTGGGCAATTGGGGGTCAAAGGGGTTGGGTACCAGATGGTAATTGTACCCTAGTGCTCTAGCACGGCTGATTGTAACCCCTGGGGAAAGATGACGGGTCACGCAACGCACAGGAGGCCCAAAAAAGGGAGATGACGTGCACGCAACCCCTCCTAGACCACGTGTGCAGAAAGAAAAACCTGCACTACGCTGTGGCACCCAGTAACACAAGAATGAACGTATGCGTGTCACACGCAGCCTAGAATGACCTCTGAAGGGGTAGGCTACACACGGGGCAAACACAGAAGTTGGATACGTGCGTGACTCACCGTCTGCCAGGTAAAAGAGCGTGAAAAATGAGCGCGTTTGGCTGGCTAAACCCCCGCCAAAAGAAGATGTGTACGCTGTCTGAGAAGACAGGACAACAGTAGAAGGGGACACTGTTTGAGGGAACAGGCCCAGGTAAACCAGTACAAGAGGAAAAATAGAGAAAAAGCTGTCAGAGGTAACAGGGAGTACGAACTGGAAACGCCGTGAAGTAAATCGCGTGTGAAACGACAAGAAGTACAGAATTCACCCACTCGCTCTCCACGAAAAGCACGTACAAGGAAATGGTGTTCTACATGTACCTTATATACAGGCCCACACGTACAGCGTCACTTACGCGGCGTGTACGTTCACCAATCACACGCTTTGTCACTTCTGCGTGTAGATCCATTTTCACCAATCACACGCTTTGTCACTTCTGCGTGTAGATCCATTTTTACCAATCACACGCTTTGTCACTTCTGCGTGTAGATCCATTTTCACCAATCACACGCTTTGACACTGGGACGTGTCACGCAACAATTTCCTGCACGTGCAGGTGACTATAGGCGCGCATATGCTGTTGACGGGTTTACGCGCTAAGGGCCTTTCCTCGATTCACACGCTGACGTGTGGGATTTCACTCCCTATCAGGCTGTCCACGCGTTCACACACGAGAGACCACGCTCCTGGCCAGGAGGCCAAATTACTGCCCCCCAGAGCCCTGAGCACGCTCCCACCTGCCATCTGCTGCTGCCTGACTGCCTGCTGGCCACGTGCCCCACAGTGCTGGTGGGTGGGGGTGTTGGGAGACATGGGTGGGGGCCTGGTGGAGGCTGCCCCTGGTGGCGGGGGGGTGGGGGTGGTGGGGGGCATGGGTGGGGGCCTGGTGGAGGGTACCCCTGGTGGCGGGGGGGTGGGGGTGGTGGGGGGAGACATGGGTGGGGGCCTGGTGGAGGGTGCCCCTGGTGGCGGGGGGGTGGGGGTGGTGGGGGGCATGGGTGGGGGCCTGGTGGAGGCTGCCCCTGCACTGCTGGGGGTTGGGGGTGGTGGGAGGCATGGGTGGGGGCCTGGTGGAGGCTGCCCCTGGTGGCGGGAGGGTGGGGGTGGTGGGAGACATGAGTGGGGGCCTGGTGGAGGCTGCCCCTGGTGGGGGGGGGGTGGGGGTGGTGGGGGGCATGGGTGGGGGCCTGGTGGAGGCTGCCCCTGGTGGCGGGGGGGTGGGGGTGGTGGGAGACATGGGTGGGGGCCTGGTGGAGGCTGCCCCTGCACTGCTGGGGGTTGGGGGTGGTGGGAGGCATGGGTGGGGGCCTGGTGGAGGCTGCCCCTGGTGGCGGGAGGGTGGGGGTGGTGGGAGACATGAGTGGGGGCCTGGTGGAGGCTGCCCCTGGTGGCGGGGGGGTGGGGGTGGTGGGAGGCATGGGTGGGGGCCTGGTGGAGGCTGCCCCTGGTGGCGGGAGGGTGGGGGTGGTGGGAGACATGAGTGGGGGCCTGGTGGAGGCTGCCCCTGGTGGCGGGGGGGTGGGGGTGGTGGGGGGCATGGGTGGGGGCCTGGTGGAGGCTGCCCCTGGTGGCGGGGGGGGGTGGGGGTGGTGGAGACATGGGTGGGGGCCTGGTGGAGGCTGCCCCTGCACTGCTGGGGGTTGGGGGTGGTGGGAGGCATGGGTGGGGGCCTGGTGGAGGCTGCCCCTGGTGGCGGGAGGGTGGGGGTGGTGGGAGACATGAGTGGGGGCCTGGTGGAGGCTGCCCCTGGTGGCGGGGGGGTGGGGGTGGTGGGGGGCATGGGTGGGGGCCTGGTGGAGGCTGCCCCTGGTGGCGGGGGGGGGTGGGGGTGGTGGGAGACATGGGTGGGGGCCTGGTGGAGGGTGCCCCTGGTGGCGGGGGGGTGGGGGTGGTGGGAGACATGGGTGGGGGCCTGGTGGAGGCTGCCCCTGCACTGCTGGGGGTTGGGGGTGGTGGGAGGCATGGGTGGGGGCCTGGTGGAGGCTGCCCCTGGTGGCGGGAGGGTGGGGGTGGTGGGAGACATGAGTGGGGGCCTGGTGGAGGCTGCCCCTGGTGGCGGGGGGGTGGGGGTGGTGGGGGGCATTGGTGGGGGCCTGGTGGAGGCTGCCCCTGGTGGCGGGGGGGTGGGGGTGGTGGGAGACATGGGTGGGGGCCTGGTGGAGGCTGCCCCTGCACTGCTGGGGGTTGGGGGTGGTGGGAGGCATGGGTGGGGGCCTGGTGGAGGCTGCCCCTGGTGGCGGGAGGGTGGGGGTGGTGGGAGACATGAGTGGGGGCCTGGTGGAGGCTGCCCCTGGTGGCGGGGGGGTGGGGGTGGTGGGGGGCATGGGTGGGGGCCTGGTGGAGGCTGCCCCTGGTGGCGGGGGGGTGGGGGTGGTGGGAGACATGGGTGGGGGCCTGGTGGAGGGTGCCCCTGGTGGCGGGGGGGTGGGGGTGGTGGGAGACATGGGTGGGGGCCTGGTGGAGGCTGCCCCTGCACTGCTGGGGGTTGGGGGTGGTGGGAGGCATGGGTGGGGGCCTGGTGGAGGCTGCCCCTGGTGGCGGGGGGGTGGGGGTGGTGGGAGACATGGGTGGGGGCCTGGTGGAGGCTGCCCCTGCACTGCTGGGGGGTGGGGGTGCAGGGGGACATGAGCAGGTGTGCAGGGTAGTCCCCTGTTTTGTAGGCTGCCTGCAGGGGCCGTGGAGGGTGTACAGGGAACACCTGTGAGGACCCACCCAGCCTAATCGCGTGTGACTTCCCACGCACCCCTGTAATACACGTACCCAGCCAAATCGCGTGTGATGATTCCCACGCACCCCTGTAATACACGTACTTAGCCAAATCGCGTGTGATAATTCCTGCGCACCCCTGTAATACACGTACCTGGCCAAATCGCATCCCTGTAATACACGTACCCAGCCGAATCGCGTGTAAAACTTCCCGTGTACCCCTGTAATACACGTACACAGCCAAATCGCATGTGATAATTCCCGCGTACCCCTGTGATACACGTACCCTGGCCAATCGCGTGTTAAACTTCCCGCGTACCCCTGTAATACACGTACCCTGGCTAATCGCATGTAAAACTTCCCACATACCCCTGTAATACACGTACCCTGGCCAATCGCGTGTTAAACTTCCCGCGTACCCCTGTAATACACGTACCCTGGCTAATCGCGTGTATAACTTCCCGCCTACCCCTGTAATACACGTACCCTGGCCAATCGCGTGTTACACTTCCCGCGTACCCCTGTAATACACGTACCCTGGCTAATCGCGTGTATAACTTCACGCGTACCCCTGATATGCACGTTACCCGCTTTGCGTTCCTTGTTTGGCAGCCCTGTAAACTGGTCCAGGGTTAGCGCAGCCCTTTGCGATGATTTTGCGATTTTGATGGCTTTTCCTTGCGCGAGGGCGTTCTTGGGGGCGTTACTGGCGCTGCTGCTGGGTCGCTGCGATACTCTGCGCCACGGCTGGTTTGGGAGCCTGAAATCCATGAATACGCTGTGCGCGGAAATCGGTTTTAGCGCACGTGCCTGGCGCAGTCAATCGCACGCGGACACTCTGCGCCAGCCGCTTGCGACACTTTTCTGCGAAATTCTATGAATTACCCTGTAAATATAGAAGTGTTGCCTGAGTAAAAATAAAATAAGTAATCAAAGTAAAATAAGTTTTCCTAAAAAGTCAATTAAATACAATGCACTCCACTGACAGTTTAAAATTAATGTAAAGCAAATAGCAGCATACATTTCCGTCTAACTAGTTACAAGAAACAAATCAATCTCAACAATCGTAACAAATTTGATACTTCCTTTTAGGTTTTAGACGTTACACCCTCACCCCAAAATTCCTTCCTCTAGTTGAATTTTTAACACACTATCTTTGCTGCACAAGGCGGGTGCTCTTCGTTACCCACAACTTAAAACACTTTCTTAGGATTCCCTAAATATTCTTCTGGGCTGCAGGGTAGGAAATGGCATCCACCATCTCCAGTGACATCAACATGACGTTTGAAATAGTTCTTGATGTCTGCAGGGCAATCCCACACAGTTCCCGGGGAACAAATTGTACCTCGCATTTCAACCTTGCATGGCTTGTTCTTGCAAGTCTCTGGAACTGTTTGGCTTTGGACAATTTTGATGCGAGTAGTGTTTGATAAGTAGTGTTTGATAAAGTAAGAAACATCACAGGCATAGCTTTAGTCATAATTTTTGGACAGTACCCTGAAATCAATTGGCAGGTACACAAGAAAAATCAGCACTAGTATGACGAGATGAATCAACCCTTTGATGATGTTGCTCAGCCATAAAGTTAACCATGACAAACAATCCATTTCTTGCACTCCACCCTCTTTCTCCAATGCTTCCAATTTTGGCATTGTTTGCAGGTACGTAGGTTTGTGCTTTTCAACATGGGGTGCTCATGATAGTCCTCGGGATTGAACCCTGGCACCACTGAGATGGGCGCATGTAGTGTGGCCATCTAACCCATGTCCTGCCCATTATGGTGGTAGCTAGGTGTACGCAAGTCCATCACACACCAAGTGGACGTCCTTTTATGCAGCCGTGCCACCTTTGAGGTCAGAAATATACATGATTCTATTGCAGTGTGCATTGGTCTCCACACAAATAGTTCCATTACTCCTGAAACATAAGAACAATTGTGTAAGTGTCATGATTCTTATCGGGAGGTCATGTTGATTTTTTCATGTTAAGCTTCGTAGGAGTCCCAGACAGTTGAACAGGTTTGATAGATTTTCTGCAGCACACTATCGTTTTTATAAAACCATGCTCCTGTCCTACACATTAGCCCTGCAGCCCATTTGCCATTGTGGTATACCCCACCCTTCACTTGTAGACCTGACCTTTATCCACAGTGTGATTGGTTCAATTTTGTGTCATTAAAACATTTGGAATCAGGGGACGTTGTAATAAAGAACCCACTTTTCCTCACAAAGTTTTCCCACTCTTCATTTATATGTGCCTGGCCACTTTTGCCAAACATTTGTATACTATTACTCATTCAATTCCCTCTGTGATCATCCCCTCTTCTCCATAATTATTATCATAAATGTTTGTCTTTACTATACACCAGCTAATGTGCACGTTGTCTGCCTGTACTGTGCCTCTCACTCTGCATAGAGAGAGAGAGATCAACTAAACATAGTGATTCATTACGTGACCATGCTGTTGCAAAGGGCATAAGGGAGCAGACAAGCAGTGTTCATTTTATTTCTCTCTACCTACTGACCACACGTGACAAAACCACATCTTTTCTTCTGTGTGACCATGTGCATCGTTAGATTTGTCTGGGATAACACCTAGATTTTCAATATACTTCTTAGCCTTTATTCTGGAAACATTCACATATGCTAATACCGTTTCCTTCCAGTTTCCTTAAACTCCCCACCCTCAGAAGAAGAAAACCCCAGATAATATTCCCCTGAAAAACATAGGAGAGAAAAAAGAAACGTGACATAAGGCATATACTGCTAGTGTCCAGGGGCGGTCGTTCGATATTGTAGTAAAATGTCTCTTCACCCAAATGGGTACACACGTGTCCAGGAGAAAGTCATATTGCAAACATTTAGGAAATGCACTTCCCATTATATTGCTCCCCCCTGTTCTGATGCCGTCTGCTGGTGGGGGAGATGCATGCTCTTGTCCAGTCTGTCGTCGGTCCGGTGGATCCAAGTATGGTTGCCCAATATCTTCACTGCCGAAAGAATAGAAGGTCACCCTGTCCCCAGGTTGCAGCTGCGTCGGCGCACACTGCTTTTGTTGCTGTGTGCCAGGATGCGCTGGAACCCGTTCTAATCGCCGTGGGTCTATCTGTTTGGAGAAAAATCAGACAAATGTTGTAAGGTCCCTAAAATATCCCTAGAATTCCTCACCTAACACTTGAGCATATGAGGTTCTGCGTGCAGAGGTGTTTGCATGTGTCTGCCTATCACTCACTACTGCGATATATGATAATAATATGTCCCTAGCTAATACAAACAATGCACCATACCATTTTTCTACTATTTACTACTTACACATCCAACAATACCCCACAGAAAACAACATATACTAATAATAAAATAACAAAATGCCCTTTACCTGTTATCCATGGGTCTCCCTCAGGGTTCTTAAGGTGCGGCCAAAAGAATACTTCTGGTATATACTGTATAATTAGGTATAAAATACTATAGCTGTAAGTCTGCTGCAATGTGTTCCTTCACTGTGTGTGTGTGTGTGTGTGTGCGCGCGCGCGCGTGCGCGCTAAGAAATTGACGTTAATCTAATGCTAGCATAAATATATTTCTAAACATAACTACTTTGCCTATACTTCCTTTTTTTTTGTTTCAAGGATCAGTATGGGAAATTGCACATCACCTTTGTGCCCACAAGTTATTATTTTCTTGCGATGCTCATGCTTGTAGGTCAATACATTGTATACTGGCGAGACAGTAGTTTAGTTTATTCATTTGTATACGTGGTAAGGCTGCAGGAGTAAGGCTTGGGCACAAGTGTGGCATTGTTTTGGTTATGAACTTTTTTTCATAAAAGTAAATGGGCTGGAGAAAGTCCTTTCTATCCCTAAACTAAGAGGGGTTTCCCCACCTTCAAGAAAACTAAGGAAAACTGTCAGAATGTCCAAATAACAAATAACAATAGTCTGTCATTGTTGTGTCCCAAAAACCTACTTCTTGACCTTAACACTAATGACTAATGTGCCAGGACTCCAAACTCCAAAGTAAACTAGTATTGACAGCTCTTGCCTCTTCAAAAGTCTCAAGTGTTGAAAGGAAAACAAATGTTCAGTTTCTTAACAATCAACTTCCCAGTAACTAGGGGTTGGCTGCTTTCCCCTGGCTTTGAACTGGTTACTCTCAGATTTTCATATGGGCGCGAGTCCCAGATTTGCAAAGCTGTATCACGAAACATGTATTTATTCTATTGGCAATGATATACTTCCTTCTGGACAGTCTTGGTTTCTCGTAGGGTCCCAGACCCTCTTATTTGATCCTCATATGGGTGCGGGTCCCAGACTCGCAATGCAGCAACACCACAACTTGGTTTACTCTATTGCCAAGTATGTGCGTCCCTTTCAAATATTTCAGTACACCTTAGGGTCCCAAACTCTCTTGTGGTTTCATATGGGTGCGGGTCCCAGACTCATAATGAGGAAACAGCACGACTTGGTTTACTCTCCTGCCAAGTATGTCTGCCCCTTTCAAATGTCTCAATATTCTTCAGGGTTACAGGCCCTCTTGTGCCTTTTGAAATTGGTTTCTTATATGGATGCTTGTCCCATACTCTCAAAATGTGATTAACATGGCTTGGTTCACTATCCTGCCAAGCATGTGGTTCTCTTTCTCTTTCTTCAGTTATTTGTATGGTCCCAGACCCTCTCCTTCTTTGTTCCTCATGGGGCTGTGTGTCTCCGATTTGCACACTGCTTTCAGGGAACCTGACCCTTCTCAAGTGCTTTCCACTCTTCTCCCCAGGCTTCCTCGGACCTCCAGCCCTTCTCGGTATGCCCACATACCTTTTCTCTTGGTTCGTGTCCGCCGTGGAACAGGGCTTTCTTGCAAGGCTCTGGTAGCTCTCAGGGTCTTGTCTTCGCTGCTCGTCCCTTCGCTGCCTTCGGCGTCCTTCTTGGAGTGGCTCCGCTCTGCATTTCAGCTCTCCAGTTCGGGGAACGCTCAGGGTTTGCTTCAAGTACTTGCTCGCAGTGTCCCTTCTTCTTGGACTTCCCGCACCGTACCTCTGTCTTCCATGCGTGGCATCTCCCCCTTCTTTACTGAGCTTGCAAATGCAGTTCTCGCGCCTGCTTGGTGGCTCCCAGCAGCTCTTGACTTTCCTCCTGAGAGGGTAGCTCTCTCTGTCTGTTTCAGCTGACGGGGATTTAAACTGCTGCACTTCCCTGTTGGGTTGTTCTCGAACAATCACATTTTGTAGAAGACTAGACCATTCACTTTGGTTCTCTGGTAGCCCCTGTGAATCTTGTTCTCCACAGTACTATTATAGTCCTTATATGGAAAACCAACAGGGACTCCTACTATTCTAGCCAGATCGATATTATGTTGACTGATTGTATGTTGAAAGATTGGGACGAAGGGTTGGGCTTTGGTAAGGAGGGGGGGTTGATGTAAAGCAGGATTATACCACGTTCTATGGGAAAGGTTGTCCTTAATCCCATAAGCGTTTTCCTCTCCAATGTGATCCCCCCCTGTGTACCACTCCCAGGGGGATTATTGTACTCTGGACGCACCACTCTTGCCCCCTGGGAATGGTTTCCCCTTAGGGGATAAGAGTTGACATCCTCATGTTCGTCACAAGGCATATTTTGGAATCTAGAATAATATTCAAAAGATCTGTTGTGTTATAGTGCTCACTATTTACAAATAAACGACTTATTTTGCTATTAACTCTAGTGTGTCATCCCCTGTGCTGGCAACTATGTACTTTCCCTGTGTACTGCATATTTCTCCACAGCCCCTGCTTTTGGGCACAGGCAATGCTTCTTTTAGCCTTAGTTGTAAAGTTGTATGTTGTGCCATTTGATTTCTTGTAACCATGCCTCTGCCATTTTGAAAAACCTGAATGGACTGTGAATGTGACATATACTGATTGTGCATGTATAATCTCATGCACAAAATGCTGCTATATTTACAGTGGGACATGTAAAAATGTGAATCACTTCATATTCTGTTGTTTGTTGTGTATTGAGTATGTGGTCAAAGGCCTGGAACAATACTCTGATGGCTGTATTATCCCCTGTTCCCATAATGACATAATGGCCTACTATATGCTCCCATCTGCTTCCTTCAACATGGGATATTGTCTTACAGGGGGTAGTACTGCGCCTTGCTTAAACTTAATCCACACTGCCCCTATGCTCTTTAATAATCCTTCGTTATGGGGGTTGCTGGTCCATGGCTAGTTGGGTACCTTTTTCCAAATGTTCCTATAATTGCACTGGTAATGCTTTAATAATGACCATGGTGAACAGCGCTTATCTGTGCTGTATCACTATTTGGCATGGTATGTACATTTGAAAAACCATTCCTCCTGTGCCGTCGGCATCTTCAAACAGCTGTTCATCAGACACCTTTCTCAATGATTGTGTGGGGCTCTCTGTGGGCTATCCATTTGGGTATGTGTGTTTGTTCCTGGGAAAACTAAGGCATTACCCCTAAAACACTTGTTCATGTGTAGGGTGTCACTGTTCCTTATGGAATGGTATTTTTATCCCAGTGCTGTGTAAGTGCTTGTGTTGCCATAAGCTGTTGATGTGCATAGGTCTGCATGTGCCTTGGTGCTGGATACTGAATTCGCTGGGTCTGTGGCAATTACATGGGGCTTGGGGCACATGTTTGTGACTGCCCTGGTGCATACTACATTGCTGGGTGCTACATGTGTGACTGCTGGTGATAGGGTGGTCAAAACAAACACTCCCTGCTTCTACACTCTCTCACAAAATGTACCATCTTTCCACAATTCCAACACTGTCTTCCAAACCAGGGCCTCATTCCTCCATATCCTGTCCCTCTTCCTCTTTGAAAACATCTTCTTCCACTTTGAAACCTTCTCATATTCCTGCTATCATCTTGATACCCGTCTGTCCAGCCCTGGACCTGTTTCTGGTCGGGCTGGCCCTGTACAATAATAGTATTCATTGCTCCTTTCAAACAGATCTACGTGAATCGACCACGGCTGATTTTACCGTGGCTGAAATGTTTGCATGTGAAATGTACGAACCACAAAAGGTTAGTACATTTCCCATGCGAACACATGTAGAAAACCCCTACATACCCACACCCCCGCCCACACCCACAGCACACCCATGACACCCCCCCACCCACACCCTCAACACACCCCCACCCAAACCCCCAACATAAACAAACCCTACTTACCTTCTCTTCACGCTGTCTCCCTGCGGTGCCAGTTCCCTTTCACTTCCGTGATCGGGAACCGGCGCCGCAGGGTCCTTTTCTTTCTTTTTTTTTCACGGGGCTGCAGGGGTTTCCCCCGCAACCCCACTCACTGTACCGTAGAGTATAGTGAGCAGGGTGTTGCGGGCCCCCGCAGCCCCCATTTTCTTTTTCCGGGTGTGCTGCGGGAGTATCCCCCACAACACCCCACTCACTATACCACACAGTACAGTGAGCGGGGTGTTGCTGGGAACACCCTCGCAGCCCTTGTTTTTTTTTTTTTCTTGGGTGTACTGCAAGGGTGTCCCCCACAACACCCCTTCACTGTACCACACAGTATAGTGAGCGGGGTGTTGCAG
Source organism: Ambystoma mexicanum (assembly GCF_040938575.1). Taxonomy (NCBI): domain Eukaryota; kingdom Metazoa; phylum Chordata; class Amphibia; order Caudata; family Ambystomatidae; genus Ambystoma; species Ambystoma mexicanum. The sequence goes on along the minus strand of NC_090924.1, from coordinate 552,663,503 downwards.
GGGACACCCCCGCAGCCTCTGCAGTCTTTCTTTTGTTATATACTTACCTACAATGCTACCACCAAAGGTTTGAACTTTTGGTGTTCGAACCTTTGGTGGTAGCATTTTTTGGGCTTTTTGTACAGTCGGACCGTTTGTTTTCGGTCCGATCGTACAATTCCTTCCAAACTCCATGTATCTATCTTCCTCTGCTAGAACTTTTCTTCTGCCTTCTGCACCTGTTCCACTACTTTATTTTCCTTCTCTTGTCTCCTCTCACAGTGATGTACTATATTCACCTGTATTTTCGGCCAACCCTTGTGCTCAGTGCTGACCCCTTTATATAAATCTTTCTGCACCTTTTCAAGGAGCCCATTTCGCAGCATAGGATAAAGTATAGCTATGTACCTGCCCCATTATTCCCCTGTCTCTGCTCACCACATCTCTTGAATCTGATGAATATACAGTGCTGTGTCCTAATCAGCATTCATTTTGCGGGCCATAATTTAATTCATGTCACGTGTAGCTGTGTATGTGTCCTGCACTCTCCTTTTCTAGGGCGTACATCCACTTCCCTGCTCCCACTGTGAGTGAGGGTATTATTGGGGGTCATTACAACCCTGGCGTTAAGGGTTTAACAGCACCGTAAAAGGTGTTGGCGCCGTTAAACCCTTAACGCCTGATTACGAGGTCCCTTTGGGGGACCCGTCCTTAACGGCTGGTTTTACCAGCCATTAAAGTAGGGTGCCGCAAAGGGACCTCGGTGCTAATTACGGTACCGCAATTTGCGGTACCGTACTTTGCGCCTTCCCCAGTCCCATTGAGCCCTATGGGGCGAAAATGGGGATGGGGAAGGGCCATAGTGAATTGGGGAAATACCGCCCCGCCAACCTTGGAATGGGGCGGTATTTCCCCATTCCACCATGGCAGACTCGTTACAACACCGGCACCAACCATGGTGCTAATAGCACCATGGTTTAGCGCCGGGGTTGTAATGAGGGCCATTGTCTTTAAATTGTCGCCATCAATATGGGGCCAAGGCACATAATGTGGTCTGAAGATGTATCTGAACTTCAAAAATTATTTCACCTGCTTCATCTGATATTTTTCTCCATCTGTGTGAACGCTCAATGCACGATACACTGTGCCATCCAATGGGGTCCTCACCTGTTGCTGATAAGTATACCTGATCTGATTTGGTAATTACTGATTCAATGTGCACTGTTATAATCATTCCATGTGCTCTGTCTACTGTTGCTGTCCTTCTAAAAGTTACTCTACTGTACTGCACAATATTTTATTTTTAATGCCTGTCACTCATTTTAATAAAAATGTTAACCCAATAAAGAAATACATCTAAGTGAAGGGGCGAGCCTCTCTGTATTGTCTGCCCACAATGTGTTTCAGTTGCTGCACGTGCTCTGGAAAAAATGCTTATAAATTGGGCACCCACAGATTGTTCAAGCCATAATAATGCTTTCAAAATAGGAAAATATAATATTATATTAAAGTGATATGAACACAGAAAAGAAAAAAGAGAATATTCACTATAAACATATATCCCCAAAACATCTTATACATCCTATATAAATTGCCTGTTTTGCATATGACCATACAATAGGCCTCTAATATAATTTTCTAAACTGCACACAATCTCAAAAAGAATAAAGCCATACAGACATAATACAAATATGATCGACAAAAATAAACATAAAAGAACCACTTTTAAAATCCTCTTATTCAAAAATCAAAAAATCAAAAATCTATAGTTCTAAAGTTCTACACTAACCAAATATATGCCAAACATACTCAATGTTTGTGAGGTTGCTAAACAAACTCCTCATTTCAGCTTCTGTTTTCTCAAAAAGGATGTTTGCACACATGGCGACAAAACCCTACCTTTACATCACTGCCACTTCCAAACACCTCCTCCAAACCTGTCGTCCCATTTTTACAAACTATAGCTAATCCCTCACGTACTTTAACTTTCCCTGTGTGCATCTTTACTGCACCCCCTTCACGAACTAAATGCCCAGGCTGTGGGCCTTGTTGCCCAACTGCCAAAGGTATCAAGAATGCTACTTCCATTTTAAACAAAAAACCCTGTCTCCCAGATTCATCTCTCCCATGAACGCCCTTTGTGCCCAGGGTAACACCAATAATACAAAGAGATCCACTGTCTTCAATCAAATCTCCCCCTAGTCCTTTTCCCCGAGAGCCACTATAATAATTCTCACTTCTTACTCAATGTCTAATATTCTGTACTAATTGTATTCCTATACCCAACATATAACATATATTTTCTCACCAAGTTCTGAGATAACACTATCAACTGATGATAAATCCTGCTTCTTCGATACGCCCATGGTGTGCATGTCATTAAAACAATTGTACTTATGCCATCTACTATGGAATTAATTATCCACTTCCCTCATTTGAAATGCTCCCCTACATGCTTCCACCAATAATTCTCATTTAAACGTGCAAATATTAAACTATTCCAAGCCGATTCAACTTAAATCCATTAGAGGGCCCTACTTCCCATGCATCCAATTTAACATCCAATACCTATCATACAACATAATACATCTCTTTCATATAATATGAACTGCTCTCTTTCTGCGTGTTTTACACATTTTTAAAAGACAAATATAAAATACAGACCTTTCCCTTTACTGAGTGCTCTCTGTGTTCCCATAACCAACTTGCCATACTATTCCAATGTTAATTGTGATGAATCCTTCAGATTCCTCACAAAGACCCTACATAAAGTCTCCTCCCAGGTGGCCAGGCAAAGGCAGACGCTTCCTGATCCTGATCCTGGGTGTGCTATTAGCCGGCAGGTTCACCTGGGAGGAGAAAGGCTCCAGGGGAACAAGATGACTCAGTCGGGTGAGACACAGTATTTGTCTTCTTTAAAGAAGGAAGCATCAGGGGATACAGGAATATGTGATGGCTTGCTGTGAGAGAAAGCTTCTATTTTCCCAAGCTAACTATTTCAATGGGGGGCAAAAACCATTATATCGAGTTATGTAGTGAGAGTAACAAAACTCCTTGTGAAATCACTGACATTCATAAGGATGAAAGCTTCTATGATCCCCTGGGGAATATTAAAAATTAGTCTTTAAAAATGACCAAATGAAACTCTGAAAACCATACTTCCCCTGTAAAAATAAACACTTCATTAAATCCTTATAATACTCCTTTAGGGAATATAAATAAGGAAAGAAATTAACTTATTGTTGATCCTTTCATTAGAAAAGCTGATTTTTGCATTGTGGACTGACTCCAAGTCCCACAATTCCCAATGTACTGGGACAAAGAAGAGGGCTGCAGAGGCATGAGACTGCAAGTTGCAGCCTATTAGGTGTAATGACCCACACTTGAGGAAGACTGGGAGGCATAAAAGGCACCCTCAGGTACAGGCCATGGAGAAGAGTCGCAGCAGGATGTGAAGTAGTCCTGGTCTCTGCACATTGCAGCCGAAGCAGAGGAAGAATCTGGAGGGAAGTGGAGACCCAGGACCACGGTCGTATCTCGAGGGTCCTGAGAAGGTATCTTCCTCCATAAATCTTCATTGCAGAGGTTGCGCAGCGGGAAGCGTTAAAGTTTGAAGCTTTCCTCTTGGAGACATGAATTGCAGAGGTGGAACGGCGAGACGTGTAGCTTTTGTAAACTTTCCATGAAGGGAGGCAGGCTCCGGTGGCTGGAAAGCACCGGAGAGCCTCTGGAGCAGAGGAAGCTCCTTTTTCGAGTGGCGTGAGCCTTAGGGGACTGAAGAAAGCAGGTTGCCAGACCGCAATAAGAAGCAGAAGCAGAAAACCTGGAGGCAGCGGAGCGAGCTGATGCGCACGCCAGACCCGGTGAGTTCACTGTTGAGTTGTGACCCCAGAGTACTCCTTAAGCACCCGCTGGCCAAGCTGGGGAGTTCTAAGCAGAGTACCATTACAAGGAAAGTGAAAGGGACAATTAAGGCTTCTTTTGAATACCGAACTAATGTGAAGCTGACTAACAATTCATGTGAAAACCAAGCTGATATAAAAAGGAGGAGGTGGCAGGCTAAGACCTTGACCAACAGCCCAAAGGGGCATGGGTGTGATTGTATGGACCAAAATAGAGACCAACAACAGGAAAAGGCAATAACCAGTGAAAACGCAAACAACTATTGCTAAAGCCAAAAGAGACTAATACCAGGGCAAGTTAGAAAAAAACCTTATTGCCAAAGTCAGGAGAAGGTAATCAAGAATTCAAGTGTTTGTAAACATATTGCACATATATACAGAAGGTTATAGGAGAAACTGACTTAAACCTGCATTGCCAAAGCCAAATAAGTGTGAGAGTGAAAGAGAATCATTGGGCCTCATTATGAGTCAGCCGGTCCGGAAATAACGGTGGCGGTAGATCCGCCGCCACCGTTGTTTCCAGACTGGCTGATTCCGAGTCCTGCAGGCGGGAGGTGTCACTTCCGCCAGGTCTGACCTGGCGGGTGTAACACCACTTGCCTGCAAGCGGACATGGAAACACGGGCTCTGTCATAGATGGAACCAGTGTTTCCATGTTCCCCATCCCCATGGAGTCCTATTCGACTCCATGGGAATGGGGATTTACAGAATTCCGCCTCCGGAATTACCGGGTCCTCGGGGTTGTAATGCCCCGGTGATTCCGGCAATCACGGAGGCGGAATGGTATTACGGGTCCGGCGGCAGCCTGCCGGTTTCTCCGGCACGGCCACCGCCGGACTCGTAATGAGGCCCATTGTCAGTAATTGCTTGATATTGAAGTAGCGAAACAAGAGTGGCGGGAGGGCTGTTCTTCTGATAAGAGATATTCAGGAGGAGTGGAGCATAACCTGCATTGCTTTAAAATGGAAAAGGGAAAAAACGTTTTGAACAATTTGGAACTATTGGAACTGGCAGAGGAGTGGACCAGGTGGAAGTCATAGAAGTACTGTGGTGTGGTTAGAAATATTGAAGAAGAAGTTGAAGAACCACTGAAGTGTTTTGTGAACTGTTAAAGAATCATCCTGACCAAGATATTTGTGTTGATCCTAATGACATATGGAAGTATTCTTTGTTGATGAGAAGAAGCTGCTTTAAAATGGAAAACAGAAAAAAAACAATTCAGAACTATTGGAACTTTGGTTTTCGAGGTGGAATCAAAAAACGAGTGCATTGGAACTTTGTTACAAGACAGGATTTCCTTATCTTAACAGTTGAACAGAATCTTGCTTGAATCTGGGGAAGGGGAACTCACCCAGATTATAAGGAGGGAGAGTTATCATGGTGTGAACTTAAATGTTATATTTCTTGCTTTGGAACTGCCATATATTACCTTGTTGAGTTATTGTATGTACAAGTGTGAGGGACAGAAACCTTTTATAAGAGTGTTTACTTTAGTTTATTTTAGTCAGGGAAATCCTTATCAGGGTAAGAATAGTGAGGCATGTATCCAACCGTTTGAATTAATAAAATGGCATCTTTTGAAAAATCTTCAAAGTTGTCCACCTCACATTTCTGACCTCTCACATAATCAATATGTGCTTGACATGGGAAACTCTTCCCTTAAACTCCAAACTAAAAACTATTTCAGCTACTTTATGTCCCCTCAATACAACGTCTGTCCTTAGGCGATGAAAAGCGACTTTGCACACTTTTCAGTGCGCAAAACTCTTTCTACTGATTCATGGATCAGACTTAGCTGACTTTTCAGGACTTTTTGCGGGTACGTCACGACTTTGCATGCAGTCGAGCGCTTTGTGTGATACAGCACCAAAGTATGGGATGGGCCTGCGCAAATAAACAACTAGGGGACAGAACATGCATATTCCCATTCTCCCTGCAAAAGTGGGATGACCGAGGAATAGTGTGGGAATGTCGAGGGACGTGCCACGAAAAGAAATTGCACTTAATTGTTGTTGGGGGCATATTGCAGGCCAGGCAATCCCGGTGTCTACTCCAGATGTTGGGCTGCGTCACATCAGGTCCATGGGCCTCATTACGACCCAGGCGGAGGACATTGGTGCTATTAGCACCATGGTCCTTACCGGTGTCCACCATGGCGGAATGGGGGATTACCACCCCATTCCGAGGTTGGTGGGGCGGTAATTCCCCATGCCGCCATGGCCCTTCCCCATTCCCATTTTTGCCCCATAGGGCTCAATGGGAATGGGGAAGGCGCTAATAACGGTACCGCAAATTGCGGTACCGTTATTGGCACCAAAGTCCCTTTGCGGGTCCCTACTTTAACGGCTGGAAAATCCAGCCGTTAAGGTCGGGTCCCGCAAAGGGACCTCGTAATCAGGCGTTAAGGGTTTAACAGCGCCGACACCTTTTACGGCGCCGTTAAACCCTTAACACCAGGGTCATAATGAGGCCCCATGTGTGCGTAGGCACATATACATGCAACGCACACTGTAGGCAAGGCAGAGAGTGTGCAGGAGTTTTATACTGTACTCCGAGCCATTGATTTCATGCATTTCACACCATGGCCCCCCCCAAATTGGGGGAGCACATTTACTGCAACCGGAAGCATTGGCATTCCATAAATGTGCAGGTCATCTGGATGTAAACAGAGTCATCATGCATGTCAATGCCAATTTCCCTGGGAGCAACCATGACAGATTAATTTACTGACAGTCACCACTCTACCGGCCCTGGCATTGGGAACTTTTGGCAACAATTGGCTAATCAGTGAGTACCAACTGTCACACACATGCATGCAGTCATGGGACACACTGAACAACAGACCATAGCAATCAATGCCAATAACAACCATTTACACATTTGCAGGGGACAGTGCATACTCACTCTCAGCATTCCTGCTCACGCCACTCAGGAATCCTGCCACACCAGCCTAGGTAAGGTACCACGCAGCACATCTAGCCACTAGCGGCACAGTGGAGCACTCATTCAGGGTGCTCAAGTCACGTTTCCACTCCCTTCATCACGTCTTGTGGGGTATTGCTATATGCCCCACCAGTAGTATGCAAAATCATTGTGGCAGCTTGTGTCCTGCACAATGTTGCCACATGGCGTGGCATACCAGTAGAGATGCAGGAGGGACATTGCCCTCAGCCACAGGCACCACCCATGCCCTTGGTCGGCCAAAGGGCACAGGGAGTGGCTGCACGCCATAACTTGTGTAAACCTACTTCACATGAATACCAGCCACTGTGGAGCATACACAGTGAGGCCCCATCCCTGGTGCCATTCATTGATGAATTGGGGCCAATTCTCTGTGACTATAACAACACCCAGAGAATGTGTGTCTGGGAGAGGCAAACTCTGTGTGTACATAGCCATAAAATAAACTGCACCAACCACTGATACAGCCAGAGCAAGTGGAAACAACAGTATCCATGTTGTTCACACCAAAGCACACAACACAATCAACAGAATCCCCTACCACTTTCTCATGACCCCCCACCAACTATTGTGCATGCAGACCACCAACAACACACAGGAGAACACAAGTAGGAAGGCAGGTGGAGTGACCACACCATTCCCTGACAACAATTATGATCGCAATACACGTCTACGTCTATATCTAAATAATCATACAGACTGAGAAAATTGCAAGCTAATTCCAAGAAAGATGCACATTTCACCTCACATCTTTCCCCTTGTGAGCCTGCTCCATTTGCACCCAGGAATGTATCCATGCTGCCCTCCATAGGTATCCAAACCAGCCTACACCGCTGAGGTGTTGCGTGCAGGCATCCCACAGCACTGTTACCTTGAATAGCAGAAACCATTGTGAAGGCATCATGAAGTAGACACATACAACCGAGTAAATATTGGGTTGCAAAAATTTATTAAAACCAAAGGGGTTTGGGAAAAGGCCTAACTTGCCCTATGCTAACGTGGGATTTCCTGACTTAACGAAGACTAATGGTAGTCTGTTTCAGGAAGTCCAAAGTAAATGTCTGTCTGTGTCCAAAACCCATACTTGCCCTCACATCTACTTATACATAATGTGTAGGGATGTCAGCGTAAAAATGAGAAGTGTTCAAATAAAAGTCCAGAACTTCTTCCAGCTCTTGGTAAGAAAAGGGTTTTCCCTTTTCCCAGGATTCAGGATAGTTCACTTCACCAAAAACAGGGGTTCTCTTCCCCAAGCTTTCAAGACTCTCAATGTTCCACATCAATACAATTCCTTGTAATACTGCACAGTTTTTCAGGCTTCAGTGCCTTTCACCAGTTTCACCAATATTACAGAATTAAATTCATTAAGTTGAGAATACACAAGTTAGTTGAGTAAAGTGGCTCTATCCTTTAGGAGGACGTACTTGGTCTAGGTGCAGCTGTCGGACCACACGGCCCACCCATAACAGGTCACGCAACTGACACACCTTACTTCACAGTTACACTGTCACTGTTTCAGCTTCACAGACATACCCTCTTGCAGCTTTCTCACTGCTTGTTTTGCCACCATTCACCTGTTAGATTATCAAATATTCTCAAAGCTTCATCCACTGCTTATTCTTTCAAATAACAAAGTATTCTTATGGCACTTGCCAATGCTGGTTCTCTTCAGTTTAGTATTCAATCACACTTGCTTTCTTTCGGTTTGGTATTCAAAAATTGTTTCATTTCATTCCAATCAGTCACATTGAATAAAGCAACATCAAATTACCAGTTTACTCTCCTCCTGGGAACCTGCACCCTGTTTACTGGCTTATTCACAATTTCAAAGCTCACTCTTTCCCTGGCCCTTCCTCGGCCTTGTCAGTTTCATTTCATTTACAGTTCAGTATTCACAAAATCCTTTCATTAATTTCTTTTAGCCCCACAGCGTCTCAGAGTCATCTTTGGTTACTCATGCATCTGTCGGACTGAACATACTGCAGTCCCTGAAAGGTCAATGCTCCCACGTGTCAATTCCAGATAGCCACACACATGTGCCAATCTCAGATGCTGAATGTGGATGAAATAATCTCCAATAGATATTGTATGACCCTCACATGCACCCAACACCACAATCTGTCCTCTATAGCCATATGGTCACATCTAGTCATCAACTCAATTTGCATGTGCACTAGTGTACCAAATCACAAAAACTGTCAGTGCACATACCCATGCCTGGCCACATTACCAGATGTCTGGCATCACATACACACAGCATTGGCATGTGGTTGCATGCTGGCGTAGAACAGTAGAACCCATATGCTGTGTACACTAGGGAGTACCTTCAATCATACATACCCAAGCAGGACACACACACAATGTAGAGCAGTGCACCACATGGCTACTCACCAGCAGCTTCCAGACGTGACTTCCGCTGAAGTATCTGGGAGTGGAGCACTGGGTAGAAGGTCTCTAGGACACAGGGCTGAAGGAGTGACAACCATTGGCTGCCTGAACGGTGCACCTCCACGCACGGTGGCACCTGCTTCGAGGGTGGCTTTTCCCTTCTCCTGGCTCCGTTGCTTCATGTCCTCCCAGTGCTTTTTGACGGTGTTGATGGTATGGACTGCCACACCCTCCACATTGATGGCAGCCGTGAAGTCTTACCGGATCAAGCTGAGTTGCTGGGATGAAGAGGGCATCGAACTAGGTCAGGACATTGTCCAGCAGGATGCCAACTTCTTTGTGGGTGAAGTTGGCAGCCCTCTGCCTCGCCTTAGGGGTGCTGCTCGATGGAGGGGAGGATGACCCAGACATGGCATCCGCCAAGGCAGATGTTGGACAGCCGGGTCCTGACGTGCTGTGGAGGGGTGGTGGTGGTGGTACAGAGTAGTGGAAGTCCCTTGTTGGCAGTAGAGGTGGTCACAGAGCCTCACAAGTGAACCACAGGCAAACAGACATTGGCGGAACAGCAGGCACTCAAAGACAGTGCTGGTGGGCAGCAGACACTCACAAACCGTAGGCAGCAGCAGATGGTGGGGTTTGGAGGCCATACAGGTCTGGAAGAGGCAAAATAAAAGGCATGGAGGCAGGAGGAATCATATTCATGGCACCTAAAGACAAGGCAGCATGGAGATGAGAGGAAAGGCCCTGAGAGCGTGACTTATGTGCTACGCACTGCACATGGCATGCCTACGCATAGTGATGGGATATTTAAGAGGTGTGATGCACATAACTGGTTGTGCATGAGAAGGTATGAAGATAGAGTTTCCTTCATGTAACGTGCACTGCATTTTTCTTTTTGGGGTTTGCCTATGTATATACGCGCATGTTTCATTTTACATCAAGTGGTTTTCGGTGCATCGCGTATGGATTTTTCTGCTTTTAGGGTACTTCTGCACACCGTGTACCACTTTTTTCCTGTTTTTAGAAGCTTACAGTGCATTGGGTACGCATTTTATTGGCTTTTCGGGTGCCACTGCGTATTCGCGCCCCACTTTTTCATGTTTTGAAGTTTTCTGGGTATCACATGCACAATTTCTTTTATTGGGGTGCCTCTGCATATTGCGTATTGCTTTTGGGGTGCCTTGGGGACAACTGGCATAATTCCTCCAAAGCGCAATGCTATAGCAAGAAGTACTGTAGCGTACAGAACAGCAGATACTAGCATAATTTCTCAAAATGCAATATCATTATATTGTGCAGTAGTATAACATGAAAGACAGCGTGTACTGACATAATTCCTCAAGGCGCAGCGCTACAGCATGAAGCACTGTAATGTAGAAAACAGCACATACTAGCATAGATCCATGAGGGACGCCATCACTACAGCATATAAACTAGAATCAACTCATGGGGTAAAATTGCTTATGTTGTACAGTCACAGCATATAGAATAGGATCAACTCATGGGGTGAAATTGCTTATGTTGCACAGTCACAGCATATAGCATAGGATCAACTCATGGGGTAAAATTGCTTATGTTGCACAGTCGCTGTACTGTAACATATGGATTCTTATGCACGTCACCGTCATATGACCGAAGTAATGCGAAAGTTCATATGGCCGGTGTTGCTGCAAAATATATTCCTTGTTTCTGAATAACGCTGTGTAGAGGAGGAGCCAAGTGCCCCCACCTCAACAGCCCCGCCCATTTTACCTATAGATTGGAAGTCAGAGTATGTTACGTACACAGACCAGCTGAATCGACAAAAAGCAGACTATGGACTTAGTCCAGTACCAGTGAAAGGTCCAGTGCCTAAGAAAATCTGGGAGCCAAGGTCCCCATTGAGAAAGCCATATCTACATACAAGAAAATATGATGGTCATTTGAATGAAATCCCTGAAGAAGCAGAGCCGATAAGCGGCAAGGATGAATGGTAACGTCATTTACCATTGCTAGCATATGTTACATGAAGCTGAGATGACGTACATTAAAGAGATGCAGTAACCAGAGAATGCGGATATTTTATAAAGCATCAAGAAAGTAGCAAGGATAAGTGACATCTTGGGATCAAGATGAAAATGATTATGCCACAGAACAAATAAAGATATCACGTTGTTTTACACGTGTACAGAGGCAGAAGAAACGCAAGCAGCAAAGTAATCCTGAAGCTAGCTCCAATCTTATAGTAAAATAGATTGCGTCAAGCGCCAACGTATACATATAGGAATGAATGAACTATGGATGTTTTCCATTAACGTGTTATAGCAGGCTGGACAGTAGCAAAAGGCCTCATTGTAGTGTGTCGCAGTTAAAAAGCAGAAATTGAATTACAAGTGAGTTTCAGCAAAGCCAAGGTTGAACGAGCCAAGAAGCAAAGGTCTTATCAAAACTGGAGTAAACTGACTTTGGATACAAAATCGTGTGAAAGAACAAACCTCCTGTTCAGAAGGCATGAACATAACAAGGAAGACATCAGAGGTCTATTGGAAAATAATATTAAATCCACGAAAAGCCCGATTTTATGGTCTCTAGTCACATGGAAGCATGAAGTTGGATGAATGAGATGGTCACACCTACGCATGGAGGCAGACTGTGCTCCTCACTCCCTAATTTTCTCAGAGCTAAGAACACTTTCAAGGATGAATTTCAAAGGCCTAATTGACAGCAGACCACTGATGTGATGATGGATGAATATGCTAATTGGTGGGAAGCTGAAGTTAAGACGACCTCACCAGCACCTGCTTGGCCAGTCTGTTTGCTGCTAACATAGATGGAAAAACACTAAAGAGGGTAGAGTGCCAACTAATTGTAGAAGACCTTCCTATCTAGGGGTCCTATGGTTGTATAAACCAATGGGACGGCATGTATTTAGTGACGTTTGTAGTGGTCATTTTAAGGGGAGGGCTTAGTTGCCCCACCTGATGTTAAGTAACCAATCACATATTCACACTTTTTTGAAATTACGATGGATCATATACTTAGATGTTTACGAACAACCTATCCCCATTACTCTTAGGTTTTTGTAGTTTGCCACGTAAGATGATGTTAGTACACATGTGGTTTAGACTTCATTGATGACACATATTGCTAATAAAAGTTCATTTTATTCTTGCGTTGATGTTCCTTATGCTCCCTGTTTTAGATCATTGAGATTAAAACAGTCTTCCCTTTTGTCAACTTCCTGAGTCGGCTCTATTATTGATGTATGAGTAAGGTCTGCATCCTCATCCATCTCGAGGGTAATTGCTACTCATCAAAGGGGCTGGACTATCCAGTTCAGCCGGGTATTAAAACAATTTGTGGGACGGTGTTTAGGCTGAAGGGTGCCTGTGTTTGTTTGGCTGGTATGCAGGAGCTGGTATTAGTTGCCCCACCTGATGTTAAGTAACCAATCACATATTCACACTTTTTTGAAATTACTATGGATCATATACTTAGATGTTTACGAACAACCTATCCCCATTACTCTTAGGTTTTTGTAGTTTGCCACGTAGGATGATGTTAGTAGACATGTGGTTTAGACTTCATTGATGACACATATTGCTAATAAAAGTTAATTTTTTTCTTGCGTTGATGTTCCTAATGCTCCCTGTTTTAGATCATTGAGATTAAAACAGTCTTCCCTTTTGTCAACTTCCTGAGTCAGCTCCATTATTGATGTATGAGTAAGGTCTGCATCCTCATCCATCTCGAGGGTAATTGCAACTCATCAAAGGAGCTGGACTATCCAGTTCAGCCGGGTATTAAAACAATTTGTGGGACGGTGTTTAGGCTCAAGGGTGCCTGTGTTTGTTTGGCTGGTATGCAGGAGAGTTCTGGTAGGAGGGAGCCTGCGTCCCCTTGCAGTGGCCATGTGGCGACTGAACTTATCCAAGTGGTGAGAGTCAGTTAACACAATCAGGTGCTGGTAGTGCGTGATGCAAGGGTCAGTGGACAATCGGCGTGAAACAAGAGGTGAACGAGCTGTGTGATGGGAGAGGGCTATAGCTCTTGCCGGGGTATGCCAGTGTTGGCGAGGATAGGGGAGTAATTAAATCACATGGGCAAGTTATTCTTCGCTAGACTTATTGGGATAGAAACTTACTTGAAGCCACAGAGTGGTGGAGTAGTCAATGTTGCGGGAGACGGGCAGCATGTGGGGCCGCTCTTTCGTGAAGTGGCCGGCTTCCGCCTCCCGGTCCTCTGGTAGACTGTAAATCAGGGAAGGCAGCCAATCGGCAACAGCAGGGTGGCCATCTTGGGAGGACTTTGTGTGATCTCTTAGTACGTGTCGGTAAACAGTGGTTGCTGGGCAACATGCTTTCCACGTTGCAGTCCACCATGATAATTAAAATAGCAAAACGACGTTGAGCAACGCATAAAATTATGGATATTAGCAGTGATGATGCTAATATAAAGAGCAGGATCACTCAGTGCGGTAGATTAAGCCCAGTGGCTTACCTTGAGGCTAGGAATGCTCTCTGCTGCTCCTGCAGTGTGTGTAGCATCAGGGAGCACTCCGGCTTTATCCCTTGCATCGGGTGCAGCTAGGTGAAGAAGGGTGAAGAAAAGTGAGGCCAGGCTCGGACAGGAGCCTTACATACGGGGCCTTTCAAGAAGGGGCCGACTTCCGCCTGCCAGTCCTCTGGTAGGCTGTAAATCAGTACATTTAGTGTGGGGACAGTATGGCATACTTGTTGTAGCTGCATATGTCAACGTTCCCAGTGTGCTATTGTATGGACAAGTGGCACAGAGATGGTTCAAGGGACTATTCAGTTGTGCGGTCAGCTAGGGCCACTGCAAATATAGTGCACCGTGAACACACACAATGTCAAGTGCCACTTCACATTGTGTGAGCTGACAGCGCCCTTTATATGACACCGCCTTATCATGAATTGCGGCAGGCAAACAGCAGGGGTCTTACACCCATGTGAATTCCCATAATGGGTGCTGGTAGGCACATCAAACAGTAACAGTCATATGTGTCATATGTGTCATTTCATATTGGGGTAGCACAAGCACATGAAGGCATTGGCAAAATGGGTGGTGATTTGCCCAGCACACTAATCATAGCTGCACACATATCACAGCATTGATTGTACACGGATTACGGTTTGCAGTTTGACACAATGGATCCTGCTGTCCTAGTTAAGGTGCAAAGTCACATTAAGGAGACTTCTGGCAATGGTTCGCATGTTGAGAGGATGTAGAGTATATTTCTGGCGAGGGGATGCATGTACACTATGTCCCAAAGCATCCACCAGATCGCTTTGGCAAGGATACCTTCTCGAGCTTGCACCATATGTGGCAATTAAGTGATATTCATGAAAAGTTTCCACACGTGACTTGACAAACATGGAAATGGAGTAGACTGTTTGTATCTTTTCTTTTGTTTCATGTTTGACATCTACAGAGAAAATGTGTAGATTTGGTCAGCAAACTGTTGTTCTGTGCTGGCCATCAGGATCACAATGCCCCATGTGCAGTACTTATTGTAGGGTTTTGCAAGCAAATACTTGTTGAATTAGTCATCAGACATGAGTAGTCCACAATAGAACGTCTCTGTCTACACTGAGGGCATGATCTGGACACGGGGGGAGAGGCCAGAGGATGTTTGTATGAAGAGAATCTCAGTGACTGTATTCTCAATGTGCACTCCATTATTGGATGCATGAGTATGCATGTTCTTTTACCAGCGGTGTACTCAGAGTCAGATGTCTGGGTCTGAACCTTCCTGTGTCCACCCCTGTGTGCCTTGAGCTATGTTCCCCAGGAAGTCGCTACCTATGCATGGACCATGAAATGGTGCATTTTGTACGTGTGGCAATGGCATGCAACACACATGTGCCTGTTCACATTCACAGTGTCTTTTATGTGTATTGTCCAGTGGGTGAGACAATCATGACTCAAACAGTGTCACAAAATGATCTGCCCTTGCGGCCGGTAGACAAGAATGAGCAGCAATAGACGCATGAGGGCATCTTCCCGACGGGGCAACATGTGGATGGCCAATAGTTGTTTCTGTGTAGTTCATTACAAATATGGAGTGTCAACGGAGCAGTGCAGGTGATGATACATCGGTTGCCGTGATGTTGTTCGCCATGAACATCAGCAGGTGCTGCAGATGATCCCCAGTTGTGTTTCGGAATCTTCTGACTCTACTGACTCCGCAAGTGACAAGAATACAAAAAAGGGAAACTGATTACCCCTCTCTACGCCAACGCAGCTCTGACTGGTGAAAGGCACTCTTATTCAAAAATACTCACATCATCTTGGCCATGAGACAACAAAAATTATGATATGTGTAAGAAAAACGTTATTGTACATCAATATACATCTATATCTAACATCATCACAAAAGATAAGACTCACATCAATTTATAAAAAATGTATAAAGGTGGGGGTATTTAATCAAAATGTGTGTTGTTATTCTGTGATTAGTCACCAGTACTGTACATATGGATTTAGTAATCGTGATGACTCTCACACAGTTTGTTATAAGGTCATTTGTAACAGGGATTTCAATGATAATCTCGACACAGATAACACACAAAGTTTTATCTCAGAGAAAACCAACTTAATCTCTAATTGTACAAGACTTTCTAGTTTATGATCTTGTGGATAGTCGACATGTTTCGGCCATATTGTCAAATTAAACACTATCTCTAGTGTGTTTTTCCAGATAATTCATTAAGCCTTCTTCAGGACAGGATCATTTCTTGTGTATGGTGATTACATCTTGTAACCCCATAAGCATTGGATGAATCGTTGCTCTACAAATAATCTACAAAAACATGTTTCAATGGAATGTATTGATCCATGTCAGAGATGAGAGTTGAGTAAAATTGCATAAACAGCATTATGCTAATCAGCATTGACTCTTAGAATCCTACTAAAAATACTGCACAAAAGTTTTCTAAAATCCTTTCATCACCAGTATACTTACACACAGAGTGCAGGCGTGATCACAGTAGTATTTCAATGCTTGATGAAAGAAGAAATATTCCAAAATGATAACATCAACTTTGGTATCCTAAACCAGAAAGGGGTGAAGGGAGGAGCTCGATTTTATCATCTATTTATAATTTATCTCATCATTTAAGATTATATAGAGAATTACTTGAGATTGTTTTACCTGACCTTTTATAGCTTGTGTCACGAAGGTTCTCAAAGTTCACTGATTGAGGCGGGCACCTTACAGTCTACAGACGGTGAACTGCCTATTCACAAAAAGATACCCAAAGGTTCTCAATACCTGAGCTTTCTGTTACTTTTAAATTATTTCCCGTTTACTGAGGAAACAAAATTATTGGTGTCAACTTATTTATGATATGATCTAATTCATATTGCATTTACCATTTTGAAACGGAAAACCAGAAAGACAGTGGAGAAGAAACTGCTTACTTGTTGCTACACAATCTTTTAGTGTGGTTTCACTGGGCGTGCTTGTTCATGATATTTTTTGCAGTAGAATATATTTACAATGTTTTTTCTTTTTCACGCCTATCCTGAATGCCGAGAAAAATGAGAAAACAGGTGGAGTGTCAGAGATATAATTTTCTGAGTCGGACTCAATACTCAATATATTGTCATATTGCAGAAACTCTGTGTTGCTAAATAGAGTGCATATAATGCCTATGGTATTCTAGTCTGTTCTGAGCTATGGCTTACCAATAGAATATCTTCTTTGAAGTGTAAATGGCTCCTCACGCATTCCTCTACATTCAAAAATGATCAAGGGACTTGTTAAAGAGACGTCTTCCCTTTTTGAAAGCACTTCTCGATCACGTGACAGAGCGTGCACATACCACGTCAAATGTGGGGCTCCCCATGTTCGCTTTGTTTTTGTATGTACCTAGAGTGCCCATCTTGTGATGGTAAACAGGATATATGGGGATATGTCGATTATCGACAAAGCGGAATGTTAAATATAAACCCATGATTTTTCTTTGTTATTACATGATTTCATATTTCGAATAGCTTATTTGGATGACTTGTTTTCACATTTCCATTCCTTTTGTTTATTTAAAGAACACCAACATTACACCAGTATTCATGAAATTCAGAAAAAAATCCATAAAAGATTCACAAAAGGATTTTTAAAAAGAGTCACAAGATCTAGCAGTAACTGAGGGAGGGAGACCAACAACTTTCACTTTTATATAAGGGATGCCTCTTCTGTTTATTACTTGTTTTGAGGAAATTCTGCTGCATACAATCAGGGGGTGACTATAACGCATATATCACGCATATATCATGCAAGATATTGTGCGTGAAGAGCATGTATATTAATCAGTGCACAGTATACAGTGTAGTATACCAATTAGATGAGAATATTCCACTCTATTGACGAGTTTAAGCCATGTCTCACCGTGTCCAGGTTGTATATCCAACGCTGTTCACATTTAGACTGGGACAACTCACGGTTGACCTCTCTGTTGATCAGCTTAATCACCTGGATCACAAACCAGAAACAATCTATATATTTATTTTGGACTTGTGTAAAATGTGCCACCAATGGTTTGTTCTCAACCTTATTTTTAATGCATGAGCGATACTCACAAATCCTCTGCCGTATTTAGCGTTTGGTTTTCCCTACATAAATCAAGTTGCAGGGGCATTTTATACCATACACTACCCATTCAGAAGGACAGTTTGTAAAACTGCCAAAATTCCATTCCTTGCGATTCAAGTCAATTGATTTTATATTTTTTGTCAAAGAGCAGACTGAACATTGTCCACATTTGAAATGGCCTATAATGGGTGCTGATTATTATTTTTCACATTTGGAAACTGATCCCCCAAAAACAAAAAAGAAGGGAAATTACCCAATATTTGATACTATTTTCCACAAGTGACAATACAGGAAAAACTTGTGAATAGCACATTGAGGGACATGGAGGGTGCCCCAGTGGGCAGGCCGGATGGGGCCATTGAGTCTGAGGAGGAGAGCTATGCTTCACAGGACCAGTCAGTGGTAAGCCCCATGTCCATGGTGGTTACAGCTGCAAGAATGCCCTCACCTGAGTTGGGTTCATATTCAGGGACTGATGTCCAATGGAGGGCTGCAGACTTGCAATCATGGACAGGGGCCCCACTGCGATGGGCCTGGACCCCGAGGTAGTGCAGGAGCAGCAAACGTTGCTTGCGGTCATCCGGCATGGTGATAAGTTGCAAGATTTCTGGGGAACTGCATTGCATGGCTGGAGAAATGCACTGCATGGCCAGGAACATCTCCACACCAGCTGACCTGGATGCACAACCACCATCTGCTGCTGCCTGCGAGTGAGTGCCCTAGGTCTGGACTCCCTCCAACCAAATGACCATTGTTATTGGGGGAGTATGGCACCTGCACTGTCCTCAGGTGCCTGCTGCCCCACCATTGCCTGTTCCTGTGTGGGCTCCACGGCTGGCTCAGTGACCACCTCTGCTGCTGATGTAGGGACTTCCACCTCAACTAGGGACAGGGGTACTTCCGGACAGGGTGTTAGTGGCACTGCTGCACAGGGGGCTGTGGTGGAATGTGGCACACAAGCTGCAGTGGAGAGCAACAGGGCCACAGAGGTGTAAATAGTGGAGGGGGCAATTGCATGGGCCAGCCTACAGAGACCACCCGAGAGGAGTGCAGTTGTCAACTGCGCCAAGTAGACAGATATCTGCTCATGATGCTGTTGCAGATACACACCCGTAACTTGAACAGCATTCCAAATGGTACCCGTCCACTGGCAATACCTGCCAGCAGGGGCTACACTATGGGCCTCATAAGGGCATGGCTGCTTCCAAACTCAGGTCCGGGTTCCCTGAATGGGGAAATACCGGGCCATTCCGACTTTAGAGGGCCCGGTATTTCCCCATTCAGGGAACCCGGACCATCCCCATTCGCATTTGAGCCCACATAGGGCTCAATGGGAAGGGGGAGCATGCTAACAACGGGCCCATTAATGACGGGCCTATAAGCATAAAAGACCGCTCGCGGGACCCACAAAGGACGTCTGGTAAAACCAGACATCCAGAGCGGGTCCCGCGAGCGGCCCTCGTAATAGGGCGGTAAGGGGTTAACGGCTCCGGCACATTTAATGGTGCCGTTAACCCCTTACCGCCCACCTCGTAATGAGGCCCTATATCTCGGATGGCCTTATTGCCCCCGTTAAGTCTGAGGAGGTGAGCCATGCTTGATATGATATATGATATGATATGGCATTTATAACATGCATGTACACAAGTATTTCTAGGTCCATTCACAGGTCCAGTAAGTGGTAAGCACCATGTGCGCCCTGGTTATGGCTGCAAGATCGCTCTCACCTGAGTTGGGTTCAGATTCAGGTACTGATGTCCAATGGAGGGTTGCGGGCCTGCATGCAGGGACAGGGGCCCCACTGCGACTGTCCTGGACCTCATCATCCCACCACCATCGGCCCTGCATATGTGGTAGATGTCTGCATGCCAGAGAGATAGTGTGTGAGCAGCAGATGTTGCGTGTGGCCATCTGGCATGGTGACAAGTTGTGAGATTTATGTGGAAATGCATCACATGGCCAGGATAATCTCCACACCAGCTGACCAGGATGCAGAGCATCTGGCCTCTCAGGGATATCAGCAACAACTGTTGGCTGGCCTCGAAAAGAAACTGCATCCTGAGATGCAGTCCTCATGGCTCTCCCAAAAATTGGGTGTGGAGGCCAGCATCAAAGGCCAACGGGCTGCTCTCAAGTGTCTGCAGTGGCACATAGAGAAGCCCTAAAGCAGGAGATGTTGGCATCTAGAGACTCCCATCACAGTGAGATGGAGAGCTTGAGGGCTTCACTGCACGAGGAACTTTCAGCCACAAGGTCCCAGCTCCATGAAGAGATGGACGCCTTAAGGCAGACGTTGTCCCAGCAAATAGATGCTTCACGAGTGCAGATTCTGTGGCCACTCGGGAGGAGAAAGTTCATTGTGACCTCACCACCATTTGGATGCTGGTGCATACATCTGTATCACGGGTGGCCCTAGCCAATGAAGACCAGGCTTTTGAACTGCATGGACAGGATGCACCCCCCACCTCTTGATGATCCACCCCAGGACGACAGTCCCAGTCTGGCCCACGCCACCTCAACCACTTGTGCCCTGATATCCATGAGTCCATGGAGGGGTTATTTTTTTTGTGTTGACTTTTTTCTATCCACTCATGTGGACATGGACACACACCCTCCCTCCAACAGGTTGGATTTTTTTCCCCCCATTCCAAGAGGGATATTTTCTTTTTTATAAACCTGTCCGGCATGGCCTAATTTTTCATTTGTTACATCCCTGTTCGGGATGGAGCTATTTGACTAATTCTTTGTGCCCCTGTCCAGGATGGACGCATTTTTGCTTTTTGACCCTTGTCCAGGACAGACACACTTTTGCTGTTGGACCCCTGTCCAGGATGGACACATGTATTTTTTTATTTTCAACCTTGAGAGATGTGTTGTTGCCCTCTCAAGGACTTTATGAATGAGGAACTGGACGTGCAGTCATGCACAGTGGTTTCAACTTCCATGGTTCCTTGACTGCAACAGGTTCACATGCACAGTTGAGATTCTGTGAAAACATTGTGTTACATATGTGCAGTCTGCATGTTTTACTCCTATAGCTGGTAAAATCCAATTTCCCATGTGGTTGCAGTGATCCTGACTCATCCAGTGACTACACTTCTTCTGATGTCCACGCAGCACCCTTCCACCTCCGGTGTCCCAATGCCCTCTTCCGGGCAGTGGCCCTCCATTCACAAATGCAGAGCAACAGTGTTTGGTGGAGGTGATAAGGAAATCATCAGGGCAACTATTCCGGCAGGTTAGGTTGTTCACTGTCAATTATGTCAATGGATCTCATTATGACTTTGGGGGTAGCCTTGCTGGTAAAACTGGCACGGCTGCCGCCGGAGTCATTTTTTTTCCGCCGCCCGGGAATGGGCAATTAACGGGGCATTACACCCCCGGCGGACCCAGTAATTGCCCATTCTGGGGCGCCGGAAAATGTTAGTCCCCATTCCCATTTGAGTCCCATTGGACTCAATAGGAATGGGGAGGTCGGATGCACCGGCACCATTCGTGAATGGTGCCGGTGCATCCGACATGGTCTGCGAGCGGGTGCATTTCCGCCTGCCAGGTCAGACCTGGCGGGCGGACAGACACCTACTCGCAGACTCATAATTTGCCGGTCAGGAAACAATGGTACCTGCAAGCTTACCAGTACTGTTGTTTCTGTATTGGCAGGGTCGTAATGACCCCCAATGGCTGTTTAAGTTTGCCCCCCAATATTTGAAAGCAATGGCACATGTAGGGTTTTGACTAGTCATGTGATTTTCGGATGGTGATTGTCAGTGCATATCTGAGTTAGTTCACATGTTTGTGTGTGTATGACCTTTTGAGCATCAATGTATGTGCATCACTAACCCCCCTTGAGCCATTGGCAATATATTCACATATTCTACGACTGCATCCTCATCCTCAGACTCCAATCTCTGGACATCTGGATTCTGCATTCTGATTGTTCACCTCTTGCCTTGCTGACCCATATGAAGTCTTCTTCCTCCCACCCTTCTACTCCCCTCCATGTCTCCTATGGGGTCCTGCTGGTATACTGCCCGTCTACCGTTCTCTTCAACCTGTGCCAGAGCCCACTCCACACCCTTATCTGCTCACATGACCTGCCCTGCTACAACTGCACGTCTTGCAAACACATCCATTCACAAATCAACAAGACCTCAGCTGCTCCCCATTGTGACCATTCCTTGGAAAACACAAATCTGGCTGTATGTTTCCATGCACTCCACAGGACCGGTTTAGCACACTTGGACTATCTAGGTTTGTACTGGTTTGTACATGTGGACCCCCAACAGCCTTTACCTGTGTTCTCCATACAAGTCACTTGCTTATTGTTGTTTTTCTGTATGTTCTCTCCTCCTGAATGCATTGCATAACTTTTGTTTCTGTAACTTGTTGTTCTTGTCCAGCACTGTGAGTGACTGCCCTGAATGTGTATGTACATTGTGGGCAAATGCATGTTGAACATCATCCCCTCCCCACAGTTTCTGTTCATCTGTCGTCCCTGCAAGTATTTGCAGTTTACCCTATGACCCCCACCCGCTTTCTGGGAAGGGCTTGTCCAGGGTGTGTGATCTGTTAGAGGGGAAGGCAACAGCTCTGGAGTGATGACCTGAACATGAATTGTTGTGTCCAACAGGGGGGGTTGGTGGATGGTGCAGGGTCAGGAGGGGGTGTTGAACACCCTTATTTATGAGGATATTGTGAACTTGGGTCTCTTTCTGGTTTACATGCCATGGTGTTTTGACCATGTTGTTTTTGTGATAATAGCTGAGGAGTCCAATTTCACAGTTGTCCTTTGTTTCCCAGTCTGCCCTTCACCCTCATCCCCTATTTTCCTTCTTCACCCCCAACCTGTGCAATGTTTTTATTGATGTGCCTTCCAGGCTCTCTGCCCCTGCTGCCTTCTTTTCCTGTCCTTCTGTCTCTGTCTTCCTCTCTTCACCCTCTTCTCTCCGCCCTCAGCAATGGTAACAGCCCCGACCTTTCTCCTCATCTACCCACCAGCCACACTGCTCCTTGCTCCCAAATTCCTCTCTCTCTATCAGCATTGCAGCTGCACATTTATCACTCTGATTTCTCTCTCCCTCTTGCCCTCTTTCAACCTTCACATCAGCTCCCACACTTGTACTTCCGCTGCCCAGACTGTAGAGGAGCAGCTGAATGCCTCTGCAGGAAGTCCCAACACCTACCTCCTGTATGTTGGAGATCTGAGATCGTGCCATGCTTGACACCAGTAGTTGTGACCATGCCACAGAGAATATTCGAGAGAAGATATCCTCTAAGAAAACCCTATCAAATGTATCCCAGAAGAGATGACAATCTGAGGGAGGAAATCCCGAAGGAATATGAGAAAAAGCAAGAGGAACTGGTGATGTCACAAGAAACAAGCGTGACGCACTGAGAAGACTGGCTGAAGAAACTGACAACGAAGTTAAGAATTGAGTAATCCTCCATTTGCAAAAAAAAGATTGCATGTGTGTGAATCACTGCAGAAAATACAAGCCATTCAATAGCTGTGCAGATGCATTAACGCAAGTAGACGAAGTGATCATAGAAGATGGCTATAAGTAGTGAATAGACTGCAGGCAGAGCCGCCATTGTATAGAAGCTGGACATCAGTGTTATGAATTTAGTAATCCTGGACCCATGAAGAGGAAAGGCCAAGAACTATGTTGCACCAAGAATTAGCTGAGATTGTGGACATGAGTGGCAAGGTTGTCTGGCCTGGTACCAAAGCTGAAGGAAGACATTTAAATGCTGCAAATTGGTCCAGATCGTGATCTCCTGTCAATTAAGCCAAGAATGAAAATAGAGTTGGGCAGATGGGGAGCAGGTGCAAGTGGATCAAGGTCACCTGGCCTAATCCGCGCCCACCTGGTGCCTTCCTGCCTGCCGCTCTTTTTCACCACTTAGCAAGCCCCGCCCAACTGGTGCCTTCCTGCTTGCTGCTCTTTTTCACCACATAGCAAGCCCCGCCCACCTGGTGCCTTCCTGCTTGCTGCTCTATTTCACCACTTAGCAAGCCACGCCCACCTGGTGCCTTCCTGCTTGCCCCTCTGTTTCCCTACTTAAGGAGCCCTCCAGCTTCTTTTCCTTTGCAGATGGGGAGCAGGTGCAAGTGGATCTAGGTCACCTGGCCTAAGCCCCGCCGACCTTGTGCCTTCCTGCCTGCTGCTCTTTTTCACCACTTAGCAATCCCCGCCCACCTGGTGCCTTCCTTCACCATCACCGTCTTGTGGCCAATGCTGGATTTGACTTTTATGGACTTCATTCATTCATGGTGCGTCACTCTTTCTCAACTCTCAGCTGGACTTCCTTTGCATCTTGTACTCATGGTGGCCCAGAATCATGCTGTTCCCATCTTCATCTTGTATCCTGGCTTGCAACATTATGTGTTACTACTGACTTCTGCAATTGTATTCGCTCTCCACTCTTGCTTCTCCACTCTTTTTGACTGCTTACTCTCTGTTCTCTCCTCCTTTCCCTTCTCCCTTTTCCTATCTCTTCCCCTTACTTTCTTCTGTGCACTTACTCTATCAGAATTGTCCGTGGACCTAATATGATAGCAACCTCGTCTGTTTCCTCCACCCTCCCATTACTGTTTTTTTCCTCCCCACCACCCCTCCAGCACTATCTGAAATGTCGTCAGGCCTAGTATGATAGTCGCTTGTTTTGTTCCTCCCCTCCCTTACTGCACCCTTCTCCCTCACCTTTTGTTTTTCTCCGGCTCTACCAGAAATGTCGTCAGGCCTAGTACGGTAGTCGCCTGTCTGTTTCCATTTCCTTCCCACTCTCCCCCTCCCTTCCTTATCTATGTCTTAGCTCTTGCACTATCTGAAATGTCGTCAGGCCGAGTACAATAGTTAATTTCACATCCTTACTGTTCATGGCCTGTAAGAATGGGGTTGTATTTTCCCTTGTTCCCTCCCTTGCCTTAAAGCGCTTTGAAACACATTGTGTATAGGCGCTATATAAATAAACTATCATATCATATCATATCATTGAGTTCCAGGACTACGATATATTCCCAGAGATGAGAATACTTTGCAAGGCCAAGTTCAAAGACAATCTTCATGGCAGAAGGCTTGAGTGATGAGGGACGTTGGGCTAATTAGGTGGGGAGGTAAAGTCTATTCTACCTCCTGGCACTTGGGTCTGAGCTCACATGTCTGTTTCCTCCACCCTCCCATTACTGTTTTTTTCCTCCCCACCACCCCTCCAGCACTATCTGAAATGTCGTCAGGCCTAGTATGATAGTCGCTTGTTTTGTTACTCCCCTCCCTTTCTGCACCCCTCTCCCTCACCTTTTGTTTTTCTCCGGCTCTACCAGAAATATCGTCAGGCCTAGTACGGTAGTCGCCTGTCTGTTTCCATTTCCTTCCCACTCTCCCCCTCCCTTCCTTATCTATGTCTTAGCTCTTGCACTATCTGAAATGTCGTCAGGCCGAGTACAATAGTTAATTTCACATCCTTACTGTTCATGGCCTGTAAGAATGTGGTTGTATTTTCCCTTGTTCCCTCCCTTGCCTTGAAGCGCTTTGAAACACATTGTGTATAGGCGCTATATAAATAAACTATCATATCATATCATATCATTGAGTTCCAGCACTACGATATATTCCCAGAGATGAGAATACTTTGCAAGGCCAAGTTCAAAGACAATCTTCATGGCAGAAGGCTTGAGTGATGAGGGACGTTGGGCTAATTGGGTGGGGAGGTAAAGTCTAGTCTACCTCCTGGCACCTGGGTCTGAGCTCACATGCTGCTAAGTGAACCGAATGTTCCAGACATGGCACGTGCGTGCCAACCAATTGTAGAGGGCCGTATAACAAAGGGCCTTATAGTTTAAGAGCCAATGATCTATCACGTACTCACTAGTGTAGAAGATGACACATTTTAGAAGTAGGCATAAGTTGTCCACCTGACAGTAGATATCCAATGACAACCTCACCCCTTATATAAAGTATACTTAGATGTTCCCTTTGAGTGTATCACAACCCCTCCTAGGTTTTTCTCATTTCCCACGTAGTATGATGTCACTAATGATGAATTTTTAGTATATACATGTGTTTTATGAGATATGCGCCGA
The DNA here is from genome assembly GCF_040938575.1 of Ambystoma mexicanum. Lineage (NCBI taxonomy): Eukaryota > Metazoa > Chordata > Amphibia > Caudata > Ambystomatidae > Ambystoma > Ambystoma mexicanum. The sequence goes on along the minus strand of NC_090924.1, from coordinate 552,637,597 downwards.
GAGAACCGAGCAAACATCCGTTGTAACTCACTGTTTTAAATAATTGATATTAAAACAGCAAACTTTGCCATCTTCCTGAGTTGGTTTGATTATTTGGTGTTGTAGTTATTCTGCATCGCATCCACTGCAAGCGTGTTACCCAAAGGTATCTAAGCTCACGTGGTAGCACTGCGGATGGTTCAAGATCCAAATTAGTTCTGCTCTAGAGTTTTAGACTATCGAGTATCCTCCGCCATTAGCCGGAAGATCGCAGGGTTCCTGTGGAGAGGGGCCAGATAGAAATAAACTTGTAAGAAGAACCAAGATGGTGGGCAGGTCCCACTTTGTCAAAATCCCTGCACAGTTTCCACGGGCGCTCTGCGGACGTAAGGCAAAGTGGTCGGATTGGAGAGAGGAGTCAATTCCGAACTTCTCGACTCAATTACCGAATTAATGGTGAGTAGACTAAGGGGAATGTCAAATGAAGGGGATGGGTTGTGATAATTTTTGAGTAACAGGAAAGATTGTGTAAAGAGAAGAAATAGCACCTAGAGTCCTAAACTCAAGAGAGTTTTAGAAGGAAACGTCTCACATCCCAATGGGGGTAGAGTGAAAAATATAATGCGTAAACAGGTTTACATAAGGTGACATCTCAAACCCTGCACAGGATATTAAGAAAAAGGCGAGGGAGAAAAAAGTGTGATCACAATGTTTATAAATGTGTAAAGTTGACTTGTTTGTCTGTTTATTTTGTTGAGTAAAAATATCGAAGAGCGATAGAAGTTGTGAAGTAATTAAAAAAAAAGTCAAGCAGCTATAATTATTACCTAGTGAAGAGGTTGGTACCAATACAGAGGTAGAGATAGCTAATTAAGGAATTGGAGGTTTGAGCAGCGATTGATGGTGCACTCATATTTGTTGTTTTAAAAAGCATTGAAAAAGTTGTGATTTAAGCAGAGTATGTTTATTTAACAGTCTGGTAAGTATTGACAGTCAATTGAGACTTGTCATCATGGGAGACACTCCTCTTATGCACTAATGCAAGACACTGCCAAAGCACATGACCAAGCTCAAACAGAATAGTGCGGAATGGGTTAAAGGCACAGCAGATAAGATGATCATGCCATGGCCACAAGGGGGATCATTGTCAAAAGCGGTATTTCAACACATGACCACATACTTGCATGCTGCGTACACGGGGAAGAAATTTGAGAAATGGTTAGCTATTCTAAGCTTTGGAAAATGTACCAGGAAGAGAGAGTGGATCCGCCACCGGAGGAGTGGAAGCTTAGTCAGCGTAAGGAGGAAGGTATTGAGCCCTCAGCCCTCCTTACCTTGCCCGAAGTAAAAGACGCTAGTGCAGAAGAAATAGGGTTATATCCTTTAAAGGAGTTGAAAGCAGCAGCGGAGTGTAGCAATCCAATATACAAACCTCCCGCTTATAGCAGTGATGATAGTCCAAAGGAAGATAAGAGTAAAAAAGAGATCTGTAAGACCATGAAAGACAAAGAGGAAAAGGGTGAGCCATCAAATCTATCGACAGAAATAGAAAGGGAGATTAAGAGATGGAAAGGAGAAAAGGGTAAAGCTGACAAGGTAACGCTTGTGCAGAACTAATGGATGGGAGGACAGATATTGCTCAAATTAGATGGGAAAATCATTGAGGAAGTTAGGCAAAAAGAAGATAAGGACGAACAAGAAGGAATAGATAAGGAACGAGAGGAGAGATTAAAAGAGGATGAACAGAGAAAGAAGAGCAGAGAGTGACGAGAACAGATATATCAGGAGGAGCAACAGAAAAAAGAAGAGTGGGCAGAAGAACAAATAAATTATGACAACAGACAGAGAGTGATATACGATAGGGATAGAAGAGAAAGGGAGAGAGAAGAGGAGGAAGCACATAAATTAAGGGACAAAAGAACACAGAGATGAAGGGAAGAAGAGGAAAGAAGGGAAGAAGTATGGAGAGAAGGCAAGAGGAAGACAGAATTAGAAGGGATGCGAGAAAATGAAGGGAACTAGATGAAGAACAAAGAAGGAGACAGTGGGGTTTTGATATCAGTCTCATTCGGAGAGTGACGGGAGGGCCAAGGCCCGGCATACAATGGGATAGAACAGAAGAGTTTCTTCCAATAAAGGAAGTAACACCACAGGCATCTAGAGTCGCATTAGATGAGGAAAGACTTGATGTAGAAAGTATCGGAGACAGGATCGATAAAGCATATCAACAGTTGAGACGAAATAGCAAGCATGGAACTCGAGGGAACAATGATCGATCCCTAATGCCTCGATCACAAAGAGAGACGGAAAGCCATGTCGAGATTGTCTTTAAGTAGACTGAACTTCGATAGGGGTGAAGGGGATGACAGCCACACTAGTTGGGGGCAAGAAATGTCAGTCGAGGAAAGGGAGTCTGTCCACGAGACAGGAGGGGGGAGCATGTGCGCTCCCAAAGGAAGCCTGCAAATGGATAAAGAAGTGAGATGGTCAGATCTGGAACAACCTAAGGACAGGACACCAGATCCCATACCATATCCAGAGCGTCCCTGAGGACGATTGTGTAGTGAAAAGGGAGAATCACCACCATATGTGAGCAGATTAAGATAGCTACCATCAAGGAGACGGCCAGCAACGATCGTCCCTGCCATGCACAGGCTAATGATGGGAGCTGACTGTGGGTTGGGGTTTGCGCAGTTTCGCTTATTGGGAAAAGGGGAGCAAGACCATTTAAGAGTTTGACTTAGGGCACTGGGAAATGGATATACAATTTAGAAAAAATGACAGGAGGAAATACCATGGCAATGGGGGACATAAAATGTCTCCTTGCAGCTATTCTTTGGGAGAGAGCTGACGACATATGGAGGAGAGCAGGATATTCAAGTGTGACAGCACAAAACACAGCGCATGACGGAGAGCCGTTTAATAATTGCAGAGCAGATGTTTGGAGGGCTCCCAGGGTACAGTATCCTGACACATCAGTTATGGGTGCAATTATGACATGTACAATGAAGGAAGATGAAGACCCTATTGCTTACATTCAAGACATTCAAGAGAAATGGCAGCTTGAAACTCGAGAACCGTGGGAAAAACCGGTGGCATTATTTTACCACATTTTATGTCAGGGGTTGCCTGATCCAGTACAGAGACAAATGAAGAAACAAGTGGGAATGGAAGCCAAACTATGGACTGAGATACAGTTGATGATAGTGCATCACTGTCGGCTGTTGCAACAGAAAATAGCAAGAAAGATGAGGGTAGGAAAATCGAGGAAGCCAAGTTAGTTCAGAAGAAATTGTCAAAATATGCCATAGAAGGGGCGGTATTGACAAGTGAAGAAGGATTGGGAATGCAGGAACCAATGGATACATCACAGGCCAATAATAATCAGCGCCCGAAGGATCAAGGTGGATATGGGTTTGTGCCACGAGGCAGAGGTATGGGCTACAGAGGAAGAGGTGGATTTCAAAATAATCAAAGTGGTTTTCAGAATGTACAGAATGAGAATCAGAACACCCAGGGAGGATTGAACCAAGGGGGACTTGTCAGACGAGCACCCCCAGTATGTTTGACATGTGGAATGCCAGGGCACATTGCATGTGTATGTGGGAGCCAAGGGAATGGCAATTCTCAAGATTGGGGACAGCTTATCCACCATATAGCACACAGACTAGGGAAGGGTTTACCCAAATCACACAGTGTATCAGACACAAGCGCCGCAAGTGCAGCAGGCACAGCAGCAAGAGTGAGTACAGATTAATCCACCACAAGGGCTGTCACAACAAGCCCCTATGCAGATAAAGCAGTAGGCAGACACAGGGCAAGTGTTGACCCCCAGAATAGGAGGTGTCACTGTGGTAGGAGGAAATCTTTTCGCAGGGACGGAGATGAGCCTGTACCCACAATAGGACAGCTCACAGGGTGACTTGATGTGTTCAGTACTATCTGTGACACCAGACCCCAAGAGGAACCAAGGGTCGATGTGACAATAGGAGGAAAATCTTTTCTTTTCTAGCAGACACTGGGACTACTCGTTCTTCTATACGAGAGGGAAAATATCCAATGTCGGAATTGCCATGAATGCTCAAGGGTTATCTGGAGCTACAAGTCGAACTCCTTTTACTGATGACTTACCAGTCTCTATAGGAGTATGTGACATGTCTGTTCCTTTGTTATATTCACGACAAACACTGGTTACCATTTTGGGAAGAGATTTGATGACGAAAGTTGACATGACAATTTCATTCACCGATCAAGGAATAGTGTGCTCCACTCACACTTTTTAAACGTGGGCAAATTTATACTATCGTTCACAGGGCAAGTGGCTCTTCGAGGTGTTCCAATAGATACAGAGGTTTTTCTATATGGAGTGAGCATTCTTCTGACATGTCTATCTGGCTTAGTGGAAAAAATTGTGAGGATACCTGATGAGTTCTTGTTTAGACCACAGATACCTATGGATGAAGAGGGGGTTCAGACAATCCCTATAGAATTAGAAGCAGCCATAGTACGAATGGAATTGGCAATGCTTGAAGGAATAGATGGTGAGGGTAGACCCTGGAGAACAGTAATAGCTTTCGAGGAAGGGTATAGACTGACTGACATTACTGATGATGATATGTTTAGGGAAGATCGAACAGATGATGAAGTGGAGTTCTTCTGAGCATCATATACTGGATAAGAATAGAAAAGAGGGAAATCCCACAACGAATGACGACAATACAGCAGCATCCAGTAGAATTTCAGGAAGACTTGGAGAAAGCACCAAGCATCCTTTGGACCACAGGCCCTTATGACATAGGTTTGTTGAAGGGAATAGGGGAAGTCAAAATAAAGCTGACGCCAGGAGCGACTTTACCTTGAGCAAGACAGTACCCTATGTCTCGAGAGGCAGATGAGGGCATATTTCAGACTATTTCAGCAATGATGAAACAAGGAATTCTGGTGCCATCAGAATCATGAATCATCGTGTAACACAGCGGTGTATACTATCAAAAAATCTAAAGGAGGGTCATGGAGATTTATACAAGATATGAGACGATTAACCAGATTGTAGTGGCAGAGTTTCCTTTAGTTCCTAACGCAGCGACGATACTGTGTAGTATCCCAGTGGAAGCTCAATATTTCATGGCGATCGATTTGAAAAATAAGTTTTTCACAATCGTGTTGCATAAAGACTCACAAGACTTGACTTCCTTTACATTCCGCCAAACTCGACTGAAACATACTCGTTTGCACCAAGGGTATTGTGAGTCCCCATCAATTTTCAATAGAGTCCTACAGATGGATTTAGGCAATATTGATCTTAAGAGTGCATTGATACAATAGGTAAATGACATATAATCTGTAGCACCACGGAAGATGAGTGCGGACAAGATTCTATTCAGTTGATGACTATTCTAGCAGATAAGGATATAAGGTAGACAAGGAGAAGTTACAATATTGCCAAGAAGATGTGTTATACATAGGCAGTTGATTTCACATGAAGGAAAGAAGGTGACTCCTGAGAGAGCTGAGGCAATTATGAAAACCTTGAAGCCAAATACAGTGAAACTGACGCAACAGTTTTTGGGATTATGCAACTATGTTAAAGCATGGGTGTTTGACTACAGTTCATACACAAGACCCCTTTTGCAAGCTTTAAAGAAAGCGCAAGTGAATAAAGTAAAAATAGAATAGACTGGGGAAATTGAGGAAGGGTTTGAGCAGCTGAAAAAACAATCTGTACGGCCCCTGTTTTGGGAATACCCAATTATGCTGAGGAATTTTATTTGTTTTCACACACAAATGGGACAGTCAGGACAGCGGTACTCACACAGACGACTACATTGGGGTACAAGCCTCTAGCGTATTACAGTGGGATTATAGACCCAGTCAGTAGAGGACATTTTCCTTGTGAACAGTCATTGGCAGCCGCTACATTCGCAATTGAGAAGTCTACAAGTATTGTGATCGGCTGCTCTTGACTCTCTTCGTGGAGCGTGCTCTATTTGCCATTTTAGAGAACCCCAAAGGGACATTGACATCCCAAAGTGCTTCAGCTCATGAGGTAATGATTTTGAACCAACAAATAAAATTGTAAGATGTCAAATAGTAAATCCTGCCACGTTTATAGCTGAGCCAGTAGCAGAAGGTGATCATGTGCATGCCTGTGCTAATTATGTTGAATTTTATGATGACATACCCTGTGTGATGAAAAATGCTTTAGCAGGAGGGGAAATTCTCTTTATTGATGGTTCTTCGAAAATGTATCAGACTAGTGGGGAGAGGCATTCAGGTGCAGCAGTGATAAGACACAGATTAAATTAGAAATTTGAAGTTGTAGCAAGTGCAAGACTACCATCTCATTTTTCAGTGCAAGCAGCAGAATTGGCAGCACTTATTGTTGCACTCGAGAAACACAAAGGGCAGGAAGCAACAGGGTTCAGTGACATCAACCGTACATGCAGGGCTAGCATGTTGGAAATGGAGGGGCTACCTCTGTGCGGACGGCGCTTCAGTACAGCATGCATCCCTATTGGACAGGCTTATTAAGGCACTACAATTTAAGTTTGCAGCGCACACTAAACAAACTGATTTGATCTCTTGTGGGAACAAAGACACAGACGTAGAAGCCAAAAGGGTTCAATATTCCCCTGACATTTCGAGTTTTGACACTGAGAATATTAAAGAGAAAGTAGTTATAGCCATAATAGTGCAAGAAGGGTTTAATAAATTGTCGATAACCCAATTAATGGATATTCAAGGAAGTGCACCACAGTATGAGCAGGAATTATGGAAACGAAGGGGGTGTTCTTTATCCCACACTGAAGCATTATAGCGACAAGACAGCACTGGAAAGCCGGTGATGCCAGTAGCATTATTAAAGGTTGCGCTTGAGCAGTTGCATTACCCCGCGCATGCAACTAGGGAGAGTCTTGCTGCAACGATTGAGGAAGACTGGTTCATTCCAAATCTGTTGGAATGCGTTGTACTCTTTATGGTAAATTGCATCGTGTCTAAAGTTGTCAAAGGTTTACTACTGGGCATACACTGAGAACAATTAGAGGGATAATACCTCGACCAAATGGTCTGTTTCAGCATTTACATATTAACTAAGTCGATATGCTGCAAGTTTGTAATGGATACAGGTACCTATTAGTGGCAGTGTGTCCCTTTTCTAGGTGGATCGAGGCAGGTCCATGTACACACCCTAACGGCACTTGGGCAGCAAAGTTTTAAGTACTTGAAGTCTTTCCAAGATGGGGTGTGTGTGAAGTGCTGAGATCCGACAATGGGCCACATTGTGTTATTGAGGTATTTGAACAAATAGGGCTTTTATTGAATATAAAACAGAAGTTTTCTTCTGCTTAGCACTCGCAAGTGAACAGGATATGTGAGAGACTCAACTGCCTCCTTAAAGAAAGGATTGCCAAGATCAAATTGACTTTGAAGAAGGGATGGCTATATTGCCTACCCTTAACTTGATATGCCCTTCGGAATCAGACTGCTTCAGACCATCACCTCACACCTCATGAGCTAGTGACAGGACGGCAAATGAGAATGCCTCTTACACCTCTGTGTAGGAGTAGAAGTAATGCCCAGAGTGTAGCTAAGACTTTAGGTGATGAGCTGCATGATTATTTGACAAGTATGACCTCTAGCATCTCTCTCATTTCAGATTAACTCCAGCATCGGGGGGTCGGTCTCAGAACACAGATGAAGACAATTCAGCAACCAGCACAGATGAACTTTTATCAGCACTCAAGTTATATGTTGCTGATTTGATCTTAATAAGGAACTTTACCCGCATGTGGCATGAGACACATTTTCATGGCCCCTTTTGTGTTGAAAATATAACCTCTTCGGCTGTGAAGGTCCAAGGGAGACAAGCTTGGCTTCATTTGGGCAATGTGAAAGCCTACGAAGGTGAGGCCCCGCCTCCCACTGTTGTCATGAACCGCCGATTACGTCCATTCTGGACTTCGTGTCCATGATGCATCGTGGTCTGAACTCTGTGGTCCTTCCAACATGGCCGTCAGTTTCAAAAACGCTGCTTACCAGCCCTTGCGCGTTACGTTCAACTTCCTATTAAACAGTCATGCCCCCACGGCTCTACGCGTCTCAACGCTACTGCTTGGAGTAGTTAGATGTGTGTTGCGGAGTTCCGCTCGGTACTCTCTCCCGAGTCCTTGTTCTCATCTTCCTAATTGTATTTCCCGTTTGTTCTCTTTCCTTTCCTTTCCTACTTCCGCGCTTCATTCCTGGATCCTTTCTGTGCTCGGTCCTATGAAGCTTCCGTACCTCCGAGCCCAGACACTGTTTGCTTCCTGGTTCCCAGTCCTGGATGTTTGAACGCTACCCAGCGAAGGACACTCGTAAACCTCACGCTGGAATCTGAAGACCTGCACACCGGCCTGTATAAATCCCGGACAGTGCGAAAGAAGGAAGCCACTTCCAAGAAGGTTGCAAGTAAAGAGAAACAGGTGAGAAGGGGAGAGACTTGTGACAGATTGAGACGCCTAAAACCTGATTCAAAGGCAGATATGGAAGCCGCAGTTCAAGACCTCATGTGAGGTATGCAAGAATTAACCACTGAAGTCCAGAACCTCAAAGCTGAGAATGCAGCATTAAAGCAGTTTGTCTTATCTCGTGACTCTGCAGCCAAAGTAAGTGTCCTTTTGGGAGGAGTAGAGGACAAATACGATGGCTCATCAAAAACCTTCCGTGCCTTCCTTGATTCTTGTTTGGTAAATTTTACCTTCAAACCGTACTATTTTTCCACCCCAAGAGCAAAGGTGGGATTTATGATATCTCATCTCACGGGCAATGCCTTAACTTGGGCAACTCCCTTAGTCAATGCGGGTGATGCCCTCCTGGATGATTATGATGGCTTTGTGGAAGCCCTTAAGGCCATGTTTGATCGCCCAGAACTTGTTTACAGTGCACAAGAAAGACTACTTGAATTCCAACAAGGAACTCAGGATATGCTCACTTATGTGACTCGCTTTAAACAGCTAGTAAAAGAAGCCGATTGGTCTCAAGAAGCCATCTTTACCCTCCTTCGAAGAGGTCTGAATGATGATATAAAGGATGAATTAGCTAGGGTAGCTCGCCCAAGCTCCTTCCATGCTCTAATGGCATGGACCTCTCTCTACAGATTGATTTCCGGATCCAGTAAAGAAAGGCAGAGAAAAGGAAGTCTAAGTCAACATCCCCAAAGGCAGCCACAGGTTACCCCTGCCAAAAAGAAACCTCTGCATCTCAAGCCTCAGATCCAGAACCCATGCAACTAGGTGCCTTCCGAGGACTAATTTCTCCCCAAGAAAGGATCCGTCGGATTAATACAGGACTGTGCATGTACTATGCCTCTGATAAACACCTTGTAAGAGAGTGTCCTATAGCGCCGCCTCGGCGTTCGGGAAACGCCAGCTCCCGATCCTAAGTGGAGCACAGTTTCGGGAGAAAGATGTCAGCTCCTCATCTATTCCTTCCTTGAAATCCCCAGGACAGAACAGTCTTGTGATTCTACAGACATTTCTGTCACCTTCCAAAAAAGAATACTACCCTATCCTGGCCTTAGTGGACTGCAGAGCCATGGGCATTTTCATAGATCATGATTGGGCCGTAAGCCATCACATCCCCTGGGAAACCAAAGAAATAATGCAACCTGTTGAAGCCAACGATGGCAGACCCTTGTCTTCTGGACCCATAACTCATCAAACCAAGGAGATACTACTTTTGATAAACAACCATCAAGAAATGATTAGATTTTACATCATAAAGTCTGCCCACTACCTCATGGTTTTAGGCATGCCTGGGCTACAGAAACACAATCAATATATCAATTGGTCAGCAGGGTCCTTGTTTCTCGGTTCAGAACATTGTATGTCCCATTGTTTATCTCTTGCCACATTGCAAAGTTCTTCAGCGGACTTCTAGGAGCCCAAGCAACCAGTTGTATCTGTATCCAACATTATCCAGATTCCTCAGGTATACCAAGTTTACTCAGATGTCTTTTCAACAGCCATTGTTCAAGCTCTTCCACCTCATAGACCCAAGGATTGTGCCATTGATACAGACCCAGCTGCGGTAATTCCCTTTGGGAGAATGTTCATTTTGTCTGAACCTGAAAAGAAAGCCCTTTGAGAGTATCTGGACACCAATTTGACAGACGGCACTATCCGACCTTCCAAGTCTCCAGCCGGTGCTTCTCTCTTCTTCATTCCTAAAAATGACACTAAGGAACTTCGACCTTGTCTGGATTACTGTGGCCTTAATCAATGCACACTCAAAGACCGCTATCCATTACCACTCATTTCAGACATTCTGGAGGCAGTGAGAGGTGCTGTAATTTTCACTAAACTCGATCTCAGGAGTGCTTACCACCTCATTCGCATAAGAGAAGGCGATGAGTGGAAAACTGCCTTCAGGACTCCATTTTGGCCACTTTGAGTATCTGGTGATGCCCTTTGGTCTCGCCAATTCCCCTGCAGTATTTTAACACTTCATGGATCGGGTCTTTTCTGATATGCTGTTCCTTTTTGTCACAGTCTATCTGGACGATATTTGAATTTACTCCAAAGAACCTCAGGTCCATCAAGAACATGTACAAGCAGTTCTACAACACCTACGTGAACACAAGCTCCTGGCCAAGCCTAAAAAATGCCTTTTCCATGTATCAACCGTTCATTATCTTGGCTTCGTGCATAGTTCCAAAGGTATCAGAATGGATCCATCCAAGGTTGATTCTATCCTGTGTTGGCCCGCTCCCACTTCAGTAAAACAGATCCAATCCTTCCTGGGACTTGCTAATTTTTACAGGAAATTCAAACCCACGTTTTCTGACATAGTACATCCCATTGTAACGCTCTTAAAGAAAGACACTGCATTCCATTAGTCTGCGACTCAAGAGAAGGCCTTTAAACAACTGAAACTGGAATTCACTCGTGCTTCAATCCTAGCTCAACCTGATATAGATCGACCCTTTTTGGTAGAGACAGATGCATCCGACTATGCCATTGGAGCAGTGTTAAAACAGGAACTTGAGGACAAGATGGAGCATCCTATTGCAAACCTATCCCGTACCTTGACTCCTAGTGAGACTCATTATTCCATCCTGGAGAAGGAACTATTAGGTATCCGACAAGCCTTCACCGACTGGCATCATCTCCTTTTGGGTGCCAAACACCCAGTACAAGTTCGCACGGATCACCGAAACCTACACATCCTACAGTCCTTGGAATGCAGAAATAGCCGTCAGGCCCGTTGGGCCTTGTTTTTTGCCCAATATCGATTTCAAATCCAACACTTTCCTGGAACACATAACCTCATAGCTGATGCCTTGTCCAGACGTCCTGATTATGAACCCCTTAAAGCTCGGAGCTTCCCCAAGATGTTTCCTAACACAGTGTTCGTAGCTCAAGCCATTACTCTCCTGGAGGATATTCGAGCCAAGACACCTTCTTCCGAACTGTGGAAGGAATATAAAGGAGGCAATCTAAGGAATCTCATGATGAAGGACGGATATCTTTTCAAGGAAACACGGCTGGCTATTCCCACACAAGAGCTGAGACATAAGATCACAAATCTATGCCATGATACCCTCCATTCAGGAAACAGAGGAATCACCAACACCCTCCGTCTTATACAGAGGCAGTTTTGGTGGCCAAGGATGAAAGACGACGTAAGAACCTATGTCCAATCCTGTGCAGTGTGCAATCAGAATAAATATGATAACAGAAGACCAGCGGGTCTCTTACACCAACCAGCAATACCGACATGACCTTGGGAAACCATCGCCACAGATTTTATCGTGGAATTACCCCCATCCAGAGGATACACGACCATAATGGTTACCATCGATTTGTTTACACATATGGCTCACTTTACACCTTTGTTCAAGCTACCATCCTCATCTGAATTGGCTGGAATTTTTCTGGAACATATATTCAGGCTTCATGGACTACCTTCCAAAATCATTTCCGACAGAGGACCCGAGTACATATGCCAGTTTTGGAAACAACTATGTCAAATATTGGGAATCCAGCATGCATTGTCCTTGGGGTATCATCCACAGACCAATGGAACAACTGAACGAGTCAACCAGACCCTAGAACAGTACCTTCGTTGCTTCGCCACTAAAGTCCAGGATGATTAATCGCTTTTGATTCCTTTTGTGGCCCCTTTTGTGTTGAAAATATAACGCCTTCGGCTGTGAAGGTCCACGGGAGACAAGCTTGGTTTCATTTGGGCAATGTGAAAGCCTACGAAGGTGAAGCCCCCCCTCCCACTGTTGTCATGAACCGCCGATTACGTCCATTCTGGACTTCGTGGTCCATGATGCATCGTGGTCTGAACTCTGCGGTCCTTCCAACATGGCCGTCAGTTTCAAAAACGCTGCTTACCAGCCCTTGCGCGTTACGTTCAACTTCCTACTAAACAGCCGCGCCCCCATGGCTCTACGTGTCTCAACGATACTACTTGGAGCAGTTAGACGTGTGTTGCGGAGTCCGCTCGGTACTCTTTCCCGAGTCCTTGTTCTCATCTTCCTAATTGTATTTCTCGTTTGTACTCTTTCCTTTCCTACTTCCGCGCTTCATTCCTGGATCCTTTCTGTGCTTGGTCCTACGACGCTTCCGTACCTCCGAGCCCAGACACTGTTTGCTTCTTGGTTCCCAGTCCTGGATGTTTGAACGCTATCCAGCGAAGGACACTCGTAAACCTCACGCTGGAATCCGAAGACCTGCACACCGGCCTGTATAAATCCCGGACAGTGCAAAAGAAGGAAGCCACTTCCAAGAAGGTCGCAAGTAAAGAGAAACAGGTGAGAAGGGGAGAGACTTGTGACAGATTGAGAAGCCTAAAACCTGATTCAAAGGCAGATATGGAAGCCGCAGTTCAAGACCTCATGTGAGGTATGCAAGAATTAACCACTGAAGTCCAGAACCTCAAAGCTGAGAATGCAGCATTAAAGCAGTTAGTCTTATCTCGTGACTCTGCAGCCAAAGTAAGTGTCCTTTTGGGAGGAGTAGAGGACAAATACGATGGCTCATCAAAAACCTTCCGTGCCTTCCTTGATTCTTGTTTGGTACATTTTACCTTCAAAACGTACTATTTTTCCACCCCAAGAGCAAAGGTGGGATTTATGATATCTCATCTCACGGGCAATGCCTTAACTTGGGCAACTCCCTTAGTCAATGTGGGTGATGCCCACCTGGATGATTATGATGGCTTTGTGGAAGCCCTTAAGGCCATGTTTGATCGCCCAGAACTCGTTTACAGTGCACAAGAAAGACTACTTGAATTCCAACAAGGAACTCAGGATATGCTCACTTATGTGACTCGCTTTAAACAGCTAGTAATAGAAGCCGATTGGTCCCAAGAAGCCAGCTTTACCCTCTTTCGAAGAGGTCTGAATGACGAGATAAAGGATGAATTAGCTAGGGTAGCTCGCCCAAGCTCCTTCCATGCTCTCATGGCATGGACCTCTCCCTACAGATTGATTTCCGGATCCAGGAAAGAAAGGCACAGAAAAGGAAGTCTAAGTCAACATCCCCAAAGGCAGCCACAGGTTACCCCTGCCAAAAAGAAACCTCTGCATCTCAAGCCTCAGATCCAGAACCCATGCAACTAGGTGCCTTCCGAGGACCAATTTCTCCCCAAGAAAGGATCCGTCGGATTAATACAGGACTGTGCATGTACTATGCCTCTGATAAACACCTTGTAAGAGAGTGTCCTATAGCGCCGCCTCGGCGTTCGGGAAACGCCAGCTCCCGATCCTAAGTGGAGCACAGTTTCGAGAGAAAGATGTCAGCTCCTCATCTATTCCTTCCTTGAAATCCCCAGGACAGAACAATCTCGTGATTCTACAGACATTTCTGTCGCCTTCCAAAAAAGAATACTACCCCATCCTGGCCTTAGTGGACTGCAGAGCCATGGGCATTTTCATAGATCATGATTGGGCCGTAAGCCATCACATCCCCTGGGAAACCAAAGAAGTAATGCAACCTGTTGAAGCCAACGATGGCATACCCTTGTCTTCTGGACCCATAACTCATCAAACCAAGGAGATACTACTTTCGATAAACAACCATCAAGAAATGATTAGATTTGACATCATAAAGCCTGCCCACTACCCCATGGTTTTAGGCATGCCTTGGCTACAGAAACACAATCAATATATCAATTGGTCAGCACGGTCCTTGTTTCTCGGGACTGCCTTCAGGACTCCATTTTGGCCACTTTGAGTATCTGGTGATGCCCTTTAGTCTCGCCAATTCCCCTGCAGTATTTTAACACTTCATGGATCGGGTCTTTTCTGATATGCTGTTCCTTTTTGTCACAGTCTATCTGGACGATATTCGAATTTACTCCAAAGAACCTCAGGTCCATCAAGAACATGTACAAGCAGTTCTACAATGCCTACGTGAACACAAGCTCCTGGCCAAGCCTAAAAAATGCCTTTTCCATGTATCAACCGTTCATTATCTTGGCTTTGTGCTTAGTTCCAAAGGTATCAGAATGGATCCATCCAAGGTTGATTCTATCCTGTCTTGGCCCGCTCCCACTTCAGTAAAACAGATCCAATCCTTCCTGGGACTTGCTAATTTTTACAGGAAATTCAAACCCACGTTTTCTGACATAGTACATCCCATTGTAACGCTCTTAAAGAAAGACACTGCATTCCATTAGTCTGCGACTCAAGAGAAGGCCTTTAAACAACTGAAACTGGAATTCACTCGTGCTTCAATCCTAGCTCAACCTGATATAGATCGACCCTTTTTGGTAGAGACAGATGCATCCGACTATGCCATTGGAGCAGTGTTAAAACAGGAACTTGAGGACAAGATGGAGCTTCCTATTGCATACCTATCCCGTACCTTTACTCCTAGTGAGACTCATTATTCCGTCCTGGAGAAGGAACTATTGGTATCCGACAAGCCTTTACCGACTGGCATCATCTCCTTTTGGGTGCCAAACACCCAGTACAAGTTCGCACGGATCACCGAAACCTACAAATCCTACAGTCCTTGGAATGCAGAAATAGCTGTCAGGCCCGTTGGGCCTTCTTTTTTGCCCAATATCAATTGCAAATCCAACACTTTCCTGGAACACATAACCTCATAGCTGATGCCTTGTCCAGATGTCCTGATTATGAACCCCTTAAAGCTCGGAGCTTCCCCAAGACGTTTCCTAACACAGTGTTCGTAGCTCAAGCCATTACTCTCCTGGAGGATATTCGAGCCAAGACACCTTCTTCCGAACTGTGGAAGGAATGTAAAGGAGGCAATCTAAGGAATCTCATGATGAAGGACGGATATCTTTTCAAGGAAACACGGCTGGCTATTCCCACCCAAGAGCTGAGACATAAGATCACAAATCTATGCCATGATACCCTCCATTCAGGACACCGAGGAATCACCAACACCCTCCGTTTTATACAGAGGCAGTTTTGGTGGCCAAGGATGAAAGACGACGTAAGAACCTATGTCCAATCCTGTGCAGTGTGCAATCAGAATAAATATGATAACAGAAGACCAGCGGGTCTCTTACACCAACCAGCAATACCGACACGACCTTGGGAAACCATCGCCACAGATTTTATCATGGAATTACCCCCATCCAGAGGATACACGACCATAATGGTTACCATCGATTTGTTTACACATATGGCTCACTTTACACCTTTGTTCAAGCTACCATCCTCATCTGATTTGGCTGGAATTTTTCTGGAACATATATTCAGGCTTCATGGACTACCTTCCAAAATCATTTCCGACAGAGGACCCGAGTACATATCCCAGTTTTGGAAACAACTATGTCAAATATTGGGAATCCAGCATGCATTGTCCTTGGGGTATTATCCACAGACCAATGGAGCAACTGAACGAGTCAACCAGACCCTAGAACAGTATCTTCGTTGCTTCGCCACTAAAGTCCAGGATGATTAGTCGCTTTTGATTCCTGTAGCTGAATTTGCTTACAACAATTCGGATCATTCCGCTATCAAGACCAGTCCATTCTTTTGCAGTCAAGGATTTCACCCTTCAGTTCTACCATCCGTTCTTCCACATCCTACCCCAGTTCCTGCGGTCAATTCCTGGATTGAAATACTGATCAACGAACACAAGGACGCCAAGGAACGCTTGGAAAAGGCCAGAAAAGATGTCAAACAATATGCAGACACCAAAAGGAGGCCTAGTCCTTCTTATGCTGTGGGAGATAAGGTTTGGCTGTCTTCGAAACTCCTTCCTCGACATATATGACCAAATAAACTGGCTCCCAGGTATTATGGACGTTTCATATATCAACCAAACAGAGACCTTAAGCCATTTATCGACGTGTTGACCTGACTTATTACACAAAAAAAGCTGGACAGTCCTTTGACAAAGGATCAATCACGTCTACTTGTTACCTTTCTTTGTCCTCCCCAGGTCGCTATACCTTAGTACTTTGAACAAATAGGTACTAACTTTCGAATAACTTTGACAAAACTAAACCAAAAAACAGTAATTCATAATTTTATTACATATACATCACACAATACCTAAAACATGTAAAATGTGTAAAAAATTCCTAAAACCTTATACAAATATAAAATACAATTGCAAAACCATACAATACCATACACAACCCAGTGTTGTATTTCAACCTTGTAACCTCCTGCCTATACAGAACTAAATAATGTATAGTGCCTCTAAGAACATTACCTTTCCTAAAGAAAGCACAATGGTCGGTAGCCCACAGGTTCACTTTTAAATACTGGATACCTTGTGTTTTCTACTTTGTATATTAATACCCTTCATAATGCTACCCAAGGGTTTAGTCACAACTGAATTTACAATGTTGTTTGTGTATTGTCACTAACTCACAATACTACTCAATTGCCCAACATGTTTCGTCCAACAATTCAGTTCAATAAAATGCTCAAGAACTTCATCAGGGGGACCCTCTGTACCCTTTAGCTCTCGTAATTTCTATAAGGTTGATACATCACTTTTCAACATTTCACCCTCAGTGACACTCAAAAATTATAACTCAGAATTTACTTCAAACACAGTTCTTGACCTGGGGAAACAAAAAGTAGGAAAAAATAACAAGAAACAACAGTCATTAGTACTTCAGTAACTCTTGTACTTCCTAGTTGATACCTAAGTTTATCAAACTAAGGCTTACCGTGTCACTCAAAGAGTGTCAATTGACCACAATACCATAGGGGAGGGTCCCAACATATATGTCAGACCACTCAAAACCTAGAGAAACACAAACAAAAAAGCACTTCTATGTGGTGAATAATCTCCAATGCGTAACTGCTTACAATCATTTTTCCAACGCGGTGTGCTCGCTATTCATAACACCTCTTAGCCAAAATTACCAGTAAACAAATGCCATAAGTTTGTCCATAGTGCTTGAACTCCGACTTAAAGGTGCTTTCTGTATATGTACCATTAACTCATGGAACCACCTCTACGTGGCGAGTCGGTTACCAACACCACCTTCTACATCGTGTACACCACACCTTCTGCGTGCTGAATTTTATGATGTCCAAAAAGCCAGCAAGGGGCACACTCACATACCTTTTATCAACGGAACTTAAATCTCACGTTGATCGGTCGTACTTCATACATTTGCAGGTCGTTTTTTCGTTAACATCGCTCTCACCAGTGAAGCTGTAATGCATTCTTGTCCGTGACAAGTGTATTGCCGAATGAATTGTCTACACCAAAAAATGGGAAAATACACCACCTTCATAAAATCGTCCCAAGCGTCATGGTGCGAATGCTCCCCCCGGTCTCCATTCTATGCGAAAAAGTGCTTACCTCATCCACGAACTGCTACGACCTCGTCTATCTCTTCCCAAACCGTGCTGTGCGCTAGCGATATTCAGACACAGTAGATTATATCCGGGTTTCTAGCACCACGTACGCACGATTATTTCTCCGTCTCATTGCGTGAACGTCTGTATCACGTGGATGTTCACGTGACCGATTGTTTTGGTCCTGCTCTAATAGTTAACTCGTTGTTGCCCGTGCGGAGGACACCAAATCCGACCTTCTGTCTGAGCGATGCGCGACACATCGCTCGACAGAGCACATATCCGTTGAGCAGTATTTGCATGTACACTGGGTACCATCAACATGGTGAGTTTCAACGTTACAGGTATGATCACTGATACCTCCCGCCTGTCTTATCTTGATTCCATCAATTACCATAGTGATACAGGCAAGGATGCAGTGGACCGGTATGGGATTCGTTCTCCTTGTAGTCCTGTATGGATCTACACTATCACCAGTCTATGAATAGCTCGTCCCTGCCATTGGATCATCCAGAACTAAAATTTCCAATTATTTAATTTGTTAAGCCCCGTATTCGCTGAGTCAGTTAAAAAGATTAACCATTGTTCTTTGTATTGTAGTTTCCTTAAATCTGCCTCTGAATTATTAGTTCTTTCTGCTTGCCACAGTACCGTCCACTTCAGTTCCTCTACATTGTGGTCCATTACCAAAAAATGGCCCGCCATCGGAGCCAATATATTCTTATTACGGATACAACTTCTGTGTTCTCCTATTCTTGTGGTCACTCTTCGTTCAGTCATGCCTATGTAAATTTTCTGGCATGGGCACTATACTGCATAAATCACATGCATTGAATTACAATTTGTGAATTTGGTCTGTTGCCACATCTTTTGTAATTTCAAATCAACCTCTTTGGTCCTCCGCGTATACTTGCAATTGACACATTTGCCACACTGCGCATGTCCTACTAGTAAGGGTAACCCCCAGGCTTGTGTAACACTAATTTGATTTTTCAATTTCAGAAAAACGTCATTCTTCGTTACCAATTATTTTAAATTAGGAGCTCTCTTATAGGCACATAAAGGCCTATTTAATGGGCTCTCTCCCCCTGTAAGAATGTGCCAGTTTTTTTTGACAATCTTGATAACTTCATTGCTTCTTTCGTTGAACGTACTAACAAACACGATCTCTCTATTATCTAGATTTTTCGGATGGTACTCTAGTAATGCGTCCCGATGGTTGTTGGTCGATCTTTTATAAGCTCTCTTGATGATATTCTTCAGGTATTTTCTACTCAGCAATTTCATTTTTAATGATTCTGCTTCCTCATGAAACGTTGTGTTCAATGTGCTATTCCTTTTTAACCGAAGGAATTGCCCAAATGCAAAATTTTCTCTTGTGTGTCTCGGGTGGAAACTGTTAAAACTTAACAGGGCATTCTTGTCTGTTTTTTTGTGAAAGGGCTTCACTTGTAATATGTTCTGTACTGTGTCCACCCAAATTGTAATATCCAGAAAGTCAATTTTTTCTGCGCTGTAAGTACAGGTGAACTTCAAATGTCTATTCTGCTGGTTGATCCATTCGAAAAATTCTAGAAAGGAACTTACAGTACATTCCCATACTATTAGGATGTCGTCGATGAATCTACGCCATAATGCGATTTTTGAAAAATATGGATTGGTGTTTTGATAAATGTATTGTATTTCAAAATTTTCCACATATAGGTTAGCAGCTGTCGGTGCAACTGGCGACCCCATGGCAGTGCCATGGATCTGATGGTATAGTTCATTATTGATTAACAAGGGGGGTCCTGGGAGTCGCTCTGCCAGACATTAGTCCTGGTTATGAGTGACTTACCCAGAGTCTTTAGCTCACTATCTTTCACAAAGAAGAAATATCCCAAACATATCAGTCTTTGTCCTGCCCTGGGGCAGTCCAGCACCGAAATGCTAGGCAATTCTCCTCTGAACAAGAGTACCAACAGAAACCCCAGACACGTGTTTCGGTCTGGTTGGACCTCATCAGTAGGGTGGATCTGTGCCTCTCTAAGAATAGTGAGCAAGGGGTCCACGTCTGGATTCCCCTAGTAACTTAGGGTGAGACCCAAAGTTACTTAAATATGCAGATTAACAAGGGGGGTCCTGGGAGTCGCTCTGCCAGACATTAGTCCTGGTTATGAGTGACTTACCCAGAGTCTTTAGCTCACTATCTTTCACAAAGAAGAAATATCCCAAACATATCAGTCTTTGTCCTGCCCTGGGGCAGTCCAGCACTGAAATGCTAGGCAATTCTCCTCTGAACAAGAGTACCAACAGAAACCCCAGACACGTGTTTCGGTCTGGTTGGACCTCATCAGTAGGGTGGATCTGTGCCTCTCTAAGAATAGTGAGCAAGGGGTCCACGTCTGGATTCCCCTAGTAACTTAGGGTGAGACCCAAAGTTACTTAAATATGCAGATTAACAAGGGGGGTCCTGGGAGTCGCTCTGCCAGACATTAGTCCTGGTTATGAGTGACTTACCCAGAGTCTTTAGCTCACTATCTTTCACAAAGAAGAAATATCCCAAACATATCAGTCTTTGTCCTGCCCTGGGGCAGTCCAGCACCGAAATGCTAGGCAATTCTCCTCTGAACAAGAGTACCAACAGAAACCCCAGACACGTGTTTCGGTCTGGTTGGACCTCATCAGTAGGGTGGATCTGTGCCTCTCTAAGAATAGTGAGCAAGGGGTCCACGTCTGGATTCCCCTAGTAACTTAGGGTGAGACCCAAAGTTACTTAAATATGCAGATTAACAAGGGGGGTCCTGGGAGTCGCTCTGCCAGACATTAGTCCTGGTTATGAGTGACTTACCCAGAGTAACCAGGACTAATGTCTGGCAGAGGGACTCCCCGGACCCCCCTTTTTAATTAGCATAGTTCATTATTGAACATAAAATAATTCTCTGTCAGAGCCATCTCGGCGCACCATAGAATAAAGCTATTAGGTGTTACTCCTGTAGTCCTCTTAGTTAGTAAAACGTTTTCGAGCACCTCTAATGTATCATGTTGTGGAATACACGTGTACAATGCTACTACATCCAAGCTAACTAGCAGATGAATGTCAGGGTCAAAACTCATATGTTCTATGGAATTGATGACCTCTGTAGTGTCTTGTATGTATGAAAACATCTCTAATACGAATGGTTTAAGAAATTTGTCTGCAAATTTAGCAAGCGGTTCTAGCAACGACCCCATACCTGAGACAATTGGACGGCCTGGGGGTGCTAGTAGTGATTTATGGATTTTAGGCAGAGTGTAAAATTTAGGAACGGAGGGTCTGTGGACGATAAGATATTCATATTCCTGTTGACATATCCATCTTCTCCCAAGTGCTTTCTCGACTTTCTCTCGAATAAGACTCGATAATCTACCAGAAGGATCCTCTGTGACCTTAAGGTAATAAGACACATCTCTCAATTGTCGTTCGCATTCTGTTATATAAGCTTCTCTATCTAAAATCACTACAGCACCACCTTTATCTGCCTTTCGTATGATGATACTGTGATTATTTGCTAGTGATTTTATAGCTTTTCTCTCTTCATTACTCACATTTTGAAATTTAGAGGGAGCATTTGCATTTTCCATTTTGTGCAGATCTTGCCACACCCGTCTGGCAAACACTATGGCCTCAGTATAGCTAGCTACCGGAGGATCAAAGTTGGATGTTTTTTTTAGCCCACTCTCATTCACTGCCTTTTCAAAATCTTTATCCATAAAGTACTGTTTCAAGTGGATCTTCCGCAGTAACTGTTCGATCTCAATTCTAGTTTGAAACTTATTGTAATGCGTAGTAGGGACACATCCTAACCCGTGATTTAACACTCTCTCCTCAACAGCATTAGGAGTATATGTGGATAGATTGACTAATAAGGATGATTGCTCCGAGTCCTGCGTTCTTCTGTTTCCCATTCGTTTATTCTCTCTCGCTCGTCCAAAAAAGATACCGTAGAATTGGGAGGTTGTGGTTGTTGTTGTGGTTGTGGTCTGGAGTTATATTGATTACTAGTACCACCTCTGCGCTGTGAACGCCTATTCCGATAGTTCCCTCTCTGCTGTCGACCTCTATTTCTATAGGGTCTCTGATCTTGACCATTTTGAAAACTGCCATCATTAGAACTACCCGAGCTATATGACGTATAACCTCTCCTGTTTTGTTGTTGTTGACCATAACCTCTTTGTCTTTGTTGTTGTACTCCTTGAGGCTCATAGCCTTCTTTGGTGTATTGATACGCTCCTTCATGTGAGAACTGTATCAGGTCCTTTTTCATCCGGGCAACTCTATCTTTTGTGCAGAAGCTTTTAAAGTCCTTCATTTCTCGTGTAATTTCCTCTAGGCGTTTTTTATATGTATCCTATGGTACCAATTTCTTAATGGCTTCACCCATTTTATCTAGATCTCCTGTGATCTTCAGTGTCATTTCTCTCGCTGTGTCAATTATCAAAATCACCCAGTCTCTACCGCATTTATTTGCTATGTAGCTCCGCTGGATAATGAACTCTTTATTATCCAAGAACAACCGTGGTTCGTTCCGTACGATCAGTCCCGTAGGTAGCGTACCCGACCGTAGGTACTCTATCATGATGGATCCATGTAGCTCAGTGCGTATTAACCTTTTTTTGGTTTGTACAAGTTCGTCCCAGTTGCTCAAATTCACAGCCAGTGGACCTTCTCCTTCTTCAGAAAAAAAGGAAGCTTGAGCTAATAGCTCCTCGACGTATTTTGCATCATAACTTTTAGTTTTGTCCGCAGCCATAGTTACCAGGTTACCTCAGGGGTTTGCCCTGATTCGCACTGCTTCTTGAGTGTCGCTACTGAAAATCATTCAGCACTTGTGTTTTTCTGTTCTTCTTATGGACTTTCTCCATAAAGGAAATGATTAATCCAGTGGCCTTTCGACTCCAACTTCCAGAGTCGTGGAAAAAGATTCATCCAGTCTTTCACACTTCTTTGTTAAAACCATTTGTACAATCCACTCGAACTGCTCCAAGACCTACTCCAGTAATTGTCAATAACCAACTTGAATTCGAGGTCTCCAGGATATGTGACTCCAGATACAGATGAGGTCAACTCCAGTATTTGGTCGAATGGAAAGAATATCCTTCCAGTGAGTGCACCTGGGAACCAGTCTCAAACGTGAATGCCCCCCGATTGATACAAAGATATCATCATATCCACCCAGGCAAACCCGGAGGTGCAGGGCTTAGGAGGAGGCATACTGTCATGAACCGCCGATTACGTCCATTCGGGACTTCGTGGTCCATGATGCATCGTGGTCTGAACTCTGTGGTCCTTCCAACATGGCCGTCAGTTTCGAAACGCTGCTTACCAGCCCTTGCGTGTTACGTTCAACTTACTTCCTACTAAACAGCCACGCCCCCGTGGCTCTGCGCGTCTCAACGCTACTGCTTGGAGTAGTTAGACCTGTGTTGCCGGAGTCCGCTCGGTACTCTCTTCTGAGTCCTTGTTCTCATCTTCCTAATTGTATATCCCGTTCGTTCCCTTTCCTTTCCTTACCTTACCTACTTCCGCGCTTCATTCCTGGATCCTTTCTGTGCTCAGTCCTACGACGCTTCCGTACCTCCAAGCCCGGACACTGTTTCCTTCCTGGTTCCCAGTCCTGGATGTTTGAACGCTACCCAGCGAAGGACACTCGTAAACCTCACGCTGGAATCCAAAGACCCGCACATGGGCCTGTATAAATCCCGGACAGTGCGAAAGAAGGAAGCCACTTCCAAGAAGGTTGCAAGTGAAGAAAAACAGGTGAGAAGGGGAGAGACTTGTGACAACTGTTGCTGATCCAGAAGCAAGACAAGAAGAAGAATTTCAGTGTGTGCAGACTCGATCGATGACAAAGAAGAAGGATGATAAAAAGACCAGCTGTTAATGCAGATTTTGCATTTGGACTATGATTCGAACTGACGCTTCTTATAGATATTTTTAGCAGGAGCGCAAACCCTTGCTGAGAATAATAGGAATTTTGAAAATGAACTTTAAAAATGCATTGAAGCATTAAAGTTATGCCTAAACGTCAGTTCTTGATCAGAAATTGGAATTGCTATTTTTATTTTTATACTTCAAGCTTATCCTGCTCTTGTCAGAAGAGATGTTGATATTCATACTTTTTTACAGGATCCTAAGACTAGCCCTGTGATAAAGAGGATCCTAATCGTGATAATTTAACAGATTTTACAATTACAAGTATACAGTAATTTGAGGATTGTATTGAAAATGAGAAATGGAGAAACTAGCACAGTTCTAGAGAATGAACAAGTGCCACAAGTACCTGGATGGCAAAAAAGATGGATGCCAATCTTTTGGTGCTTATTATATGCCTGCACAATTACACTCTGGGTCTTTCTGCTCCTCACTTTTCACAGTCTTTTTCTCATTAGTACTTCTACTGAGGTAGAAGCCACTATGGTTTCCCCATTAGGAGAACTGCTCTTGATTTGCTTCGTATGTATTTCACAACCTTTACATTTGTGAGATATAAGAGAATTGCAGAGGAAGATAATGATGGGATAAATACCTACCTAGACAATGCAGCACACTTGGGTAATAACATGTAGTATCAGCACATGAAAAAGGTGGGAGTGAGAACATCTGAGGAAAGTTGCTATGTCTGCGCTCTCATACCATATGCCATAAATACAGTGCGAACTTTCATTTCCAGAGAAAGCCCAGAACATGATGGCAGTTGTCTCGTTCATCTTGCAGCATGCATGTCCAGAGGACAATTGCTAGGAAGTTGGGCCACTTTACGATGGACATTGAAATGGTCATTTCCATTCCAGGATGACTATACCAAAACTTCACAAATGGAAAAGCAACCTGGATGGGAGAGCAAGATGCTTGTGTATCCTGCAGACAGACAGGAAGAAGTAATTATAAAAGACATGAAGAGAATGGAATGCCCTGGTATAACAGAGATAGCTGGATCACCTGGGTGTTGGGAACAAACTCAAGTTTTAGTCTATGGACAAGTTAAGTCCAAGAAGGGATGGGAAGGAGGGCTGATGCCCAGCGCAGCTCATCTACTGAAGTCAGAATATGTGCAAGAGGTACATAGAGTGAACGATGAGTGTTTGAAGACATGGGCTAAGCATGCTAAGCATGCCAAACTTCTGACATGGGGAGAAGATGAATGAGGTCCAATGATTGTGATTCCACTGGCGAATGCAGCATTGTGCTTCCGAAGAGAAGGAAATAAGCGTGTGGGAGACAATATAGGCTGCAAAACTACAGTTGATTTTTCCAGAATGGGAGCAGGAGCAGCTGTCCTGATGGATCGATATTGGGCTTGTGGGCCTAGGGCCTACATGACGCTGCCCAAGGATTGTGCTCTTTGGTGCTTATCCATGTTCCAGCATTGGTGATTCCTCAGAGTGACCTGGACATTGGAGAATTTCCAAAGGTGGATGTCCATTTCAGAAAGAGAAGAGCGCTTGAATTTCTCAAACGAACCATAAGAGAGAATTACTTCTCAGGTAAGTCGATAGAAGCATTTGATGTCATTCCGTATGAACATAGGTTGTTCAGCCAAAATGTTTTGATATTTACGACTATCTTCATGCCTGGAATCGAGACGATGGCTAATGCCAAATGGTTGCAAATGACCAGATGGGAGCTTCTGCAGACAATCAACACCACCATAAAGGGATTCAATGCTATCAAGGAAGAGTTGAGGGCCATACGACTGATGACTCTTCAGAACAGATATGTCCTTGACATGATCACTGTGAGGTGGAAGGAGGAGTTTGAGCCAAAATCGGGCCATCATGTTGTATGTTCAAGCCTTCTCAAGATGACGACAATGGGACCTTGACAGAGGCCATAACGCTGTTGACAACCTTGCATAATAAGATGGAAGACAAGAGAGAGGACATTGTAGATGACAGTTGGTTTGCATCCATATTTTCATGGATTCCGCAGTGGATGGCAAACATCTTCAAGTTTCTTGGAGCACTATTGCTCATGGTGATGTTTGGATTAAGGACATCGGTGCCGGTGATCCCTTTGCGCCCTATTCCGAGGTCCCTTTGCGGGTCCTGCTAAGGCCGCCTGGTTTTACCAGGCAGCCTTAGGGAGCCGCAAAGGGTCCAGGGAGCAAATAACGGTACCACAAATTTCGGTACCGGTATTTTCAATGGGGATTTACCGGTCCCGCAAAGGTCCGACTAGACCGGTAAATCCCCATTGAATGAGGGTGGACTCGGTACTGTTATTGGAGGCAGCCATGGCGCTATTAGCGCCATGGCTGCCTCCAATCTCGGAATGAGGCCCCATGATTGCCCAATGTAAGAAGACAGCAAAGAAGGCAGTAGGAATGAAGATCATGATCAGAATCAGGGTTTGGATCCAAGGAATTGACTGATGAAAAAATACACAGGGGACAGCATCGTAGCACCTGAAGGAATTAAGTTTCTGTATCCCAAGAATCATAATCCATTGTAATCCAAATGGATAGTGCATCTACATGACTTGGAGTGTGGATGAACATGTTAAATCAGCTGGCACCTAGGAGGGGGGTGGTGAAGATCTGGACTACAAAGAAGCATTTCTTCAAGAGAAAATATCAAGATGTGGAGACCATTGTGGAAGAGGGGGGAGTGTAGAGGAGCAGCTGAATGCCTCTGCAGGAAGTCCCGTCCCCCTACCTCCTGTATGTTGGAGATCTGAGATCGTGCCATACTTGACACCAGCAGTTTTGACCAAACCACAGAGAATATCTGAGAAAAGATATCCTCTGAGAAAACCCTATCAAATGTATCCCCAAAGAGACGACAATCCTTGAAGGAATATGAGAACGAGTTAAAGAGGAGCTGGTGACGTCACAAGAAACCAGCGCGAGGCACTGAGAAGACTGGCTGAAGAAAATGCATGGACCCTATAGAAACTGACAACAAAGTTAAGAATTGAGTAAACTTTCATATGTGAAAAGAATATTGCATGTGTGTGATGCACTGCAGAAAATACAAGCCGTTCAATAACTGTACAGATGCAGTAACGCAAGTAGACTAAGTGATCATAGAAGCTGGCTATAAGTAGTGAATAGACTGTAGGCTGAGCCTCCATTGTATAGAAGCTGGACATCGGTGTCATCAATTTAGTACGCCCGGACCCATGAAGAGGAAGGCCGAGAACTGTGTCACAGCAAGAATTAGCTGAGATCGTGGACATGAGTGGCAAAGCTGTGTGGCCTGGTACCAAAGCTGAAAGCAGCCAAGACCGGTTCTCTATTCTTGAAGGCAGAGAACGTGAGAATCTGAATCATCCTGTGTTAAGGTGCAAAGAAAGAACACAAAGCATGCCAAGTTTTAGTCATTTAAGACATTTAAATGCTGTAAATTGGTCCAGATCATGGTCTCCTGTCACGTGAGCCAAGGACAAAAATAGAGTTGGGCATTGCGTTCGAGGACTACCTTATTTGTATTTGTATTTTATTTGTACTTTATTGAATTTATATAGCGTTTTAATCCAAAACGCTTTGCAAGAGGAACAAAACAAGATACATCAAACATTAGAAACATCAAGCATTAGGTAACAAATTGAATCAAACCAGAAAACAGTACAAGCAACAATTTACATTATAGATGAGTATTGGTGAGAGAGAAGGCGGAATAAGGCATGAGTGGGAAAAAGAGGAATGAGTAGTGGTAAAAGCAGAAATGAAGAGGAAGGAGGCAGTGAAAGGGAGAAGAATGGACAACATAAGAATTAGAGATGCTGGAAGAAGGGTAGGAGGGAGCATAGTAGAAGGGTTAGGGGTTGAATGGAAGAGATATGATTTTAGAAAGGTACGGAAGATAGGGTAGGAGGGAATGGAGCGGATAGAGAGGGGGAGGTGGTTCCAATGGAAGGGAGCAAGCAATTGGAAGGAACAGAAGCGGGAAGAGGCGCAGGGGGGAGGAGGAGAGAGAAGACAGAGATCAGCAGATCAGAGAGAATGAGAAGGAGTGTGGAAAGTAAGGAGGGAGGATAGGTAGGGGGGCAAGACCATAGAGGGATTTCAAGACTAGGCAGAGGAAGTTGAATTTGAGCAGAGAGTGGAAGGGGAGCCAACCAAGTGAGGTGAGAGAGGAAGAGATAGAGTCAAGAGGTGAGAGGAGGCAGAGGGAGCGAATAGCAGAGTGGTAGACAGATTCGAGTGGGGAGAGATGAGAGGAGGGGAGACCAAAGAAAAGAGTAGAGCAGTAGAAAAGTCTAGAAAAGATGAGAGAGGAGATTAAGAGTTTAGTAGCATGAAAGGTTAGGAAGGGCCGAATTTTACAGATGTTGTAGAGGTGAAAACGGCAAGATCTGTCAGTAAGAGAAATGTGGTGAGATAGAGAGAGGTGAGGGTCAAAGTAAAGACCAAGGTTACGTACGTGGGGGGAGAAGGAGAGATGGGAGGGGGGAAAGAGAATGAAAGGGGAGGGGAGGGAGGAGGGAGAGTGTTGGCAGGGAAGAATAGGACTTCAGTTTTGTCAGCATTGAGAGTGAGGAAGTGAGAGTACATACAGGATTTAATAGCGGAGAGACAGGAAGAAAGCTTATGGTGGATGTCGGGAGAGAAGGAGGAGAAGGAGAGGAGGAGCTGAGTATCATCGGCATAGAAATAAATGGTGTGAGACACCAAAGGAGGAGATGATAGAAGCAAGGAAGGAAGTGTAGAGTGAGAAGAGAAAGGGGCCGAGGACAGAACCTTGTGGAACACCATGGTTAAGAGGGAGGGTGAGAGAGGTGGAGCCACCCCAGGAAACAGCAAAGGTTCGGTTGGAAAGATAAGAGGAGAACCAGTTAAGGACAGAGTCTTTGAGGCCAAAAGAGGAGAGAGAGTTAATGAGAAGAGGATGGTCCACAGTGTCGAAAGCAGCAGAGAGGTCAAGGAGAATAAGAATAGAGGAATGTTTCGAGTAGCATGCAGAAAGGAGAGAGTTGAGAACAGAGATGAGGGCAGTTTCAGTGGAGTGTAGAGGACGGAAACCAGATTGGGTAGAGGGAAGAAGAGAATGGGAAGAGATTAAGGAAGAAAGTTGAGAATAGACAATACGTTCGAGAAGTTTAGAGAGAAAAGGGAGGAGAGAGATGGGACAATGGCTGGAAGCAAGGAGGGGATTAGCAGAATGTTTTTTGAGAATGGGAATGATAGATGCATGCTTGAATGGAGTAGGAAAGGTGGAAGATGAAAGACAGGTGTTGAAAAAGGAGGTGAGGTAGGGTATGAGAAGGGGGTAGATTTTAGGAATGAGGGGGGTAGGAATGGGATCAGTGGGAGAAGCTGTAGGATGAGTTTTAGAAAGAAGGATGGCAACATCAGATTGAGTGACAGGAGTAAAAGAGGACATGGAGAAAGGAGGGGGAGGTTGAGGAGGTGGAAGAGGAGAGTAAGAAGGGGAGGAGAGGATAGTTTGGCAGAAATTGAGGACTTTGTTAGAAAAGAAGGAGGCAAGATCAGAAGCAGAGAGAGGAGAGGCAATGGAAGGATCAGGGGTAGCTGGAGAGAGAAGTGTAGATAAGATTTGAAAGATGTGACGAGGGTGAGAAGATTGAGACTGGAGAAGGTCAGAAAAGTAGGTGCGTTTAGCGGAGTGGAGGCAGTAGTCATAGAGGGTGTGATAGGACAAGTAAGCTGTTTGGTTGGAGGGTGTACGGTGTTTGGGCCAGAGTCGTTCAAGGCGCCCGAGGAGGCGGCGCATTGAGGAGAGATGAGATGAAAGCCAGGGTTGAGCAGGTCGAAGGGAAGGGCGGAATGAGGAGAGAGGGCAAAGAAGATCACGAGTGGAAGAGAGAGAGGAGGATAAGGTGGAAGAGGCTTCAGTAGCAGAAAGAGAAGAGAAATGGGAGAGGGGGGAGGGAAGGGGAGCAGGATGAAAGGAATAAAGAGGGGTTGAAATTGCGTAAATCACGGCGGGAGAAGTGGGTGGAGGATGGGGAGGGAGCAGAGGGGGAGGGTGGGTGAGGGAAAGAGAGAGTAAGGAGTGGTCGGAAAGATAGTTGGGTAGGATAGAAATAGGAGAAGCAGTGAAAGAGGAATTAAAGATCAGGTATTGACCAGCTAGACTGATAAGTATGAGGGGAAGAGAGGGGGAGAGAAGGTAGGAGTCAAGGATGGATAAAAGAGGAGAGGTGGGAGAGATGGAGATTGAAGTCACCAAGTACAAGTAGTGGAGTAGGGCAAGGAGTAATGAGACTGAGGAGATGGTCAATGTCCTCATAGAAGGAGCCTAGAGGGCCGGTGGGGCGATAGATGATGAGGAAAGAAATAGCATGGGGAGAATTACATATTTTAAACATGAATTCAAAGGAAGGCAGAGTGGGTAGCAAAGTAGGAGAGGGAGAGGATATATTCCCAGAGATAAGAACATTCTGCAAGGCCAAGTTCAAAGACAATCTTCATGGCAGAATGCTTGAATGATGAGAGACTTTGGGCTAATTTGGTGGGGAGGTAAAATCCAATGCACCTCCTGGTAGCTGGGTCTGAGATCACATGCTGCTAAGTGAGCCGAATGTTCCAGACACGGCACGAGTGTGCCAACCAATTGTAGAGGGCTGTATAACAAAGGACCTTATAGTTTAAGAGCCAATGATATATTGTGTACTTACTAGTGTAGAAGAGAAAACATTTTAGAGGTAGGCAAAAGTTGTCCACCTGACAGTAGATATCCAATCACAACCTCACCCCTAATAGAAAGTATACTTAGATGTTCCCCTTGAGCATATCACAACCCCTCGTATGTTTTTCTCATTTGCCATGTAGTATGACGTCACTTATGACAAATCTTTAGTACAGAAATGTTTTTATGAGATATATGCGCTGAGAAAACTGAGCAAATGTCGGTTGATGTCCATTGTAACTCCCTGTTGTAGATAATTGATATTGAAACAGCAAACTTTGCCATCTTCCTGAGTTGGTGTGATTATTTGGTGTCAGAGTTATTCTGCATTTCATCCACTGCATGCGTGTTACCCAAAGGGCTCTAAGCTCAAGACCTTTATCTCATCACTTGTTGTCCCTTTCCCTCCCCTGCATCCAAGGGTGACCCAAAGGGACACGTGACACCTGAACGTGGATGTGCACAACTTGAATGCCTGCAATCAGTTGCCCAGATTGTGCACGCATGCCAGGGCAGACTGTGTCCAGAGTGCATAAAATGTTGTGCTGGAAATTTGATTCACTGCCAGTGATTACTCTGTCAATGAGTTTGGATTTTGCTGGATTCATTGTTGCTCACGCTCTTTGATACGTCCTTCCGGTTGTTGACACTGGGTGATCCATGGCTGTCAAGTTACCTTGTTCCTTATGGGACAAACCAAGGTTATCCTGTGTGTTTACTTTCATGCAATGCATGTCTTTGGTGTGTACGATGTGCAGGTAAGTTCAAGGCACCCAGTGGGGCACAGGTTGTGTTGTAATTGGTCTTTCCACTTAACAATATAACATACTCTTAGTTGTGTATGTACCATTTTTTCTGAAATTAGGCTGGAATAAGACTGCCCTAGAGCAACCTTTCAAAGATGGTCATGTACAGTGAAAGCCTTGAACCTATGCCTTGTTAGGTTGCTTTAATGCATTTAACACAGATGGTTTGAACGTATACCACTATTTATTTTTGAATAGCATTTTTTAGCATTTATTTTTCACAGTTGTGCATTCAGAACATAACAACAAAAGTTTGTGAACCAATCGTGAGTGAAAAAACATATAAATATCAACCACACATACATCTGTTAACATTTCAGTGTGGATAGCTGGAGTTAAGCTAGACATCAATTCTCATAGCATATACATGATACAAGCATAGCTGAAACTAAATTAGTGTATGCATTGTACGTTTGACCTAACTTCGGTCATGCTGCAGACTAGATAGTGACCAATCCAGGGTCGACATGGGGGGTGCGCTTCCCTCTGTGTATTATGGACTGTATAGGAGCAGTAGTTGCTTGGTCCATAGACGTTTCGGCTGCATCGAAGGCTGCCTTCTTCTGGGCCTGGGATCGTGTCTCTAAAAGAAAGATGGAAGTATTCAGTGTGGAGAAACGTAACTATAGGCTGTATAGGGGGATTAATGAAAGGTTGAATAAAAACAATAGAGTGTGGGCTGGGCAAATAAAATACTAGCTGGGCCACCACTGACCTGGTAAGAGCACCCAAGAGAGGGAACTCGGAGTTGGCTGAGTTCTACCTTTAGAAATGAGTCACAATAGTAGCGCAGACAGCCACATTTATTGCTGGATACTCAGTTGGGATCATGAGTGTCTGACATACTAGATCCACAAATTAATCTGAAAGGAACAATAAAAGGGAGTTCTGTAGAAACATCTTTGCTTATTAGGCACATTTTGTCGTTTGTTATTGGTTACAATGAGGAAGGATTGTCCCTTCCACATGGCAAGGCAACAAGAGGACTAAAAGTGAACGTAACAGCAATACTGGTGAAACGTGTCCCTGCTATGTGCTGGCTAAGGGTGCTGGATATTTCACGCAGCCTGGAAGACATTATCATGTGGGGACTTGGGTTCTTGTGCGCGCAGTGAAACCAAGCCCCCACAGCGTGTGGGTGTTATCATGCCAAACTCCCCACAATGACAGAAACACAAACACATGCTTTTTCTATGATAAAATCATTATTTTTATTTAGGACTGTAATGCTTTGCTTCATCTCTAAAGATGTCAAGCATGGCAGTGAGCTACTCCAGCAGGAATACGGATGCCACTGGCAGTAACCGACCAGTAACTGTGGTTGAGCAATCCTTAACTATGCTGAATAAGTGTACTCTCATGGTCAGTCCATGTACGTATGGGATTAGAGAGCACAAACCTATAGGGGAGGCCACAGAGTGCTGTATATTGGGGAACACCCAGGAGGATACAAGTAAGGCTCAGACGTGATTGAATGGGTAGGATGAGCAGGGGTGGTAGGCACTCTGGAGTGGGAGAAGTAGTTTCACTGGACTGATAAAGGTTTGGCAAGATCGTCTTTGAGGAGTAGGGGTCTTCATGTCCTGCCTGAACTGTAGAATGTTTGCGGCAGTATTATCTGTGCTAGTAACGAGTTCCAGAGACAGCACAGGGTGCATAGCAGTATCCTTTCATCCAATCATATAAAACAGCAAGGTTACATTGCACCAAAACAATCTGCCAACACTGAGCATCTCTGTGGCACTTAGGTGTCCAAGGTGGGGTTATTTCAGTTAGCACCATGGATATTTGAGTTCACATGAGACATATGCTTCCTATTAGGTAACCATTACAAGGTGCATAAAATAAGTGGGATGCACAAAGTTAAGGAGGATGTCTTGGGAGTGGCCACTTATGTGGCAAAGTAAGTAATGTCTGTCCTCTGTAAAGGAGGGTATGTAGTGGGCTTGGCCAGGGAGCCTGGCGCTGTTTGTAGATAGCGGTAGATAGCGACGATGCTGGTGAAATGTTAGGACCCTGATAGGGAACACTCATGGCTTTCAAGTGCACCTCTGATGGAGATATTGGTCCTCCTTGTTCCTAGGTGGACATTCCAGCCAAATACTTACTATATTTTGTATTGGATCCATTTGGTGGCATGGGGTGTTTGGACATTTGCACTAGCACTACCATGGAGACAAAATAGTTCCACCTGAACTGGTTATTGGTGTTTAGCAGTTGCTGAGGGTGTTGATTGATTGCCATTTCTATGCAACTATTTGCTTGTCCCTTGATTATTGGGTTGAATATGTATTTTGTTTACAGTATGCACAGTTAAAATAACAAACCACATTCTGGTTCCTCATCCATAAACTCAAAGGAGAGTTATTTGGTCCCCTGTTGGTGGCGCCACACTGCTGCTGGCTCAGTGCATGAAGTAGCAATGGGCTTCGCCACATTTTTTACCCTGGGCATCACAAAACACTATGATTGGCGTGGGAGCAGTTACGTCAGAGAGGCCAAAGTTCATGAGCTGGGTTGACAGGGGGCTCAGTGAAGAGACTGGGGTAGTGTGATGCTATAGACACTTTGGGAGATTCTAAATTGTAGATGGCAATTGCCCAAGGCAGAAAGTGATAGAACCAGAAACAAACTAGACTGGAGATGGAAAAGAGTTGGCAGAGTGGGAGATTCAGATGGGTATAAATGGGAGTGAATCAGACCTCTGATTCAGTGAAGTAGCTTCCTGGAGATCACAGGCATTACACTACAGCTGAAGTATGTCAGCCGGCCACAGTTGTCAAATCAGCAGTGCCCCTGCCTATCTCATCTGAATTCAATGTGGGTGGCAAGTAGTGGAGAGGATGTAGTTGATGGGCACCTTAGTCCCAAAATGCACCCCCCTTGACCCTATGTTAAGGGTCAATTTTCATTGGAAATAAAGAATGTTGCCAGAAACCAAAGTAGTGCGAAAAAGAATCCCTAGTAATATAGTATCCATTTTCTTGGTAGCTCAATTTTTAACATCACGATCTCCTTCATTTTGCTCTTGCACGCCACTCAGGCCTTTTAATGAGCTTTGCTTTTCACCTGTAAGAGCACTTGTGGGGAATAGATAATGCTTTGACAACAAACCCGTTCGTGAATTGTCTCATGGGGTAACATTCTGATGCTCAGAGTTTTTCTAAAGGTTGTTCATGCTCATTCAATGACCTGAATTGCAATTTCCTGAAAGACTACATTTACTTGAAAAATGCGCTTTTTGATTGGACGCCGTTTCTTGTATAGTCATTGCATACTGGCAAATATTCTTTCTGCTTTTATGATGCATATCCATTCGTTTGAATGACTTTATATTTCTATAGCATGCAAGAGCTCGCTAATCGCTGGATAAACCCAGCGCCCGAGTTCATCAGCCTTTCTTTGAATTCATTTTTTGAGCCAAAGATGAAAACATTTCCGTTGATGTCATCAAGCACAGACAGGAAACATATTGCAAGCCGGTATACGCATTGTTACTTGGCCATGAGGCATCCTCGGCAGTGTTATGTCAAGCCCATGGCCTTTGAATTCAATTATTGGGAGCACAAAAACGCAACCTTGGCCAAAGCAGTATTCCATTCATGTATGAGAAAGCTTGCGCAGCAATGGATTTTGCGAGTGCATTCTTCATACAAAAGGAGCAAACTGACTCATAAACCCGGTTCCTACATCAAGCCCATTTTCTTTAAACTCCATAAGTATGAGATTGAGGGTTATTGAAATATATCATCACACTACAGGGACGTCATTTCACCAAAATGCCAGGGGTATCAGAAGTGACATCACACGACCCTTGACCCCCTGATGACATCACAGGAAGTGATGTCATTTGACACCCAGAGACCCAAATTGACATCACAGCAAGTGATGGCAAACGACCTTCAGATTTTTCAGATGCGTCTAGCACCTGTGTTTCCAGGTGCTCTCATTAGAGCCAGATATAAGAACTGAGGCACAGAGGGAGGTGCAATGTGTCCACAATCACACA
Source organism: Ambystoma mexicanum (assembly GCF_040938575.1). Lineage (NCBI taxonomy): Eukaryota > Metazoa > Chordata > Amphibia > Caudata > Ambystomatidae > Ambystoma > Ambystoma mexicanum. The sequence goes on along the minus strand of NC_090924.1, from coordinate 552,602,394 downwards.
TTTGTGGAATGTCATTTTCCAGATTCGACGTGGGGTTTATGTGTAAAACATACATAATGCAGTGCTTGTAACAGGGTAACCATAATCTCTAACGCAGGTTACAGCTAATGTATGAAACATCTATAGATCAATGGACACAGAAGTACTCGTTATCTGTGGTGTTGCTGTGTTTAACAAGCCAAAAAAGCACTGACCTGGGGAGGTATGCGCTACTGTTAACCACTGCTGCACGAGCAAGGCCTGAAAATTAAATCAATGACCAGGATTTAGTATTGAGAAAATTCGCTGGTTATACATGTATCTACAAGTTAGAGGGGTTAATGGCTTTGAGAAGTTCTCATAACCATTGCTCATCACTTGGTTTTGATGACAAAAACAACATAGGACTGATGAGGCACACTGCTACAACTTAACAATCAACTTTATGAAGAATACCGTTGTTCCCATAAATGTAGGTAAATATCTTAATGTACTTCAGGTGCTCTGGGTCCAATCCTAGCTACAAGGACAGAGGCAACATATTTAACAAGCCATTTGATGAGATACCTAGTCACTCCTAACGGAAAAATAGATTCCACATATAATCACATATTCTTAATACATTTATTACAAGCAATTTATGGTTCAAGTCAATGATACTTAAACTAAATCGAAAATTGTTTCTCATTAACATTCAGACAAAATCATATATTCATCCAAACTTCTTTTAAACCAAGGAAGAAGGTGTCATGCCCTCTTGGAAGATCTGGGATCACTGGCGGCGCCATTAGGTTGTTCCATCACGTTTTCACCGTTCTGTCAGTAACGGTCTAGTTGTTTTCAAAGATGGCCGCCACCAGGCATATACTGACACAGCAAAGGTGCCTCGGTGTGTTGCACCTTGGATTCTTTGCGTGCGCTTACGCTCTCTCTCTATCGCTTGCAATAGCGTTTCCTTAGCCCTTCTCTGTATGGGAGCTCTTCTGTGGAGTTCCGATTATTGCTTCATTTGTAGCAAACCTTTGCCTATATTTCTTTGCTCCGTTCCGTCCATTCGTCTCCTTATTTCCTATCTTTCTTTTCTCCTCACGGCTCCCAGCCGTGTCTAGTTTCCCTTCGCTTTCCTTCTTCCTTCTTTTGTGCTTCTGCACGTCTGCCTCCCGGCTCTCAGGGATTCCGTTCCAACTTTCATTCTGCTTTGGCTTTCTCTCAGGCTCTCTCCGGAGCTCCTCTTACCTGTTTCTCCTTTTCCTCCTTGGAGCTGCTTGTGTTTGGCGCAAGGTGGCCTCATCTGTTGAAGAGTTTGTCCCGCTGCCGATAATTACCTTTTGCGGCCAATTGCCTTGCCTATTTGTTCTGAAGTGCCTTGTGGAAGTTTTCTTGGGATCTCGAGCATCTTACTGTTTCACCCAGAATCACTGTATCGGTACAACCTTACCCGGAACTAGAGCATCATTACTGCCTCGCCTACAAACTGAACTATAAGTCCAGTTCTACACCTTCGGACCTACAGGGTTTTCCCCTGTTTTTGGACTTACTCCAGGGGAGACCACTCTGTTGGGGATCCCCTTACCAACAGTGTGGCATCCCGAGGAGAGAAACCAGGAGCACCTAGCAAAAGACTTCTAGAAGAAAGAAGAGGAATCCAGAAAAAAGCTCTGAGGAAGACCCAGGTGAGGAGGAAGGGAGGGAGATTTCTTCGGATTCTGATGGCGTGCAAACACCCAAAGCACACTATGGCCTCATTGGGACAATACCATGAACTGGTCACTGCTATTCAGGGTTTGACTGCGGAGGTGCAGACTCCCTGCTCGGAGAATGTAGCATTAAGACAGCAAGTAGCGGTCCGGGATGATGGGACTCGGGGTGACCTGCCTCCTTTACTGTTACTTTTTGGGAAGTATGACGGCCACCCAAAGACCTTAAAGGAGTTCCTGGATGCCTGCCTTATGTATTGCACCTTTCGGCCTCAGGCCTATGAATCTGACAGAGCCTTAGTAGGGTTTTTGGTATTAAACTTGGTAGGCAATGCCCTGGCCTGGGCAACCCCCTTGATAACCCAGTCTGATCCGGTTGTAAATGACTATGCCTTGTTCAGAGCCCGTTTCGAGAGACACAAAGTCCAGTTCTCAACGTATGAAGCCATGTTAGACCTTCGATAGTTCTCACAGGATGTTCAAACATACGTCTCTGCCTTTCAGCATCTAGCAGCTAACGCAGTGTGGCCGGATTCGGTGCAACAGATGCGTGGACTCCATGAAGACATCAATGATGAGCTGGCTAGAACAGCTCGACCTCAGACCTTCCAGGAGTTAGTAACTCTCGCTCTGCAGATGGAATTCCGTCTAGGGGAAAGAAGACTTGAAAGGAAGCAAAGCTGTGTAACCCTGCAACCTCTAGTTAATTCATCCCAGACCGGTGAAAGGCCTACAACCACTTCAGGAGAGGAGCCGATGCAGATCAAAACAGCGCGGGGTCCCTTGACCCCTGAAGAACGGAAGAGAAGGAGGGAGCTTGGCTTGTGCATGTATTGTGGCTCCCAGAAGCATCAACTAAGGAACTGTCCAGAGGTTCCGCCACGGCGTCTGGGAAATGCCGCTCCCCAAACCTAAACAGGGATAGGTCGGGGGTGGTTGCCATGAGTCCCTGTAGGCTCTCCAGAGCAACTAGGAACCCTGAGGACAGTCGTCTCATGGTCTTCAAGGTGAGATTGTCCTCTGCCATCCGAGAATGGGAAGCTCTGGCCATGCTGGATTGTGGTGTGGCCAGCAACTTCGTAGACATTGGTTGGGCAGAAGAAAACCAACTTCCCATTTGCCCAAAGACCAGACTGACTCTGGTGGAAGGGGTTGATGGTTCTCCTTTATCTTCTGGGCCTATTGATAAAGAGACACACCCAATGCAGGCGACCATCTTCCAACACCAGGAGGAAGTAGTGTTTGACCTCATCAAGGCAGCCCACTTCTCGATCATTCTGGGAATACTGTGGATGCGTCGCCACAAACCTTCCATAGACTGGGCTGACAACACAGTAACCTTTGATTCCTCCTATTTTTGAGACCACTGTTTAAATTGTCCAAGGCCAGTACCCCTCAAGGGCATCCTTAAAGATGGTTCTCCCATCATTGCCGGCTCTGTGCCAATAAAACTACCAGGATTTCCAGGAAGAGTTTGAAGACAAGGTCCATCACCTCCTTCCTCCTCCCAGAGCCAAGGATTGTGCGATTGATACTACATCCGGAGCCTCCATTCCCTTCGGTAGGATGTAACCACTGTCCATCCCAGAACGTCAAGCTCTCAAGGAATACCTGGATACCAATCTGAAGCATGGGTTTATCCGAGAGTCCAGATCACCAGCTCATACCGAAGAAAGGATCCACTGAGCTCAGACCCTGCATAGACTATCATGGCCTAAACCAATACACCATCAAGGACCGATACCCTATGCCTTTAATTAAGGAAATCCTGGAAGCAGTTCAGGGAGCCTCCATCTTCACAAAGTTGGACCTCAGGGGAGCTTACCATTTGTTGTGAATAAGATCTGGCGACGATTGGAAGACGGCATTCAGAACTCCCCTAGGCCACTTTGAGTTTACTGTTCGGACTAGTCAATGCCGCTGCCGTTTTCCAGAGGTTCATGGACAAGCTAATTGCAGATCTGTTATTTGTAAGCATGGTAGTCTATCTGGATGATATCCTGGTGTATTTGTCCTCGACCGCTGAACATTGCAGGCATGTTCGTGAGGTTCTATCTCGCCTTCATCACAACCACCTCTATGCTAAACCAGAGAAATGCATGTTCAAAGTATCCACTATTTCCTACCTGGGCTACATTCTTTTTTTTTTTTTATTGTTTATTGATTTATATAAACCTTTACAAAAAGATTCTAAAATTTCATTAAAACATCATCATAAAACAAAACATACTGTTTTTCTCACTAAATTTCACTCATACTTTCTAACAATTAAATTAAATTTCCAAGACAATACTTACAACAGTTCATTAGCCAACGACATATACTTTCTTTACAATTTTTTTCACAATGAATCTCCACAAGTGTGAAATCTCAACGAGATCATAATTTGTATTCAAACAGTAAATGGTTAGCCACTTAACTTGGATCTCTACAAACAACATTTTTTCAATAGAGACCCCCCGGTTCCTTGAATACCTTCTAAGCCACTTTACAAACCACCTTTACAAATTCAATCACCCCGATTTTTAAGGACATTGAGGAGCCATGTAACATTTCTTACCAAATCACATCCCTTCAAACATTTGATGTGTCTTACACAAATTTTGAAAATTACTTTATCCTCTCCTTACACAGTTTAGGGCAAATTAAAAACAAGTGCATCAAAGTTTCAGTTTCGCCTTTGACTGAACAACATCTACACAATTTCATTTCCTCAGGGGTTAAATTACGCATAAAGCCATTGTCATCTGTATTTAAAACATTGCACCTGAAGCGCATCCCACTATTCCTCCAATAGTGGGATGGATACTTTACAAGATATTTCTCTGACCCAGGATACAATTTCCATGCTGATACAGTTTGACAATATAGCTTAAGATTCAATATAGTGCCATTATTGTCTACCCAGTCAAAAGCTTTAATTAACAATTTTACCTTCAAAGGTTTCTCTATGAGACATTGCATTGTGACGCCAACATTTTACAGTATAGTTTCAACATATGTTTTAAGGTTCCACGTGAATTTTCCGACTCATTGTCACTGAATATGCTATACATTGAACTGCTTTCACCTAATACACATTTCCTATACAGCGCAATCTTCCTGCATTCCATAAGACTTTTCAGCGACCCAAGGCCAAACGGATTACTTCAATGGGTACACATTTTGGCAGAAAAAAACAGGATTTTTTTCCAGATTATAGCTTCTATTGTTCTTAGGTATGGGGTCAAGGTATCTGGAATAAATTCAAACCCATATGCAAGTCTTGGCATGACCTTAGTGATATAAAAGTCTCTCCATGTGGACATTGTGAATTTACCATATCTCCTTTCAGTTACCTTCATTTGCCTAGCAGCTTCAATTGCCTTCGTTTTTAAACAGTTTATAATGAAAATCTTAGTCATTGAACTGGCAAATGAGTAACCCAAGTATCGAAAGACCTTATGTAGCTGAATCCTTGACCCCTCAACAAACCAAATTGGCTTTAATACTTTCTTATTTATATGTCCCAGATTAATAATTATTGTTTTTTATGGATTTATTTTCAACTTCAAATCACTTATGAATTTCGTGAATGTATCTATTTTTGTAAGCCAATTTTGGTTTTATCAAAAAGCAGGAAGTCATCTGTATATGCAACCCGTTTTATTGCTGTCCCTCCCAACTTTGGTGCCACTAGTCCACTTCCCTCAAGAACCTCACTAGCGCCAAATACATATAAATTAAATAATATGGCCACTAGTGCGCAGCCCTGTTAAGACCGTTCTTTGCCTTAATTTCTTTAGACATCAAGCCATTCATGCCTAGTCTCACTTTCATCACTGTATTAGAATATAAATATATCAGTACATCCAGTAATCCTCTATCAGGATACTAATCCTATTTAGTACAAGCAGCCTCTGCCAAAGTAGGGGTCTATCAACCTTATCAAAGGCAGTTGACAGGTCCATTGAGGCAGCATACAGTGGAAGATGACCTGAACTTTGTGCTATCATTTGCAGAATAAAGACAAGGAGGCCCCCAACATCATTCCCCATCCCCTTTCTAAATCCTAATTGTCTAATATTCAGGATTCTTTGTTCGTCCATCCATCATATTAGTCATTCTAAAACCAGAGAGGCAAAGATCTTAGCCTCCACATTCATTACTGAAATTGGCCGATAATTTGTAGGACTAAGCCAATTACCCTTTTTAAATATCAAGAGCACGTACAACATTTTCCAAGACTCGGGCATTCTCTTCGTTTCGACTACATTTCTGTATATTAGGCTAAGAATCCTTGACCATACAAACATATTTTGTTTAAAAGTTACATAAGACAAATTATTCGGCCCAGGGGAGGAAGTAAATTTTGCTTTCCTGATACTTCTGCTTATATTTTCGACTGACAAATCTAGAACCCAATTCTCCTTTTCAAACACTGGTACCGTCCAGATAGTAGAAGAGCAACAATACAGTTTCTCAAAATATTCGCACCACATCGTATCACTTATAGGGTTTATGTTCAATTGAGTAGTAGAGACCTCAGTGTTATTAATCAGGGGCCAATCATTTCTTGAATTTGATTTCTTCATAGCTACTAACATAGCTTCTCCATCTTTCTGCGATTGCGCAGAATGGTTTTGAATCATTCAATTCTTATACCGCTGCCGACACACTCTTATGTATTCCTTTGCTTCTAATGGATTCAGATTTAAGTGCTTCATGCCTCGAAGTTCTTTATACAACTGCGATCTACGTTGTTTAATAGCTAAGTCATAAGCATGTCCATGACTTTTGTTTTTTTGGTAATACATTTGTTGATGATTCATAAAACTTAGATAACATATTATCCAGCAAAACTCCAAATGAGTCTACTGAGTACGTTTCAATTTTAGATTCCAGGGTTCTTTGTGTAAAATCATGCATCATTAAATTATTCAATTTAGCAGTCTTTTTCGGGTTCCATTTTACTATGTTACCCCTTACATTGACTATATGGGCTACAGCCGATGGGATACAGATGGACCCTGTCAAGATCCAAGCGATCGTGAGTTGGCCAACCCCTAAGACGGTGAAAGACCTCCAGCATTTTTTAGCTCTGGCGAACTTTTATTTTCAGGTCATAGCTGACTTTTCGGACAAGGTCCTGGCCCAAGGTCCTGGCCCTCACAACGCTGTTAAAGAAGGCGGTACCGTTTCTATGGGGCCCAGAGGCTGAAAAAGCCTTTATCCTTCTCAAGCACGCCTTTATTACAGCACCCATCCTCAGGCAACCCGACCAAAGCCTCCCATTCGTGGTACAGACTGACTCCTCGAATGGAGCCATAGGGGCAGTCCTTCTCCAGGAAGGGGAAGACGGGCTAGAACACCCTATCGCCTACCATTCACGGACGCTGACCACGAGTGAACTTAACTATTCGGTGATCGAGAAGGAGCTATTGGCCAAACATCAGGCCTGTGAAATGATATGATATGATATGGCATTTGTAACGCGCCTATACACAAGTGTTTCAAGGTGCGAACAGAATGGCGTCATCTTCTACACGGAGCGTTACATCTTTTCTTGGTCAGAACCGATCACCGCAATCTCCAAATCCTACAACACATGGAGTGCCAGAATGCTTGACATGCCCGCTGGGCATATTACTTTTCTCAGTTTGATTTTACACTTACCTACATACCTGGCAAAGAAAATAGCCTGGCCGACGCACTGTCACGCAGTATTGGAGAAAGGCATGACAGTCCACACAGAGGCAACATGCTGCTTGTAGGCAAGGGCTTTATTGCTGTTAATACCTTTCTTCAAGACATGCGGGATGGCTCTGCTCCAAGAGCCTTACCTCCCACTCTGAAGACTCCTCTCCTCCTAAAGGATGGACTCTACTTAAAAGGACAAGCCTTGTTACTGCCGACCAAGAAACTCCAAGACCAAGCCCTAGCCTGGTGTCACGACCTCCTTTCGGCGGGCCACAAGGGTCAGAAGGCCATCACCGAACTCCTATCGCAATATTTTTGGTGGCCAATGATGCAAACAGATGTGGAGGTCTATGTTTCCACCTGCCCAACATGTGCATTGGTTAAACACATAACCAGTAAGCCAGTTGGGTTGTTACAGCAAGAAGTACTACCGTCTCAACCAGGGACTCACATCTCTACAGATTTTATCGTGGACCTCCCTAAGTCTGAAGGATTCAATGCTGTAATGGTGACTGTAGACACCTTCTCCAAGTTAGCCCATTTTTCTCCACTCCCTGGTCTACCATCCGCTCTGCAGACGGCTGCAATTTTCCTAAAAGAAATTGTCTGTTTGCATGGACTCCCTGTCACCATTGTGTCAGACCGCGGATCCCAATTTACATCATCCTTTTGGTCTTCTCTATGTCAACAGATGGGCATCTAGCAGGCTCTCTCTTTGGGATATCATCCTTAGAGTAATGGCCAGACCGAAAGGATAAACACAACTTTAGAAGAGTACTTGCAATGTTTTTGCTGCCATAAGCAAGACCAGTGGAGCAGTTTCCTTCATATGGCCGAGTTCACTTACAATAACACGTGTCATACTGCCATAGGAATGAGCATGTTCCAGTGTATTTATGGATCCCATCCTTGGCACCTTCCTTTGCATCTGTCAACTTCCACTAAGATTCCTTCTATTGAGCAATTGGGAGAGACCATCAATGAGACCCACAAGCAGGCAATCGAGACACTGGAGGAAAGCAGGAGGGGTTACAAGAAAAAGGCAGATGCGGTTAGAAAGCCAAATCCATCCTGGAATAAGGAGACCCGGGTGTGGTTGTCCACCAGATTCCTACCTAGATGTATTAGAAGAGGGAAGTTTTCTCCCAGATACATTGGCCCCTTTAACATTCAAGATCAAATCAATCCAGAGGCATTTCGTCTCCGTCTTACAGCAAGTATGAAGAGGATACACCGAGTGATCCACTCTTCCTTATTGAAGGAATACAAACCAGATCCTTACCAGTGAAAAGTTCCAAAGCCAGAATTTACGATTCCCCCAGAAGAGGAAGAATACAAAGTCTCCCATCTTATAGATTCCAGGTACCGGAGAGGAGTACTCCAATACTTGGTACATTGGAAAGGGTATTCAGAGGCGCAGCATACCTGGGAACCAAGAAGAAACATACATGCCCCTCTTCTTATTCAGAAGTTCCACAGACGCAACCCGGGAAAGCCGGGAGGCCTGCCGAGGAAGAGGGGTTATACTGTCATGCCCTCTTGGACGATCTGGGATCGCTGGCGGCGCCATTAGGTTGTTCCATCACGTTTTCACCATTCTGTCAGTAACAGTCTAGTTGTTTTCAAAGATGGCCACCACCAGGCATCTACTGACACAGCAACGGCGCTTTGGTGCATTGCACTTTGAATTCTTTCCGTGCGCTTACGCTCTCCCTCTATCGCTTGCAATAGCATTTCCTTAGCCCTTCTCTGTATGGGAGCTCTTCTGTAGAGCTCCGATTATTGCTTCCTTTGTAGTGAATCTTTGCCTATCTTTCTTCGCTTCGTTCCGTCCTCTCGTCTCCATATTTCCTATCTTTCTTTTCCCCTCACGGCTCTCGGCCGCATCTAGTATCCCTTCACTTTCCCTCTTCCTTCATTTGTGCTTCTGCACGTCTGACTCCCGGCTCTCGGGGATTCCGTTCCGACTTTCATTCTGCTTTGTCTTTCTCTCAGGCTCTCTCATTTTCATCCTTTGCAGCTGCTCGTGTTTGGCGCAAGGCGGACTCATCTGTTCAAGAATTCATTTCGCTGCCGATCATTACCTTTTGCGGCCAACTGCCTTCACTCTTTGTTCTGGAGTTTTCCTGGGATCTCCAGCATCTTACTGTTTCACCCAGAACCACTGTATCAGTACAGCCTTACCAGGAACTACAGCATCATTATTGCCTCACCTTCAAACTTAACTATAAGTCCAGTTAAACATCTTCGGACCTACAGGGTTTTTCAGCCAAGAGGCTTTTCCCTTTTTTTGGGCTTACTCCAGGGGAGACCACTCTGTTGGGGATCTCCCTACTGACAGTGTGGCATCCCTCATCTCCTCGGGGTGTGTGGCATTCCAAGGAGGGAGACCCTATTTACACCAAAAGAAAGACAAGAAGGGGAGCACCCAGCAAAAGACTAGAAGGAAGAAGAGGGATCCAGAAGAAAGCTCTGCAGAAGACCCAGGTGAGGAGGAAGGGAGGAAGGTTTCTTCAGATTCTGACAGAAGGACATCATTCGTGTTACAGAAAAAACGTAATTCGGACAAGTAACAATATGTCTTTTTGATATTTATATTGTTATCTAACTATCCCACATAATACACTCTTGAATATAAAAAGTCGAACTTCAATGAAGATGGTCTCTCATATGACTATTCTTATATCCAACACTACGCTTTTTGGCACACAAGGTCCAATCATCAGGTGTGAATGATATCTTTCCAACAAATCTAATCAAGTAGGGTCCTGCAGGGATCAAACAGAAGAACTGGAGTGAACGGTCTAGACTTACCCAAATGTAAGATGCTCCATAGAGGAACCACAAGAGGGACCGGTGCTCGGCAAGGAGATCAGCAGGAGCAGACCCAGATGTGGAGACGCTGGAGTGGCGGTCTCCACCAGAGATGCTGGCCAAACCGGGAGGCTGGCTGGGAAAAACGCCAGAATCACAGCACTGCGGGACCACGCAGTCCGGCTGGGAGAGACACACTGAACAGGGACAGGAGCTGAGGAGCCACTGTGGGATGCAGAGTGCCGGCGAGACAGAGAAAGACATGGGGAAGCTTGCGACTGACTGGAGGTCAACAGCCAAGACCCTAAAGGTATTTGGGTGGCTGAGCCTATGGTTGGGGGTCCCCAGAGGGTGCTTGAAACCCTACAAAAAACACAGTACCAAGTCTGAATGTGAGATCAAGAGGCTGTAACGAGAACTGTGAGAGTAATACATATGGAAACAGTACTTGGCCGGGGAGTAAACCAAGTCGTCATGTGAGATCAAGAGGCCATAAAGAGAACTGTGAGAGTAATACATATGGAAACAGTACTTGGCCGGGGAGTAAACCAAGTCGTCATGTGAGATCAAGAGGCCATAAAGAGAACTGTGAGAGTAATACATATAGACACAGTACTTGGCAGGGGAGTAAACCAAGTCTGCATTTAAGAGAAAAAGACCATAAAGAGAACTGAGAGAATAATACGGTTGAACACATAACTTGGCAGGTGAGTAAACCAAGTTTGTGTTTGGGACTAAGAGACCTGATAGAGAAGGAAAACAGGTCTGCCAACCTGGGTCAGGGACCCATCAGAGCATCAAGGTATGCTGTGGGATATGGATATGTGTAATATATGTCCCCTGACAACACAGACACAAAATTTAGACCTTGGCCTTAGAACACCATGGAAACAAAAATTGTAACACCATGAACGTAATCTACCTTATCAAGTGTTCACGTCAATTAAGGTACATTTGGATGACAAGCAGACCTATAAAAAAATGGATTAAAGAACATATGTCCTGTATCAGACTTGAACGTGAGAATGCGCCTGTGGTGGAATATTTTCAACAACACCATCACACACCTACTGATATACATTGGACAATAATTGAGAAAGTGATCTGTCCATGGAGGGGAGGCGACATTCAGTCCTTATTACTAAAAAGAGACCAGAACTGGATATTCCGTCTACACATAGATCGGGGGGCCTAAATGAGGCCATACCCTGGCAAACTTTGGTGATGCTCCAATAACCTTCCTTATAATATTGATGTAGAGAGCACAGCTTAGCCTCAATACCATCCAGGGGCAAAAGGTGATAATGCACACACTGTATGGACCACATACAAGCGAGGACTGACAATTATCTATAATCTTTCCCACTGTCTCCCACAGCAACCATTTCCATCATGATGGTGCCGGCTCATTACTCACACTAGGCTAGAGCTCACCCCATGCCTAATTGGCACACAAGTACTAGGCTGTTAGTTCTTGAGACGAAGTGGCAATATTGACTGATATATTGAGCCAACCCGCATCAACTCGCAACAGGCATTTCCTTACTACGTTCCTTAACCGAGCATAGCACTTATAGTTTGACAGGTACTAGGCGTGCAGTCACCTACAATGCTACACAGATTCTATTTGTAGCCAGTTATAAATAGGTGCAACACAGATGCAATCCTTTCCAAATGCATAGCATGTTAATGATGAATCTCAATTGTACGGCTATACCAAGAAACATCACTGGGGGATGCCTAACCTGCCTGGCATACGCACACATGCTTGCACTCGCTTCCATCGCTCGAAATCCTATTAGAGAGTCACATGACGAGTTGCGGTTGATAACAACCATTCGTTTTGGAATATTACATTTGTATTGTATTGTATTGTATTGTATTTATTGTGTTTATATAATGCTTTCATCCAAAGCGCTTTACATTATAACAACAGAATACATAGAACATTTAAACAGAAGAAGCAATTTACAATGAATCGAACCATTAAAAAACAGTAAGTTGAGCAATTAATCTGTGAGGGAGAAGGGGAGGGGTGAGGAAGGGAAGGAGGAGGGGAGAAACAGAAGGGATATAAGGGTGAAAGTGAGGGAGGGAGAATAAGGGGAGGGGGGAGGGAAGAGAGGATCATAGGGAAGATTCGAGGGAAGGGGAGAAGAGCAGAGGTGGGCAAGGTATCAAGGCGGGTAATGGAGAAGGAGAGATGTGTGGAAGGAGGAAAAGGTAGGTAGGTATAGAGCGGATTGAGAGAAGTAAGGAGTTCCAGTGCAGGGGGGCTAGGAGCTGAAATGAGCGGAAATGGAAGGAGGCACATGGTAAAGGGGGAACAGTGAGAAGGAAGTGGTCGGCTGAACGGAGGGAGCGGGAGGGATTATAGAAAGAGAGGAGAGAGGAGAGATAAGGGGAGCCAGATCATGGAGAGATTTAAAGACTAGAATATTGTCTCGCCACACAGTGAAGTAGGACAAAAGAATGGCGTATGGTAACAAACTAGAAGAGCAGCTAAGCTAAGAATGGACTGGAGATGGGAGGGAGCGATTTGGGTGCCCTATTGAGCGTTTAGCATTTATTCACGAGAGAAAGATAGGTGGTTGAGTGCATTACACCAAAAAAGATGTGCAGATAATCTACCAGCGTGGAGAATTGCACCCTGACTCTACACTTTGAGTTCTTGTCCCTCTGGCAGCTCAACTTGACTGAGTGGGCCAAAGACCATCCAATGGCCAAGTGGTCCGTCAACGTTTGACAGTGCAGTCCAAAAAACTGAACAAGTGGATGAATACATTGGTAGTCACCCAGGTTAGTGACTCTTTGTACCTTTGTCCAATGGCAGGTGTCATTTCTAATATTACACCACAGCATCATAATGAGTTTGGAGGTGAATTCGCATCACTTGTTTTACAAGGTGCTTGACCATCATAATAAATGGTAGTCTTCGGAATAGATTGTGCTTTTAGGAAATGCAAATATACATATTTTTTCCTATCTAATTGATTTAGTCTTGCAACAAAATTGTGACCTTGTACTCTTTTCCTTTCTATAGGGCCACAACCTTAGTTTCCACACATGGCAAATGACGACGATGCAGTAAGCTTGTCAATTACACTCCAGATACCAGAGAGTATATCACTGTTATTTTATCGAAGACTGTCCTGAAGAAAGTGGGTCCAGTACCCTTTCACCACTGAAATGGGTTGACAGTAGAAACTGTAACAGGGGTATCATCGTTCTTACCCAATTACACAGTTTCACTCTTATCTTTCTGCGGACTAACAAAAGGTACAAGGGTCCGAACAAGAGATCCAACGTCCTTTTGTCTTCGCAAGTATACAATGGTGTTGTTATACTAAACACTAGATTGTTTTAGTCTTTTAGAGATTTCAGGGAGATGTTCACACTGTCTGTAGGTCATTAAAATTGACTTATACCCGGAATAGACAGTTGAACGATGTTACAGTTGCTCTGTCTCCCATTTTTAAGTATGAATGATAGAGAGTGACTGAGAAGGAGAAGAGAATAAGTCTACCAAGAAGAGTGTCCTTTGAAGAACATAGGAATCAAAACACTGTGGGGCCGATTTATGGAACAAACGTGCGCAGAAAATCCCAGCGCAAGCAGGCGCAAGGTATCGCAAGCGCAAGAAACGCAGCGCACGCGCACGTGTGCGATGCAAGGAAGACGCTGCACGTGTTTCCCGCTGTCTGTGCGCCCAATCCAGCCATGGCGCACGCAGGCATACACGGCGTGCGCTATGCGCACAGCAAAAGCGCACATAGCGCGGCGCACAAAACCAAAGTGGGCGGAACAGTGGGCGTAACACGCGGAATGGGGAATAACGCGTGAAAAAGAAGGCGTAACTGGGGAAGTACTGCAGGGAACTACACGGAATGCCCACACGCACGCGAATAACCCGTATTCATGGATTCGAATACGGGAAACCCGCGCACGGCAAAAGACGCACACAGGCATCAACGCGTCCGCCACACGAAGGCAGGCGGAAGCGTCCCCGCGCACAGTATAAAAGTGCGCGCAAACAACAAACACGTATATACAGCTACGATGAATGCCCCATTTGTCGCAGCACTAATCGTGGGACACCGCAGGAGGAGGAGAATAGCCAGGGCACGCATTTTCGCACCACGGACAAGCCTTTTTGGGATGCCTGACGACCAGGTCTATGGCAGGTATAGGTTTCCACCCCACATCATCCTAGACCTGGTCAGGGAGTAGGAAGATGACCTTACATCCCCCACCCTTTGCTCCCAAGCATGGAGCCCCTTGGAGAAGCTGCTCAATGTCCTGCATTTTTTGGCCACTGGGTCATTTCAGCGGACTACTGCCATAGTGGGGGTGGTCTCACAGGCCACGCAGTCACGCTGCCTACACCACGTCTTGGCAATCATGACAGCGCGCCCCTCAGTCCGCAGGCACATATACATGCCCAGAACACCCGCAGAAAGGCAGGCCATTGTCCTGGATTTTTTCAGGGTGGCACACTTCCCCAAAGTGCTCGGTGCCATAGATTGCACCCATGTGGCCCTACGTCCACCTAGGGCCACTGAGCACATCTACCGAAACCGCAAGCACTGTCATTCAATTAATGTACAGGTGGTATGCGATGCAAAGGGAATCATCACCTCTGTCTATGCAAACTACCCTGGCTCCACCCATGACAGTTTCATATACAGAATGTCCGCCCTGAGCCGGGCCATGGAAGCTGGGCAGCATGGCGACACATGGCTCCTAGGTGAGTACAAATGCCCTTGCACATGCATGCATGTCACACACACACACACACAAATAAACAAACCCCAATAATCACAACCATTTACACCTCCCCAGGGGACAGTGCCTACCCTCTGAGCAACCACATGATGACGCCAATCCGGAACCTCACCACACCACCCCAGGTAAGATACAACGCCGCCCATATTGCAACCAGGGCCATAGAGGAGCGCACATTCGGAGTGCTCAAGTCACGTTTCCGCTACTTGACCGCTCTGGCGGGCAGCTACTCTATGCACCACCAGTAGTGTGCAGGATCATTGTGGCAGCATGTGTCCTGCACAATGTTGCAACACGGCATGGCGTCCCGGTGGACATGGTGGTGCCCCCACATCCCCAACCACAGGCACAGGCGCTGCCCATGGGAGGGGACCGGGCACGTGGTGAGGAAGCCCGGACCCAGCTTGTGGCCACATTTTTCACCTAAACTCCCACCCCTGCGGAGTGCACACAGGCCTGGCACATACCAGGTGACAATCGATGATGACAAAGAGACAGTCAACTGTCACAACCCTACCACCCTGAGATAGTTGCCATGGAAGTGCCACATTGTCTGCATCCCTAGCTACTTAAACACAAGCTATCCTGCGTGACCAAAAGGCACACATATGACATGACATGATATGGCCTATACACAAGTATTTCAAGGTGCGATGAGGCAGGGAGGTGGGAACAAGGGAAGACAGACAACGGTACTACTAGGCCAGGTGTCATTTAGATTGTGCAAGTGCAGGGGTAGGGGGAAGCGAAAAGTGCAAGGGGAAGGGGAGGGGGGGTGCAGTACAGGGTAAGTAGACCAAAAAACAAATACATAGGCCAGCTGGTTGGTTCCCCTCAAGTTCCAGTGAGGCAGGAAGGCTGTTCCAGAGGGAGGGCCCTGCCGCGGAGAGAGATCTACCCCCAGCTAGTTGCTTTGAGAAGCGGATGACCCTGACATGCAAGGTGTGCATCACACACACCTGCAAAACAGGCCATGGCCATCACTGTTATGTCACTCAAACCCTCCCAAAACACAACATGACATGGCAAGCAATACCCATACACCAACACAGTAACAATAAGGTACACATTGCCATGTCCAAAATGTACAGTGGCATCAGACAATGATGCCTGACCTGGAATCAGATGAAATGACTGACCAACAACCTCCCACCCAAAATAAGTCATTTCCAAATGCATTACAAGAGTTGTGGACGTAACATAACAATGTATGCCTGTCTACATGCACATTGTGCATTGCAAAATCAACACTGCAGCTTCTGTGTGCTGTGTCCTACTCCTGCAACACACTGCTCAGCGCATGTTAGGCGGAAACCTGTGCAGTTCCCTCTGGGACCACTGCAAAAGATTTAGGACTACAGGTGTTTGGCAGTAAACCCACTTGGTAGCCGTCTGTACCACACAGATTCACTTGGTAGCTGTGGCTGAGCAGTCAGACTTCCCTCAAGAAGAGTTAAGCAGTATGTGGAGTATACAAGATAGGGCAATTCTTCACAGTAAGACAAGCAAACACGCAACGAGACTCAGTGTAAAGATATTAAGGTATTTATTCATAACAAAACATCTATCAAAAACACTATGGCACTATCACGGCAAACAAATCAAACACAATTACTCTACGAAGAAGAAAACGATCAATCCCCCTAGCATTATTTCGACAATTCTAGGTTCTACCGGCACCACTTATTTACAGACAGAGGTGTATGCCTCAACCTAGATGGCACTCTAATATTAGTTAGGACGGGAGAGAAAAAGAAGCAGGTTATGAATTCAACACAGCTCACTACTTCACGGGAAAAAATGCAAGGCAAGAAGGCAAGAACCACAATAGATCCTAAAGTTCAGAGGCCAGGCCCACTCGGAGAGAGGCAAGGTGATGTGTCCCAAAAGTCTCTAGTGGAGATGTGTTCGAGTCTTTGTAGCAAATTGTTATCGGCAGATTGAACTAGTTCAGAATAATACGTGAGAAAGCTTGGAGGCGACCCAACGGAAAGGAGAGGATTAAGACACCTCACTCGAACCGATCGAAAGGGAAGCCAGGCGGACACGGTACCTTGTTTGTGGAGAGACAGCTCCGGCGGGGGCAGTTGTTCCTGGTGGTGGATGCACGTCGGGTCTTTGCTAAGAGTAGAGATGATCTCATCGTCGAAGAAAAGTGAAGTCCGGTGCACCACCAGGGAAGAGACCAGCCGCGGAGTGCTCCGTCACAAGGCACCACCTTTTGGTCGCGGTACAGGGGTAGTGGCTATCCGGTTGCCGAGGTGCTCTGCACGGGCAATTTGACCACTGCGTCCTGAGGCGAATAAAAAGCAAAGGGGACTGGTTGTTCCCACCAGCCAGGGGAAGAGACTCTCCGGCAGGGAGATCTCCTCTGTCATTGGGAAGTGGTGAGTCGGTTCCGCAGGGCTCCACTGGAGGTGTCGTCATGCAGGTCGGCTCAGCGTTACCCTCGTCGGATTCTTAGGTCCTGAGGCGACTTCTGAAGATCCAGTCCCAAAAGCCCTGCTTTTATGCAGAAAACCCCCATTCATTCAGCCTAGCTGTCAATCAACACATGCTAAGTGGTGAGCGGGGAGGCTCACCACTTGGGCCAATCACTCCAGAGTGCGACCGGAGTTGGCAAGGCAACTCGGTCCAGGGTGCCTAAACCCCCTCCCACACCCCTATGGTAACCCAGACAGAATGGCACCACTTTGGAGGGTCTCTGTACAGAGGCCCGCCAAAAGTGGAACAAAGGGCTCAAGCTTTGGTTTAGGAGTCACAGAGACGAACACAGACGCCATTTTACAAACCGAGTTCTGGCAGAAAATACCATCCGATAAACTTATTTAAGATAAGTAGACCGGTGGTACGTTAGAGATTAACGAGAAAAAGTATCAATCTCCAACAATGGGACGAGTCCCATAGGGTTATGTTCGGGGTCGAACATAACAAGTAGTTTCCACTGCCACCAGCCAAAACTCGACGAGGGGGGACGGGACAGTGCCCCCTCGAATAACAGATCCAGGAGTAATCGAATTATCCCTACTAGTACGTCCACAATAAGATGGTTTGTACTAGTTCTGTTAGTAAATTTAGGTCTAGTAAAGCCAATGGTGACTTTACATGCCCGGGGAGACAGTAGTCAGTCCCCGGGTATGGAGTCTATGGTGGAGGTCCGGTAGGACGCCCCAGTGCTACGGCACGTAGGGTGCGGTGTAACACACATAGAAAAACATATGAGACCCTATGGAGTAGAAGACCCCATAGCCCATCGAACACATTGACATTTAAAGGAATTACACACATACATGTCCAAGAGTGGGAGAAAAAGAGTCTCACTCTTGGCAGGATGGAAAAAAACAAAATCCAGAAATCCAGCAAAGCTGCTGGGGGACTCACTAGGTTAGGAAATTCAGCCTAAACAGAGAATTCTCCCTAACAGCGCACAGCACAGTGAACAGCCATTGTGTGTGATGCACACCCTGAGCATCACATCTAAGCGACAGACCACATCAAAAAGCAAATTAGGCATGTACAGGATCCATAATTGGTCACAGAACATGTGCTGCAGGGACACAGTGGGCACCAGAAGCCAAACAGTGTACACGTGGATATGCAAGGGTGGTAGTACATGTAGTGCATCAGAGTGCAAGTGTGTGGGTCAGCAAGGACATGCACTCAACATATGCATGTGCAATCAAGTGACCATCAGTGTTCTCTACACATCACATGTGAACATTCACCATGTGTACACCCCAGCATGTCAAACCATAACTATCCCCTCGCACCTGAAAGGTAAACACAACACATGAACAGGCATTGATCAGCAGAACACAACATGTACATAGGATACCACCATTACAATGTCAGGGTTCCCATCACACTGCAGGGCAAGGCAACTATCAACAACAACCCCCCCCCTCCCTCACAGATGACCATGACCCACTGAACAACTGCACCTGGGTCATGGAGCCTTCAACCCTCAATTCCACCTGGCCACAGGATCACCCTTACCCTTCGTCACCATCTCCCACCTTGTGTGTAAAAAGGTGCCTTCACCCTCAGAATACACACTCATTTCCAAAATCACAAAATCCAAGGCATAAAAACGAACCAGAACACCCTCCAGTAGATGACTTGACGTAGCAGTACCTCACAAAGGCCAAGTACTACCACAATGATGCAACAACCAAGGTAGCACAGTAAAACAATGTCACAACAGGATGTGAACCATGTGTGGTACACCATGAACGGATGTGTACTGCCACAGGTCCCGTGTACAGGTGCGGGAGTGTCACGAAACAACCACCCCCACCGTGTCCCGGGTGCCTGCAAGGTCAAACTCACACAGGCCCCTGAGACCCTGGTGGGGAAGGAGGTTCAGGGATATGCAGTCGGGACAGGTGTTGGCACACTGGATAACTGGAATGAGTGGCAGGTGAGGGGAGGAGGAATGACACATGAAAGTAGGGAATGCACGAAAATGTACTACCTGCATGAACACATACACAATCCAAACAAACTTAGACATCATTGTCATGGCCTTCTGTAGTCCAGGTTTAGGAGTGGCACGAACCAACCACCCCCTCTAGGGTTTTGGCGCCTGCAAGTTCAGGGCTTACACAGGCATCTGCAACCCCAGCGGGGAAAGAGGGTTAGGGAACGTTGCTTGGATAGGTACAGGAAGCAGGAACACCGGGTAGAGAGTACAGGGTTCAAAATTGCATAGGATTCCGGGTGATTAGGGGGAAAAAAACATACCAAATTGAATTACACATACATCCATGCATTAGTGCACCCCCCAGCAAGTCTATGCAGAGCAGTTTGAAAGAAAAACAACAAGACACTTAGCTCTGGTTTTGAGTGCTGGCCTCCTGCCTGCGCACTCTCAGGTCAGGTTGCAGGAGCACTGCAATGCTGCAAAGAGAGCCACAGTCAACAACCTGTACGTGCCAATTACACAAAAACACACCACCAAACATGCCCCATAGCAACAAACTACTCTACAAACAGACAATCTGGTGTAGATGCTTCGTACCCATATATAACATTACCCCTGTGATGGGTCATACACAGTCAATGCAGTAAGTCAGCCGCCGGTGGGTGCGTGGCAAATGGAACACCAATGTGTCACAATTCACACAACATGCAATGTTCCCTGGGTAAGCAGACCTACCCATATAGCAAGCCATGACTTCAGAGCAAGTTGTGTACCACCATGACCGAAACAAAGTTGGCAGTGCATTTATCATAATGTACATGGAAATGAAATGCACTGCACCCGAGTGTGTCCCTTACTGTATGTCCCTGTGACCTGCCCCTTTCCATGTCTCGGAAGGCTACATGGTTGATACAAGTGCCTCGATGGACCTTGGTGTACCGGAGGGTATGTGCCACTGCCCCTGCAGGTGTCTCAGACAACCTTACAATCAACAGCCATCAGTCCACCAACACATCTGAGCTGCATTGTGTGCTTCAACACCAATATTCGTCCAAGCTCACCCTCAGTGCTGTGACTAAGCCTGCATGTGCAACTCGCCTGGTGCAAGCTTTGCTGTGTTGTGGCCCCCCTGTGCTGCTCACCTTGCCTGGAGTTCCTTGGAACACGTCAGCAGTTCTAGGATGTAGGTCTGCAATCCCTGTGCCTCTGCTTGTGCACACATGTGCATGTGGGCACCAACAAACGTGTCCAGAATTCCGTCGTCCAATGGGCCATGTCTGCTGGCAAAGGTGCTCTGGAGGCTCATCCCCCTGCAGAAAGGGCATGAAACACATGATTAATGCCTCAAAGTCATCTGTGTGTGTCTCTTCAGGCATCTCATTACTTGACCATGTCAGAGAGTCACATCATAAATCGCACCATCAGTCCGTCTTTCACATCCAAAGTGTGGAACACTATCTACAGCATGAATTGCAACACGCACGTGTACAGTAAAGATAAGAAACATACTACACAATGCATAGCAGTGAATGTACACATTAATCATGAAACACCCCATCTAGCAAAAGCTGAACAGTGGACAATAACACCAAAATCATCCCCACTAGGGGTGTAAACACAAGTCACACAGCACCAGACATGCCACAGATATGACAGTCCAAAGCCCTTGTGTAAAAGGTTGTGACACCGAACCATCCTTGCGAGCCCATGGATAAGGGAGGCAGGAGTGGCATATGTGAGTCAAGGACCCCAAGCAGCAAACACATACACAAGACAAGCCTGAAGGGCCCAGCTGGAACAGACAGTGGATGCCTTCAAAAGCCACAAAGCACCGCACCGTCACATGAAAGCACAATAGACAAGCAATTTTAAACTATATTAACTAATTACACTAACTATGGAAAACCTACATTACCTAATTAAACTAACTATCAAACAGAAACTTAACTAACTAAACTAAAAGAAAAATCAAAAATGGCCACATATGACCCGGGGGGGAGGGGAGGCACCCAGGAAGGGGGAGGTACAGGGTGCTGCTCAACATCCATATGCGATGATGCTGAGCCAAAAAAAAAACCTCCATGGGCTCAACGCCTGCACAGCCCGACCTATGTGGGAGATAGATGGTCGTCCGAGTCTGGCTCATCCTGTAAAGGAGGACGTGGCACAGTAGCCTGGCCACGCCTAGCCGCAGCTTGCCCCTCATCGGCAGCAAGTCTGCCGGACGGGTGAGCCTGGTTCTGTGTGGCGATGTGACGTAGGTCTGCATGCAGAACCTCACGTGATACACGTGCTTCCTCTTGCAAGGTAGCACGTGTAACACGGAGTTCCTCCTGCAAGGCCTGGCTGGACAACCGCTGCACCTCCCGGCAAGCCTGTAGCTCAGCCAAGATGGTACGCTCAAGCTGTGCAAACCTCTCCTCTGCCTGCTGCCTCTGGGACATCATAAGGACACCCAGAGTGGATATGAGGGAAGCATACTCCTCCCTCAGGGCATCCATGTGCGCCTCTGCGTGAGCAGCAATTGCTTGACGCAGAGACGACATTTCAGCCTGGCGTGCCCTGTCTGAGGCCGCCATGCCCAGCCTGAGCGAGCGGGCCGTGGACCGTGCCGCCTGCTGCTGGAGAAGCACCTGCCTAGCAGGGGGGAGCACAGATCGGGCCACACGCTCCATGCTCTCAGCGATGTTCTCCATTGCTGCCCCCTGCCGTTCTGAATTGGCAGTCATGTCTAGCTCCCGCTCAGTATACTGCGGTTGCACGCGGCGACCGCGTTGCCGGGCTTGACCCCTGCGGGACCCAAGGACCGGGTGTCCTCGCTGTGTTGGCACCGCCCGCGGCTGCACGACTACATGCCCCCGACAACGTGATGTCCCAGGCACATCAGTGACTGGTGTGGAGGGTGACCCTGTGTCCCGATCCACCACGGGCGGAGGAACCAAGACTTTCTGATCCCTCAGTGCAGGTGTCGCAGACAGAGGAGTGTCCACATCAGAATCACTCACCACTGACACATGGACTTGATGCTCATCCAACTCAACATGGATGTCAGAGTCGTCATCAAGGCTGGACTCATAGGCAGCCAGGGACAAGATGGACTGTAGCACTTGGGGGTTTTCGTGGCCTACCACCCCACGACCCCCACTAGTGCCGGGTTGATGTAGTGGTAACAACCCTGTGTCTGGCATGACAACACCATCCTCCGCCTCCATTGCATCATCACCTGAAAAATAGAGAGAAAAAAGGTCACTACACATGTCAGAAGCACACAACACACACACACACCGACAGCAAACGCATCAGGCAGACATGTGACACACAACATATAACCTGGCATGCATGCTGGGTCAACTTTGAATTGCTTCTGTGATCAGACCTGTTGAAAGGTGGCAGTTTCCATGGAAGTGGGTCTATGCAGTGCAGAAAATGTGTACGCCACTCACTACCTACATGTACAAGGACTCCATGGTGTGTGCCAGGAAATGTGAAGGCAGTGCAATGTCAAATTCAGACATCACGTGCATTGTGCATTCAATGTGTACCATATCTAGAAGCCAAGCACCCCTCCACCCCAGTACCAAAGCAGGGATGCCTAGCATGGTATCAAAAGGCTGACCATACACCTGTGTATTGACAGGCAGTGTTGACTGGCATCAACAGCTTAATGTGATTCAAGTGACAACACTGCAAATGATGCTGGGACAGTAAGCAGGACACATGATGAAAACTCTGGATTCCGCCCATGTGTGAAGAAGACACAACAACAGTTCGACAGAGTCATTGGCCATTGAACAGGCTGAGGCCTGTGAGCCACACAGATTGTCAGACCCTAAACATGTGTGCAATGCAGGACTGAGCCACAGTTGACATGGGAAGGCTGATGAGATGGCAGGCAATGTATGTAACCAAGGACTTGTATTACAGTGATCATCCAGTCAAGGACACATAGGGGCATGCGTGCAATGCACATGGAGCATGAATGGGCACTCATGTCCCTGCGGGACATCTGACCTATGCACAGTACAAGTGAGATACCCTGCATCAAGTACTAAGGCTGTACCACACGGCATATGTTTGGCAGATTCTACGCTGGAAGTTAGCATCTACACAGGACGCATGAACAAGAAAGTACACATTGGCAAGATTGAAGAACACCAGTGCAAAGGTGGAACTGGGGTGCAGAGTGGCGGAGGAGGGGCAAGGGAGCATGCCTACATGGAGTCCCCGCATGCAGGCAGAGGAGACATGCATGACGGAAGCATTGCATTACTTACACAACAGAACCATGTACACGTCACATGTAGTGGCAATCATGCATAACACATCCCACAAGTGAAACACACACGTCCTCAACAAACACGCATCAACACTCACTGGACTGGGCATCAAAGTCCAGCATCTCTCCCACTCCTTCAACCAATTCAGGTGGTATGAACTCCGCAACGAGTGCCTTATGTGGAGTGAGCTCTTCCTCCTCTGGTGCAGGCCCACCGCCAGTCACCAGAGTCAAGTTGTAATTAGAGGCACGCTTAGCCTTAGTGCTGCGTTTGATGTCATTTCAACGCTTTTTGCACTCTTGCGCCGTGCGCACCTCATGGCCGAATTAACTGACATGTTCCGCAACATGCTTCCAGTGGGTTTCACGTTGGGCAGCCGTAGTCTGACTATTGGCACCCACTAGCATGTCACGGCTGTGGCCCCGCACGTAGTCCACAAGGAAGTCCAGTTCCTGCTTGCAGAAAGGCTTCTTCCTCGATGTGCAGGAGGTCGTGGCTGTGTGTGGGGTCCCAGCCTGTGCTGCAGGTGCAACCTTCCTCCTCTTGGACTGTGGCGCAGACCCTGGCTGGCTAATGCCGCCCTGACCAGTATGGCCAGTGGGTTCGGTGGATTGAGCCAAGGGAGTGGAAGGTGGAGGGATGACCAAAGGCCTGACTTGTGTCAGTGGCAGCTGGGTGCCCACTAATGGACCCTGTGCAGCAACATCAGCTGTGGCAGGGTCATTGACTGCAACGGTCCTGGTTGGCAGACTCAAAACCGGGGTGCTGTTGGGTGCATCTGCCCCTGCACTTGCCAACACCCGGCTGTTCGGGGCAGCAGATGACATGACTGCCCCAGTGACACGTGTCTTGGTCTGAGCAGCCCGGCCTGCCCCTATGGTTTCCCTCCTGGCCTGTTGGAGATCTACGAAGGGCTCCTCAAGTGCCAACGCAGCCTGCGCTGGCAGACCCTGAACCTGGGTGGCGGTGTCCACAGCTGCACCTGCAGCTACCACTACCCTTGGGCCCGTGGCAGTCGATGGAACGGACTGCCGGGTCACACAGGCGCCAGTGCCAGATGCAGAAGCTGCATCCCCCGGAACCACAGGGGGTGGTGGCATGACTGCAAGGACACATGGCACAACATTGTGCTCAAGTGGCGCACCCCTGCCTCTTCTCCCTCTGTGGCCGCCCTGGACACCCTGGAGTCCCCCTACTCCCTGGTCACCACAGCCATGTCCCTGACCACACCCGCCACGAGGAGGATGCCCAGCTGAGGCGCCCCTCACCTTTGGTGGCCTCCCAACCATGGCACAGATGTAGTAGTGCCGGCACAGATGGAGTGGTGTCAATGGGAGGTGTACACCACAATTGACCTGGGCAATTGGGGTGAAGGGGGTGGGAAGCAAGATGTTAAAAGCCCCCCTGCACCTGCAAGGCTCTATGTGACCCGGTGATGTACTGACGGGTCACGCAACGCTCAGGCACCCCAAAACTGCAGTAAAACCGTGCACGCAACCCTGCAGCCTATGTGCGTGGATTCAACCTCCCGCAGTACGCGGCGGCACCCAGTACGCGTGGGACACGCAGGCTACTATGACATCGAAAATGGGTGCGATACACAGGGGCACCCGCAGTGGGAAAAAGAGCATGTGCGACTCACCGTCTGACTAGCGCGATGCAGGAAAACACGCGTAGCCAATACCCCCGCCAAAAGAAGAGAAACGTCCTTGATAGCTGTGAAGTTGTGATGGCGCGCGAAACAACAGGAAGCAGCAACACACGTCGGTCTCCACGAAAGGCACGTACAGCGAACTGCTGGGCCCGCTCACCTTTAACCCGTGCTGAGGGAAACGCCTGTGCGTGTCACGTCACTTACGGGCATGGGCCCTTTCCTCGGATTACACGCGGACGTGCAGTTTTTCACGCACGCTGAAATGCCCATGCACGCCTGTGCGCGTCACGTCACAGGGGCGCTTGCGCTCAAGGGGCCTTCTGTCCAATGAAATTGCGTATGCGTGCAGACGCGCTTACGCGCTAAGGGCCTTTCCTCGAATTACACGCTGACGTGCAGAATTTTCACGTGCCAAATCACTCCGTATCAAGCTGGCCACACGGAAGACCACGCTCCTGCCCAGAAGGCCGAATTACTGCCCCCCAGAGCCCCGAGCACGCTCCCACCTGCCATCTGCTGCTGCCTGACTGCCTGCTGCCCACGTGCCCTGCCATTTGCTGCCTGCACATCAGCCAGGGGTGCTGTTGCTGTGACCACCCCTGCTGGAACCGAAGACTCCCGACTGGGATTCCATCGCTCCACAGCCCAGCCCCAGGACCCAGTTGCCCACCCAATCCTGCCTCTGGGGTTGTCATGTCGGGCACTGCAACATCTGGCACCACTGACAACCCCCGGCCAGAGAGGCTGAGGGGCACCAGCTTCAGTGCCAGGGAAGTTGGTGTCCTGGTGGAGCAAGTCCTGGGGCAGTATGATGCCCTCTTCGGAAGTTCCCGCGCCGACAAGGAAGGACGGACTCGGATCTGGACTGACATCGTGACTGCCATCAACGCGGAGGGGGTGGCAGTCCGCGACTTACAACATGTCAAGAAGCGCTGGGAGGACTTCAGGTCCAGGATCCTGAACAAGGCCCGGCGCCTCTTGAAGGCAGCGGATGCTAAGGGGCGCCGGGGCCACTTGTCGGAAGATCAGATGAGGGTCCTGGAACGCATATCCCCAGCGCTCCACGTCCAGGTCCTTGAGAGGCAGACCCGTCTGGAGTCGAGCGGTAAGTGTACATGCATCATGATTGTGAGCTGTGCGTGTGGTGATGTTTCAGTAGTGTGCAGGTTGCACATCTGTTTGTATGGGGTCGAGTATGGGTGCGGGTGTACAGGGCCGTGAGGCTAACACATGCGAGGGCTGTAATGTGTGAGACATGGATGGTGCTTGTGTGTGTAGGCTTGCATGCCAAATGCAGTTGTGTGGGCACACATGTTTGGATGAATGGGTATGTAAGTAGACATGTTCGTGATGTCACGCATGTATGTTGTTTTCAGCTGCATGTATCAGCACTGTGTACATGTACATTTGTGTGTATTTGACAAGGGTGCAACAGTGATGCAACATGGATGCATGTGACAGCGGGATGTGGAAGCCTGATTGGCAGATGTGACATGGATGCCCATCTGAACACTGCGACACTTGGCAGAGGTGTACACATGCATGCAAGTGTGGTGGTGTGTGTACATGTGTAGTGCACTTCCTGTGTTGCATGTGATGTCTGGCTCAGCTTTGCCTGCTCATGCTGTTGTATGTGTATGGATGGTGCTGGCAGTTGCGATATGGCTGTGGTATGGCTCATGTGTGCGAGTTGAAATGACATGTGTGTTGGGGATTGTGATGGCATGTCTGAGGTTTGCCAATGACACTCATGTACAACTGTCATGTGTGTATGTGTCCATTGTACAGTGCCCTGATGCCTGTGTTTTATTTCTCCCTGTCTGCAGTGTCAACTGATGAAGAGGGCGGAGAAGGTGCTGTGGAGCACAGCGGCGGGGATCCCACCACCAGCCGGAGACGCAAGGCCCGGCTCCCCTCCCATGTTGTGATCTCGTCGGGGAGTGAGGAGTCCGGTGCCGCGTCCCAGGCCGCAGCTGCCGGGGGGAGGTCCAAGAGGCGGAGGTTGGAGTTGGACTCCTCGGCGCAGAAGGGGCAGCTGGGACCCCACAGGGCCCAACGGGGGAAGATGGCACGGAGTCATCCAGGTTGGTGGGGGGTTTGGTGGAGGAGGAGGCCGTGCAAGCAACAGAGACGAGATCTGGAGGTGGGGATCCCACTGGTGCTTGTGGTGCAGTGCAGGACCAGGGACAGGAGGCAGCACAGGCCGCCGCGGAGGTGCCTGTGTGCAATCCTGTCCCTGCATCATCTTGCACCAGCAGGGATGCCTACGTCCAGACCCGTTTTCAGGCAGGGGATGAGCTCACGACAACTGGCCTTCCTCTGCCCTCGAACGTGGCTATCCGGATCCGGGTTGAGCCTGTCCTAACTGGTGTGGCGTTGCGTCAACGGGCCATGCAAGGTGACCTGCAGTCTTTTCATGAGGAGACTGCACGTCATCTCGAATGGCTCGTTGACCGCGTCGGCCTACTGGGACAGGTCACCCAGGCCGGATTCCTCCGTTTGATGGGGCTTGCTGCGACACCCTCCTCAACTGAACCCCCTATGCGCCAGTTGTCCTCCGTGCCATCTTCCCACCCATCAGTCACCTGGGTGCCCTGTGGAGCTGCCTCTGACGGTGCGGCCAGGCTGGTGGAGGAGGCATCCCTGCCACAGTCGGGAGTCGGACGTCCAGCAGGGGTGCCCACATCAACGACTGTGCAGGCAGCAGGAGGCAGTGCACGGGCAGAGGCACAGCAGCAGCAGCAACGTGGTGGGAGCCATGAAGGCTCGGGGCCTTCAACATCGGAGGGGCAGGCATCGGCCGGAATGCAGGAGGACCCAGGACAGAAAGTGTCTTCCGTGTGGCAGCGGTTGGGCCACGCCATAGATGCGGAGTGGCAGCGGGCGGAAGAGGCACAGCTCACGATGGTCAGGGCGGAGAACTCCATGCGGAGGGCCCTGAGGTGGGCCGAGTGCCTCGAGGCAATCCGTAGGGGGTTGGAGGTGGACACGTCGACGGCCCTGCGACCCTTGGGGCCATGGAGGAGGACCGCCTCCGGGACATTGAGCAAGAGTTTGATGATGCCCTGGCCCGGGACATCCAAAAGTGAGCCGTCAGACTAGCCCGCTGCCCTTGTACATAGTTATGTAGTTAGTGTTAGGTTTCCTTTGTTTTTGAATTTTTTTTGGAACATTTGGACAATGGGCCACATTTTTGTATATAGTTTTTTTTAATTAGTTAGTGTTGTTAGATAGGTTTCATTTCTTTTGTTGGGATAATGGACCCTGGCTTGTTCATCTGTACATAGTTCACTATTGGATTTTCTTTTTCTTTTACAATTTACCCATGGACCAATGGCTTTCAATTATAATTTTCCATTGGATTTTCTTTTGTGGACTGTGACTTTGGACACCATTCCTTTGGATTATGATTTTTGGTTTTGCTTTTTTTCACGGACATGCTTCTTTTCATTTTTTTACATTCCCATTTCTGTTTGTTTATTTTTGATTCAATTTATGTTTCCTTTAACACATATTTTTTGATCAAACTTCAATGTGTAGTATCATCTCATTGGTTTCATGCATATCATGATATGGGTTTTGAGATTCACTGACAACCATTGGGTGTATGTGAGGGACATGTGTTCGTTTCCAAACTTGCAATTGGTGTTCTATCATGTTATTGCCATTTCTAAGTGGGTGGATGCAATACTCGGGTGGGTGTTTTGCATTTGGAGGCTGATCATAGGGACCAGGGATCTAGATTGTGATGACATGTTGGCTGGGGAACATGAGTTGGGGCCTGCTGGCAGGTGCCCCACAGTGCTGGGGGGTGGGGGTGCAGGGGAACATGAGTTGGACATGAGTGGGGGCCTGCTGGCAGGTGCCCCACAGTGCTGGGGGTTGGGGGTGCAGGGGAACATGAGTTGGACATGAGTGGGGGCCTGCTGGCAGGTGCCCCACAGTGCTGGGGGGTGGGGGTGGTGGGAGACATGAGTGGGGGCCTGCTGGCAGGTGCCCCACAGTGCTGGGGGGTGGGGGTGGTGGGAGACATGGGTGGGGGCCTGGTGGAGGGTGCACCACAGTGCTGGGGGGTGGGGGTGCAGGGGAGCATGAGTTGGACATGAGTGGGGGCCTGCTGGCAGGTGCCCCACAGTGCTGGGGGGCGGGGGTGGTGGGAGACATGGGTGGGGGCCTGGTGGAGGCTGCCCCTGCACTGCTGGGGGGTGGGGGTGATAGGAGACATGAGTGGGGGCCTGGTGGAGGCTGCCCCTGCACTGCTGGGGGATGGGGGTGGTGGGAGACATGGGTGGGGGCCTGGTGGAGGCTGCCCCTGGTGGCTGGGGGGTGGGGTGATAGGGGACATGAGTGGGGGCCTGGTGGAGGCTGCCCCTGCACTGCTGGGGGGTGGGGGTGGTGGGAGACATGGGTGGGGGCCTGGTGGAGGCTGCCCCTGCACTGCTGGGGGTTGGGGGTGGTGGGAGACATGGGTGGGGGCCTGGTGGAGGCTGCCCCTGGTGGCTGGGGGGTGGGGGTGATCGGGGACATGAGTGGGGGCCTGGTGGAGGCTGCCCCTGGTGGCTGGGGGGTGGGGGTGATAGGGGACATGAGTGGGGGCCTGGTGGAGTCTGGCCCTGCACTGCTGGGGGGTGGGGGTGGTGGGAGACATGGGTGGGGGCCTGGTGGAGGCTTCCCCTGCACTGCTGGGGGGTGGGGGCGGTGGTTATAGACATGGGTGGGGGCCTGGTGGAGGCTGCCCCTGGTGGCTGGGAAGTGGGAGTGATAGGGGACATGAGTGGGGGCCTGGTGGAGGCTGCCCCTGGTGGCTGGGGCGTGGGGGTGATAGGGGACATGAGTGGGGGCCTGGTGGAGGCTGCCCCTGCACTGCTGGGGGGTGGGGGTCGTGGGAGACATGGGTGGGGGCCTGGTGGATGCTGCCCCTGGTGGCTGGGGGGTGGGGGTGGTGGGAGACATGGGTGGGGCCTGGTGGAGGCTGCCCCTGCACTGCTGGGGGGTGGGGGTGATAGGGGACATGAGTGGGGGCCTGGTGGAGGCTGCCCCTGGTGGCTGGGGGGTGGGGGTGATGGGAGACATGGTTGGGGGCCTGGTGGAGGCTGCCCCTGCACTGCTGGGGGGTGGGGGTGATAGGGGACATGAGTGGGGGCCTGGTGGAGGCTGCCCCTGCACTGCTGGGGGGTGGGGGTGGTGGGATACATGGGTGGGGGCCTGGTGGAGGCTGCCCCTGCACTGCTGGGGGGTGGGGGTGGTGGGAGACATGGGTGGGGGCCTGGTGGAGGCTGCCCCTGGTGGCTGGGGGTGGTGGTAGACATGGGTGGGGGCCTGGTGGAGGCTGTCCCTGGAGGCTGGGGGGTGGGGGTGATAGGGGACATGAGTGGGGGCCTGGTGGAGGCTGCCCCTGGTGGCTGGGGGGTGGGGGTGATAGGGGACATGAGTGGGGGCCTGGTGGAGGCTGCCCCTGCACTGCTGGGGGGTGGGGGTGGTGGGAGACATGGGTGGGGGCCTGGTGGTGGCTGCCCCTGGTGGTTGGGGGTGCAGGGGGACATGCGTTGGTGGGCAGTAGTGCAAGGTGACATGTGGGTTGGCTGGGGGGCATGGCCATGGTGGATGGGGTGCCTGCAGGACATGTGCAGGGTAGGCCCCTGTGGTGTGGGCCACCTGCAGGGGCCGTGTAGGGTGTAGAGGGAACACCTGCGAGGACCCACACGTGCAATTCACGTGTGGTGCTCCCCCCGCACTCCTGTAATACACGTACCCTGATGGAATCGCGTGTGATACTTTCCGCGCACCCCTGAAATACACGTACCCTGCTGATATCGTGTGTGAAACCTCCCGCGCACCCCAAGATACACATAGCCAGGACATTCACATGTGGAACTTCCAGCGCACCCCTGGAATACACGTACCCTGTTGATATCGCGTGTGAAACTTCCCGCGCACCCCGAAATACACGTAGCCAGGACATTTGCGTGTGGAACTTCCCGCGCACCCCTGATATACACGTACCCTGCTGATATCGCGTGTGAAACTTCCCGCGCACCCCAAGATACACGTAGCCAGGACATTCGCGTGTGGAACTTCCAGCGCACCCCTGGAATACACGTACCTTGCTGATATCGCGTGTGAAACTTCCCGCGCACCCCGAAATACACGTAGCCAGGACATTTGCGTGTGGAACTTCCCGCGCACCCCTGATATACACGTACCCTGCTGATATCGCGTGTGAAACTTCCCGCGCACCCCAAGATACACGTAGCCGGGACATTCGCGTGTGGAACTTCCATCGCACCCATGGAATACACGTACCCTGCTGATATCGCGTGTGAAACTTCCTGTGCACCCCGAAATACACGTAGCCAGGACATTCGCGTGTGGAACTTCCCGCGCACCCCTGATATACACGTACCCTGCTGATATCACGTGTGAAACTTCCCACGCACCCCAAGATACACGTAGCCAGGACATTCACGTGTGGAACTTCCAGCGCACCCCTGGAATACATGTAGTCAGGACATTCACGCGTGGAACTTCCCGCGCACCCCTGATATACACGTACCCTGCTGATATCGCGTGTGAATCTTCCCGCGCACCCCAAGATACACGTAGCCAGGACATTCACGTGTGGATCTTCCAGCGCACCCCTGGAATACACGTACTCTGCTGATATCGCGTGTGAAACTTCCTGCGCACCTCAAAATACACGTAGCCAGGACATTTGCGTGTTGAACTTCCCGCGCACCCCTGATATACACGTACCCTGCTGAATTCACATGTGAAACTTCCCGCGCACCCCTGATGTACACGTACCCTGATGGAATCGCGTGTGGAACTTCCAGCGCACCCCTGAAATACACGTACCCAGCTGAAATGACGTGAGGTGCTTCCCGCGCACCCTAGTGATACACGTAGCCCGCTTGCCGTGCTGGTACAGGGTTAGCGCAGCCCTTTGCGTTGGATTGGGGATTTTGATGGCTTTTCCCTGCGTGAGAGGCGTTCTTGGGGGCGTAAATGGCGCTGCTGCAGGGTCGCTGCGCCACTGTGCGCCACGGGTGGTTTTGGTAGCTGGAATCCATGAATACGCTGTGCGCGGAAATGGATTTTAGCGCACGCGGCTGGCGCAGGGATTTGCACGCGCACACTGTGCGCCAGCCGCGTGCGCCACTTGTGCGCTAAATTCTATGAATTACCCCCTGTATTTCTTCCTTTCTTAATCTGTCGACTTTTAGATAAGTGGCACACCAACAGAGCATAGTATTAGCATCATAACAGGCAGCTTTAGTTAGACAATCACGCTATGCTTGTGTCTCTTTAAGTGTGCAGACTTCTAGGTTACCTCCTCTTTAATATCATGATGAGTGTGAAGTATGTTGTAGTGCATTGTTGTACAGATTTGTTAGCCCTCCCCTTGTGTTAAGAAAGGAAGATCAGGCCTGCTTTGACTCCCCTAAATCTATTTTGTGTAGTGAATCCACTCTAAAAGTGCCCAATTTCAGCAAAGAGTTTGTACTCCAAACAGATGCCCACATTCAAGGCATCTCCAAACAGATGCCTTGAATGTGGGCCTAAGAGCAGTTCTGTCCCAAGTCTATGATGGAAAACAACACAGCGTGATGTATATCTGCCAGACATTATTCCCTAGAGAAAGAAACTATGCCACAATAGAACTTGAGGCCTTGGCAATCAAATGGGCAATAGGACATCTCCGTTATTAGCTCAGTGGGAGAAAGTTCACCCTAGTTATGGACCATTCCCCTCTCCTGTGGCTCAGTTTGAGAAAGGACACCAACCCTCGAATTATGCGCTGGTTCTTCGACCTACAGT
The DNA here is from genome assembly GCF_040938575.1 of Ambystoma mexicanum. NCBI lineage: Eukaryota > Metazoa > Chordata > Amphibia > Caudata > Ambystomatidae > Ambystoma > Ambystoma mexicanum. The sequence goes on along the minus strand of NC_090924.1, from coordinate 552,569,268 downwards.
CTTTTTGTTTTGGTGTGGTACATCGAAAGGGTAAGGACCAGGGAATGTGGATTTTCTGTCCTGATGTCCTCTAGGGGATGAGGCAGCCAATAATGTGAGGGAAAGTGTATGTGACGAATCCTAGGATGTTGTCACTGCTTCCATAGGGGGAGCCCTTTCCCATGAGGCCAGGGAGGTGAGACTGCCACCTGATAGTCCCCCTGGGGATGGTACTCAGCGGGTGGAGCTCATGGGAGGGGAAGCCCCTTAAGGGACCAGTGATGACTATTGTGCATTGTGACTATTGTGGGGGAATGTGGTAGCCACGGAACAACCATACCTCCCCTTCACCCTAATCTCTACACCCCTACCCTCCTATCCCATATACTTCTATAACATGCAGGAAGTAGAAAGGACCGAGACAAGGAAGAATAGTTTTTTTATATTTTTTATCTGTGTTTTAGTTCATTGAACTTTTCACATATATAAACAAAGTAAAAAAGAAACATCTTTTACATCGCATTTCATTTAAACTACATTATACAAACCAATGTTATTGAGTTAAAACATAATTTCACAACTGTATGGCCATTAAAAAAAATTCTAATGCTCACCATGTCTCAAATAACACTTAGGCAGGTTAAGCATTCTGTCTTCTCCCATAGACAAGGCTATCCATCAGCTTCTTGTATCATTTCTTTTACCAATATTTCCTTCTCAAATGCCATCCATACCTGAATCAATGCAATTGCTCTTCCCAAGCTTTGTCCATGTATAACCATTTAACCAGAACATTGCACCCAATATCTCTTGGTATCCCTCAGCCAGATGCCTATAATAGTGATGGTAATATTTCCTCATATAGGGACTTCTCGTTAAAATATCTCTGAGTGATTCCGTTTCACTAGGATCTTTGCATAAGGTATGCATTCTTTTCTCATTTGGGATATTCAACCATTTCCCTGAGACCTCTATAACTGGAAGTTTATTAAATCTTATTTGCATAAAGATCCTATGAAACTTTGGATCTGGGAAGACGTATATATATTTAGGTGTAATAAACTATGCTATAGTTCTCTAATGACTTCAGTCTACTAACATGTTTGTGATGACATACCCAATCCCACTTTTTTGCTTTCTTTACAGGCTATGCTCTTAGTGCTCCCAATCCCTGCATCCAAATCGGAGTCCAGTCTATTTCTTTAAAAAAGGTCTAATTTAGATCTTTAAATCTTCTCAAACTTTTGCATCAGTGCTCCTGTATCCCCCTTTTTATTATTTCCAGAATCGTGTCATCATTAGCTAACATAATCTTTAGGTATACTGTTCCTCTTTTTATTTTGATCAAGGTACTCAGGGAAGTTAGTCCTAACTCTATACAGATGACTTCCCTAGGTGTGGCTGTCGACAAGCCCAATATTCTACGTCATATCAACCCTTCCAGTCCATCGGCCCATTTGTCCAAATTCAGGAAGCAGGACTCCATTGCGTAAGGGACCCTCAACACCAACTTTTGGTGATACAGAGTAACTACTCCTATTAGGTTATAGCCCAAGTTGCAATTCCCCCTGACTACCAAAAGCAACTCCTCCAAAACATAGGCAACAACCTCAAAAGCACCACCAAAAGCATCCTTCTAGGGGACATTAAACTTGGCTTAGCTGACCCGAAGGACAAAGCAGCCGCAAATTTAGCCAAAGAATTATCTAACATGGGGTTCGAACACAAAATTACTGCACCCACTCACAGCAAAGGCAGATCCATTGACTGGCTAGCTGATCACAACTGCTCATCTGCAATTACCTCCATCTCAGCCCTTCCATGGACGGACCATCACCTCATCCAATTCACCATTCCTACCACGCCCACTCATAAAACCTTAACTCATGCCCCACCCGCTAAAGTAAGAAGCTCCAAAAAACTCACTGCTGCCAACCTCGCCCCTCTCCTTGATACCCCGCAACTCAAGCATCCATTCCCCCTTGACCCTACATCTCTAGCCAACATCTACTCCAGCACACTCACTCAAGCCATCGATTTCATTGCCCCGCTAGAAGAAAAAAAAGGGAAAAAATCAATACACTGCAATTCCTGGTTCACTGAAGAACTATCCGTCCTACGCACTAAGAAACGCAAAGCCCTATCCAGGTGGCAAGCAGCGCCTAACCAATCCTCGCTTAATGACTTTAAAGAGATCTCTCTGAACTACAAAAAAGCCATATTCCTTGCTAAATCCGAATCCTACAACCAGAGAATCACTAATGCCAGTTCCAAATCAAGAGAAATTTTCTCCATATTCAAAGAACTCACCACACCAGCCTCCAGCCCAGACGAAATCATCAAGGATGAAGCATGGTGTACAGGCATCCAGGCTGCTCTCCTCAACAAAGTTAAATTACTCCAAGACAAAATAGCCTCCCAACGCAAAGCTCTCAACACCCCCACCTGCCCGCCCATACCTCTCACCTACAACTCTCCTTCACAAACACCCCTTTTTGCCTTCAGAGAAGTCTCAGAGACGGAAGTCAAGGACCTCCTTAAAAAAATCAAACCCTCCACTTGCAAAGGGGGTATCTGCCCACCCTCCGTAATCAAAGAGTGCGCAGAATACCTCACCCCCATCATCACGGCTTTTATCAATGCCTCTTTCGCATCTGGAAGTGTACCACAATGCCTAAGAGAGGCCTGGGTCCGCCCGCTCCTAAAAAAACCCTCTCTCGATCCTTCCTCCCCTAACAACTATCGCCCCATCACCACCGTCCCCTTTCTCCTTAAAATCCTAGACAAAGCCGCACACAATCAAATCCAACACTACCTGGAAACCAACACCATCCTAGGCAAAAGACAGTCAGGTTTCCGCAAAGGCCATGGGACTGAAACTGCTCTTCTAGATTTAAAAAATCAAATTACTAAAATAATGGACACAGGCAAACCTGCCCTCCTCCTCCTACTCGACCTTTCTGCAGCATTCGATCTGGTCGACCACAGCATTCTCACATCGCACCTCTCCAATGCTACACACTTCTCTCACAAGGCTACCACGTGGATCACATCCTTCCTTGAAGGCAGGGCCATGAAAGTGTACTCTGACCAGGTTAGCGCCCCCCCACCACTATCAATTGTGGAGTCCCACAAGGGTCCTGCACCGCACCGACCCTCTACAACCTATTCACCAAACCCCTCTTTGACTTACTGGACTCCCTCAACATAGCGTACACCAACTACGCTGATGACACGCAGGTCCTCCTCCCCCTCTCTGGAGACTACGACCTTGACTCAGAAGCCCTCCTCAAAATCTACTCGACTATCCAAACATGGATGGCTATCAATGGTCTCTGCCTAAACGGAGACAAAACCGAAATCATCATCCTAGCCCCTAACGAAACTCTAACCAAACTCAGCCCCGATTATTCGCACATGATCATCGACAGTATTAGCATTCCTGTCTCCTCTGCCGTCAAGACCTTAGGAGTCTACATTGACGCGACACTCTCAATGACAAGACAAACCAGCGCCATTGCCTCAGCTTCTGCTCTGACTACCAAACTCATCTACGCCATAAAACCCTACCTCACCACGCCCAACTGCCTCTCCATAGCCAGAGCTACTATAGGAGCCAGATTGGACTACTGTAACGCCCTCCTGGCAGGCACCTCGTCAAAAAACCTAAACAGGCTCCAAATAGTGCAAAACAATGCCCTCCGTTCTGCACTACACATTCCCAAAACTGACCATATCTCACAGGCCAGAAGACGCGTCCACTGGCTCCCAGTCAAGGAAAGGATCAACTTTAAAATCCTCACCCTCACACACAAATGCATCAACCACACAGCACCCCCCTACCTATCTGAAACTATAACCAAGAACTCCTCCATCCGCCCCAGAAGAAGTCATCACGCCAACCAACTCCAAGTACCCACTGTAAAAAGAGCCAAAGCCAGCGGCATTGGCTTCCCTCACATAGCACCTAAGCTCTGGAATGCCCTCCCCAACTCGCTCAGAGCAGAACCATCTCTGTATCTCTTTCGCAAATCCCTCAAAACCACACTATTCAACTAACTCCACCTTCCCTTCACCCACTTCAGCTCGCACACATCTGATACGAAAAGTGTTCGACACGAAATGCTTCCTGTAATGAAAATTGCTTTGTAACCATCTTCCTTCCATTGTAACCAGACTATGTATGTATTCATGTAACAGCGCCACGATGCCCCCGGGCTGATGTGCGCTTTAAATAAATCTGAATAAATAAATAAATAAATAAATAAATTACAAAGTTTTCAGCAGGGTCATGATGGATAAGGCTTTTGTTCTCCGATGTGCTAACATATCTGCTTCATTTCTTTAGTCACTATCTCATAGCCCAGGTACTTGTATTCATCTACTCTTTCAATCCACTCATCGCTAGCAGCAATACAGTTTTTTTATCCTTTTTGTGAGTCCAAAGGTCATCATTTTAGTTTTTCGAATGTTTATAGAGTGATCATTGATTTTGGCATATTTCATTTATTTTTCAGCACTTCTTTTTAGTCCTACCACTGTGTTATCAAAGATCACCAAATCATCTGCATAGGCCAAATATATAATTTTCTCTTTACCCAATTTAGATACACAGGGGTTGCTGCTATTAATATGTGAATCTAGATCACAGTTAAATATATTCTACAGTAGCTGGGCTAATAGACAGCCTTGTTTCAGTCCTCAACCTATTTCTATGGGATCTGACATATCACCCGATCCTCCAAGTCTGACATGCGCTTTTGTACCTTGGTATAATAGTTGACAGGCATAATCTACAAACAGGATATTCAAGGGAGGTCTTTCTTTGAGGGTAGCCTGATGAATTAGAGTATTCATAACCAATATACTATGGGAGCAAGATTGGCATTTTCGAAATCCTATCTGGAATCTACTTAGTATCCCATTTTCACTGATCCTTTTTTCTATTTCATGCAGTAACCATTCTGCAAATATCTTGCCCGATCTATCTAATAAAGACAGCAGACGATAATCGTTTGGCTTATTTCTGCTCTCATATTTATGTATTTGAACCATGTAGTATAATGTCCAAGATTTAGGGATTAAACCTGCTCTTAGAACCTTATCAAAAAGTAGTTTTAAAATCACCACCCATTTTTCAGGATTCCCTAACATTACCAAATTCGAGATCCGGTCCGGGTTCAGGGCTCTAGACTTTTTTAGCTTCTTAATAAGGTGAAGAATATATTCATACAGGATATTTAAGTTCAATTCTTGTTTCTGCAACATTTTAGCTTCTTTCTCTATTCTAAATTTGTCCCCTATATGTTTTTGCCACATATTAGCTGATACACTATTCAATATGGCTTCCTTTGGTTGGGTAACCCTATTATTGAAAAACGTCCATAGGTGTTTGACATCGTTTTTTCTCATGGCCGAGTATATTCTTTGCCATGCGCTAATTTTCAAAGATCTTAAATGTCTTTTCACCCATTTACTATAATTGGACTTTAACTTTCTCCTTTCTGCGGCCTTAGCTCCTTCATTCATAATCATTCTCTCAATTTTCCTGATGGATTGGCAGAGTATTAGTTTCTTTCCTTTGATCTCCTTTTCATAGGGGTGTATATGTTTTCTCTTATCAGAGACACTGAACAAGTTCATTCTAACAAGAAATCAAATGGTAGTTAAACCAATCCGTTTCATTAGTGCTCCCGGGGAATTACATGGAATGAGATCAAGATCCAAACAAGCTATGTATTTATTCAATGCTTCAAGGTTCTTCGGGCATCATCTCAATCTGGTTTTCCCATCATTTATTATTAACTGCCCTAATGTTCCTTTTCTCTCCTCTCCAGATTTGAATACATTCTAGCATGGTTACTGTATTCAGAGAAATGTACACTCATCTGGGTTATCTCGGGAAAGAGGTTCTCAGACGTGCATGTATAGTCCAATATAGATGACATACCGTTACCCCTCCATGCGTTAGCAGGGGTATATCTCCTCCTACATTTCCATTACATATTTTTAATTTGAGCAGATCTAAAACCTTAATCCATTTTATTGTCCTCCCTTTCTTGCCCCCTCCTTTTCTCTCTCTTTGAAGAATAATAGTAACTATCACAAAAATCTAAGCCAAAAAACTGTGACGAGGAAGAGGTGCTGATCCACGGGTATCAAACAGAAGATATAGCAAAAGTACTTGGCAGGGGAGTAAACAAAGTCTGCATGTGAGAGTAAGAGACCATAAAGACAACTGAGAATAATATAGATGAACACAGAACTTGGCAAACGAGTCAACCAAGTCTGTGTTTGGGACTAAGAGACCTGATAGAGAAGGAAAATCAGGCCTGTCATACAGGGTGAGGGACCCATCGCAGCTTGGAGGAGTGACCAAGCCACTCTTCTTCGTCCCAGTGCCTGGTAGTAGGAAACCAGGATTGCCAACCATGGTCAGGGACCCATCACAGACTGGAGGAGCATCCAAGTCATTCTCCTTTGTAGCACTGCCTGCTAGAAGGAAACTAGATCTGCCAATCCGGGTCAGGGACCCACTACAGCCTGGAGGAGCTTCCAAGACACTCTTCCTTGTTACAGTGTCTGGTAGAAGAGCTCCAGGTCTAGAAGAAGCCTGACAAAGTCTGGTTGGGGAAGGTAGACCTTTCTCCACCAATTGTTAAACTGTGTTATAAGCCTGAGGAAGGCTGGTGAAGGGAGACATTCCCCCAGCAGTTGATGAACTGTACGAGAAGCCCGAGGAAGGCTAGGGAAGGGAGACATTTCCCCAACACTTGAGAAACTTGCAAACCAAGAACTGCACTTTTTTTGGTCCGGGGATGGGAATCATTCCTCTGGACTATGAAGGTCTCCTTTTTATTTAGTTTAACATAGAGTGTGAGGGACAGGGATAGGATTCTGACACATGACTTTAGACTTTTACTTTTACATTTATGGCAATCACAAAGACCCCTGTGTGTCAGAGTCTTACTGCTGCACCCTTACAACCGATACGAAATACATTCATATGACATACATATGGGGTATACACGTATATGCCACGTGCTGAAAAATCATGCCTATCGATTTTGAGATATTCAAGGTTTAATATTTATCAATATATCATACGGGGCACAATATGTGTGAATCTTCTATACAAACTGTACATGTAAGCATATGAGATTTGCATTTGTTTCTTGCAAAAACTGAATTGTACCATGACAATTCCTATGTGGCAATATCACAACCTATCTAAGAGCAAAAATAAAACCAATACAACAGACCATCGACACTTGCTGCAGTACCACAAACACCCTCCCAAAAATAGAACTTCATCAATCACAACTCTCAATCGATTTGAACCTATAAACGAGGAAAGTTTAAAAAAACAAATAAAAGACACCAACATCGCCAGATCTCCCAGTTACCCATGTCCACTGGGTAGCTACAAAAACCTTTTCAACTACAAAACACCAGCCTTATACTTCCGACTACTAATGAATCTATCCCTAAACACACATATAGTACCAAATTCATTCAAATCAGCCTACATCAAATCCCCCCTAAAAGATGATACAGTAAATACAGAACACCCTACTAACTCTAGACCTATATCAAAACTAACATATCCAGTAAAATTCCTAGCAAACCATGTCTACAAAGAACTACTAAATCATACAGAAATCAATGAAATACTTGACTCATCCCTGCAATCCATGAGGAACTGAATCAGCACTCTTCTCCATAAGGGACAACCTAAAAATAAACATGGACAACAGCACCCAATCAGCTCTTATACTACTGGCCATATAAGCCACTTTTGACACAATTGGACTCACAACACTAATGAAGTGACTTTAGGATGCAGAATTATAATTTCTGCACTACAATGGCTGACATTTTTCCTCACCAACCAAACCTCCAACTTCTACCGTCATTTACATCGAACACTAAAACTGTCAGCTGTGGTGTACCACAAGGATCAAGCCTCTCCCCACTTCTCTTCAAAATCTACCTGACCCCTTCTAATGAAACTCCTTCAAACCCATGGACTGACAGGCTACAACAATGCAGACAACACCCAATTTATCCTCAAGATAACTTCAGACTGGGACAACACCCTCAGCAAATGCCTCACTGACATACCTCTGAGAGCAGGAAACTGAATTTCCATGTTGCCTTCCTTTGGCACATTAGATCTATCTTTCACCCCAATTCAGAGGATGTTTTGTTTCACAGAGAGATGATAATCATTGTGAGGTGTGAGCCACTAATAGCTAAGCAGGTCAGTAAAATCTTTGACTTTGTCATTGGGGTGTATTGATATGCGCAGGGCAGTCTTCATCCCTCTGCTACTGTATGCTTTCTTATTGCTGCTTGTTCATGACAATCTTGATGACAATCAACAACCTCAAGCTAAATCCAACCAAAACAGAAATAATGATCTCCCCTCACAAACACAATACAACACAGACATACCTGACCTTGCCACCAAGATTGGGAACCCAACCGGAGACATCGACAGTGATAACACATTTGGGAATTCTCATGGACATCGGCCTCTCTTTGGTACCACAAGTCAACGCAACAGCAAAACAAGTTTCTACCTCCTGCGATTAATAAGAGGGATCCTCCCTTACCTCAATTTACCACACAACCCTTGTGATAATCTCCTTGGTATTATCAAGAGTAGGCTATGCAAATAGTCTCCATCTTGGAATGCCACAGCTCACAAAAAAACGACAAAGCTTTCAAAATACTGCAGCAAGACTACTATTGAAACTAAAGGGAATAGACAAAATCACACCAGCCCTGAGAAGTCTTTTAATGGCTGCCGGTAAAGAAACACATTCACTTAAAAGCCCTCTGCATTGCCCATAAATCATACATGGACAAGGAGCCAAATTCCTCCAAGCTAAAAGCACTGTTACCAACCAGAAAAAGACTTAAGATCGAGCAACGACCTCCAAATAGAAACAAGACACTGTGAGAAATGGAAATTCGGGGAAACCACCTTCTCCTATGAGTTTTCCAAGCAATGGAACATGGTACCGAAGAAACTAAGGACGATGGAAGACCTAACATTCAGGAAATTACTAAAAACCTGGCTATTTAACTGAGATAAACATAGTTGTGCACCTCTACAAACTATACTCCCGAACCAAAGCAAACATGAGACAATACAGGATGAAACACAGACACTAAAACTACTAATCACCCAGAGATCACCAGAAGCCAGCTAACCAACCCCTTCTATTTACACCCTTGCCCCCAATCGCTCACATAATACACAAGCCTAGAGGGTTAGTGACACAACTCACCAAAACATGCAAACCGCACAACCCTCACTAATCATGCTACAAACCCAATATCTGCAGACAACAAACAACCCAGACACTGAGCGCCATCCCTCTGGACACAACACGCCCAGTGCACATAACAAAGCACACTGAGAAAGCTCACACGCAAAGGCACCAGTTTCTCCTGGTTTTGTATGCATCAACAGATGAGCACAAACTTTATCCTATCACTGTCTCCCTCACTAACCAACCCAACCCACTTTTCTGCCAGAGTCACATGAGTGCCTGGAGACCATGCAAATGGCAACAGTGCCCAGTATAAATCAACATAATATAACATAACCTGTACACTACTGTATATATGAAAATGCACATCAGTGTCAGGATTGACTTTGATATTCGTTTTTATATATTTAGGAGACGTATAGGAGGTCAAATTTGCATACATGCTTATTATTATAATAATAATAATTATTATAATTATTATTACATGTACAAAGTGTAAAACTTCTATATGGTTCCTACACATATAAAAAGTTAGAGATCTATTTTATATGAGTTTGCAATTATACAGGAGGCCTATAAAACAACTGAAAAATGAAGGTGCATCTTCTTTATGAATGATACACATGTGTAGGAGATGTACATTTCCTACGTGTACAGAACTCAGGACTGACTTTCTTAGTTTTCATATGTAAATGAGGCATATAGAAGATGTATATTTAAAGCATGAACAAAATGTAACATTTTTAATCATCTCTTATATGTATGAACAGAGGCGTAGCCAGGATTGTCTAGCAAATGGGGCCTGAAGCTGATGTAGTTGGGCCCACTGCACTGACAAAAATATCTATTAATGCCCACACAGTGCTGCTGAGTGGGCATTTACAGATTTTGGGTGAGCCTTTCCCCTCAGGCCCTACACTGCCTAGGCCTCTGCTCACACCCCGAGGACAAAGAGTGGGAAAGGCTTGCTACAGCAAGAGTCTTTCAAATCTTTCACTTTTGAGAGCAGAGTGTTTACATTTAAAAATCATGAACAAGCAGCAATAAGAAAGCATACAGTAGCAGAGGGATGAAGACTGCCCTGCGCATATCATTACACCCCAATGACAAAGTCAAAGATTTTACTGACCTGCTTAGCTATTAGTGGCTCACACCTCACAATGATTATCATCTCTCTGTGAAACAAAACATCCTCTGAATTGGGGTGAAAGATAGATCTAATGTGCCAAAGGAAGGCAACATGGAAATTCAGTTTCCTGCTCTCAGAGGAAGGAGAGTCGACATCCCAATGGGTTAATGCACCTACTGCAGCCACCTATGTATAGCCTGCAGGCGACACATTCAGTTGCTGGTGAGATGCTGATATAGGTTTGATTGCTATGCAGGGGCCGGTGGTCATCTCACAGCACCTCGAGAAGGTGTCCTGTTTGAGTCCCAGTGTAATTATCGTATCAACCATGACCCGTATATTACACTTTTTCCCAGTTGGGGCCAGAGAGACAAGCTTTTTTGTATGGGTGTTACCAAGGCCAGAGTGCAGAAAACAAAGGCACAACTGTTAGTGGGAATGCAGGTATTGAAGGGGCATTAGCTCTTGGCTGATTGCACAGGGCAATGCATAACCATTTTCAATAAAAACATTTTTTTTAAAAACATGCCTGGGAGATTCTGGACATTTAATTAGAACTCTGGTCTTCAGCATTCCAAGACTAAGCACTTACCACTTGAGCCACTGGTGGCAGTGTTTCTGACAGTAGCTTTTGGGCGTATATATCTTTCTTCTGCATGCCCCTGTGAGCATACCCATTTGGAGGAGGGGCTGGGTGAGTCGGGGTAGTTCTAGAGGGGTATGGCGTAGGTTCCCTGGTAAAGGGAGGGTGGAAGAAAGCATGAAGGGGGAACTGTGGAGGCGAGGAAGTGCAGGGTAAATAAAGGAGGAGGCGGGGCAGGCTAAATGGGGTGGTAGGGCCGGATGACAAATAAATGTGAGCCGATTGTGGGGTTGGTTCAACCCTCCACTGGGCACCCTTTTATCCTCCTCAATGCCCCCCTTACGGACCCTCATTTACACCGCTCACAATTCATTGCCCTCTTCCCTCATGACACCATACCTAGGGCCGACAGTGCCGCCTCTCTGCTTTCGACCACCCTCCCTATACCAGGGAACTCATTACATAAACACTAAACCCTATTAGAAGGGGTGTGGGTACCTACAACTGTACAATGAAATTGCCCAATTATTTCATTTAAGTGCCGAAAGCCCCCATCGCTGTAATGCAAGCACTTAACCTCTAGGCCACTGCAGTTAGCTGGTATTTGAGGGAGCAGAGGGCCAGATGTTCTTTCCTAGTTGGCTTCAGTGAACATGTTTCACAATGCAAATGGGTATGCTCACAGGGGCATGCAGGAGAAAGATATATACGCCTCTAAGCTATCTTCAAAAGCACAGCCACCAGTGTCTCAAGTGGTTAGTGCTTGGTCTTGGAATGTTGAAGACCTGAGTCCTAATCCGATGTCAGGTGTTTCCTGGGGATTTGTTTTAAAATAATGTTTTTTTTTTATAAAATGGGTATGCATTTCCTGCGTGATCAGCCAATAGCTAATGCCCCTTCAATACCTGCATTCCCACTAACAGTTGTGCCTTTGTTTTCTGCACTCTGGCCTTGGTAGCACCCGTATAAAAGCTTGTCTCTCTGGCCCCAACTGACTGGAAAAAAACAAGGGGAAAAGGTAAAATCTACAGTTCATGGTTGAAATGATAATTGCACTGGGACTCAAACAGGACACCTTCTCGAGGTGCTGTGAGGTGGCCACCAGCCCCTGCACAGAAAGCAAACCTGTATCAGCATCACACCAGCAACTGAATGTGTCACCTGAAGGCTACACATAGGGGGCTGCAGTAGGTGCATGAACCCATTGGGCTGTCGACCCTCCTTCCTCTAAGAGCAGGAAACTGAATTTCCATGTTGCCTTCCTTTGGCACATTAGATCTATCTTTCACCCCAATTCAGAGGATGTTTTGATTCACAGAGAGATGATAATCATTGTGAGGTGTGAGCCGCTAATAGCTAAGCAGGTCAGTTAAATATTTGACTTTGTCATTGGGGTGTATTGATATGTGCGGGGCAGTCTTCTACCCTCTGCTACTGTATGCTTTCTGATTGCTGCTTGTTCATGATTTTTAAATGTAAACACTCTGCTCTCAAAAGTGAAAGTTTTGAAAGACTCTTGCTGTAGCAAGCCTTACCCACTCTTTGTTCTGGGGGTGAGAGGGCTGCTTTCTGCCTTTAACTTCCTCAATTTTGGAGTGGCTGGCTCCACCACTGACAATCAGGGCCTAACCCTGGAGGGAAATGGGCAGAGGTATCCGCCCTGCGCCCTCCACACATCCCTAACGCTCCCAAACATGACCACAGCCCTTACGGGCACAGCCCTATGTCCTATGCAGCCCCTCTAGTGCAGCTTCCCACACCGCTTAGGGTTAGGATCTGTGCTCTTCCATGTAGGCCTGGCCACCTAGGCCCCAGAAAGTGACACAACCTGCTTTGTAAACCTTAGTGACGTAGCCTAGGTGAAGATGATCTTGCTGGAATACTGATGCCTTTTTCCTCCCAGAAGCACCTGGGAGCATAGTAAAATGAAGGGGTGCACCTGCTCAGCTGCCCTTTGTTTACCCTCTGCCTAAGTGACATTAGTTCTGGGCTCTCCAGGCAGATGTATCCATTTGGGAGAGAGCTAGGAATAGGACGTCTCTTTCTGCAGGCACAGTGGGGAAGACTCAGAGATCTGCATGGCTGGGACATCTTTCCTTGTCCCTTGCTCATTGTTGTGTTCCCTAACTTCTAACTCTCTGCCAGGACAGGCCCTGTTTCTTTTACTACCAACCCCCCGACCCCTCGTCTTCCACCTACATCTCGCTCTATTATGCCTTCTCCTTTGTTTCTCTCTTCTATGGCCCTTTGAAAAGTAATGCAGGCCTCGCAACGCCTCATGAAGGAAATCTACCAACAAAAGATGCATTCCTCACTTATGGGAGGTGCTGTGAGACGAGTAAGAAGGGCTGAAGAGGTGATTGGGTTGTTGAGTATCTAGCACCAGAGGCGTAGCCAGGATTGTCTAGCAAATGGATGGGGCCTGAAGCTAATGTAGTTTGGCCCACTGCAATGACAAAATATCTATTAATGCCCACACAGCAATGCTGAGTGGGCATTTACAGATTTTGGGTGGGCCTTGCTCCTCAGGCCCTACCCTGCCTACACCTCTGTGTATGAAACCAAACCTCATTTGAAATTTCATGAATAAAGGAGGCACATAGGACATGTGCATTTCTTTGGATTTTACACCAAAAAGTCATATCCTACTTTTAGTCCATAAACTCACATGTCAGACACTTACATACTCAACATTCATATGCCTTACACCACACACACTTTCGATACACACACGTATGCCACACACACTGCACACACTCTTACACCACACACTGTTATGCCACAATTTCTCACACCACTTTCATGTCACATTCTGTTATGCTACATGCTCTTATGCCACGTCCTCTTACAACACACATCCTTATTATACACGCTCTTATGGCACACTTTCTTACACCACATACTCTTATGCCACAAACACCCATGCCATATGCTCATATGAAACAGGCTCTTATGCCAATTGCTTGTAAACCAGACTTTTTATGACACACACTTACATTACTTACACTTAGATCACACGGTCTTATGATTTGCACTCTTACCCCATGTGCTCTTATGCCCCACACTCATACACCATGCACTTATGCCAACTGCTTTAAAGGCACACAGACATAGGAGTGCACACTTACATCATTCACCCATATGTGGCAAACCAGAAGAAGGATTTGGACACATGGTAGACATGATAAAGCTTATATTTAAATAAAAAGAGAGAATGTCCATCTTACCCTGCTGCTATTCGGACTAGTCCCTCCCTAACAAACTGAGTAAGGGTGCTTGTCTGTCAGTAAGAGTCCAAAATGAAATGTCCACAGTCCAAAATCTTACTTCTAACTTCCGCTATCACTAAAAGAAATAAAGATTGCCAGTTCTTTAGCACGTTCCCTTTTGGCCTGCTGGGTGTGAGACCTTTCCTCCAGGTTTTTCTCCACAAGAGCGTTTCTGTAATCTTTGTGTTTTCAAAATCAGTCAAATAGTAATATTGGTCTGAACTCTCAGCAAGGATTCTCATGAGCTCCTGAAGCTTGCAGTACACATTTTCTGTTAATATTTCCTGGTGTTGCCAGTCTTCCTGAGGAGCTTACTATCTGTCTTATTTACCTTCTGAATATGGTGGGGGTCATTACAAGTTAGGAGGTAACCATGCTGCTATTAGCTGCATGGCTACCCCCTTACCGGGTACCGGGCCGGGTTCCTTGAATGAGGAATTACTGGGCCATTCCGACCTGGGATGACTCAGTAATTCCTCATTCAAGGAACCCATCCCCATTCCCTTTCGAGCCCCCATAGGGCTCAATGGGAATGGGGAGGGTGCTAACAACGGGCCCGTTAAAAACGGGGCTGTTGTTAGCACCCTGGTCTGCTTGCGGGACCCGCTAAGGGTGCCTGGTAAAACCAGGCGTCCTTAGCAGGTTCCCGCGACCAGACTCGTAATGAGGCGGTAAGGGGTTGACGGCTCTGGCACCTTTACCGGCGCCATTAACCCCTTACCGCCTCACTCGTAATAACCCCCAGTGTCTTGTAATTCTTCCTCTTGTTTTCAGTTCTGTGCTGTCGTGGACAGAGGTCTGCTTCTGTTAGGACTTGGATTCTCATGCTCCTCCTTTTCATTATAGTGGTTCTACCATTCTTGGGGTCTTACTACAGTTGGACACACCCTTGTATTCTTCTAATGGTGGTCTTTTTACTGAAACTTAATATCGAATGGCTTTCATTGCCTTTTCCTAGAATGCTCCAATGTTTTACAAATGTGATACTTAGCAACTCCATGGGTTCCTCCCAGTACACACTCTTGTAGTTTCTCAGCGTTTCATTTTTAGTCGCATATTTCATTTCATATTTAGTCTGCAGTCTCTGTTGTCTTCCCCTCTCTCACTCAATCTTTGTACCCACGATTTAGATTCCTGAGGTCTAGCGTTGAGACTGAGCCACTTCGCTCTGCTTCTGCAGTTGTCTTCCTGTCTCTTCCGCTGAGTCGCTCCAAACGTATGGTCAACTCTGACTGTTCAGCATCGCTCGTCCAGCAGGAGATTTTGCTTCTCCCGTTCCTGTTGGTTTCAGCATAGTTTATCGGGTCCCAGCCCCACCACGGATCTTCTGTGGCCATGCAACCACTATTGACGGTCTCCTGGACTCAGGTCCTAGCAGCAGATTTTGCCGCTGCCTGCGACACCAGTCTTCCTGTGTTCTCAGCTAGTGTTCTCTCCTTCACGGACAACCATGGGCTCTGCATTTCCTCACTGCCCCCACCCTCCAAGGCATAACAATGTCAGAGAGATTCCCCTGCACATGGCTCTCTCTTCTCTCTCTCAATTGATTTGTCACAGTTACATATACATCAGAATGCAAATGGATGTTGATCCAGCACTAACTTAAGTTAATAGGGAAGAAGACGTTTGACTTGGTATAGAAGATAATCCGATGTGCGCAGACATTTTTGCTGGAATAGAGAGTGCCTCATGGGAATGAGAGTCCTTGTCCCCTAGAAGGGAGTCACTCTCAGTGAGGTCCCACTTGCCCAGACCCCTAGGGAGTTTGTTGCACAGTAGATTCACCCCCTAGCCTCAAAGGCGGCGGATCCCTTCTGCGGGGAAGGGACAAATACTCTTGATTCGTCACACATGGCATACACTCACACAAAATACACTCACACAACATATACTGACACTACATACACTGATAAACCAGATGAACCTACATCATACACCTGACAATTGTATGCCACACACTTATATGTGACACACTCACATACCAAACACTCAAACGGCACTCAAACACCAAAAGCTCACATGCCATACATGATATGCTATATGCTTGCACTGTCTACACTCATTCGCCATACACCCATATGTCATATACCTATGTGTCACTCTCTCATACTCCATACACACATGACATACACTCACAGGACACACACCCATAGGTCATATGCTCTTATGCCATATGCTGTAAACCTGACACTCCTCACACTGAAATGCCAGAATGTCATATACCAAATACTCATACACCACTCATACACCATACTCCCATACATATAACTTTTGCTCATTTTATTAATTCATTTTATCAATTGAATGCTTGTCCACAGTGCAACGATCCCACTCACAATCCGGTACAAGAAACAGGCTGTTTTAATTATAATCTTTTGTTTTTTTTAAATAATATATCAAGCAATTACAGCTGGTCCCCTAACTTACAATGCTGGTAAAGACACTCACAAAACTGCAGATGAATACCAGCAGCTTGTCTACAGAAAGGAAAATGCAACTGCCTGTTGTTGTTTCATTAAGGTTTTCTATCTTTATACTATAAAATCAAATATAAATCACTATTCTGGACAAGTGACCACATATTTAAAAAAAATAGCACAAATAATGGGAGTGCTTTGTACTGAGACTGGCCGTTACAGAGCCCATCTTGATGAAATGACTGAGAAATAAAGTAGCTGTTTCAGCCACAGCTGTCACACTTCAAAAACTAAACAAGTCAGGGTCAGAAATGAGCATGCCATGATTTGCACACACCCTCGCCGGTGTCCTGCATAGGTGCAGAGGGAAGACCTTGTTTCTGGGCATTTTAAAGAGCATCCCAGTTGTGAATTCAGGTAAGCTTTAAAATGCTCTGAAACACCCCCTTTTTTGTGGAAATGTGCAAAGGGAGGGAAAAAGGCATCTCAACGAGGGCTTCTAAAATGCTCAATCAAATGCCCTTTGTGAATTGGGCTGCAACTACTTTGGGAGCCAGTGAGTAGATGTGCCAATAGTTTTGAGAAACAGGCCCAGTGTGTTAAGATGCTTTACTAGATGTAGACACACAAGTTGACATTGATGGGTTCACAAATGTTAAACTAACCAACAGAGAATTGTGTGTATTTTTAAACCACCTCCACCTGAAATCAAAAGGTGAAGCAGTTCTCAGAGTAAAATTTATAACAAAACAATTGACTTTGTTCTCTCTGAAACCGTTAGCAAGTATTTGCATAAGAGAAATATGTTTGCTTTAACATATGGTTCTCCAATTCTTGGGCTGATTCAAATTTAAAATGTTAAACATGATCTATGAGTTTGGGTATAAATACTATTGAAATTCATCTTGTATAATGTTGGATTGGTTGCAAATAATTACAAATGCCTAGGTTTCTCAGGATGTCAGCTGCGTTTGGAATGCTGGGACAAGTGATTATAACTCTCTTATTACTGTCCAAGGTTCACACTAACAACACCCCAGTTCTGTGTGTTCATTTAGAAATATATTTCAATTACTTTATTGATTGTGGCAGACACCAATCAAAGTACTTGCTATTTTAAATGTGATATTCTAAAGTTTCCAGAAAATAACAAATTGCATGATAGAGTGCTTTTACAAAGATGCTACATAGAGTTTTAATTCAAAATCACATAGCAAACACTGTGTATTAATAACCTCTTTAAGTGTTATAGCGTTTAAATCCCATTCCCAAAACACTTTTAAATGGTTTAAATGGTTTCAGGGAATGAATTAATTCTCAGGAGAAGTGTCTAATTAACCTGGGTCTTTGTTACTCACTTTTCACCTGTCTTTCAAATAACAAGGACAACAGTGGTTGCACCACCATGTAGGTCCTTACTTGTGCCAGAGCACCTGCTCCAAACTCCCTCTCAGGTAATCTGATCCTGCTTTGGGAAAGACCTACACATTCAGTTCAGTCTTGAAAAGGCCATTTAAAAGAGATTTCCCCATTAGCTACATGCAATTGGAATCCAAATCTGATTCTCTCCTGGTGGGCTGGCTCTGTTGCTTCACAATAACTCCCCCTTCCTCCTATGTGTTTTAGCTTAAATATCCAGCAAATTCCACCCATGCAACAGTATTTCACACAATGTTTAGATTAGACAGAGCCTGTGATACTTTCCATTCTCTTTCACCTAACCACCAGGGTCTCCTCCTTGCTTCTATTACTCCATTGAATTGTAATGTGTCAAATGGGGATGTGTCAGCTAAAAACCAGTTACCTCCTTTGGACTACAACCAATATTAAAATGGGATCTTCCTTCTTTCAAATAATTCTCTACATGGACTTGTGATATTGGTGAAAGTAACATATTCAGATCTGTAAGAACATTCTGAACCGGGCAATACCTTTTATATTTCTAACACTTCATGCATGATGATGTTATTATGATATGCAAATTAAGCATAAATCATACATTTTAGTTTTTAATGAACATGATTTGTGTTTTTCTACTGAATCTAAATCTGTGCTCAGTTTTCTAATTAGACCAATGAATCAAAAGCAACAACTTATAATGTATTTCCATGTGCCACTTTGAATGTTGCACAATTTACAATCAATTGTTCTATACATCAGCTGTATTGCATTTGTGTGTGGTGTGACCATTCATCAACAGAAACTGGCAGATGAACAAAGGTTTTTTAATTGAATTTCATAAGTTTTTACCAGTCCAACCTAATTTACCAGCAACCCCATACTTTCTCTTCACAAACATTGGGCCTCATTACACGGTAGGCGGTAACCATGGCGCTAATAGCGCCATGGTTGCCGCCGGTATTTTACCGTGTCCGCCTTGGTGGATGGCGGAACTACTGCCCTACTCCAAGGTGAGCGGGGGCGGTAATTCCCCATTCACCAAGGCTCTTCCCCATTCCCATTTTTGCCCCCCATAGGGCATAATGGGAATGGGGAAGGTGCTAATTACGGTACCGCAAATTGCGGTACCGTAATTAGCTCTGAGGTCCCTTTGCGGCACCCTACTTTAACGGCTGGTAAAACCAGCCGTTAAAGTCGGTCCCGCAAAGGGAACCCGTAGTAAGGCGGTAGGGGTTTACCGGTACTGGTGCCCTTACCGGTACCGGTAAACCCCTACCGCCTACCGTGTAATGAGGTCCATTGTGTTTAAAAATCGTTCCCCCTTGCCACTAAATAGCTATTATGTCCGGGGATAAGTGGCATCAATATTTCCCCAAATCACAAGGGGGCACAATATATAGGGAGTAATTGGCTCCCTATGGCAACTGACCAGCAAGACTTACCCTCAGCACATGCCGCCTATACTCACTCACATTCGGTGTGTCAACCTCCTGGGGAGGGGCATAGATGGGCCACATCATTAATCTGTGTATTGCCTGATGCATACGCAATGAGTGGGTATACATGTCTGGCGTGGCATAGCGCAATGCGTGCCCAGGAAAGATGTGTACCAACCCTTATTTGTCTCTCACAGACCAGCAAAGGATGAGAATGTTGACATGTTTTGCATTGGCTGTATGTGTTTGCACCCTGCATGGGTGCTACACCTGTGTCACTAGATAGCATTGCTGTGGGATCCACATGAGCAAATATAACCTGTGTTTGTTGCATGTGTAGGCGGCATGTGTTAGCAATGTGTCATTGATGTTTGTCTGTGGCTGTGTTGATTATGTGATAAATCCTGCTGAGTCCTGACAAAGACCCTATTTAAAGTTTCCTCCCAGGTGGCCAGGGGAAGGAATCCACTACCTGATCCTAACCTTGGGGGTCGTAGTAGCCAGGAGGATCACCCTGGGAGGAGAAGGTCTCCAGGGGAAAAGGAAGACTCAGTTGGGAGAGGCGCGGAATTTGTCCTTCTATAAAGGAAGAAATGTCAGTGATGCCCGATTATGTAATGGCTTGCTGTCGGAGGGAGGTTTTCTTTCCCAAAGCTAATTATCTTGATGGTGATGAAAATTGTCATAATCAATTATTTGGAGTAAGACGCCCCCTCTACCCCCTACAAAGCCACCCACAATTATGCTGGTGAAAGATCCTGTGATAAGCAGGGGCATGTTAAATGTGAATTTCAGAATATTTAGATCTTATATTCTAAAAACTCTAACGCTTCTGTAAACAGAACCACTCATTCAGCCCTTATAAAAATCCTTTAGAAGATGTATTTAAGGATAGAAATGAAGTTGGGAAATTTAGAAATAACATTCAAAGCAAAAGAGGTGATTTGAACATTGGTAACTTCAAGTCCCACAATGTCCAAAGTACTGGGATGAAGAAGAGGGGTGCAGAGGCATGGGACTGCAAGTTGCTCTCTAGTAGTACTAATGACCCACACCCAAGAAGGTTTGGGAAGTATAAAAGATCCCCTCTGGTGCAGGCCAGAAGGAGAAGTAGTGTGAGGTGGAGTGATTGCATTAAACCCGTATTATAGTTGCTGCAGTCGAAGGAGAACAGAGACGTCAGAGCCACCGCTATGTGCAGAGCGGATGCTGGTTCTTACAGGGTCTCTACCTTTAAAGACCTTATGTTTAGAGGTTGCACAGTGGGAACCATTGATTTAAAAAGCTTTTTCCCATTGTGAGTTGGGCTCCAGTGGCAGGCGAGCAGCGGAGTATCCCTGGAGCAGGTAATGCTCTTTTCCCAACCGGTGTGGACTGTGGTAAATGAGGAGAAGCAGTTTGCCATGCAGAGTGAAGCAGAAGAAGCAAAAGACCTGCAGACAGGTATGCGCACCCAGTGAGTTCGCTATCATTGTGTGACCCCTGAACACTCTGTGATTGCCCGCTGGGCAGGTCTAGTTGTTTTGAATACAAAACTGATGTAAATGAGTTGAAGTGGCAGAATAATAATACAGTTGAATACCAAACTGATAAAAAGAAGCTGAATTGGCATAATAGGAACTGTGGGAACAGACAAAAAGGGTGTCATTGTATGTATAAAGGTCATAATAATTACCGAAACCAAGAGAGGACAATATCCAAGCAAGCTAATACGATTGTCAATTAAGAAGCATGTTGATTACAGGCCCTATCGCTAGAGTGATAAAGAGGCAGTAGTAGGAAATGAACTAAAGAAATATTGTCTAAGCCAAAGAAGAGAAAGTGTGAGAAAAAAAAACATTATCTTGGTTAAGAGAAGAGTGGGAATACAAGAGTGTTAGAAGAGCTGCCCTCCAGATAGAAAGTATTCCAGAGGAGAGGAGCATAATCTGCATTGCATTGCATGTGGTAAACACAATTGTGGAACAAACAGTACCAATGTATTTCATGTCTTCCCAAAAGAAGTAGTCAATACTGAAGTAGTTGGAAGTCAGTATTCGTAGTTTCATTAGTCCAGGCAGGTGAGTTTACCTGGGCAATGGACCTTGTGGTGGGAGACCTGGCAGGAGAGTGGATCAGGTGGAAGTCATTAGCACTCTGGTATGGTTAAACTCTTTGAAGATGAAGAAGTGGCAAGACCACTAAAATATATTGTGAACTTTTGTGGAACCATCCTGACAAAAGCATTATTGTTTATACAGACGAACTGAAGTAATGTTCTTGTTTTATAAGAAGAAGTTATGTGGAACTCTCTGCTATAAGTGGAGAGATAAAGGCTTGTTGAATATTTTCAACTGTTGAATAGTCCAAGTGGGAAACTTTTAGAGCAAGAAGAACTTTATTATACAAACTTTGCTGCAGGATGTGGCTTTCCTTATTTTGAACTGTTGGTTGAAAATCCTGTTTGAATCTGGGAAAGGGGAATTCCCCCATGTTACAAGGAGAAACAGTTATTAGGTTTATGATGAACAGAATGTTATTTCTGTCATTTTTGAATTGCCATATATTACCTTGTTAAGTTTGTTGTAGTGTGAGGGACAGATTCCTTTTGTTAGAGTGTTTCCTTTAGTTTATTTTGGTAGGCTGGTAAATCCTCGTAAGGATAGGGATGGTGTTTAATAAAATGGTATCTCATGAAAATCCTCAGCCAAGTTGTCCTCACATTTCTGACCCCTCACAATTGGCAGATGTGCCCCTTTCTCCTCTCTTGCAGCCCCGGTAACCAGTGACCCTATGACCAAGGACCATGCCCATCATGACTTGGGAAGTGGGCCAAAGCTGCAACCCACCCTCAGGAAGTGCTGACAAAGGGCGGGTTGCCTGTGCACATCTGCCTTCCTTTCCTTGGTGCCTGTGCCCCTCTCCCCATCCAGCTGCAGAAGGGCACCTCCCTTAGTTGGAATGTCTCATGGCCTTGTTTACTCGCTAGTCCTGCCTCCCTTACAGACAGTGGGCCAGAAACTGGGCCCTGGGAGTATCCCCCTGCTCTTGTCCTGCATAGGAACCTCATTGGAGTCAGGACACCAGTGGAAGAGGGGCCCCACAGGACATCCCCCCACCAGGACCATCAGTGCTGGCTCCAGCCGTGCCCACCTCAGCAACTGTTGACACAGCCCCTTCAAGGGGCCACGCTAATGTCACAAGGGCACATGTCCCACAACTTACAGTTGCTAGTGAGGACACCTACAAACAGCTGCTGGGGATCCTTCAGGCCACCAATTAGGCCATCAGGCTTGGCTTGCTGGAGGTAGCCAGGTAGGTGAGGGTATCAAGTGAGAGACAGACGGAGGCTGTGAGGGAGGTGGGACAGGTACCAAGGGAGGAGGTGAAGGGTGTCAGGGAGAGCATTGTAGGGGTGAGTGGCGAGTTGCGGGAGGTGAAAGAGGCAGTCTGTTGCATCCAGCGATAACTATCAATGACACAGACTTTCCATGCCCCCAACACATCCCCTGTACTCTTTCCCATTCACTCCCCGTTCTGCCAGGAGAGGACAACAGAATGCGGGCCTTTCCCCCATGCCAGGCACTCCAATCTCCTGCTCCTTCACACCATCAAGGCTGTGGCCCCTACTTTACGAGTGAAACAGGAGGTGATTGAGCTGTTCTTGGTTGGAGATAGCAACAGTGAGGAGCCAGGGGCTGTCTAGTTATGCATTATTTTCTATCCTCATGTCTTCTTCCGCCATCAGTTCCCAAGCAAAAAGTGTGCTGTATTCATTTTTATTCTACTGCCTATGTGCATACATTATTTTACCCATCTGTCATTGTTAATGTTGCCCTATTACTTTGCCCTCGCACATTTTGCAAGCATTAGCCTTGACTCCATTCCCCACATTGATGTGTTGGCAATATTCCTTCCTGCCCTTCATTAAACATGTTTTCTGTTCGTACTTACTGTGTGTGTGCAGTTGCTTTAGAGTTTGGTGGTTAATTGACATGTTTGTGGGGATGTACATTGAAAGTCCCTTTGCCCATGGTCTACTCTTGTGTGGCGCTGTGCACACTATTCATTGGGCTCTTGTGGCCTGTATGCTGAATTTTGGACAAGTGCCATTCTTACTGTATGACTATGTGTTATTGTCTCGGAAAGGCACATAGGGAGGCCACTCACATTTCAGCAGAGTTGGCCTGTGATGGAGGGAGTGTGATAACTCATACAGACATGCCTCCGTGTGGTCCATCTGCTAAGGATACTGACATTGACAGACATAGAGGTGATTGACATCTGATTTCATCCATTTACCTTGTCAACATTGCCGTGCTGAGCGACCAGATGTGCTGTGTGATGGCTTTTCTTAGCTCATTATATCCAAAGGGATTGCATCTGTGTCATCTTTGGGGGTTGGGGGGTTGTCCTTCTGGTAGACTATGAATGTGATCAGAAGGTATCAGGCGGACAGTACTGGCTATGCAAGAGGCTAGGAGGGGTGTAGAACTAGAGAGAACATGTTGGTGCTTCTCACCAGGGAACCTTTGGAAAACAGCAAATTGCGTGACTTTGTTTTGCCATAGGTGTTACAAAGGGGAGGGGTACGATGAGGTGAGTGTTTGAAGGGGAGTGAACATGTTATGTGCCACACTGTCTTCCAGGTGCAGGCCGGGAAACTGAGTCAGAGAATTTTGCAAAGGTCCATGTTTCGGGGCCACTTCGTACAATGAAATGTGGCTTCTTTGCTTCCATGGATTCATGTGTATGTGTCTTGCAAGGGCTGATTGCTCATGTCCCATTGTGCTTGCTAATTCTGCTTATCATATCCTTGGCTGTAGATGTGTAGTAAAATGGTGTTCCTGTTGTGGTGTGCACATGCCAAAGAATGGACATTTCTGCCAGGTGACAGGCTTACACCGGTCCTTCGGTGGTTCCCTGTTGATCATGAACAGTGACGTAGATGGAGTCATGTGGCTATATGCCTACCTTGCCATGGTGACGGATGCACTTGGCCCTATACCTATGATGTTTTCAGTGTCATTTTGAATAAAGTGGACCTTAGGTTCAGACCCTTTCACATTGGCTGTGTCTTGTACATTGTGCATTCTGCAACACACTATTGTGGCGTTTTCCAGCTTGTCACCCGTGCATGCTTTGTCGCCGTGGAGGAACGGTGGGTGCATGTAGCATTGCAGGAAGGGGCCCTTTCCTTCTGGGACATGCAGGGGTCATGTTGTTTTCGAGTTTTCAAACTAATAATGCGTCAAGATGTTTCTTAATGTGCCACTGAGTAGCTGGCCATTATCACCTGTCCAGGATAGGTAAGTGCCATGATGTGCGTTTGGCTTTCACACCATTTCCTTGGGGTATGTGTGATCAATGGCATCACACTCAATCATGGGTGCAGGAGTTCTTAGTGTGACTCGCTCGATATTACACAGCGTTTTCATGATGCTACAGGTAGGGATTTCTGTTGGTGTAGGCATATGTGCCTTGCCGTTTTTCCAGTCTGAGTGGCTGCATGGAGCATGATCATGCCATTGCTAGTTGTAACACTGTGCTGTGTGGTGGCTGCACACCCCTGTATAGAGCATGCCCCACAGCATGGGGTTGTTATGTTGTACATGTGCACATCGGGACAAGCTTTTGCAGATGCCTACGAGGGCAGGATTATCCACAGTGAGCAAAGTCAAGGAGCCGATTGCACCCCAGGTCGATGCAACACATTTTACAGCTTTTTGTGTAGCTCTTATTTCAAAAAAGTCACATGACTTAATGGCAGGCACAAACATATTACATGTGATCAATGGTCTCCTAACCTGTTGTGCTGTATTCTTGCGGCATTCTGCTTTAGGATCCCCTATTTCTCCCATGCCTACACGCAGCTTTTACCTGTCCCCACCACCCAGCAATCAATGCAAAGCTGATAACGAGGGGACAATCGATGTTGATTTCACAAGATAAATGCTAACACTTCACCAAGGCTGTGACTGTGTCTATCGGGAGAGGAGCCAGAAGCACTGGCACTCCTCGTGATTTCAGGAGAAATGGGACACATTCAGAGAAGTTATTACATTTTAGTTTGTGGATTTTCCACTGCGAAAGTATGACACTCCTGCCCCCTTTTTTTAAGCACAGCAGGGGGCGGGGGGAGCAATGGTCCCTCTGCCCCCAAGTACTCTGTGCCTATGGTTGTCTTTGAAAGTGGGTGATTTCATATTAGTAAATCGGTGTGTATTGCATGATGGATTCATTTCCACATGCGACATTGAGCCGTAAGCTCCTTTATAAAGTGGATTATTTTCAGAAGACATTGCCCACCACCTTTCACATGCCGGGACAGCTCTGTTAATCTGGTAGAAAGCATATTTAACATTGGGTGCTTTACACTGGTGCCAGAGTGGCAGAAAACCTAGAGGTTCTATTTAATGAACTGATGGTAACTGCAAATAAAGGCTTCTGTAAAGTTGATTTTATTGGTAAAAACTGTGGATTTCTTTAATGTGCCAGAGGTTTTTCAGACAGAGGAAAAAGATGTATGTAATGTTATTGTGATTTGCACTACACACCAATGCCATTTTTAGGATCTCTAGGTGCTCAGGTGGATTTGAAAAGGATGTGGGTTGGGCTGGGTTAGTCAGTGGGATTGGGAGGGAAAAGCTCAAGAGAACTTTGATGTGCTGTTGGTGGCTTCAGTTCAGAAAACAACAGTCACTGTGTGATGGTATGTTTTTAGTTGATCTTCTATTATTTGTATTTCCATAGGGAGCGAGTTCCAAAGATTTACCGATATGCAGGAGAATGCTGATCCCACGAGGTCCTCTTTGACGTATTGTTTCGGTTCTAGGTGAATGTTGTTGTTGGACCGTAGCGTTCATCAGTGCTTAATTTGTAAAAAAATAAGTGCCACTGCCCAAGAAATATTGGCCCCATAATGCCGGGCGCATCTCCGCCCTCAGCGCAGTTCAGTGCTACACCTACCTAGATCGGCCCACCACCAGCTCATCACACTGCTGCTACTCCATGTCACATGTTTGGCGCTGCAGCAAATGCTGGCACAGGCTAGTAGTGGGATGGATGCAGAAGGGCACACATGGGTTGAGAAAGTATAATGCTTTAAAGTTGGAAAACACTTGTTATGGTAGGTGTAGTGGTTCCAGCATTCCGGCAAACCCAGAGGCAAAAGAGTGCATTTGAACCCAATTCTAAGTTCTAGACCACACTTGTTAGATGTCTGGACCATACTTGCTGTCCTCGAAGTGATAATGCATTTGATAACATTGTTGCAAACCTGTGGATGTTATCTTATTTGTCAATTTTGTAGAATGACCGTTTCAATCATTGTCCCGGGACTCAGGAAAGCTCAGCAGCAATGTGCTCGATTGGAAGCAAGACGACACGAAGCAAGTGATGGGCCACAGCCACCACTCCAAATAAGTTATTTCTTTTAAAACCCACCTTCCGTGGGGCGGGGCCCTAGTCACCGGCCCCACGGAAGGTCATGTTTTCAAAGAAAAAAGTAAAAAACATACTTTTGGGCACAATCCACAGGCCCGGCCGCCCACGGCAGAGTCATCTGACTCAGTCTGCGGCAGCCGGCAGCCCCATTTCACAGAAATTGGACTGGGCCTGGCACTGACTGCAGTCAGCAGCACACTGCACACAGGTCACACAGACAGAAGCCCGGGAGCGGACGGGCCCCTGGTGGGGTCCTGACTCCTGGGCAGTCAGGACACCACCAGGGGACCGTGCCACCACCGGACCCTGACCTGGGCCTTGCCTGATCACTTGACTGTGACAGGCTCAGGCTGCACTGCACGCAACAACAAGTGACTTACCTGCTTTGCCGGCTGGGACTTGGTCTCCTGTCGGGGCCTCAGGGTGGGGGTGGCGGGTGCGCACACTGGCACCCGCACAAAAGAAAAAGCAAGCAGAGGGGGCCCAGGAAGCAACTAGGCCGCACCACCGGGCAGGCTCTCTCTCTCACAAGTCAGGACTGACGACGCCACAACACCTTCACTTCACAGTAACTCGTGAAATGAAGGTGGCGCAGCGCTGCCTCCTGTGGCAACAACAACACGTCACCATGTAATTTCACTGGCACAGAAGAACAGCCAATGAAAACTGCACATTCTGTGTTACTATACTGAATGTATCAAATACTGCATAGTAACAACTGAATGGTAGTTTTCATTAGCTGTTGTCTCTAACAGTTTGTTGTTCATTACTCTTGCTGGCCCCTCCCAGGCACAGCCAGCCATGGCCTGCAACCTACAAGCACGAGAGGGATTGAGATCAGAATGACAAATCCCAAAGATTTATAATCGAAGCAAAGCAAAGTGGAAGAACAAATAAAGCAATTGCACATGCGTTGGCCCTGCATGTGTTCCGGTGCCCAAAAAAGAGTGCCGGTGTTGGCCACCGTCAACCACCCCCACAAATTAAGCACTGGCGTTCATGTTGGTTAGCAGATGGAGATTTTACTCTATATCAATTCTGATCCTTATTCGTGGATTGCTCTGTGTGTTATACATAGTGTTTTGAAGAAAATGTGTTTTTTAACTCCTGGCAAAAGAAGTGTTCTCAATGCTGGTGTGATGTGTTCTCGCTTAGTGATTCTGAGGAGTAGTCTTGCTGCTGTGTTCTGAATTCATTGTAGTTTTCTCATAAGGTAGTCTGGCCTTCCAAGATAGATATTGTTGGCGTAGTCAATTCTTGACATAATGAGGGAGAGGACAGTGAGTGTTCTGTGTGGGAAGGCTAAGAAGGGAGTATCTTCTTCATCCACTGGTTTATTTCAGTGACGCAGTCGGTGAATGTTCAACTTTGTTCTTCGTTGACATCATTTTTGTAGATGATTTGAGTGCCACCTGTGTAGTTATAGCCGGTGAGACCATGCTTTTTATGAGGTTAATCAGGGGGTCATGTAGATGTTGAGGAGTGGTGATAACGATGAGCCTTGTGGGACTCCACATGTTGCATTACGAGGTTTTCACTTGAAAAGTGCTAACCAGGTTGTTTCCATTCTTTCTGTCAAGAAGGAGAGCAGTGCTGTGCCACTGAATCCAATACCTTCAAGTCTTTTGATGAATACTTTGTGGTTGACTATGTCGAAGGTTGCTGACAGATTGATTAGTATTAGTAGTGAATTGACGTTAGAGTCTGCGTTCGTCTTCAGATCATTGCATATAGATAATGCTGTTTCTGTTCCTCTCATGGGCCTGAAACCCACTTGTGTTTGATCTAGTATCTGAATATTTCCTACATGTTCCAGGATTTGTTCGCATATGTAGCTTTCTAGTAGTTTTGCTGGTTATGGGATATGTGAGATTGGTTTGTAGTTGGTTAGGTCTTTTGTGCTGCATTATGGATCTTTAAGGAGTAGTTTGATGTATGTCGATTTGAAGGGTCGTGGCATGGATCTTGTTGCTAGTGAGTGGTTGAAGAGGTTCAGGTAATATTATGCCAGTGTTTGCAGTGTGAGGATAGTCTTATAGATGTCAGGTGGGCAGCAGTCTGCTGGCGACCCAGCTCTGTTTCTTTTGCTCACCAGGCTGTTGAATGTATCTGTTGGGATCGGCAGGAGGTGGTTTAGTCTAGTATGTGGTTTCAGAGTTCGCTGCTTAAGATGGTCGATGGTGCTTTTCGATTTACTCTCAATGATTTGCTGGATATTTGTGATTTTGTTTTTTAAGGTTGTCACATAGTTTTTGTGATGGGGTTAGTGTGTTTGCATACTGCTGAGTTTCTTAACCCATTTATGATATTGAACATCTTTCTGGGTGTTGCTTGAGTTGGAGAGCCATTCATTGAAACACTTGTGTATAGGCGCGTTATAAATGCCTTATCACATCATATCATATCATATCATATCATATCATATCATTGTAAGCCGTTGTTACCTGGATACGGTGTCCTGCTCTCTGGAGCTGTAAATGGTGAGTTGCATAAGCCCTCAGGAGAAAGGGCTAGGAGTCGCTGTTTGCTGTGGCGAGTGGAGTCTCCAGTGAAGTGTGGAAGACTGCCTGAGGTGCGTGTGCCTTTAAAGAACTACTGGTCAGCGGGTCAGCTGACTACATAAGGCCGCCTTGATTGCCCTTGTGGCGTAAGCCCTTAGGAGAAAGGGCTCGCAGTCGCTGTCTGCTGTTTGGTCAGTGGCAGTGGCAACGGCAGCTCACTCGATTTTTCAAGAAACGCACCGTGTTCCTACCCTCATGAAAGCAGCAGAAAAGATGACTATTGAACAGGAGCTCACTTCCATTGCCTCTTCACGGACGCAAGCTCAAAGGAAACGTAATGCTCTGAACGAAGAATCATGTAAGTCGATACTTTTTATGTGTATCCGACACAGAAGATCTTGCCCTGCGTGCACCATGCAATCCATGCAATCCTTCTCCTTTAGTTGATGCAAGTGCTGACATTGACATAGCAGTTAATGTAGCTTCTTTGCCGATGAGCATTAACAAAAATAGTGCCAAAAACAGTGCTGACACTGCAGACCTGGGTCTGAACTCTGGCCTAAGTTGTTTAAGAATTATGGCTTAGAGGCACAGCCAGAATTTCACTGTGAACTTATGTTAGCAGAGTCCCTGCAGAGGTTGCCTGATTGCACTTTTTGTGGCTCCAGAGCCTGAAGCAACGTGGGGGGTGTACCTGTACGCAGCCTCTCTCTCTGCGCGACCTGGCGCGACGCGCAGGCAATCTGCCTGATGCGTGCAATGAGCGAGAGTTTATGTCATTAAACAATGAAGGGCTGAAACTCGCATTGGATCAGCAGCCTGAAGTACCACATGCAATGCCAATTGTAGTGGATGCTGATCAAGGAGAACATCGTATGCTGCTGACATTAACTTAACCCACCCTCATTTTTAACATAAGCGAACAGATGATAAATTGCTAAAAAGTGGCTTGGAGTCCATCAGCGGTCCTGACAGCCCACGCGATAGTCGTGCTAAAAGTCAATCTAAAACGGCATTGGCATTTAGTTCTAGTCCAGTTCCGCAAGCGACTTGCACTTTCACTGACACAGATTTCCATGATGAAGTGTTTAGCGCACCACCTTCATCTGAAGAAAATGTAGTGAATGCTTCCAAGTTGACTAACCGGGCTACTGCGCCTCAATGTGGCGGAACTTCGCCAGGGGCCACACCTATGGGTGAGGCGAGATCGACAGGAGAAATTCACTTGAAGTCGTAAATATTGTTTCACAAAACTTGGTTTTAATCAACAAGGCCCGCACTTCAAAACACATACAAGAGACAATCATAGAAGATGAGTCTCATGGAAAAATGACTTTAAAGAGAAACAACACTCAACTTCTGGACTCAAATGAAGACATCTGGGCACGCGTGAAATATAAACGCATGAGATTGGCAGAAGGGGGGCTCGACTGTGATTCTGTGCAAGACTCTACCTGTATGTTGCCAAACTCTCAAAAAAGAAACAGAAACAAAGTGAGCTGCCAAAATCAAGCCTGTCATTTCATAAGGAAAAAGTTGCGCTTGCACACTAGTGTTGAGTCAGTCTCTGCTGACAGCTCAAAATCAGACTCATTATTAGACTCTTCACTTATGGATCGTCCTTTCCCTAAGGTGAGGAGGGTGAAGGCTGACATTACAAAGAATGCGCGATCAATCAAAGAACAAATTAACAGCTCACAAGCTTGTCTGGTCACTTGTGACCATGTGCCCATAAATGAGCTGCAATCCATCCTAATCTCTTCAATGGCGATCTCACTCGTGCCTTTTACAAAATTATATGAGAACATCAATGAAAATAAAAAGGATCTAACGACCTTAGTGGCTCTAATGAATTCAAAGATTTTACATCTAGAAGATCTATGCAGCCGGTCCAACAACAAACAGGATGAAGCGAGGGAAATGCTGGAGGCTTCACTTAAACTTGTAATTGAACAAAAGCGACATGACACTCTAGACAAAAAACTGTTTGCGGAAGTAGCCAAAGAGGCTTTATTTAAACATGAAAGGATTGAGGCTGCATTGAACACTCAAACACAACATACAAGCGAAAAATCGGCGTCAATAAAAGCCTCTACCTCGAGTTACAATGCAAGTTCTAAAACTGCAACACCTAACACGAGTGTCGAGACAGCTAATAGATGCAACTCAAGCATAACTCAGGCTGCCAAACGCACAAATTCAGGCACTATACTGCAGGAGTTGTCTGTTGCGTCATCGGTACTCAGTGCTGTAAACAACATGGAAAGGGTGAGCTTAACTGTAGATGCTCTGGAACTCACAAGCAAAGATAGCTCAGTGCCTGTCAATTCACCAACCCACAACATCGCTGAGATTTCATTTAATACAGCCTTTCAGCAAGCTAGAAGTCATGCTAACTTGGCAAAATTAAACAATTAAGTAGCTGGGTCCTCTTTGGATCAAACTCATGACTTGGATAAAAGCACTGAGGAAATACTTGCGGTTGATTCTACAGCTAAAACAACGGCGGTATTCTCCATTTTCAACAGAGCACCTCATTCTCCTAAGACTGTGAAACCAAAACGGCAACTGTAGTCCCAACCAAAGAAATCTAAAAATCTGCCAGGACGTAAAAACACACAATTAACACGGGCAAGAAAATTCCTGCAGAACATCAAAGTGGTACACGTGTTGGCAAATGCTGATGCCACAAACACGTGCTCGCACCTGAGATTAAGAACATGAAATCTTAAGAAAACTTGCCGACAAAATGCACGACGATGACGTGCTATGTATTGATGATCCCTCACAGGATATTTCTGCCGAGCTTTTAAATATGTCTGTTTATGAAGATGCAGATTGTGGTGAGCTTGAATGCCCTGCCTCAGTGACTGGGTTGAATAATGGACGCGACGTGGCAAACCTTTTGGAGGTTGACAACGTTGACACCATCAAGGCGACACATGAGGATTTAACTGGCCTGGTCCCAGATAAGAATCTGCTGAGCATGAATCACTCTGTTGTAGTCACCGCAAGCAGTGCGGTAGATTTCAACAGTGGAAGAACATGCTTAATAATTCCTGATCCTGACGACTCGACGCTGAACAACCAGGCCCCCATGAGCCCGGCGTTTGTTACGTTACAAGAAAAAAGAGAACAGACAAGGGCCAAAGTGCAAATGCAAGCAACTGCCATTTTGAAGCCCATCCAAACCTCAAAGAACAACATACTTGCTGATGTTGCAGGCGGCAATAAAAGCCGTCAACCTGCAACAAAAGGAAACCCAGCACAAATAAACAAGGAAAGACCAATAAGGAACCCAACAAGTACCCACGCCATGTTCGTTAAAGGGTCTGAATCAGCAAGCCGCGCAGAACGTTATCTAGTGTACAAGATCATGATAGAGAGAGTGGACTCAATGGACAAGTTGATTCTCAAGCGATGTAACGTGATACAATTACTGCATCACGTCCCTCGGCTACGTGCGATAAACTCAAACGACGTAAAAAATCGAAGCAACAGATGCCCTATTGTCACTGGGCTTTGATACATACAAATTTGAGGAAACAGTGCTTCCTACGATGGAAGACGTTGTTAAAGACTCTATTGCAGTGAACACGTTTAAAGACTTGCAGCCACCTTTAGGTATTAAGAACAGGCCTGGTCAATCTGCAGAGTTAGAGTGAGAAACATTCACTCTAAAAAGCGATCAGAAGCAGAATAGTAAATCGGAGTCTGGGTCACACAAAGTTACATTTGCTGGAGTCCAACTCGAGCCAAAAGACAGCCCTATGGACAAAATTAGAATAACCATAAAAGGCACTCTCGGCGCTGATGGCACAAAGGAAATGGTAAAAAGTAGCACTGACACCATGGAACAGAAAGGTGATTGGCAATGGCTTGCAAAATCACTGAACTCCAAATGCCAGAGGTAATGCCAGAAGGAGGAAAACATTCACGTATGTACATTTGCCTCATGGAACACAAGGGGCTTTACACACTTGCTTAATTCAAATTGGCTGCAAGGATTACAGATCGCATGTTTGCAAGAGACTTGGCTGAGTCAACTACCGGTTGTGTCAGAGTTTGAGCTCGCATTTAATCCAGCCATTAAGGTAGATAAAGGGCGGTCCCATGGCTGGCCTATTAACTCTAGTCAAGGGATCCTCTGGCTACCGCATTATGAATTCTTCAAATCATTCGCCCTTTATTCAAGTGTCTGTGATAGGAAGCCTGTTTCTTTGAAGAACTTCACTGACCAAATAACAGTGGTAAATCTGTATTGGAATCATGACAGAGCAGGAACACATTTGTTTGTAGACCAAGTATCCACAATACTTGACATGCTGGAAACTGCAAACCGTGCAAGTATAATCATTTGTGGAGATCTGAACATCGATTACTTTAAGACCTTGTAATCTGAGAAAATGATTTTAGCAAATGAATGGCTCGATGAAATGAATGCTCGTAACATACAGATGTTAAATTGATGCACTCTCGGTGATATACCACTGGGACCAACCTGGTGTCGTGGTGAACAGACGTCAATTATCGATTACATCTTCATATCCGATGCCCTTCCCTCGAAAGTGAAATCCATGAAGGTTACCAAAATGTGTAACAGTGATCATGAAATGCTTCGGATGGAGCTCTTAATCTCAGATACTCGACCAAACTGAAACTGGTATACGAAAGTTATTGTAGAAGCTAGTAGAGTAAGACTGAGCTTAGATGAAACTGAAGTCTCCCGTTTCTCAAATCAATTCCTGACGAGGAGTTTGATAATTGAATATAAACCTTTGCTAACACACATTAAACCTAAAAACATAGGTCTTAGACACTTGAACTTCGAACGTAACCTCTGCTTCCACTTGGAAGTACTGAGACAAAAACGCTGGTTGTGATCTGATATTCGCAAGAATAAACAACTAGACATACAAGTAAGAATACTCAGAAATCGTGTCGTGAAACAAAGTTACAAAAACTGGCTAAAGGCGCATAAACATCTGATGTTGCAACATGATGCCGAAGAGATGCTGAAGAGCTTAGGAAATAAAAACAGTGGAGACTTTTGGCGTATCATCAATAAGACACAGGCACCCCAAACGCATTGCAAACCAGCCTGGTGACAGAGGCAGAGTGGACGTCACACTTTGCAAATCTATATAACAAAAATAAAGACACCAATATACTACCTGACCTAAACGAAACATCATAGGCATTAACCTTCTCGAAAGATGACATTGCAATGATAATAATAAAGGCAAAAAATTCTAGAGCACCTGGCCCTGACGGCCTCACGAATTTTACTATCAGGCAACATCCAGAAATCTGGTCTGAAGTGTGCCTGGAACTATTCGAAAGGATAAACGCAGAACATCAGACTCCAAAGTCCTTGAAATCCACAGTAATTGTACCTATTTTTAAAAAAGGTAACAGAGCGTGTCCTAAAAATTACTGACCAGTGGCATTATTTGATGTTCTGGGCAAAATATATGCAACCGTGTTACGAAAGAAACTGATTGAGTGGTCCATAAAATCTAGCCGCGTGGACGAAAGACAATCCGGCTTTGTTAAAAATGTAGGATGCTCTTTAAATCTCTTGATCCTGAACCTGATCAAAATGGAGGCTTTGCAAACAAACACAAAAGTCTATCTTGCATTTATTGACTTTTCTTATGCCTTCGACACAATTGATCGTGAGATTCTATTGCAAAAATTGCGATCCTGCGGTTGTCCCGACAGATTGCTGGCTGCGATTAGAGAGCTACATATGGAGACTTCGATCAGAATTCGTATTGATCAGTCTGGTAACTTGTCTGCAGAGATTAAAACCTTCAAAGGAGTGAAACAAGGCTGCCCTTTGGCAGCAGCAATATTCAGTCTATTTATATCAGACATTCGAGCGGCCATAGATGCTGTGAGATCGTTTCCCCTAAGGCTACACAGGTCACATGTTAGTTGGCTCCTATACGCAGATGACCTGATCCTGGTGGATGTAACACCTATTGGCCTGCCGAGAAAACTTGATGCTGTTCAAGAATATGTGAACACGAATCATTTGAAGATTAATACAACAAAATGTGAGATCCTGCTGCTGAAAAATCGAAGATCAGTAAGAAGTAGCCTAGATAAAAAAACAGTTTGGACGTTGGGGCAAGAATCACTGTGCATATCGAGCAGCGTAAAATACTTGGGTATGCTGATAAGCGGAAGTATATACGATGAGCCTTGGATACTGGAAACCAAGAGAAAGTGTTGGCAATTGGCCAGCAAGCGTTTGTTTTGCATAAAATATTCGGAAAGTTCTCCTTAAAGCCGATGTTAAACTTTTACCATCACAAGGTGACCCCGGTGTTAATATACGGAGCTGAAAACGCGTTGGGCTGTTCTTAGCTCTTTGGCCAATTTTGGAAAATATTTACTGGTCGAAAGAATTGTGCCTACCAAAAGGCATGTCAATCGCTTGTATAAGATACGAGCTAACTTTGATATCTTTACACGCCAGAATTTGCCGGAAGTTGCTGTCTGAATATCGCAAAACAAGATCCTGTGAGAAAATTGCGCAATTTAAAATTCTTCATGGCGCAACTTCTGATACATATGATATCACTGCGATGTGGATAAACGGTTGCGAAAATTTGCTAGTGGAGTATGACATTGAAGCGAAAATGTTACAAGAAAAACCCAAATGCCGCCAAGCTGAAAATTTGGGGGGCTGATTGGGAATTGACCTGTGTCCAGAGAGCTGCAAATAAACTGATGGTCGACACACCGGTCGAAGCGAGGGGCTTTAACAACCTACAAAGATATGTACAACTGTTTCCGGACTCCAATGCGAGAAGATTGTTTACGCTTTTTCGTCTGAATGCCTTCAAGACTAAAGAGCGTCTTTGCGCATGGTCAAGGAATGCAGATCTAAATACATCCTGTAGATTTTGTACATTGGAAAAAGAGACCCTGAAACATCTGGTGTTGTTCTGTTGTGAACTGCGGCCGGCGAGAACAACTCACTTGGGTCCTTGGATAGAAAAACATCCTGCTTTGTCTGCAGACGAATGGTGGCAGAAAATGTATAATGGTACAGACACAACATTGTTACTTACACTAATGTTTCTGCTAGCAGAGATTGAAATTCTTCTGAAAGTTGACCTAAACGCAGAGTAATGTAATTGTCATCCATGTGGTTCGGACCGAGATCTTACGAGTGAGAAGGATGAGGACGGACTGGTTTAAAGATGGTTTAAAGAAGGATTTGTTTGTTTGTTTTGTGTTCTGTCATATTTTAAAGGTTTATTCTTAAACCATTAAAAATTAATTAAAAAATATATATATCTTTTTTGCTTTGAGTATTTCAGCTTTGAATATTCTAATCTGTCTTTGGTATGCGTTTATTTTCGGTTGGTTGTTGTTTTTCCACCATTCTTGCTCTATTTTTTTCAGTGCCCTGAGGTGGGGTGTGAACCACCTCGCCATTATTTTCTTTAGCAAGCGAGTGAATGATTTTCTGGTGACGTCATCCAGGGTTTTCATGATTCATTTCTATTCATAGTATCTGTTCTTTTATCTATTCTGGCTGATTCTAGACTGGTGATTGATGTTTTTGTGGCTTCTAGCCTCACGTTTAGGTCCCCACTGTTAATGCTTTTCCAGTTTCTTTTCAGAGTTGTAGGATTATTTGGGAAGTTGTTAGGTATCCGTGTTGGGGATTGGATCACAAAGGGTAAAATTAGGTGGTTGATCCAGAGTATATGCATTGGAGCTACAGTTGTGTCCAGGTTTTTGTTGCAGAAAATTGCATCCAGTGTGTGGCCTGCTGTGTGTGTAGCTTCTTTCACCAGTTGTTATAGATGCATTGTAACTTATTGAATACTTAAGGTTTTGGGTCAGTTGATGTATTCTTCTTCAAACCAGATGTTTTTATAAACATTTTTATATATATCAGCTCATCTCTATTTCGCATATGCAACACCATAGCAACATTTTCAAAATGATATTTCTTTGGGTTACCCCTTTCAAAATATGCTTTGCAGACAGTGCAAATTACTTGATTGATGTTTACAATATCATCTGGTTCAGGAGCTTTGAAGTTGTCCCAAATCCAAGATCTTAGGTTGCTGAATGCAATTGTACCAGAGGTTGGTATACTATTTATGTTTTTTTTTTTGTTTTACTAGTTACACCACTTGGAATGCTTGCAGTACTGTCAGTACTAGGGACATTTTGTTTTTGGGTGGCCTCCATACCAGAGCTTTCAGATGTACAAATAGTAGCAGTACCAGTAAGAGGTACATTAAATGTTTTTGTGGAAAGGTAACAGGACTTTAGGGGCTCATTACAAGTTTGGGTGTATCTCAGTGGCATATCTGCTGAGATACCACCAAATGAAATTACCGTTACCACCATTTGGTCTGGCGGTATTACCACCGGATTACAAGAGGTAGTAGGCAGTGTTAGCCCCCATTAATTGGAGTCCATAGGACTCCATGGGGATTTTGGTAGAATTACTGCCAGCAGTAATTCCACTGAACTTGCTGTTTTTGGCAGAAAGGGGGCAAATTTAACTCCAGGTTTTAGCTGGAGGTGAATCCTCCAAATCTCCACCAAACATGTAGTATGGTGGTGCAGTAATGTGGCAGTAATGGAGCAGTAATTCTGTTACCGCACCGCTGTACTCGTAATGTGCCCAAAACTTAGTTTAGTTGAAATAGTACTAGTATCAATAGGCAAATGCATTTATTTATTTATTTATTTTTTAAATATACTAAATAGCCTTTTCGGCTTTGTATATACAACAATTTACACAGACATAATAAATAGACATAATTCCATTATAAATCATTAACATAATTATCATCAGATCCCCAAGTCATTAAACATAATTCTACATTAATAGTACAATACAGTTGTTAAGATGCTGAATTCAGACCATTAAAATATCAACGACTCGCAAGTAATAAGACCCCATAATTATACAGCCACGGTAGTGGCCGTGTATTTATGGTTAATGTTAGGGAGAATTCTCTGTTTAGGCTGAATTTCCTAATCTAGTGAGTCCCCCAGCAGCCTTGCTGGATTTCTGGAGTTTGTTTTTTTTCCATCCTGCCAAGAGTGAGACTCTTTTCTCCCACTCTTGGACATGTATGTGTGTGTAATTCCTTTGAAATGTCAATGTGTTCGATGGGCTATGGGGTCTTTTACTCCATAGGGTCTCATATGTTTTTCTATGTGTGTTACACCGCACCCTACGTGCCGTAACACTGGGGCGTCCTAGCGGACCCCCACCATAGACTCCATACCCGGGGACTGACTACTGTCTCCCCGGGCATGTAAAGTCACCATTGGCTTTACTAGACCTAAATTTGCTAACAGGACTAGTACAAACCATCTTATTGTGGACGTACTAGTAGGGGTAATTCGATTACTCCTAGACCTGTTACTCGAGGGGGCACTGTCCCGTCCCCCCTCGTCGAGTTTTGGCTGGTGGCAGTGGAAACTACTTGTTATGTTCGACCCCGAACATAACCCTATGGGATTCGTCCCATTGTTGGAGATTGATACTTTTTCTCGTTAATCTCCAACGTACCACCGGTCTACTTATCCTAAATAAGTTTATCGGATGGTATTTTCTGCCAGAACTCGGTTTTTAAAATGGCGTCTGTGTTTGTCTCTGTGACTCCTAAACCAAAGGTTGAGCCCTTTGTTCCACTTTTGGCGGGCCTCTGTACAGAGACCCTCCAAAGTGGTGCCATTCTGTCTGGGTTACCTCAGGGATGTGGGAGGGGGTTTAGGCACCCTGGACCGAGTTGCCTTGCCAACTCAGGTCGCACTCTGGAGTGGTTGGCCCAAGTGGTGAGCGTTCCCGCTCACCAATTAGTAGGTGTTGATTGACAGCTAGGCTGAATGAATGGGGGTTTTCTGCATAAAAGCAGGGCTTTTGGGACTGGATCTTCAGAAGTCGCCACAGGACCTAAGAATCCGACGAGGGTAACGCTGAGCCGACCTGCACGACGACACCTCCGGTGGAGCCCTGCGGAACCGACTCACCACTTCCCGACGACAGAGGAGATCTCCCTGCCGGAGAGTCTCTTCCCCTGGCTGGTGGGAACAACCAGCCCCCTTTGCTTTTTATTTGCCTCAGGACGCAGTGGTCGAATTGCCCGTGCAGAGCACCCCGGCAACCGCATAGCCACCACCCCTGTACCACGACCAAAAGGTGGTGCCTTGTGACGGAGCACTCCGCGGCTGGTCTCTTCCCTGGTGGTGCACCTGACTTCCTTTTTCTTCGACGACGAGAACCTCTCTACTCTTGGCAAAGACCCGACGTGCATCCACCACCAGGAACATCTGCCCCCGCCGGAGCTGCTCTCCACAATAAGGTACCGTGTCCGCCTGGCTTCCCTTTCGATCGGATTGAGCGACGTGTCTTAATCCTCTCCTTTCCGTTGGGTCGCCTCCAAGCTTTTCTCATTTATAGTTCTGAACTGGTTCAACCTGCCGATAACATTTTGCTACAAAGACTTGAATGCATCTCCTCTAGAGACTTTTTGGGACATCGCGCCTTGCCTCTCTCCGAGTGGGCCTGGCCTCTGAACTTCATGATCTATTGTGATTCTTGCCTTCCTGTCTTGCATTTCGTTCGCAAAGGATTGAACTGTGTTGATTTCATGACCTGCCTATCTTTTTTCTCTCCCGTCCTAACTAATGTTTGAGTGTCATCTAGGTTGAGGTATACACCTCTGTCTGAAAATAAGTGATACCGGTAGAACCTAGAGTTGTCGAAATCTTGTTAGGGGGATTGATCGTTTTTTTCTTCGTAAAGTAATTGTGTTTGATTTGTTTGCCGTGATAGTGCCATAGTGTTTTTCATAGATGTTCTGTCGCTCAATATTTGTGACGCTTGGAGAACTCTCCATCCCCAGGAGCGGGAATACACCTACTACTCGTCGGTGCACGACAGCTCGTCCAGGATAGATCTGTTCTTGGCCTCCAGCGAGGTAATGGGCGGAGTGGTGGGTGCGGATATCCTGGCCCGCACGCTGTCGGATCATGCTCCAATCACACTGTCTCTGAGACTGGGCACTCCTGCTCCAACAGCCAGTACTTGGCGCTTTAAGTCCGAAGCCCTAAAAGACATTGTGTTTAGATCCGAAATACTAGCTGATATCGGGTCGTTCTTTGAACTTAACTTACTTCGAGACACAACTGCCGCGATCAGGTGGGAGGCCTTTCAGGTATACATAAGGGGCATGTCCATCTCTCGGGAGGCCGGGGTACTGAGGGCCATCAGGGCTGCTCTGGGGCAATCTGAGATCAAACTGAAACAACTCGAGCAGCGCAACACTACCGGATCCGACCCCACCATCCTTGCCCAAATCTCTGATGAACTCCAGGTATATAACACACTGGCCACCTCCGAAGTCCGTTACTTCAGCCGCCCTCAAGCCGCCAGGAGGTATGGGGAGGGCGACAGACCCGGGAAAACGCTTGCGACACTTGTAAGAGGGGAGGTGGGCCGAACACAGATTTCCTCTATCAGAGATCGCAATGGTGAGATTAAGTGGGCGGATCGGGAAATACTAGACACATTCACTGAATTTTATAGCTCCCTCTACTTACGGCCCCTAGAACACACTGAACAACTTATGCGCAAGCTCCTTGAGCAGATCCCCACTACAGAGATTTCCCAACAGACCAGGGACCAGCTAGACTCCCCTATCACGCTAGACGAGATAGTGACGTCCATCTCTGACTTGCCCAAAGGCAAAGCACCTGGCCCGGATGGGCTCACCGCAGACTTTTACCAGGAACACATAGCTATTCTGGCCCCTCGGCTGCTTGAGGTATGGAACGAGGCCCTCCAGGCCTCCATCCTCCCCCCCTCCATGCGTGAAGCGGTCGTCATGGTGCTGCTCAAACCGGGTAAGCCTGAAGATGAGTGCGGGTCATACAGACCTCTTCCCCTCATGAACCTTGAAACAAAGATCTTTGCCAAGATCATTGCCAATCGCTTTTTGCCAATTATGACGCACCTGGTTCATGAGGACCAAGCGGGCTTCGTCCCGGGCAGGTCCACCTCCCACAATATCAGGAGATTGTTCAATGTCATGTCCCGCATAGATCAGAACGCCCAGGCGGTGGCGGTTACGTTGGACGCCCAAAAGGCCTTTGACATGGTCTCCTGGAAATACATGTGGCTGGTCCTCGAGACAATGGGTGTTGGCCCAAACATGATAGGGTTTATTAAACTATTATACACCTCCCCTGTTGCGCGGGTTCGAGTTAACTCACTAACATCCGAGATTTTCACGCTATTCAGAGGCACCCGCCAGGGCTGCCCCTTCTCCCCAATTCTCTTCGCACTAGTGATAGAACCAATGGCGGACTATGTCTGCTCAAGACACTCACATAAGGGAATAAGATTGATAGAGGAGCCTGAAATTATATCCCTATACGCAGACGATGTCCTACTCTATATCAGAGATCCCACAACTCACCTCAATCCCATATTGAGAGATGTCACTCGCATTGGCACCCATTCCGGTTTTACGATTAACTATTCCAAGTCAGAGATCTTCCCGCTCACTCAGTCCACCATACAGCCCGTCTCTGAATATCCCCTGCGCTGGGCCCCTGAGGGCATCAAATACCTGGGTGTACATGTTTCCCTTACTAAACCCACCCTACTCACTGAGAATTACGCTCCAGTAGCGCTGATAGTTGAGGCCAAGATCTCTCGATGGCGCACTCTTCCGTTATCCGTTGCGGGTCGGCTGTCACTGATTAAAATGATTCTGCTCCCCAAGCTCCTCTACACCTTTAGTAACATACCCGTTTGGCCTGGGAGGGCATACTTCACCAAGTTGCACACACTCTGCGCACAATTCCTCTGGCACTCAGGTGCGGTCCGCAAGAAGTGGACTGATATGGCACTCTCATACAGACGGGGGGGTATCGCTGCTCCTGACTTTGCTACATACTGGATTGCGGCCCAAGCCCAATACGCCACTCACTGGTACCCTGGCGCCCCAGTGCGCCCTCATGTTAAGCTGGAACGGTTAGCAACCACTGGCATTAATTTAATGTCCCTAGTGCTACAGCGACACTACGCCCCGGACTCCCCAGTGGATCCTGTTGCAGCTACCATGTTTGCCTGGACACGCATACTAGGCCCATCTGATGGGATCTCCCTGTACTACAAGTGGCTGCCCGCATGGGCCTGTCCCGGGTTAGAGCCCAAGCTTGACGCAGCCTTGGCCCGCCACTGGGAGGCTCTGGGGTATAGAGCACTGTCGGACTTCTATCCAGAGGGTA
This sequence comes from Ambystoma mexicanum, assembly GCF_040938575.1. Classification (NCBI taxonomy): domain Eukaryota; kingdom Metazoa; phylum Chordata; class Amphibia; order Caudata; family Ambystomatidae; genus Ambystoma; species Ambystoma mexicanum. The sequence continues at coordinate 552,526,551 of NC_090924.1, read as the reverse complement.
AATTCATAGATCCCTAGACTTGTAGACCGGGTCACACTAGATCCCCCTTAGAAACGCTTCAGTACTACAGGCTCCGCGCTGCGTTCCGCTCTAGGTGGCCCTCTTTCCCTGATGAGCCCCCTGATAACCCGGCGATAGCTTACATTGCTAACTCGGGCGGTGCACGAGGCGTCATCTCATCACTATATCACATCCTGCAAGACGCCCCTCTATTCCGGTCCTCGGAGCGCGCAACAAATGGGCAGATGAACTGGGCCTAGAAATAACTGATGAGCTATGGGAGAGCATGTGTCTCCACACCCAAAAAGTTTCTCTCAACTTCCGCTTTCGGGCCATGCAATATAAGCTCCTTAATAGGCTGTATTATACACCGCACAGGACTTCCGGGTTTGCTCGCTTGGAGGTGCGCCTCTGCCCACGGTGGGGGGCCGCGGACGCTGATCATCTACATATGTTCTGGACCTGTCAGAACTTGTTCAATTTTTGGGACGGGGTCCTAAAGACACTTAGTGCAGTAATTGAGACCACTATTGACCCCGATCCTCTGGCAGTCCTATTTGGGGTCGGGAGCACTGAGGAAACTAAACGCCTGCAAAAGTTTTTAAATATAAGTTGTATGATTGCCAAGAAGTGTATACTGCAGACTTGGAGGTGCCCCTCTCCCCCGACCCCGCAGAGATGGTTGGGCCTGCTTACTTGGTCACGGAACTGCGAGGAGGACTACTTGACTATGCTACCGGCCCAGTCCCGTCCCAAGAACATTTGGAATGAATTCAACACATATCTCAATATTCAGTCCGAGGCTGGATCGGAGACCTGCCTCTCCCCGGCTACCACTCCTGCTTCATGATCTCCTCAGCCCTCCTCCCCCATTCGCAAAACATTGTAGTCACTGCTGTAATGTTGATGAGGTGTCCTGTGAGCACCTCCATGTTGTATATGATTCATATGCTTGTTGCCTTGACGTTTGTACCTTGTGAACCTCTGCCGATAAAAATAAAAGTTTACAAAAAAAAAAAAAAAAAAATACCTTAATATCTTTACACTAAGCCTTGTTGCGTGTTTGCTTGTCTTGCTGTGAAGAATTGCCCTATTTTGTATACTCCACATACTGCTCAACTTTTCTTGAGAGAAGTCTGACTGCTCAGCCACAGCAACCAAGTGAATCTGTGTGGTACAGACTGCTACCAAGTGGGTTCACCGCCAAACGCCTGTAGTCCTAAATCTTTTGCAGTGGTCCCAGAGGGAACTGCACAGGTTTCCGCCTAACACTGGTGTACAGCGGTGGGATTTGTATCGAGTATACAGTTTAGAGTGCTTTTCGACACTGTAGGATAACTAACCACAAAACTTTGCACAAAAAGCAACTTTCAAAAAACATGTCTACGATGGAAACTTACAGTCAAGAGTCTTTGTCAGGTGAAAATACTGAGAGTTTGCGAGCTCTCTGTAGGCAAGAGAATCTTTCTGTAAGAGGCAAGAAGTTAGAACTAATCGAGAGATTGCTGGCGAACCAAAGTCTGGGTACTGGTTCAGAGGAACCAATCTCTCCAGCAACTGTAGATAACAGTGATGGTGTTGATCTGAATCGTAATTCTGATGATAGCGATGAAGAGGCTGACGAGGACGGCGAGGCTAACGAAACTGTCTCACCTGCTCCTCTACCCGCCTTACCAGCTGTGCCTACGGGGCACATACCAGGTCCCACAAGTAACCCTGCTTTTGAAAAAGTGAAGCTCGAACTAGAATACAAACGGTTCTTGGCTCAATCTGAACGAAACCAAGAGCTCGAGTTCAGACTGATGAATGCCCAGGCTGAGCAGAAGCAAGCTGAGTTAAGACTCAGGGAAATAGAACTTAATCACGAGTTAGAGATGAAAAAGTTGTCTATGGAAAATGCTTCTCTCTCCTCTGGTTCCTCTAGGAGCTCCAGTCCCAAAAGACCCCGGATGCCGAAGGAATTAGTGGGTATGTATGAACCAAGATTGGATGTGTTGGATTGGTTGAAACTGTTTGAATACAATCATGGGCTCCAGGACATCACCGGGAATGCTTTGCTTCCCTGGTTGTTCTCTAGGCTCCCTCCTGTTGCGACTGATGTGGTAATGGAGTTGGGGGAGGCGGATAAGACGGATTACGAAAGTGTGAAACTAGCTTTAATAGCTAGATTCGGGAAAACCCCTTCCCAGTATCTTAAGAGGTTTAGAACCCTCAAAAAGCATGACGGTACCCCTTGGGCTACCTGGGTGAGTGAAGGGTTGAAAAACTTAGAGGGATGGGTTAAGGGTTACAAAGTGAACACTTATGAAGGTATGAGGAATCTTTTGATGTTGGAGTCTATTTATGATGCCTGTTCTCCTGAGCTCAGACAGCACTTGGCTGATTCGAAGGAATTGGATTCCAGGGAGCCAGCTAAGGCTGCTGACTTGTGGGTTGCCAACAGGGCTACTCATAAGGATTCTGGGGCAACTCAGAAAAAGGATGAGGGAAAACAGCCTAAAAAAGACTCAAAAGAGAATTCTAATAACTCACATTCCAAAGAGGGCCCCAAACAAAACCAGAAGGGTAAGCCACCGGGAAAACCACAGCAGAATAGTATGCCTTCTGGTGCCAAACCGGAAGGAGGGCAGAACAAGCCACCATTCCAGAAAGCATTTGGTAAATACTTTGTTTGTGGCTCGACTGACCACGTGAAAGGAGATCCCAGATGTAAGGGTAAACCTTCAGGGGTCCAGCTTGTCTCCTTAGCCTTCGCTCCAGAGGAGGAAGTCCAAATGGGAAGTGGAAACTTTCTACTGCTAGCTGACGAACCCATTGGAGTCTCAGCCAGCATTTCTTTAGTATCTCTGGGGTTGTGGGAACAACAGAATTTAGATGTCTATAATTCTATCCCCGATAATACTAAAGAGTATTATAAGGACAGTGTCCAGGTGAATGGTCAGGAGACGCCTGCCATTAGGGACACTGGGGCCAGCATAACTGTGGTGATAAATCATTTTTTCAGGCTGAGGATGTTGCTAAGGCACCCAAACGCCTCACCAAGTTAGCTGGAGGGCCTGTGCAGATGCTTCCCCAATTACAAGTTCTCATCCAGTGTAACGACATGACTGTGAAGATACCTGTCAGCATACAGAGTGAGGTACCAGGACGCGTACTGTTGGGTAACGATTTAAAAACTCTCGGAGTTGTATCGCATACTCCCAGACCTCCTAGTAAACGGTTACAGGAGCTAACCAGACCTGCAAGAGAGAGGACCATGCGCGGAACTCTCCAGGAGATGATAAAGAAAGATATCACTCCTGCTCCACTGGAATTGTCGGCCGCTGTCTCCAAGAGATCGGAAGTGAAAGAGAAACCTAAGACTTCTATCCCGAAACCAGCAGCCAGCATTCCAGTGCAGCCAACACGGACTTCCCCGAGGTTGTCCAAAGTTACACCCATAACTCCACCTCCAGCCGAGGCTGAGAGGGAGGTACAACCCTGTGTGGTAGAATTGGACTCTGAGCAAGAGCTAATGGAAGGCCAGGAACTCATTGGAGATCTGGATCCTGTTGGCCATCCTGAGCTGCAGTCTTTACTGGCAGAAGGTGGACCCAGCAGGGCAGACTTCAGTAAGGGACAGAGAGAATGTCCAACTCTGGAAGGTCTTCGCCACCAGGCAGAAGCTCAGGCTGAAGGGCAAGAGCCTGGGAAACACAGGTTGCACTGGGAAGATGGCCTCTTCTACAGTGAACCGACCGAGTCTGCACCTGGAGACTACAAACGACTTGTAGTACCCCAAGAGAACAGACCACAGTTCTTGCAGTTAGCCCACGAGATACCTTTGGCTGGTCACTTGAGTTTCAAGAAGACTAAGGAAAGGCTCTCTCTCTACTTATATTGGCCAAAGATGGGGGCCAAAGTAGAAAAACACTGCAGGAGCTGCCACACCTGCCAGATCTCTGGTAAGGTTGGTTCCAAGAATGTGGCACCTTTAGTGCCTCTCCCAGTCATGGGAGTCCCATTTGAGAGAGTAGGGATTTACATTGTTAGCCCCCTTGATCCTCCAACCTCCTCAGGCAACAGGTTTATACTTGTTGTAGTAGACCATGCTACTAGGTATCCTGAGGCAATTCCTATGAGGACTGTTACAGCTCCGGCTGTGGCTAAGGCCCTCCTTGGTATTTTTACTAGGGTCGGGTTTCCGAAGGAAGTAATCTCTGACAGGGGGTCGAACTTTATGTCCCACTACATGAAAGCCATGTGGAAAACCTGCAGAGTTACTTACAAGTTCTCAACGGCTTACCACCCCCAAACCAATGGGTTGGTGGAACGGTTCAACCGAACCATGAAGAGCATGATAGGTGCTTTAGAGGAACCCCTTAAGCGTAAGTGGGACCTTCTACTGCCATGCCTTCTCTTTGCTTATAGAGAAGTCCCTCAGGAGGGAGTACGTTACTCTCCCTTCGAACTACTCTATGGTCATCCCGTCAGAGGTCCATTGGCCCTGATTAAGGAGGGGTTGGAGAGTGCTCCTTCCCCCAAGCCAGTCAGAGTGACTGACTACGTGATAGGTCTCCGGAGGAGAATGTCGCACATGATGACGGAAGCAAGCGATAACTTGAAAGCTGGACAAGCATTGGTCAAGCACTGGCACGATCAAAAGGCTAACATGGTTGAGTTCGCTCAAGACCAGCTCTTTCTCGTTATGATCCCAACAAGGCAGAGGGCCTTGTAAGATAAGTGGATGGGACCCTTCCGAGTAGTGGGTAAACTCTGAGAGGTTAACTATCTGGTGGACTTGGGCAATCCCAAGGAGGCTCCGACAGTCTTTCACACCAACCGACTTAAAGCGTATGTCTCACGGCCTGATGTAGGAGCGTTGCTTCTAGCATCATCCGCGGAAGCAGAAGAGAGTGAAGCTCTTCCGGATCTCCTCAGAGGCTTGCCTTTAGACGAAAAAATTGAAGGAGTAAATCTCTCCTCCAATCTGACACCCGAGCAACAAGAAGAGTGCAAATCGATGTTGAATCAGTTTGCCTCTCGCTTTCGCCAGGCTCGACACCTTGGGGCCAGCACGACATACTCACTGGTGACTGTCTGCCGGTCAAGAGCAGAGGATACAGAATGTCAGAGAACGTACGAACCCACATCAAAGGTGAGGTTAGCAAGATGCTCGATCTCGGTGTAATAGAGCCCTCTACTAGTCCATGGTCTAGCCCAGTTGTGTTAGTACCAAAGGCCGGATCTAAAGAACTTAGATTCTGCGTGGATTATAGAGCTCTTAATGCAGTCACCAAGACTGATGCCCACCCTTTGCCAAGAACAGATGAGTTGGTGGATAAACTTGGCGCCGCCAAGTTCCTCAGCACATTTGACTTGACGTCAGGCTATTGGCAAATAGCCCTGACAGACCATGCCAAGGAGAAAACTGCATTTTCTACCCCCGTTGGCTTATACCAGTTTAAGGTAATGCCATTCGGATTGAAAAATGCACCTGCTACGTTTCAACGGATGGTAAACCAGGTTCTGAATGGGATGGAGGACTTCTGCATGGCATACTTGGATGACATCGCAGTGTTCAGCAATTCCTGGGAAGAACATGTAACCCACCTGAGAGATGTTTTGCAGGCTCTTGGACGAGCCAATCTGACCATAAAGGTGAGTAAATGCCAAATTGGACAGAGTAAGGTAGTCTATCTTGGGCATGAGGTAGGCGGTGGAGAAATAAGGCCTTTGCTCAGTAAGATTGAAGCTGTGCAAAATTGGACAACACCGACTACTCAAACCCAGGTGAGAGCCTTCCTAGGCCTCACCGGGTATTACAGGAATTTCATAGAGAACTATGGGACCATAGCTTCTCCATTGAATGTCATCTCCTCGCCCAAATTCCCTAAAAAGGTTAAATGGAACGAGGAGTGCAATCAGGCTTTTGAAAACCTGAAAAAGGCTCTTTGCCAAGCCCCAGTACTCAGAGCTCCTGATTACCGCCAACACTTCATTGTGCAGACAGATGCTTCAAATGTAGGAATAGGTGCCGTACTCAGTCAACTGGATGGGAAAGGTAGGGAGCACCCCGTTTGCTTCATCAGCCGCAAGCTGAAGGATCCTGAAACAAGGTGGGCAACAATCGAAAGAGAGTGCTTTGCTATCGTGTGGGCTCTGAAGAAGTTTAGGCCGTACTTGTATGGTTCTACTTTCGTCATTCAGATTGACCACCAACCTTTGAGATGGTTAATGCAAATGAAAGGGGAAAACCCAAAACTATTGAGATGGTCGATCTGCCTGCAAGGGTTTGATTTCACCATTGAGCACAGGTCAGGGTGTCACCACCAAAATGCTGATGGTCTCTCTAGGATGTATGCCATCGACTAGAGGTATGAGATTCATCCAGGAGTGGATTAAATCCTCCTGTCCCTTAGTCTGGGGGGGCGAGTGTTAGGGAGAATTCTCTGTTTAGGCTGAATTTCCTAACCTAGTGAGTCCCCCAGCAGCTTTGCTGGATTTCTGGAGTTTGTTTTTTTTCCATCCTGCCAAGAGTGAGACTCTTTTCTCCCACTCTTGGACATGTATGTGTGTGTAATTCCTTTGAAATGTCAGTGTGTTCGATGGGCTATGGGGTCTTTTACTCCATAGGGTCTCATATGTTTTTCTATGTCTGTTACACCACACCCTACGTGCCGTAACACTGGGGCGTCCTAGCGGACCCCCACCATAGACTCCATACCCGGGGACTGACTACTGTCTCCCCGGGCATGTAAAGTCACCATTGGCTTTACTAGACCTAAATTTGCTAACAGGACTAGTACAAACCATCTTATTGTGGACGTACTAGTTGGGGTAATTCGATTACTCCTAGACCTGTTACTCGAGGGGGCACTGTCCCGTCCCCCCTCGTCGAGTTTTGGCTGGTGGCAGTGGAAACTACTTGTTATGTTCGACCCCGAACATAACCCTATGGGATTCGTCCCATTGTTGGAGATTGATACTTTTTCTCGTTAATCTCCAACGTACCACTTATCCTAAATAAGTTTATCGGATGGTATTTTCTCCCAGAACTCGGTTTTTAAAATGGCGTCTGTGTTCGTCTCTGTGACTCCTAAACCAAAGTTTGAGCCCTTTGTTCCACTTTTGGTGGGCCTCTGTACAGAGACCCTCCAAAGTGGTGCCATTCTGTCTGGGTTACCTCAGGGGTGTGGGAGGGGGTTTAGGCACCCTGGACCGAGTTGCCTTGCCAACTCAGGTCGCACTCTGGAGTGGTTGGCCCAGGTGGTGAGCGTTCCCGCTCACCACTTAGCAGGTGTTGATTGACAGCTAGGCTGAATGAATGGGAGTTTTCTGCATAAAAGCAGGGCTTTTGGGACTGGATCTTCAGAAGTCGCCACAGGACCTAAGAATCCGACGATGGTAACTCTGAGCCGACCTGCACGACGACACCTCCGGTGGAGCCCTGCGGAACCGACTCACCACTTCCCGACGACAGAGGAGATCTCCCTGCCGGAGAGTCTCTTCCCCTGGCTGGTGGGAACAACCAGCCCCCTTTGCTTTTTATTCGCCTCAGGACGCAGTGGTCAAATTGCCCGTGCAGAGCACCCCGACAACCGCATAGCCACCACCCGTGTACCGCGACCAAAAGGTGGTGCCTTGTGACGGAGCACTCCGCGGCTGGTCTCTTCCCTGGTGGTGCACCGGACTTCCTTTTTCTTCGACGACGAGAACCTCTCTACTCTTGGCAAAGACCCGATGTGCATCCACCACCAGGAACATCTGCCCCCGCCGGAGCTGCTCTCCACAATAAGGTACCGTGTCCGCCTGGCTTCCCTTTCGATCGGATTGAGCAAGGTGTCTTAATCCTCTCCTTTCCGTTGGGTCGCCTCCAAGCTTTTCTCATTTATAGTTCTCAACTGGTTCAACCTGCCGATAACAATTTGCTACAAAGACTTGAATGCATCTCCTCTAGAGACTTTTTGGGACATCGCGCCTTGCCTCTCTCCGAGTGGGCCTGGCCTCTGAACTTCATGATCTATTGTGATTCTTGCCTTCCTGTCTTGCATTTAGTTCACGAAGGATTGAACTGTGTTGATTTCATGACCTGCCTATCTTTTTTCTATACCGTCCTAACTAATGTTCGAGTGTCATCTAGGTTGAGGTATACACCTCTGTCTGAAAATAAGTGATACCGTTAGAACCTAGAGTTGTCGAAATCTTGTTAGGGGGATTGATCGTTTTTTTCTTCGTAGAGTAATTGTGTTTGATTTGTTTGCCGTGATAGTGCCATAGTGTTTTTCATAGATGTTCTGTTATAAATAAATAACTTAATATCTTTACACTAAGCCTCGTTGCGTGTTTGCTTGTCTTGCTGTGAAGAATTGCCCTATTTTGTATACTCCACATACTGCTCAACTTTTCTTGAGAGAAGTCTGACTGCTCAGCCACAGCTACCAAGTGAATCTGTGCGGTACAGACTGCTACCAAGTGGGCTCACCGCCAAACGCCTGTAGTCCTAAATCTTTTGCAGTAGTCCCAGAGGGAACTGCACAGGTTTCCGCCTAACAGTTAAGTTGCTGTTTCCATAGAAAGAGCACTTTTTGGGCGGCTTATAACTCCGCTCTCCCTGGACGAATCCTAACCAAACTTTGCAAAGTTTGGTGATGTTTGGTCCAGGGGGGGAAAAGTTATAGGGGGGTCCCAAAACGTCTTTTTTCCCATAGACTGAATGGGGGAAAATCTTTGCGCACGGCTACAGGCCAAACCGCTGGACAGATTTCCACCACATTTGCGGCAGGGGCAGGAGCTTGGTCCCGAAAGCGTGCTTTTGTGAATTTGGTGACAATCTGTCCAGTCCAGTAGTTTCCTTTAAAACGACCAAAAAGTATGTCTGAAAAAATTAGTGATATCTATGTCCGCTCCGCGGTCACACTTCCCTGTTCACTCCGCGGACAAGAAATGGATTGGCTAATCTGTAGCGTCATGTCCGCGCTCACTGATTGGTTGTGGAACAGCGTGAAGCGCGTCAGATTCTTTCGCTCCGTCCGCCATTTTTTGTTTGTGTTTTGTTGTACGGCGACATCAGCGGTAACTACCATTTGATAAGGTTATGTTTTAAAACCATTTGTAAGGCACATGAAATATCAGTTCATGCAGAATCTTTGGTGGAAATACCTTGCAGTCTGGCTTTATCTAAAACCAATGTAGGCGGTAAATATCATGTAAGTTTAATTTTGACGACTCTACACCGGACTGACTTTACATTTGTTTTTAGCAGAACAATATTTTTCACAATATAACTGAAGTATTATCTCACTGTGCAGTTCTCATTTTTTTTTCACTTACGAAGAGTGCAGATTGTCTGCGTTTTCAGGCTATGACTAGACTTACACTTATTCAACGCTACTATTTCTGCTTTAAAATGTCATGTTTGACCACATCGCTTTGTGTAGCACTTTTCACGTTCTTTTGGTCTTTTTTGTAATGACGAGATGTAATTTTTTGTTACTTGGACATTACTTTTGCCTTTGTAACTGAAGTAACATCTTTCTGTGTAGGTGTAATTTTTTTTTACACTTATGTGCAGATTTTCGGGTTTGTAGCCTGTCACTAGATTTAGCCATGTTCAACGCTAATATTTCCTTAAAATGTCCTGTATGACCACTTCGATTTGTGTATTAGTTTCCACGTTATTTCTTTCCATTTTGAAATTGTTTGCTGAAGGCTGGGTATTGATATGTACTTTCTCTTACATTTTCCAACAATCTATATCCTGCCTCACTGTGCGTGTCATGGATTCCAGATGCTGAGTGGTGGTTTCTTTGGACGCCAGATGCAACTGATCGTCACCGGCTACCTGTCGGTCACAATTTTGTGGGATGATAGCCCCGGACCCTTTTGTCTGTACGCTGAAGTGGCCATAAGGAGTAACATGTTTTATGGTGGTGTAGGCCAAAGGTCATGGCAATGTCTTGGAAATCACTGTGCAAATTGAAAACGCATACTTTGTGTATGGGAAAAGCACAACGTGCGACTCACTATTAACATTTTCGCTGACTCACAATGTTACAATTTCATTGAAAATGGGCATAGTCGAATGGTCTCGTACAGTTTCTTGTGAAATAAAACTACTTTACAAACTCTAAAATGTTAATGTTTTATTTTAAAACCCAGTGTATTATTTCAAAATGCCACGTGCTACGTTGTACATTGCTGTAGGTTCATTTTCAGGTTCTGCGTCACAACACATAGTTTTGCTTTTTGCAGGCTGCCATGGAAAGCGAACAGGGCCCATGTATGGAACAACCGTCTTCCCTTTCTATGGTGGCCATCTTGAAAAAGGATTTTGTTTTGTAATCCGGCACGCTGCAGGCGGGCCCGATTATAACCAGAAATCCTATTTTTTAGTAGCACACATTAGTGCTTTGCAAATCTACATTGTTAATGGCAAATGTTATTACGTCTATGTCATTTACTGAGACATATAAAGTAGATGGCGTGTATGCCATTTTTAAAAAAAATATATGTCTACACTGTGAAAGGTGGTTCTTAAAAGAACATTTACTTTGTTTACGGATGGCGGACAGCTAATAAGGAAATTTGCGACGGCAATAAAGAAAGAGGCATCAAACAGTAATATGCGGGGGCAGGAGGACTGCTAAAAATGTTGTGCATTTGTTATTTGAAAGGTATGGGCAGTGTTTCTCATGCTCCTTCATTACAGCAGTGGTGCTGTTTCGTTGGGAAGGAGGGATGGCTTTAACTAATGTCGTTTTCAGATAAGTAGAACTTTTGATAAAAGTTTGTAATGTGTACCACAATGCTGATGGCTGACTACTGATACGTGTTGGAGCTGTGCAAGGGAAATACTGAAGGTGGACGTTCCTACATCAATTTTCCACACTGTCCACGAGGCATACATCTTATTGTGAAGTGTATACGGATTCTCGGACACGTCACCGTGCTGTACGCCAGCATATGGTCATGTGGCATTCTACGCAAGGTGTGTCATTAAGTCAGAAGTTACTTTACACTATGGTTACGTGCCACTACTAAAAAACGATGACCTTTAGAAAAAATACTTTCTTAAAGAGACGGTATGGTTAAATTGCCCTACTAAATCCTGTGAAATTCAATAAAAAAAACTTTGTTAAAGGGACGTTATGGTTAAGTTGACATTCAGTCGAAAAACGTTGCTAAAAGGACGTTATGGTTCCAAGTAAAATCTAAAAACCCATGAAATTCGCCAGTTATGGTAAGCTTAGCAACCATAACTCGCGCCACCACCGTGCCCTGCTAAGACTAACACCCAGGACATCAATGATTACATACAAATATCATTGCTGACTTCACTGATGACATCACATGTACATTTACTTTTCATACAAGGGATTGTGAATGTAATGTTGCCAAAAAAATATCAGGGATTATCGGGAGACGTGAAATACACTACATTCTTCATCACGCAATGTAGTGTCCTAAAGAACATTCCATTGCAGTGTTCTTTCTAGTATAGGAACCTACTCATACAGAAATATAGGGATTGGCTGCAGCATACACCACAGAGATGCTATATTTGTAATTTTCTAAAGTTATATAATAAAATGGTGAATGCTTCTGTATTAGACTTTTCCGTACTTTCAAACACGTACTAAGTAGCTAATAATGCATCACTTACTACATATTTGTACTAATGAACGCAAAACATAAATATAGTACAATCCATACAAATATGGGGCTTATATATGGAGAATAAAGTAAGCAAAGGAGAGGCAGTATCATTAGCAACTATGTATAAACTACATAATTGTATGCATGCACAAAAATAATTGCTGTGTTTCAAGCCTGCTACTTCCCCTATATATGTACATCATAAGATGCGATGACATTGTAAGGAAAGTAGTTTAAGAACATTTGAGAATAGCAATATCTATAAATGTAATACCTTTTGAAAGTTAAGTTTCTGACTGTCAGTAAATAAATCCACCTGGCCTAGATATGGCAGTGAACAAAAAGAAGGGCCTAGACATGTGATGTCATCAGTGATGTCATCAATATTTGTCATGTCATCATTGATGTCCTGGGTGTTAGTCTTAGCAGGGCACGGTGGTGGCGCGAGTTATGGTTGCTTAGCTTACCATAACTGGCGAATTTCAGGGGTTTTTAGATTTTACTTGGAACCATAACGTCCTTTTAACAACGTTTTTTGACTGAATGTCATAGGTTTTTATTAGTGCAACTTAACCATAACGTCCCTTTAACAAAGTTTTTTTATTGAATATAAATAAAATTGCTATCGCCACCATCCATAAACTTTTCCCATAGCATTGTAATATTACAACCATCAACTTGATTATAATACGATTTAAAAAATGTTGTACGTAGCCCTTGGAGGCTTTCACAGACCAACATTATATGATGAAGTGACTCACTAATATCGTAACCACAAAGACGGACAGTTCCTATCATTGTGACTTAAGCCTAATTGTGCTCCTTTTGTTTCAAGAATCTCTGTGTTGTTAAACTTCATTAATAAATAGTGTCAAAATGTCGTTGGACTCGGGTATGCCTTGATGTATTTGGGAACAGATTTATGATTCAAGTAATACTGACAATAATGGCCTCTGTGTACACGTGTGGCTAATTCAACGATATTAGTTTCTCTATAATACATTGCCAGGTTCGTTTTACGCCAGCATTTTAAAAGTGCATGCAATGGTGCCCTATAAGACTGTGGGCCTCATTACAACCCAGGCGTTAAGGGGTTAACGTCGCCGTAAAAGGAGTCGGCGCCGTTAAACCCTTAACGCCTGATTACGAGGTGCCTTTGCAGGTTGCACTTTAACGCCTGCTTTTAGCAGGCGTTAAAAAACCAACCCGCAAAGGGGCCTATGAGTTAATTACGGCACTGTAATTTACAGTGCTGTAATTAGCGCCTTCCCCATTCCCATTGAGCCCTATGGGGCAAAAATGGGAATGGGAAAGGGCCATGGCGGCATGGGGAATTACCGCCCCGCCAACCTCGGAATGGGGTGGTAATTCCCCATTCCGCCATGGAAGAGTCGGTACGTTACCGGCATGGACCATGGTGCTATTAGCACCATGGTCCAACGCCTGGGTCGTAATGAGGCCCTGTGTGTGATCATGTAACCATTTCTCGTGCATATGTTTTAACATCCCAAGTGTTCCCATTTCTGAGTTTGTATCCATAGTCATAAAGGCACAAATGTGGGAATCTATGATGGTGTCATTCATTAGCTTGGTCAGATTCTCATAGGTCATAGCTGATCTACTTAGGAATGCACTTGATGTCAAATTCCAGGTACAGATATTCCACAGATATGGTGATGGGGAGACGCATGAGTTTCTGAAGTAACAACGCCTCAAATTTTACTAAACAAGATATATATTTGTGACCCCATATCTCAATAGAATATAAGAGCATGGATTGTATTTTTGTTGTATACATTAGTAGTATGGCATGAGCAGAATAGCCAACATTTCTGACTATAAAGGCACTAATCGTAAGCACTTAGGTTTTAATAGCTAGCCAGTGTTTATCCCACGATAGTTTGTTAAGTTCAATTCCCAAATACTTGTAGTTATACACTTGTTCCAGAGGAGTGTTATTCATAGTCCACACATGTTTTTGGGATTGGACTTTACCGGAAATACCATTATTTTGCTTTTTTTTTTCCCCATAACAACATTTTATTTGGTTTTACATATAAGCAATATATATATCACAACAGCAATCGCAGAACAGCAATCATTCACTATGAATTAGCAAAAGCGACTCATGTGAGGGCCGGAGTGCAGGGAGCAAAAATGTTAGAATGGCCATTACTGATCATGGACTGTCCGGTCCTTTTTCGCCAAGTGGATTGTGGGCGCTGGATAGCTATGGTGTGAGGCTGTGGTTCAATACAGCGGGCTGCTTTGGAGCCATCTTGTTAATGGAGGCATCCTGGTGAGGGCCGGGAACCTAGCGGCGTAGTCCATGAATGGGTCCCATATGTTTAGAGCTCTATTCAGCGAGACTGACCGGATCGCAGTGATTCTTTCGGCCACCACTGTATCCCAGCATTTCGCCCACCAAAGTGCCACGGAGGGGCCCTCTTTATTTTTCCAAACACGGGCCATTGCTATTTTTGCTGCTAGGAGTAGATGCGTGCATAGTCTGGGGATTTGGCCTGACATTGGGAATGCTCCATCGCCTGTGCCGCCAAGAAGGACGATTCCAGGGTCCCATGGGATGGTGAGGCCCAATATTTCCTTGATGTGTTTGAGTATCTCTTTCCAATAGATTTCCGCTTTCGGGCATGACCACAACACGTGTAGCAGTGATCCGGTAGTCGGGCACCCACGCCAACAATTTCCGGGAATGGTTGGGTTGGCCTTGTTGATTTGGGCAGGGGTTATATAGTACCTGTAGCAGAGTTTATAGCCCCCTTCTCTGTTTGTAATGCATTGTGAGCTTTTGTGTAGCCTGGCCCAGATTTTCCCCCATTCCTCGACTTCAATTTCTTTTCCCAGGTCCTTTTCCCTTTCGATCATGTATCTGTCCTTTTTCGAGGTGTCTGCCCTGTCTAGGAGTCGATACAGGGTCGAGATTCTGCCTTTGCTTGTAGGGGTTGTTAATGATAGTTCCAAGGCTGTTCATTCTCTGGAGCATTTCTCCCTGGTTACTCTGTGGGACATCCAGTGTCGGATTTGGGTGTAGTGGAATCTCTCACCTTCACCCACTCCGAATTTTTCTATGCATCTTTCAAATGAGATAGGTGCTCCTGCTTCCAGGAAGTCACTGGTCTTATGTAAGCCACCTGCCATCCAGGGTTGGAAGCCATGAGCCGATATATCTGGGGAGAAATCAGGGTTGTTCAAGATGGGAGTCGGGGGGCCAAGCGAGCCGCGGATGTGCCATTTCCGGGCAGCTTCCTTCCAGCAGCGGGCTGTCGATATTGTTGGCAGCAGCTGGCCGCTATTTGCTTGTGGTTTTACGGGTGGAAGGTGTGGGAGGGATGATGGTGCCACCTGACACCAAAATTCTTCGATGTGTGTCCATTTCGGTTTATCTGTTTCTTGGGCCCATGTGAAGGCGTGAGAGAGTTGCGCTGCTAGGGTGTATCTAGCAAGATCCGGTACTCCCAGACCACCCTGTGGAATTCCTCTCATCATTATTCGTTTGGCTATACGAGGTTTCCCCCGCCCCATACGAATGCTTGGATTTGCTTTTGCAGGGCTGCGAGAGCTGGACCCGGGATGTTGATTGGGAGTGCTGTGCAATGGTATAGCCATCTGGGGATCAGATTCATTTTGATGGCTGTGATTCTGCCAAACCATGATGTTTCCTGTGGCTTCCACCTTTTGAGATCTTTTTGAAGATCTTTGATCAGTTGCAGGAAGTTGCTTGAGTATAGACGCAGTGGGTCATTGCGGATGCGAACCCTGAGATAGTCGATTGGGCCCGATGACCATGGGATTGGCATTAGGGGGCTGAGAGTGTCTTTTTCCTGTCTAGAGAGATTCAGCGGTAGCGGATTTGGATAGGTTTACCCTGAACCCTGATAGAGTCCCGAATTATGAAATTTCATCCCATATAGCACCCAGGGACGATGCCAGGTTTGTTGCCATTATTAGAACATTGTCAGCGTACAGTGCAATTTTATATTCATGGCCTCCCACGGACAACCCACTTATGTTTGTATTTTGCCCGATTCTTGCTGCAAAGGGCTCCATCGAGAGAGCAAAGATTAGGGGGGAGAGTGGGCAACCCTGTCTAGTGCCCGTGGATATGTGGATTTTTCTAGACCTTGTGCCGTTGACCCACAGCTGTGTGGTGGGAGAATAATAGTGCTTTATTACCCATGTGGTAAAGTTCGGCCCAAAGCCCATGTGTGTCAGGACTGCCCAGATGTAACCCCAGTCAACCAGGTCAAAGGCCTTATGTGCGTCTAACGATATGGCGGCCATTCCTACCTTTAGTTTGTGGGCACTCTCGATAATGTCGATCGTCCTTCTGATATTGTCATGGGTACTTCTCCCAGGGATGAATCCCGTTTGGTCTTGATCAATTAGG
Organism: Ambystoma mexicanum; assembly: GCF_040938575.1. Classification (NCBI taxonomy): domain Eukaryota; kingdom Metazoa; phylum Chordata; class Amphibia; order Caudata; family Ambystomatidae; genus Ambystoma; species Ambystoma mexicanum. Next base: position 552,510,506 of record NC_090924.1, on the reverse strand, counting down.
GTTGGTAGGGCTGGAGCCAGTCTGTTGGCCAGTACTTTGGCAAAAATCTTCCCGTCGATGTTTAGGAGTGAGATGGGCCGGTACGAGGCAGCTAGTTCGGGGTCTTTTCCAGGTTTGTGTAGCAGGATTGTGATGGATTCAGCCATTGAGTCGGTTGTTGACTTCGAGGTAAGGAAAGAGTTAAATAGGGCCGACATCTGAGGTGCTAGAATTCTGGCGGTTTTTTTGTAGAAATTTGCGGATAATCCTTCGGGGCCCGGGGCGGCTGATTTGAGAGATTTGATGGTGTCTATGATTTCTTCAGTAGAGATGGGTAGTTCTAGGGAGTCCAACAGGGTAGTGTCCCGGGAGGGCATGGTGCCTAGATAGTCTGCTAGATTATCTAGTGCCGTGGGTTCTCCGGACATGATTGATTTGTGGTGCTTCAATAGTTCTTCGATTTTTTCTGAAACAGAGTAGAGCATTTGTCCATCTTCCCTTTTTAGTTTCAAAATGTTGTTTCGGGTGCAGACTTTTTTCAGTTTTTGTGCTAGGACCTTGTTTGCTTTGTTCCCTTTGCTCTAGTAAAATTTCTTTGTAAATGCTAATGCTTTCGCTGTGCAGTCGGCGCAATGCATCTCCAGCGCTGTTTTCGCTTTCCTCAGGGCTCTCTCCGTTTTCCTGGAGTTGTGTGATTTCAGTTCGTTCTCTAATTGCTTTACTTTTCCCTCCAGCTTGGCAGCCATGATGTTCGAGACTCTTCTCTGTTCTGCCCCGGAACTAATCAGAGTGCCTCTGACGACCGCTTTCAAGGCATCCCAGATAATGTTGATGGAAGCATGCTCTGTCGTGTTTTCTATGAAATAATTAGAGATATTTTCTTTGGTTTCCGTTCGGATGCATTCGTCTAATAGCAATGAGTCATTAAGTTTCCAATGCCATTGAACTGGCTGTTTTTGACCTGAGATAACTAGATTTGCCGATACTGGGGCGTGGTCCGATATCATGCAGGTGTGGATTTCTGCGTTGTTAAAACAAGAGAACAGGACACCTGATAGGAGTATGAGATCAATTCTTGAGAAGCCTTTATGCACACATGAGTAGTGAGTGTAGTCCCTTGCGGTGCCATTGAATAGCCTCCATGCATCGAAGGATTTGGTTTCTCTTAGCAATTTGGCTATTGCTAGTGCTTGCACGAAGTCTGTGTTCGTAGGGGGCAGAGTTTTATCTAATTGTGGGTTTGGCATGCAGTTGAAATCACCACTTATGATCAGATGGCCTTCACGGAAGGCTAGAATGATCGGAATTAGCTTTGCGATAAAGTTGGCCTGAGATGCATAGGAGCCGTAAACTGAGATGATGGTTATAGGAAGTTCTTCAAAAAGGCCCTTTAGAAGGAGGAAGCGGCTTTCCGGGTCTCTTTTTATGGTGATTTTTGATAGTGGGTCTTTGTCGCTTAATAGGATTGCAACTCCTCTCTTCTTCTGTCCAGAGGAGGCAAAGTATGTTCTGTGTTTATATCTAATGAATCTTACTCGGGATTCATCTTCCTGCAATAGGTGAGTTTCTTGGAGCAGTACGATGTCGCCCGATAACTGACCCAGCCTGTGTTCTACTGATTTACGCTTTCTTGGCGAGTTCAGGCCCTGGACATTCCACGTGAGTATCACTATTTCACTTGTATCGGTCATTGGTATACAATTTAGGGTCCGGTGTGTCGTTGGCCTTGCTCTCGCTCCTGGGCCAAGAGTCTGTTAGCGGCGATCGCTTGCTGTGTTGGTCTGGTGGAAACTTAGTTGCTGGTGCGATATGCTGTGAGGATGGCTGTGAGGCCAGAACCTGTGGGGCTCGATTGCTCCTCTCCAGGCTGACTGCCATGATAGTTTATCTCTCCCCTTACCCCCCCACAACTTGAACTGGTAGTAGAACCATTGACCTGCTGCCACTGGGGAACTGTTGGCACCAAGGCGCCTAACGATGGCCAACTGGGCCGCTGATCCAAATTCTTTTGGAGCTCATCCTTGCTCCCGCACTGTTGGCGTAAATGAGAGTTGATGATTCTGGAGGCTTTCACCCCACAAGATGAAGTTGCCAGGACTCGGGTAAGTTCTTGCCAGGTTGGTCATCCCAGCAAGGTGTCTTTCTTAGGGGGGACCCGGAGTCTTCGTCTTCTGCTGGCTTTTGACCATTCTCCTGTGGGAGGCTTTTCCCGAGGGGGTCGGGATGGTTCTTCTGATTCCGACTCCCCGTCAGACTTTCTGAGGCCCATGAATTTATCCACCTCTTTAGGTGTGTGAATTTGCCTCAGGGCTCTTCCCATTTAAATTTGACGGAGGTCGGGAAACCCCATTGATGCGGGATCTTTCTGTCTCGTAGCCATTCCATTAGAGGTCGCATGATTTTCCGCTTTTGGAGCGTGGAGGTGGCTAGGTCCTGATAGAGCGAGATTGCGGAGCCCTGGAACATGATCTGGCATATTTGCCTTGCCTCGCGCATAATTTCTTCCTTCATTTGAAAGAAATGGATTCTGACTAGTACATCCGGTGGGAATGTGGATTCCCTTCTTGGGGAGGTTCTGTGCACCGATCTAGTTCCAAGGGTGCACTGTCTGGAAGTGTAATTATAAATCTAAGTAGATTTGTTGCATAGCTGTTTAATTCTGCATCTGGGATCGAGGATGGTATTCCTCGTAAGCGGATGTTATTCCTCCGAGAGCGGTTCTCTGCGTCCTCCTGTTTTGCCTCTAGGAGGTTGCATCTTGCCTCTAAGGCCGCAATCCTGTCCCTGTCCTGATCGATTTCAAATCTTTGTTCACAGACCTCCGCTTCAAGCTCGGCCGTTCGGTGTTCTACTTCTCCCATCCGCCCGTCTAGAGAGTTAATTTTCTTAGTGACCTCTTCTGTGCTTTTTGGGATTTCTTTAGTCAAGGCTGACAGTAGATCTTGCAGGTCAGCTTTAGTGACTGATTGGGATGGGCACTGGGTTGATGCCGGTGCTGCAGACATGGGGGTGTTGGTGGGATCTTCTGGTAGGTCCCTTTTTCTGGATCTCTCCGTAGTAGTGTTCGCTAGTAGGGAGACGATATCCGCTTGCCTAGAGGCTTTGCCACTTCTTGACATCTTGGAGCTGCTGGATCACTGTGGCAGGACTTTCTGCGTGGGATCATTGCTAGTATACCACGGGGGGAGAGTGCAGCGGGCCTCGGCGTGCCGTAAGAAGGGTCCCAATGACCTGAGAAGGTGCGGTGGACTTATAGGCAGAAGGGAATGAAGCCGCGGCTAGACGGGTGGTGCCCCTCGCGTTCAGTGTTGTTCGGGAGGCTGTTATTAATGATACGGGTGGGCAGTCCTCCCCTCTCCTCACCTTAAAGATGTCGGTGCTGTTCTGCTGTGTTTTCCGAGAGGCATGAGGACTCCGTGTCGACCCGCAAGCATGCGGCTTTTCAGGCCCAGTGAGATATGATCCGGGTGATCTGTGCTGGTGTAGGTTCACTGTGTGTCGAGGAACGCTGGGCTGAAGGTCTGGGTGCAATCCAGCCGTGGCTTACGGGGTAAAGCAGGAAAAGCGTTGTGGTAGGTACCTCCGGCCGGGCCTGGAGATTTGGCTGGCAGGAGGGCAGTCGCCGCCGGAGTGGTCGCCAGGGGTGAGCTGATGAGATGTTCTCCGCTTGCCGTTCCCCACTTCCCGGAGGAGGAACAGCTCCGTCCTGGCCGACCGCAGCCAGTACCCCCCGTGCGGGATAGAAGGGAGGCAGTGGGGAAGAAAGCCGGGGCCGAACAGCTTCTGGTAAAGTTGGCTCTGTTTTATGCAGGCCCACAGTCCTACGTGCGATGGTCTGCCTGCAGGGCTGTGCGGAATGATTGGGGTTGTCCAGCTTCAGGGCGTGAGAATGCTGGAATCAGTGCGGTCTGGAGAGCTGTGTGCGTTAGGTGGCTTTGTTGGCTTTAGCGCGCCAGCCCCACCCCCGCATGCAGGTACTCCTTTGTTTGAGCTCTGCGGCCGCCATCTTGGATACGAGCGGGGACCCGTGTGAAAGAAATTGCCGAAACTTCATAATCCGGCCATGGCGCGGGGTCCCACTGGGTAGACAGCTGCTGGTGGTATTCATGCAACGGTCGTTTTAGTTTCTCTCCATAACAGGGTCTGGAAGCGGCGTTTGCAGCAGCGGCGCGGTGGGCCTTTCAGGAGCTCCTAAGAAGCCATTCCACTCGTGGTGGCTCCAAGCCACGCCCCGCCATGATTATTTTGCTTTTATCAACATTTATTTTAAGGCCATTATCGTTAGAGTATGCTGTCAAGGCAACCAGCATGCTCTGAAGGCCAACTGGGGTATAATCAAGAAAAATAATGTCGTCCACATAGGTTAACCATCCAACTGAAGATGAACCTAGCTTTACCGGATAGGTACCAAGATTCATAAACGCTTGGACTATGTCTGCCAGAAATAAGTTAAACAAGGTTGCTGCCACTATGCATCCCTGTTTAACTCCAAGCGGGTAGGTATGCTGGCAGATAATTTCCCCTTTCCATCCAAACGGATCCTTACTGAAGTATTAGAATATAGCTGCATTTAACATTTTAAGAAGCTGTTTAGGTATGTTCCAGGCACTCAGCTTCTGCCATAAGCTGTTTCTGAGAACTGAATCGAAGGCAGCTGAAATGTTGATTAGCGCACAATAAACATTCAGCTTCCTTGTTTGCCGTGCGTATTCAGCTACAGATGTCAGTACTATTAAATTATGTGTGGTGCTTGAGTGCTTCCTAAAACCAAACTGGTAATCCACTAATTTAGTTCTAACAGCAATACTCGAGCAAAGATTTTAGACGAAATGTCAAGCATTGCCAACATTCTCTAATTCTTGGGGTCATTCCTTGCACCTTTTTTATATAATGCCAGAATGTGGCTTACAGACCAGGATTGTGGAATTTTACCCTGGAATCCAATTTGGACAAACAGTAAGTGCAAGGCAGCTGCCCAGAGGTCAGAATCCATTTTCAGCTGATTCTTACAAGCACCATCTGGGCCTGCTGTTCTGGAACTGTTAAGTTGTTCAATTATAACGGTGATATCCAGAACAGACACTTTGCATTCCGATACCTCCCAGGTAACCCAAAGGGCTCGAAATTGCATTCTAAACGACCTAAGGTTGCATTAATGTGAGCACACCACACTTCCTCTGAAATACAATTTATCGTTACGTCACATTGTTCGGTACTAGGGATCCCCTCCCAGATCCTAGAATTATCATTAGACTGAACCATGGAGGCGATACGCTGGCATTGCTCAGTTTCATGCCCCTTTTGAAGTAATTTGAGCCAACGACGCCACTGATTTTTGATCAAGTTATCTCTAGTGGTGATTTGTACGTCATGGGGCCCTAACACAGAGCCATACATAAAATCAGCGATAATAGGCAAATCACATGTATTGTTTTTAGGTACAGGTTTTAACCTTTAAAATAGTACTAATAGCAGCGTTAAGACTTATCTTTTTTGGCAGAATAAGAGGACTTTCCACTGTTTAAATGGTACTAATATTAGTAACAGGAAACATCTTTTTTTGGCCTCCACAAAAAAAAAATATTTTCAGAATTTCTGGACTTCGCACCATTGGAATAATACTAGCTGCAGTACTAATTTGTGTTTTTTTCTTTTGTTCTATAACCGCAGTTTGCATTATTGAAAGACTATTAAAAGGGGTAGTAACATTAATTTTACTTTCAATAGCACAATATTACGCTCTTGAACATATTGGTAATTTTGGCTGACTGATTTTTTGTAATTTCAATGTATTGATTTTAGGTGTTTGGCTTGGTGAATCAGATTGACAATGTGTGTACAGCCAGCCTCAACAGTAACATTAGATGTATTTATAAGTACATCACTATTTTCAGTTATTTCCTTTAAATCTTATGCAGGAGTTGAGAAAACTGAAAAAGTACTTCATCAGAAGACTGTTAAAAAGACACAACAACATTATGTGAAGACTATATAAATAGTTATTCATTATGTTAAATAATTACAAATATGTTTAATTGTTTTCTAACAGAATGTAAAAGTTTGAATAGTTAACTACTTTTTTGCATCCCTTTATTGTTTACTTTTATTTTTAAGTACTGTCACTTTTTAAATGCTAACACATTTTACCTTAATTTGTTAATATGGTAAAATCCACTTATCATGCTGTTGTAAATTATGTTGTGCACATGTATTGTTTAGATGTTCTTCAGTTGTATAGAATAGTTATTTTTCAAGGAAAGGCTGTCTGTCATTTAGTTTTTATTTCTTTCAAATGTTGTAAAATAATCTGTTTGCTCTTATTTTCCTTTTTGTTTTTCTTTTCCTTTTTCGAGGATCGTGTATGGTGTTTTTCCAGATTTTTTTTACAACTTTTTTTTATGTTTGTTTTTTTCCAGCTGAAATTAAATAAAAACCGACAATTGTGTGTGACTGTTATTGGATTTCGTTTTGAAATTAAAGGAAATTCTGCTTACAATATTTATGGTGATGATATTTATGTTCTTTGTTTTCTTCCGATTTGATTGCAGATTGTCATTTAATGCTGATGTTTCATCTATAAAAAAAGGACAATTTGTTATAATAGGCTAAAATGTGTGTGCTAATAACGCTGTAACATTTTAAAATGTGTATATTTATTTGTAATTTTAAAACTATTTAAAACATGTAATATGTTACATTTGACCTATTATTAAAAAGTTATATGTGGAATCTATTTGACCTTTTATTTAATAACAGATTTCCTTGATAGATACTAGTTTTTGTACATTGTGTCACATGTACACATATACACAAAATTGTTGTTTGTGCCCATACAAAAAATGTATATACTACGTGCATTATAAACAAACATTGGCAAAGCCAACAGTTTTGGCTTTGGGGTAGGTATCGGATAGACATTTGCTAGGAGCTGCCAAAATGGTACTACCAGGTCATGAGCTGGCAACAGCTGGAAAATGGTGAAAGTACACACACACATTGTGTAAGTGGCTGGAAAATGCCTGCCTAATCCCTACACACAAGCCAAAATGGTTGGTTTGGTCAGTGCTTACCTTTAACAGGACTTCTGTGCAAGGCACAGATGGAAGGACATACATATTGCTTATAAATCAAGTGGCTATAGGTGCACTTGGTTACTGCATGTTTACTGCACCAAGGGGTTATTTACAGAGGTAATTAAGCCATACATTTTCAAAAGACTGCTTATAAATAAGACTGACAGGCCTTTTACAGCACACCGCTTCATATTACTCATGACAGAGCTAGCTCAGAGAAATTCCTGAAAGGTGTGTTTTGGTTGGGGAGGGAAGGTACCTGCTATCTTTCCCCTTTTCAGATCCCTAAGTAATTGTGTATTGCTCAAGTCTAATCCTACTTGAACACCTATTCCACATTAAATAAAAACATTGCACAGGAGGTCTAATTGTCTACAGTATTATCATTAGAGCAAAAGCTGTTCTAGTACATAGCAAAATGTATTCTTTCACTGCACTACCTGGCTCTTAGCAATCATTGCCTTAATGTTAACATGGCCACTGTTGTATATGGCCGCGGGGCCCTCGCACACACGCAGACACAAACCCACACAAGAAGACGGGGGACGCGATGCTGCTTGCTCCGCGTCCCGGCGGGAACTGCCGCACGGGCGCACTTTATTGAACTACGCATGCGCGGGACCGTAGCGAGGCCCGCGCATGCGCACTAAACACAACTGGGACGTCACATCCCTTTTTAACTTCAACCAGAACAACGTAAACAGTTCAAACTCGCATCACCTTGGACGCCAGGTATTCCGGGCGGCCATATGACCGCCTGAGTCTCACCTTGCCTCATTCAGTCCAGTCACGTGAGTCCAGGACATAGTCCTTGAAGTGCCCGGGCAATCGCCTTTCACGGCGGGTGGGGTACCTTGGTGAGGCGGGGGGCGGAGGAGAATCGTCATGTTCCCGCCTCGATGTTTCCTCATCTTTCCCCCTCTTCGGACCACCTGGCGGGCCCGCCTGCCCGCTCTCCAGATCTTCTGGCGGACCAGCCTGCCCTGCGCCTTCCTCTGCTGGTCCATTCTCTGCCGGTCTTTCAATGCGTTTGAAGAACGACCGGTTGCGCGTGACTGTCCCTCGGTCGCAGGCTGCCGTCACCATGGTGCCTTTGACGTGCGTTACCTTCCACGGGCGCGGCTCGAAGGGCAAGGACAACTTCCCCTCGGGGTGCCTGTTCCGGACCAATACTGCGTCCCCTACTCGCACCTCCTTTTCCCGCAGGCCCCTCCTTTCATTTTCTTTATCATTGCGCCTGGCCCGTACGTCCCGGACATCATCATCGTCTATTACTCCGGGCAGCCGGCCATCCTCCTCCGGCAACATTCCCCTTGGGCATCGCCCAAATAGTGCCTCGGCTGGGGCCACTCTCGTGGACTGGTGGGGCGTTGTGCGGTATTCCCTCAGAAATTCCACGAGCTTCCTCTCCAGGTCTTCACCGCCGCAGGCGGAGATCCTCAGGACCTTGTTGAGAGTCCTCATCATTCTTTCGGCCTCCCCGTTGGCCCGCGGCCAGAGCGGGGACACCCTGCGATGCCTGATCCCCCTTTCACGGAGGTAGGTCGCGAATTGGCTGCCAGTGAAAGGTGGTCCATTGTCCGAGCACAGGAGGTCTGGGAATCCATGGGTGGCAAACATTTTGTCCAGTGCCTTCGTTGTAAACTCTGTCGCCGTCGAGTGTACCACCTCCACCTCGGGATACCTGGACCATTGGTCCACTGCCACCAGAAAGTACATCCCCCGACCAGTCGAGCCAAAATCCACATGGACGGTTTCCCACGGACGGCAACTGCGCTCCATCGACCTTATCGGCGGAGCTCTGTCCCCCGGGGCCGCCGCTTGACATGCGATGCACCTCCTTACGAAACTCTCCACTCGCCCCTCCAGGTCCGGAAACCAGACTTTGTTTCTCAGCCGAGCCTTCATTCTGACAATCCCCTGATGTCCAATGTGGGCAAGTTCGAGGATCCTTGACCGCAGTGCCCGCGGGATTACAATTTGCCACCCTCGAAGAATGAGTCCATCGTCCGCGACTGAGAGTTCATCCTTGACCCTCCAGAGCGCTCGAAGGTCACTCTGCGCCTCCGCTCGCCGGCGGGAGTTGTCCTGCAGCACTTCCCTCCACTCGCCGCTTCTCACGGCATTCTTGACAATGGTGAATACTTCGTCCTTGGAACATTCCGTTGCCATCTCTAGCCTGGTTATTGCCATCGGAAGGGACCCTTACACCACCTGACACAGCAGCCTGTGGCACTCATTCGCACCGATGTCGGTGACAGCGCTCTCCTTGTTGGGATGGCGCGACAGGTAGTCGGCCGGGTTGTTTGTGCCTGGTCGGTATATGAGTTTCACCCCGTACTCCATCAGGGCCAGCATCCACCTCTCGATCCTGGGGGGAGGTTTGGAGGCTCCCCCTGCCAGAATGGGCAGGAGTGGCTTGTGGTCCGTCACCACCACTACGGGTTTGCCCAGTATGTACAAACGGAAATGGCGACAGCCCCACAGGATGGCTAGCGCTTCCCGTTCAATCTGTGAGTATCTCGTTTCCGTGTCCGAAAAGGCCTTACTCGCATACGCGATGGGGCGCATGTCTCCACGTGCGTCAGGTTGCATTAGCACCGCCCCCACTCCCACCGGACTAGCGTCAACCACCACCTCGGACTCTACTTTGGGGTTGAAATAGGCCATGGTGTCTCCATCCGACAGAGCATTCTTTAGAGTCTGGAACGCCTCCTGCTCGTTGGCCCCCCATTTCCACTCAGCATCGTTCCTTGTTAGCACCCTGAGTGGCTCCGCCAGTGACGCCAGCCCCTTGATGAAGCGCCCGCAATAAGTTACCATCCCCAGGAAGCTCCTCACTTCCGTAGGTGACTGGGGGGCGGGGGCTTCCTTGATGTCCTTCACTTTGGCTGGGTCGGGCGACACACCAGCTGCGTGGAATATGAACCCGAAAAACCCAATGCGGTCTTTGAAGAACTCACATTTTTGCTGATGGAGGCTGAGCCCCAAGTTCTTCAACCTCCGGAGCGTGTCCTCCAACCTCTTCATGTGTTCCCTTTCCGAGTCCGCGAAGACTAAAATGTCGTCGCTCATGTTCAGCACCCCTTTGAGACCAGCCAACGCTCCTCTAATGGTGTTCTGGAAAACTTTGGCGGCTGATGAGATGCCGAAGCTCAACCGTTTGAACTGGAAGAGGCCGTCATGCGTTGTAAACGTAGTTATGAACCGAGAGTCCGGGTGTAGTTCGAGCTGGTGGTAGCCCGCTCGTAGGTCTAACTTCGAGAACACTCTCGCCCCCTGAAGCTCTCCGATGATGTCATCCAGAGTGGGTGTAAGGTGCCTCTCCCTCTTAATAGCGGCGTTTGGGAGGTGCATGTCCACGCAGATTCTCACGGCCCCTGGTTGCTTTGGCTTGGGGGCCACCACTATCGGGGACACCCAGGGCGTTGGCCCCTCCACTCTCTCAATGATGTCCATCTCCACTAGTGATCGGAGCTCCTCCTCCACTTTATCCCGCAGGTGAAACGGGATCCTGCGGTGCTTGAGGGCTGTCGGTCTGATCGACTCGTCGATGTGGAGGCGCACTGGGGGTGCTTTGAGTTTCCCAATGCCTTCGAAGATGCTCGAGAACCTGTCCAGCAGTGTTTCAATGTCAATCTGGTATACCCCATATGCAAAATGAACCAGGTTAAGGGCTTCCGACGCCGCGCAGCTGAGAAGTGAGTGGGGACTCACATCCGTAACAAAGAATTTGGCCTTGATGTTCCTGCCCCCTTTTGACACCGGTGACACGAACACACCCTTGAGTGGTAGCGGGGTGTCCCCTCCAAAAGTAAATATCTTCGCCGTGGACATGTCCAGTGGCGGCGGGCCTGGAAGTTTCTGATAGTCTTCCTCAGCCAGCACACACACCGAAGCGCCTGTATCTATCAGTATCTGGGTAGGCACACCCAATATGTCCACCACGCACCTGGGCTGCCTCCTCCTTTTGTTCCCCGAGGCAATGTTAGAGATGAAGAAAACCTCTTCTTCGTCCCCGTCCTCTTCTTCCTCTTCCTCCGCGAGCTGCAGTTTCCGTACCTCCTGTTCGAGGGCAGCAATGTTGCGCTGCCTTCTGAATCCGCCGCCTCTCGCTCTTGCGGGGCCTCTCTGCGTGGGGACAGGGGCCGGTGCGCGGCACATTCGAGCATAGTGCCCCAGACCATTGCATCGCCCGCACGACCTCATCTTGGCAGGGCACTCCTCCACGTGAGGTATGTCATATCCGCAGTCCGGACAAATCGTCCCAGGCACGGACAGATGCCTGGTCTCCGATGCCTTCGAGGCCCACTTCTCTTTCTGCTTTGTTCTCTTGGATACGGCAAAGGCCTCCTCCCTCACATTTGGCCTGACCGCTGCGTCCATGCTCGCACCTCTGTACTCTGCTAGCTCGTACGTCCTCCCACTGTCAAGTATCTGTTGTAGTGACCATCCTGGCTCCCTCAGCACTTGACGTCGCAATTTGCCCGAACTGCAGCCCTGGAGCACCTGGTTCCTTATCATCAGCTCGTCGTTGTCCCAGCGGCACGTGCTGGCAATCACTCTCAGTCTGGCGCAGAACTGATCGAGAGATTCTTCCTCCCTCTGCCTTTCCCTGCAGAAGAGGAATCTTTCGTAGTCGACGTTTGATTGTGGGATGAAGTGGTTCTCCAGCGCGGTCTTGACCGTGTCATACGTGACCACCGGTAGGGCAAATGATTCATAGATTCGCATAACGTCCAGGCCAGCTGAATACAGAAGGGTCGCCCTTTTTGCGTCGTCATTCGACGTCCCCGTCGCAGTAAAGTACATTTCCAACTTCTTGACCCATAGGAGCCACCTGAAACCCAGCTTGGACGGGGGCCCCGACATGTCGAACTCCTGCATGGGCAGCAGCGAACCCCGTTGTGTCCTCACCACTCTTGTCGCCACTTCTGCTTCATCCTCACTGCTTGACATTTTCACAGGTCGCACAGGCACCTCTCGGTGTAATAGAGGCCGCTAACCTGGTTGACGCACTGTTGCGCACACCTTCCGCTGTGTCCCGTCACTGGCCGCGTGTCCGGTTCTTCTTTTTTTTCGGGTTGTCCCCAGGTTGCTGGGAACAACAAGAGTTCCAAAAATTGATTTTTTTTTTTTTTTCGTGGCAGCGCACGAGCACCTGTGCAGGCCGCTACTGCCTTGAAACAACCGAATGTTTTCGTCCTGCGTTCTCGTGCTACCGGAGACGTGCGTCACACGCCCCCGTTCGTGGGGCGAGCGCTGTGGCGCCGATCCCGCCTCGTTGCCAGATGTTGTATATGGCCGCGGGGCCCTCGCACACACGCAGACACAAACCCACACAAGAAGACGCGGGACGCGATGCTGCTTGCTCCGCGTCCCGGCGGGAACTGACGCACGGGCGCACTTTATTGAACTACGCATGCGCGGGACCGTAACGAGGCCCGCGCATGTGCACTAAACACAACTGGGACGTCACAGCCACCTAATAGCCAAAACTAATAACAACCTCAGAAGACTAGAAGGCGAAACAAGCCATCGGGATGCAAATCTTTCAAAAGGTTGTAAAATGCCTAGAGCAGGTGCATTAACCTATTGAGCTAGTACAAGGATGTATTGCCATATTTTTTCTGTAAACTGAATTAACAGAGTGAGGCATGAGGAAGGATATACAACAAAGGCATGAAAAGAAGGAAAGGTGACCCGGCCAAGACTTAGGAAGAAGGCTACCCGGCACCTGACGAGAAACACTGACTGGCTGGGGAGACTGGCCTCTCACTCACTCAGGTAAGCAACTCGTTCAAGAACCGCAGGCAACGTGAATGCACCGGGACCAGCAAGAGGTGAGCCACAGGGGTTGGGGGCAGCATGTTTCGCAGAGACAAGCTTATTGAGCCTAGAACAAGAGGGAACAGTGGGTTGGGGCGACCCGTTTTCAGAGCCATGGGGGAACACCACAATCGCTGTAACACAGGTGTTGCGTGATATTATTTTACACATTTTCAAGTGATTGAAGTGTTTGTTTCAAGATTGCTCCTGCATACATTTGTTTGAAATGTTTTATTACAGCTATACAAAACAATCAGCACCTTTTAATAAGGTATGTGTGATGTACATCCTATAGTGTCTGTAAAAAGGTATGGACAATATAAACTTTATAAAGCAGGTCGTGAGTACAGGCCAGAGGTGAAATGCCATACGCCATCGTCATAAGTCAGGTCAGAGAGAAGGGGCCATGGCAAACATTATGCAAAATCTAGTGTTGAGGCATTACCTGAAGTCAATGTGGCGGTCTCCTCTGATGTATGAGGAAAGGTTTCCCCCTTAGCATAGGGTACACGTCGGACTCTGAGGCTTATGTTTCAGGATTAAGAACAGCAAAACAGTTCCATGCACACTCCTGGGATCTCAGAAATTGATGAGAGTGCTATTGGCGAGCAGCGAAAGCTGGTTTAATACTTTCCTTCTAGCCAGACCCCTGTCATAACATACATTCACACAGCGCATATGGAAATTCACTAAAAAGACAAAATGTTACCCGTGCTTGGCGTACTGCTAGGTGTTGTCAGTGGTATACCAGAACTGAAAATTTTAAAATATATACATTTACAAAAAAAATACCATAATGGGTGCGTATTCAGCCAAACATTAGTAAACTGCTAAAAAAAACAAAGAACCTGCATAAATATAGCACCAGTGAAACATGTTCCATTATATTTCCTTCAATGTTAAAAGGATGGTGATGTCACTGATTGAAGTCCGGCTCGGGGGCACAATAAGTTGCAATAAGCATGTTTAGTATCATCGTAAATGTCCCCCAAAAACAAAGTCTTTGTAAACAACAGGTTGAAATTTAAGTATCTGGACACACCTGTACCCCACCTAGTAAAGCAGTGCTTTTGCTCTGGCAGGGGAAAGCACTGATAGATAAGCAGGTTTCCTGCCTTAAACGTCAAACTTATGGCACACAGACTCTTGCAGAATAGCATTATAGTATCCAAAGTCTCATCTTTGATGCCATAAATAAAACTGTGAGGAAACAGGTAACTTTTAAATCATGGCACGAGTTCTTAAATCGATTGCAGCAAGCAAAATTGTTGAGAGTGCTTAGCTCCTGCTTGTCCCCAACAAGAGCTGGGTTACTTGAACACCTCGGCACGCAGTAATAATGCTTAAATAAAATGGCTGCCTGGGGAAAACAAAGACAGACTGGAGAGACAATCACTTCCTACTGACGTCAGTAACTGCATATCCAATCAGGTACAATTTACAGCAGAAAACACTAGACACCCACAAGCAAGTCCATGGACAATGTGATAGCTATTTTACAAAACACATATCTTTAAAAGTAACTTCTTTATTTTGAAAACCAAATACAAGAAAATATGTAACATAAGTGTAACATACAAGCAGTAAATATTTTTAAAAGCATCAATCAAGTCAAATAACTTTTTAATAACATTAACACATGGTGGCTGACATATATTAAGTAAAAATGGCTAACAAATCCAGCACACAATACAAATCCAGGTAAAGAGTGCAAAAAGGGGTTGTTTTGAGGGAAGATGGGTGGGAATGGGAGGAAAATCATATATATTTGACTTAGAGATGGGTGTTAAATGGGTGGGACACATAGCCAAACAACACAAATCCATCCTAATATGCCAGCTGCATTGAAAAGCATTAGAGAACCTCATTCAAAATCCCTATTTCAAGCTCTTATGTTAAAGTTCTTATTTTAATGACAATAGTTTCGGCTTAAATGTAGCATCAGCTAATAGCCAAAACTAAAAAGGTGTACATATATTAGTGCTGTAACAATGTACGAATGATTATTCAATTTATGGTACATATCCATGAAACATGTAAAGTTTATCTAATTAACATTCCGTGTACATCACTTTACAAGCAACTGCAGTATATCTTTTAATGTACACTTGATGTTAAGCAGTTGCAGGTTATTTACATTAGTTGCAGTTGAAGGTTTAAATGATTCCGGTACCTTTCTTATGTATACTTATTAATCAAGTGTACATTATGAATGCATTATAATGCACAAATTACTTTGCAATTTATGGTATATGTACATTAAGGATGTGAAACTGTACTTTATTATCATGAAGAGTACATACTTTTAAAAGCTATTACAGTACATGCAATCATATACAATTGATATTAAGTTGAAAGTTATTTACACTGTGTGTACATTAAGATTGAAACAAGTTAAGTATATTTTATAATGTGTTAGTAAATATACATTTTTAAAGTATAATAGAAAGAAGTTTGCAGACAATGATCAACCTGTTGGCGAGTCCAAGTTAGATAATATGAATGTTTGTCAGTTGTTCAGCAAAGTGGATGAACCTATATTGTGGCTGTCCAATATTGAAATCAAATTGTATCTCTTAGCTAGGTCATCCAGTAAGCACCAAACTGCCGTGTTGTTTGGAGAAAGCACACTTACTAAGCTTCACCATCAAATCTCCTCTGCAACAATATATGACTTGCCCTCTCACTTCTACAGTTTAGGAAGGAGCTCAAGGCCCTCCTCTTCAAGGAATGTCTCCTTCCTAACAAGTCAGCCCATACACTGTCTAATCTCCACCTTACCTGAGACTGGATGATCTGATACCCACTGCTTTCTGCGCTGGTTTCTTCTAGGTCCATTGCTGACTATTGCCCTGCCTCCCCTGTTGCTAGATCCTCAATCCCTAATTTCTATGCTCCCTAAACTCATTCTTCCCCCTATGATTGTAAAGTGCTCCATTGCTTCCCGTAGCTAGGTCTGTGCTCAATAAATACCCTAGTAATAATTATAATACTACTACTACTACTACTACTAATAATAATAATATTGCATGCATGTTCATTATTTGTATACGCCTGTTTTCGGTATTATTGTTTGCACATGTGTAAGTGAATTAATAAGTGCAGAGTACTTACAATACAGATGCACATTATGTTTCTATAGCCACATGTGCATACTAAACTTTATGCATGCACTCTTAAACATTGTTTGCACATGAGTATGTGATTATCAAGTGCAGCATTGTAATGTAGTATTTCGTGTGTTAATTCAAGTAGATAAGTGTACTGTACAGTGAAATGCTGTTATGTGTTTGTTATACTTGCTTACATCTTCACTGAAGTTTGTTTGCTGTAATGCACCAGCTTTGCAGAGAGCAGGTCCTAATATGTAACATGTTCAGCGTAACTGCATAATAACATTAACCTAACTACTTATTGAATATAAACATTACACCACTTTGTGTTGTACACACAAAAGTTGAAGTTGCTGTTGTAGTTTATAAAGAATTGAACAAAAGGGTAAGGGTTATCAATGGGTTGTATGTATATATTTAAGTATTTTCATGTTAAATACGTTTAAGATATATTTTGGGATTGTTTTTTTTATATGCCCACAAAGAATGTGTTTATTATTGGCGATTCCTCGATTTTTTGCCTTCAACATTATGTAAAACGAGTGCTTACAGTCCTACTACTGTAGAGTGACAATATCCAATGGCATGGATATTGCGGGGCCAAGTGTGAGGAAATTGTGGAGAAATGTTAGTTATCATGACAGTGGCAAAATATCTGATGCAATTTTGTTACACACTGGAGGCAATATATTAAGGTACAGAAAAGGAACAGAACTATGTAAATAAATGAAATGTGGCTTATTGAATTCAGTACATTTGTTTCCAAAGCCACAAATGGTGTTTTCATGCTTTGCTACGTGTAAAAATTGGATGTGGAGAAATGCTAATTATTGTAAAATGAATTGTGCTAGGATAACTGGCCTACATTGTTTATTTCACCTTGCACCACAACATCCAACATAGCAACTTTAGAGATGATAGAGTACATTTGGCCTACATTGTTTATTCCACCACAACATACAACATAGCAATTTAGAGATGATGGAGTACATTTAACATATCATAATAGGAATTGTTTATTTTTAGGTAATATTATTGAAGGCCTATGTAATGTATTGCATGATGCAGCAAAACAAAAGAGGTGATGGCTCGAAGGTTGAGAATGAATCTTAACCTCTGGCATTGCTCTGTGCAACCCTGCAGACCATTGTTCTTTGCCTGCTAAGCCATAACGGAAGGAAAAAGACAATATGCAAATTAGGTTTGGTCTCACCCTAGAAGGGCCAGTCCAGCCCAAACTGCTTGGCCACATCCCTTGTGCACAAGACCACTAGCATCCCAGACAGGTTTCAGCCTTGTAGGGCCTAATCAGTGAGGAGTAGCTTGCATCTCTAGGCAAAGCAGATATGTGACCCACCTCTGGGCATACCCGTCCCACTCAGGTTGACTAAGCTAAAACAAAAGGGGTGATAGCTGGAAGGTTTAGAATTAATCTTATCCTCTGGCATTGCTCCAGACCATTGTTCTTCCCCTGACAAGCCATTACAAAAGGGGAAAGGCCTTATACAAATCAGGCTTGGTACCACTCCAACAGGGGCAGTCCAGCCCAAACTACTTGGTCGGCTAGACCCCTTTTGCAATGGCACAGATGGGCTAAAATAACGTGGAGTGGAAGTTTGCCCCACATAGTGCCAGTGGTTCAGATGTATTCAAACCTTCCACCCATCATGTTTTCGTTGTATGCATTGCATGATGGCTATTAATGTTGACTTCACTGTTCTATATTTAGGCTATGCTATTTTAGATGTTAATGCAAAGTTGTACTTTTTGTGTGCAATGAAGGAAGTGCTTCGTTTCCATACACTATTGTTGGTGTGTAATGTGTTATATTTGAAGTATACGTTTTGTATAAAATGCATGTTTAAGTTTTGTCGAAATGTTTTAAGATTTACGTATGCAATTTTCAATTATTCGTACAATGTTGTATTCACATAATGATGTGTTATTTCCAGGGGAGTTGCTAGGTCTGGAAAAGACCCGGGGCTAAGCTACTGTTGGGACTGGGGGCTAGCTGGTCTTTTGGCTTTAGCTCCTGAGATTCTATCCGGGGCTACAACCAAAAGATCAGGGGCTATAGCCCCCTTAGCCCCCCCTAGCAACGCCCCTGGTTATTTCTATAGCACCTTTATCCAAAGCGCTTTACAGAGCACATATTTGCATACAATATCACCCAACCGAAACTGGTACTCATTTATCAACCTCGTAAGGATGAAAGGCTGAGTTGGCCTTGCCGGGATTCGGACCTGCAGATCACGCTCAGATCACAGCAGCAAGCGCTCAACCCGCTGAGCTATCTTACCGGCGCTACAATGTTGTTCTTTGAGATTCTGGATTGTTCCATCTTTACCAATTAAATTAGTTCGTTTTTGCGTGGCATGTGGCTGGATCTTACAAGCTCATATTTTTCATTTTTGTTCCATGCATGCTGTTGCTTTTGTGTGTTGTATGGTGCACACAGTTGGAGTGAGGGTGTGTATGCAGTTGCAGCAAGTTGGTTGTGTGGGGTGTGCTAATGTGTGCTTATATGCTTTCATTGGAAAAACGTAATTGTTATTGCACATGCATCATACATAGATATATTTAGGAAAACGTTCATATCTCACAATTGGCCAGCTCAATTTGTTTTCCATGCACCCATTCATGCTAATATCTAGGCTAATATCAGGCCCAAAACTTTAAAATCAAGCAGGCAATTTTAAGATACTTGGGTCGAAATGTTCCTATTGCAAAATCCTAGGTTAAAACTTTTCAAAATGTGATTAAAGCAACATTTGTTAACTATCAAACCATTCATTAAAAAATCTGAAATTTTGCGTCCTTCAAAATATCACTGCAGCCTTTTTCCAGATTTATTCATGCAAGGGTGCAAAAGTTGTGAAGAAAAACTATTTTCTGAAACTCCACAGAGACTTTATTTTAACCTTCACTGTGCCATGTGCTAGTGTGATGGTATAATATAAATTGTCCAGTTTCATTTTTACACAGTGAGAAGCCACGGGGAACATGTACACAGTAGACACTGCCCGGCGGTCAGATCCTGTCATACATTACACATATTACAAACAATGTGCATGCAATCAGCCTATCTTTATAAAGGTCCCTGCACATGTTATGGTAAGCTACACATGTAAATAAAACTGAAAAAAAAGCTGGGGAACTGTGTTTTTAAGCCTAGCTTAATATCTCACCAAATTCTCTCTATTCAGATCTTTACGCTTCTACGGCGTGTCAAGCACTTCTCTAAACACTGAGCTGGTGAGCCAATCCCTTTACTTGGCTGGCTCCCTCTTCTGGAACAGCCTCCCCCTTCCACTGCGTCTTGAACAAGATCTCCTCAAATCCTGGAAGCTCCTCAAGACTTCAAGACCTTTTTTTTTCACCTCCTCCTACCCCCTCTGCCTCCCGTGCTAAACCCCACAGTCGCTGAGATTGGTGACCTGGGCCACTCTGTGTCATTCTGGGTCCTGGTCTCCGCCCCCCACCTCCAATCGCCTTCAGTCTCTGCCCACTCCCAGCACTTGCCTTTGGGCGCACACTAGCCTGTGCTGTCTCACCGGCCTGCACTTATTGTATTGACATTTGCCCACTCTTACCAAGTGATCTCTGCCAGGCACTTAACAGTTGCTTGCAACTTACTCCCTTGCACTTCCCTCTGCGGAACTCCTAGCACTTATCCTCCTTCCTCATCCCTTCTCTCTGCACTTGCATCTTCTAGATGCTCACAAGGCCTAGTAGGACTGCCTCTTTCTTTCACTTCATTGCTATTATATTTGCTTTTCGTTCCCAGGCTTCCTCCCCGTTGCCCTGTGGGCGCTTTGAAACACAATTTCTTGATGTATAAGCGCCTTACAAATGCACAATAAATTGAATAAAAATAAATAATATGAACACTAATAAACGTTATACTAATAGACTTTTCAAAAAAGAGTTGTTTGCAGAAGGAGTTGTAACTATTTGTAGATGAATTTCTCAATCCACTAGATAAACAGGCACAGAAATATTTTAAAATTCCACAAGCCTATTTATGTCAAAACCGCTCTGTGCTGTGTAGGTCCGGCTTTACTGACTCTTCTTTGGTTGAAGAGGCCATCAGAAAATGGGCAGGATATGCAACACAGTCATGCAGCTAAGTCAGTAGAGGTGCCACTGAGCCTGACTCGCTTTCCTTCCACTAAAAAGCAACTTCTTGATGTAAATCGGGAGAGCAAACGTACAGGAAACCCTTAAGATTTCCAATGTGTAAATTACACATTACTCTCTTACATTCAAAGTAGCTTCTCACATGGAGTTGCTGAAAGTAATGCAAACCGATCCTGGTGACATGTGCAATTTGTGACTCTCCCAAACATTCGTAATCCAGAAAGGTCAATTGCATGTCCCATGGTGAGTTAGTTGAAATAACATCGGAATACTGTGACATGAGAACAGAGATCAATTTAGGCGGTTTTGAGGCCCTTATCCTCCTGAATCTATTCCTGGCCTTAGACGCTGTCAACCATTTTATCCTCCTTGGAAAACTAAGGGGAACAGGCATTCAGAATCTCCCATGAGAACAGATTTGATTCTTAGCATCAGAAACTTGTATTGCTAAGTGTAGCATGTCGGGAAGAATTGTGATGGAGCAGAGTTAACTTGCAGGTGATGAGTGCAGGGAGATGTACAGCAAAGCTACCTGCCAGCAGAAATAACATGGGAGCCGAGTGTGCCGCCAGCCATTATTTTGAGTTGCAGCTCGCAGCACAGGGATAGGGTGGGCGCGCAGTTGTGCAGTGGGTGGGTGCCTCTCGATGCTCCCGCTTAGGGGAAGCTTCTAGAAAGCTGACGATGCATGCATTGGTTATTCCATGTTTTCTCAGCGACTCTGCTCTGGGCTTCTGAACGGCGCCAAGCAAAGAAGTAATTGCTACATCTGTATTTCGCTGACCAAAGAAAATGCTCCTGACAGGGTCTTCCAGTGCAGACAAGGAGGAGGAAGGGATGTGAGACTTTGCCTGTCTAATCCGCTGATTTACCTTGCTGATATGAATCCTTTTAGCAGAGTTAGGATGCTTGAATGATAAATGCACTGTATATCAGGGACTCGCTGTCTCTTGTGTGTTTATTGAGCACGCCCAACACTGTGTTACTAAAAGAAACCCGACCTGATGGGTTTGGTACAGTAATATTTAACGAATGCTGGATCCCAGGGAGTGAAATGAGTCACTGTGTTCGTGTGCATTGCTGCAACAAATAGGACGATACACAGTTGCTTGTCTGACTTTAACCGATATTTGTTGAACTGAGACCTAATATTTAAGTGTTTCATATAAAGTGTGTGGTCCAGGTGGGACACTGGAGAACCTAATCCACGTAAATAGGGACTCCACAAACATTAAGCCCATGATGGTAGGAGTCTCTCGATTCACTTGCTGGACCAGTCTCTGAACTTAAAAGGTAAGGGGCACAGCCCCACTTCCTTTGGTGAGGAGTCACTTTTGGCCCAGATTTATAAATTAGGCCTCAGTGATAATTTTCCAGCTTTTGCATAATGGAGTCTGGCGTGGAGAGACTACCATCAACCTCCTGGTGTTCAGGTGTGCACCCCTTACAGGCAATAGCCTTCTTGTGTTCTACTTTGGAAGCTGGCATGAATATTAGTATTCTTATCTTTATTGTGATTCTGGTTGATAACAGTCAACCTAACACAACTGTTAAAATCATCACCAATAAAAAGAAACATTTCCACTTAATATTGCTGAACCTCAATAAATACATATACATATCACAGTAATATCACACAATTCCTGTAGACCATGAATAATATTGCAGCAGTAGGCCCAGGGTTACCATTTTAAAGTCTGGCTCGTTCAACACTCCCTCCCTGACGAATACAATTCCTTGTCTCCTTCCACTAACGGTACTACCCTACTGTGTAAAATGCCAAGCCCAATTCTGGCCCCCTCCTGTTGTAAAGAGCTCCACTGCCTTTGAGCTATAAGAAATAAAATAAATAATAAAATAAAATATGAATGTGCAACTGTTGCAAAACATCCACTAAGGGGGGTATTTTGAACAGGGCAATGCGTTGAATGGAGATATAGAAGCAAGGCCTAATGCTTTTACGCCCCCATTTAACCCTCTCCAAGGCGTGAGAGAAGAGCCGCTTTGCTTTCTTCCTCCGTCTTGAAAGAGCACTTGGTTTTACGCCTGCATGCGATTTTCTTTCAGGCAAAGAACTGAAGGATTCCTATGTAATGTCTCTCGTATTTACACTTGGTAAATAGTAGGCACATTCCCTAGGCATCCACTATAAAACGTTGTATGTAGAGTAAGACGACTGTGCCTTGATTTAGTCTGCACGAGTTCACTCCACTTTGTGAGTGATGAAAATTGCAGGCGGGGGAGGCAACAGTACGTAAGTGCAAAAGTTGGGGGCCCCCTGCATGCAATTTGCATTTTTTACAGCAGGACCACCTAAATTAATTGGGGGGTTGCATGGTACATGACACCATCTCTAAGAGTTGTAATTTGGAGCAGTCGTATGTGCAAGGACGTATATGTTTCGACCTATTAAACAAATAATACATGTAGTAACACTATTGTTAGCACTTCTTTGCCTGCGCAGTTAATATGAAATTGTTGCTACAAATCATTTATTGTTAAATTCTTTTACAGACCTCATTTAGATTACACCTGAGTGTCCTTTAGAAAATGGCATTGTTTTGCCAAAAGACAATTATGACAGATGACAAGTAAAGAACATGTTAATGTAATACAATAGCTGCACAGTGACATACTGCTTGCCATAGAATTGAACGTATTCTTGTGCCCTTACTTAAACCCCAAAATTCTGGGTAACCTTCAGTGTTCCTAGCTGGAGAAGCTAATTGATTTTTTTAATATTGTTAATTATGATTCAGATATGCAATTATGTCTGTAATTGCTCGTTTAAAAACGTATGCCAGCCCCCTATGCATAGGTTTTAGCGCGCTCCTCTCTAACTCGGCGTTATTCCGGAATTTATGGAAAGCAATATGAAATGTACTTTGTGTTTTGACGCGGATGGATGAATTATTCATCCGCTCACAACTCCCTCGAGTTTTTATTGTTTTGTTTGCGGGATATTATCTAAATGCTGATGAGAAACTTTCATCAATCGCACAATTACACCAACAGATTATGTGCACTTTGCAGAAATGAAAAAAATATTTACTTTTCTCCCGCAGCCCAGGTTTAAAAGGGAGCAATTGGTTGCCTTCCCATTCCAACAATATTTAGCATATTTGCATCATAAAATAATTTTCCATGTACTGCAAATCTAATTTCAAAGAAATTACATTTCAAAATGTTGTTTTCTGAGCGCTTTGCTTTTGCATATCTTCACCATCAAGTGGCAAAGTGATACATATGCATTTCAATAGTGTGGCGTGCACCAGCTAATGTCCGACGTGCACAACACATGTATAAACGCAAACATCGCGAAATTGGGTTTTCAATTCTGCCTTGATGTACTTTTCTTTTTTCAAAAATATCCCAGATGATGCGGGCCATTTGAGGAATTTGCATGCCTCGGAGCAGGCGCACGGGCGTTCGATGTATTCACATTTCGCTGTTGTTGACAGCTTGCAAGTGCGGCTGTTCCCAGGCACCTGCTGAATTGCGAGGCTAGCATTGCTCAGAGATTAAAACAAAATCTCGCGAGGCCTTGTATTGGCAGATTACTGTCATGTCCGTAAAATAAAAACAACTCAACAAAAATGTGTTTTCACAAAGAAACTGAGTTGTACATTTATTTGGCAATTTGGGGTGATTTTTCTATTCCCATCTGATTTCTTGTCGTAACAGAGCTGATATATTCGTACGCTTGGACAATGTCTGCCCTGTCTATTCAATAATACATTTTCACAGTCCTATTGGACTCTCAATCAACTGTGGGTTAATACAGCAGCATGGCTGTGATCCTCGTGGGTGAGAGCATATCAAACATGTTTATAATCATTTTCTTGGTGCAGCACGACTATGACTTTTGCTGACAGGCGACTATGGCAACATATGCCTATCTTGGGACTGTCACAGTTACATTTCTGATTGTCAACTCATAGCTGCAAAAAATTGCTTGATTGCACCCTCATGACAAGGCGGCAATTAACAATGGCATGGCTCATGCAAAGTTTGGCACATGCACCATAATGAAGGACCCAATAATTAATTCATGAAAGTGGGTGGGATGATGGGGGGTATTGAATCTGGATACAAGCATCATGAGTGCGCGATGTATATCCATGTTTGTCTTGGTTTGAGCAGACGGTTGAAGATGCTGAAATGATTTGTGCCTGATATCAGGATATCAATAAGGAAACAATGGAGGCCATTTGCACTGTGTACTGAGTGACAGTCAAATTTCAGCATGTCCAACAGTCTGCTCAAACTAGAACGGACATGGATATATAGGCCACACGCACAACATAGACGGACTTAATGATAATCTTCAATTGACATCTTTGATGTAATTTTGCTATCATTGCCTCATGTCAATCCTTGTAGTAATGTGACATTGTCTCCAAGCAACACCGCTCACTGATTTTGAGTACAGGACTTTTCATCTCACTAATTTAGACCCCTGATGGCAACAAATAATGATATTCTCCCCCTAATAGTTGAGAACATCTTTACTCATGCAGTGCCTGAGTTTTTTTCGACGGTAGGACTTTTTTAATACATCACTATGAAACAACCATGGCCTTCAAGTTGTACACAGACATCTCTAAATATGATTCAGTCTAGTTGTTTTGCTTTTACAGCACGGTTTCTCTCAACACTTTTATGACTGCACAGCACAATCGTGTCAGTGGGATGATCCGCAAACAAGCTTCTTGTGCAGTCAACATGACGTTCACTATTAAGGAACTCTTTAACCAAAATACAATGCATTGACAGCCAAATGTAATCAGTGCGTGAGACTCGCACTACTCTTATTCGCTATGTGCCTGCGACCAGGGGTGTTGCTAGGTCTGGAAACGATATGGGCCTATGCTAATGTCTGGACTGTCGGGACTTGAGGCTAGTTAGACTCCAGGTTGTAGCCCCTGAGCTTCTATCTAGGGCTACAACCAAATTACCTGGGGCTATAGCCCCCACAGCGTCCCCCCAAGACTGCCTGCAACAGTGATTTTTTATTTCATTTCTGTTTACATTTGTGACAACGCCCAGACCCGAGGGTATCACAGCGTTAAGTACAGAGGTAAGCATAGAGATCACATAGATAGCAGGCAATGCAAAGTATTACTCAAATGTGTCAAACAACCAGGTTTTTAGTCATTGTTTAACGTAATATAGGATTGTTCATTCCTAATGGGTGCAGGTAAGGAGTTCCAAAGAGACGAAGCCAGGTGGGCCTCATTACACGTTATGCGGTAAGGGATTACCGGCACCGGTAAGGGCACCGGTGCCGGTAATCCCTTACCGCCCTACTACGAGGTCCCTCAGCGGGTCCCGTCCTTAACGTGTGGTCAGACCACACGTTAAGGACAGGATCTGCTGAGGGACTTCAGAGCAAATAACGGTACCGCTAATAGCGGTACCGTTATTTGCTCCTTCCCCATTCCCATTGAGCCCTATGGGGGCTCAAATGGGAATGGTTCCCGGAATGGGGACTTACCGGTCCCGCAAAGGTCGGAATAGACCGGTAAATCCCTATTCCGGGAACCCAGACTCAGACGGCGGTAGGGGGTAGCCATGGCGCTTATAGCGCCATGGCTACCGCCTATCGTGTAATGAGGCCCCAAAACTGCCTGCCCCACCCTCTGATCTTATGTTCTTGAAACGAGGGGGGTGAGCAGCAAAATGCTGGAGCTAGGTGCAATCTTGTAGAGACATCGGTGAGCAATAGTCAGTGTTTTCAAGATAAGTCATACTTTAATGGGGAGCCAATGAGACTCGCGTCTAGATGCTGTGATGTGATCCGAACGTTTTAAACCCAGGGCTGCTCAAAGTGCTTTGTTCTGTAATAGTTGAAGTTTGGAGATGTTAGCCACAGTAGTGCCCAGGAGTAAGACGTTGAATAATCCAGTTTTCATTGGATAAGAGCTCGGGCGAGTGTTAGGCAGTTGTCAGGTGAGTGGAATTGTCTACTCAGTGAGATAAGCCTTGCAGTAGATGCAATGGAGAAGGCAAGTGAGCTGATGTGCCTGGTCATGGAGAGATGAGGTGCAATCCCAAGATTTTGATGTGGTTCAGGATGGGGATGGTGGTGTCATCAATGGTGACAGAGTCATGGGAGTGATTGCCTGAGAGGAGACGATTTTGATAGAAACAAGGAGATAAAAGAGAGGTTTTGTGTAAGTGTTATATAGTTTGGGCAAGAGGGAACACCTAGAGGGGCTGTAATGGACTCGGCCGCTGAGTCCCCAATGAATACTCTGGTAGTGCTCTCACTGAGAATAGATTTTATCCAGGCAGTGGCTTTAGGAGAGAAATGGAAATGTTGTCTGAGCTGCTGGCAGAGAATGTTGTGATCGACTAGATCAAACACAGCTGAGAGATCTAGTAAGAGGAGGATGGCAAGGTTTGCCTGGAGTCAAAGAACCTGTCCATTTGGATTTTTAAATCTAATCGGGCAGTTTCGATGCTGTGCCTAGGGCAGAAAGTAGATTGTCTGATGCCGAGCAGGTGGTGTTGCTCCAGAAATTGTTGTACTTGGATATAGGCTAGACGATCCAGAATTTTAAGTAGGAAGGGGTCGGTGGTGATCGGTCGGTAGTTGGTGGAGATGGATGGGTCAAGGGAGGGTTTCTTAAGGAGTGGTGAGATCCAGGCAGCTTTGATATTGGCACGCACTCTGCTAGTTGAGAAGGAGGCATTGGCAAATTCAGTGATGATAGATGCTAACATGGGAGCGCAAAGCTTATCTAAGTGGGCAGGGCAGTGGTCAGCTTTACAATTAGAAGGTTTGTGTGACTGGATAGTCGTGGTCACATGCCCTAGCGTATCTTGCCAGAAGGAGAAAGGGGGAGGTGGTAAGGAATGAGACCCAGTGGACTGGTCTGTGGTGTTGGGTAAGGGTGCTTTGTTGCCAGTAGGGCTTTTTTTGCATTGATTTCAGTCAGAAGTGAGTACAGTTTGTGAGAGAGGGCCTCTTGAATCTTTGTACACCAGGCTATAACTGCTTGGGAGCTAAAGATAGGTGGAATAGGTGTTCCCAGCTCTCTAAGGATGGAAAATAATTCTTGTGTATTTGAACTGGCATTAGTAATTCTAACATTGGAGGAGTTTGCTTTGCAGGCTATTACAGCTTTCTTGTAGGCATGAGATGCAGTTGCGAATGTAGTGAGGTTGATAGGGGAGGTGTGCCTTTTAGTAAGGTGATCAAGGGATCTTGTGGTCCTGCGTAGGGTAATTAGGTCATTTGTAAACCAATTATTGTTGGATTTGTGGGGTTTGGGAATTTTGCTTTTAATAGGCGCATGACATGGTATTGGTCGGCCAAGTCTAGAGTGTAGGGGTTGAGGGAAAGAGTGCAGGAACTGCAAGTAGCTAAGAGAGAAGGCTTAAGATCCTGGTGCACCAAGTTACAGGTTTTGCAAACTAGTATTGGGTATGGTTTAGTGGCTAGAGGTTTGTGGGGCTTGGATAGGGAGAGCAGAAATTGGATGAGGAAGTGGTCCGACCAATGGACTGGGTCAACAACTGAGATATTGATGGTCACATTAGCGGTTAGAATCCAGTCCAAGGTGCGCCCTTTAGAATGTGTGGGTACGTCAATCAATTGGTTGAGGTTCATATTGCTAAGAGCTGATGTGAACAGCAAAGCTTTGTGATCTTGGGAGTCTTTATAGCCTAGATTGAAGTCTCCTATGAGGATACATTTAGTTGAGGGTTTCATGAAGGGGGTGGGGAGAAGTGGGATGTCAATGTCGGGTTGGCTAGAACCTGGCTGCCTATAGACAAGAAGCAGGCTAATTGTCGTTTGAGAGTCAGAAGACAACTTAGCAAGCAGCATCTCATAACCTGGGGTGGTAGGTAGAATGCACAGCATGATCTACAGAGGATTTGGATATGATGGCTACTCCGCCTCCAATAGCATTAAGTTGGTCTGTCCTAAAATGGTGTAGTTAGGAGGGAGAGCGAGGGAGCTCAGGGGGCCAGAGGCTTCGTGGAGTCAAGATTCGCTGATGGCAAAGATGTCTTAAAGAGGAAGTGCGCTCAAAAATGTTATTGTCCCGATCGTTCGGTCATGTATTTTTAAGCATAGTATAATAATTCTTAAAAATGTTTCCTCCGCATCTTACCTTGGTTTTCCGCACTTTTACACAAGCAAAAACAATGGGTTGAGAGCGGCCATCTTGCGCTAATCTTATTCGTTGAGGCATTGCACTAACTTCAAGTGCCCTCGCAGAAAGAATACAGTTCTCCTGCCCCTGAAGCTGACATCATTAGACTCGTATGGCCCCTTTCACAATGCAAGTGTACGTCTCGTGTCAACTTTCTCTGTGCGCAAGCTACTGACGTGTCTCCATGGAAATGGCAAGGTGCCTCTTTCCTCAACAAGCATAAACCCATCCCTTCTCATCAGACAACATAGGAGTCGCTTTTTCAATCGTTGCACTGTATTTTTTTTTTGGATCGCCTGTGTTTCGTTTCTGCTCTGTTCAGCTATCTTCGTAGTACGAAGCCCCTGCAAACAGATACTTACAGTAGCAGAACTGATTGCAATCATGACTTGGGTTTAAAAAAAAAATGGTTGCATAATGGCAACAATACAGCCCTACCAGTGCGAGCCAGAGTATTCCGCGGAGGAACTAATGGAAAGAGAAAGATGCGGAAACGATGGGAAATCAGACAACAGTAGGAGAAATGAATCACCGGAGCATGAGCCTGAGCATAGTCGTATGGAAAACGTTTCCACCTGGTGTACCTGCAATCGTTGCAAGGTCATGCCAACCGGGATGGAGAACTGCTGCAGCCAAGAAAACTCTGGAAGCTTGGCCTACATATCAGAAGAAGACACACCACCGCTATGCGTGATGAAGCTCCATGACTTCAGGGCAGCCTGCCTCACACGGGTCGTTTTGAGGATTATGATGGTGCGTATGCCTGAACTTCGAGCAACAATCCGCCCTCACAATCCAAGTAATGAGTAAGTGTACTGTAGATGAGATGTTATTTGGACCACCGAGACGACAAACATTTCATGTTTGTCTCCTACATTGTTGTAACTTTGATCACTGACGAATGAATTGATTCTGCAAATTGAATATATTTCTCTCGCTTTTTGGAAATCGGAATGTTCATGGCTTACGTGTTTTTCACTTTCAACCAAAAAACTATATTTCTCTTTGGCACAAAAGGTAATGGATTAAATGGGTGTTGACTTCTTTAATGTGTGGAGACTTCAAAGCCCAAGTTCATTTTTCCATGAAGTAACTTTTGTAAGTGCAACTATGCCATAGAATTTAGGATGCATTTTCAAGTAAGGGTAATATACTTATCGGGTTCATTCACTACAGTATTTATGTTTCTCTCCCACTGGTGGTATAGACTGGTGGCCTATCGTTCGTTCACATGGTGGCTTTATGGGAGGCTTGGATTCTGCATTCGATGAGTAATATCCGCCTCTGTCATTGGAGCCATCCGCGCCAATTTCTCCAGTGACAGCGGACAGTACAGGTGTTTTTTGTAGTATACAGTTTGTAGTTTATTTGTGCCATCAACATCAGCAAATAAAATAAAATACAAATGAGCATATACGAATAGTTGTTTCAATTTTTCAGTGAATCAAGAACACGCTCAATCGTCTATGAGGGACATGAAAGAATGTTTGATGCCCTTTTGCGCTCACCTCATCCGCAACAATCCATCCCCCCTCCATTGTTCCCCACTCCGGTACTGGGTGGGTGTGAACGGCCAAGGTGCCAAATGCCATGTACACTTCAAAGGGACCTTCTGCACGTGACCATTGTTCACATGGCCTCCCCAGACCCAGTGTCTCCAGACTCCCCTCTTCAAGACCCCGCCCCTGCAATCCACATAGGTTTCTGTCCCTTCAGCAGTGTTCCGGGCCTTTTGCTCTCGCCTGATGCCCATTCATCCCCCCTCCAATATCAATGGCAGTTCGCACCTGGGCCCATGCGCTCGCAAGTGGGCTGGAGGATGGGAACGCTCAATGTGCCAAACAGCATGTACACTCCAAATGGATCTTCTGCACGGTGACCATTGTTCACATGGCCTTCCCAGACCCAGGGCCTCATTACAAGTGAGGCGGAACGGGTTAACGGGACCGGCTAAAGGAGGCGGACCCGTTAAACCCGTTCCGCCTCATTACAAGGTCTCCTTGCGGGACCCGGTAAGTAACGCCTGGTCAAACCAGGCATGCTTACAGGGTCCCGCGAGGGGAAGAGGGAGCAAACAATGGGCCGCTCGTAATCGGCCCGTTGTTTGCTCCCTCCCCCATTCCCATTCAGCCCTATAGGGGCTGAAATGGGAATGTGGAAGGTCAGGGCCCGGGTTCCTGGAGGGAGGAATTACCGGGCTCTCCAAACTTGGAATGGCCCGGTAATTCCCCATTCTGGGAACCCGGACCCGGACCCGGACCCGAGTTTGGCGGCAGCCATGCCGCCAATAGCAGCATGGCTACCGCCAAAATCGTAATGAGGCCCCCAGTGTCTCCAGACTCCCCTTTTCAAGACCCCACCACTGCAATCCACGTATGTTTCTGTTCCTTCAGCAGTGTTCCGGGCCTTTTGTGCTTGCCTGATTCCCATCCATCCCCCCTCCAGTATCAATGGCAGTTCGCACCTGGGGCCTTGCGCTTGCAAGGGGTCTGGGAGGGTGAGTATGGCATATGTGAAAAGTTTCCATGGAGACTGAATGAATGTGAACAAACACGTCACACATTCACTGTAAGCGATATTCAATCAACACTACAGCTAAGTCAATGCCTAGTCTGGGATGCTGAGGAAAACCCTTATTGATGTATTTTCATATCCAGTTCAGTACTCTGGATGACAACCCTTGTATAACACCCCCCCTCTTAGAATCCCCCTGACCCCACTGAGCCAAGAAGTAGGTTTGTTTTGCAAATTAAAAGGTTTATTTGGACAATTCAACAATATATATCTATCACACTTTATAAATAAATTGATAACTGATATCACACTTCAGAATATGACCGTGATCAACAATGGATAATGTTACAGGGGTACACTGATTTGGTTACTTAGGAGTAGTGTAGAGGATGAGGTAGCTGAAAATGCTTGATGGTTTCAAGGAAATGCAAGGTGGAATAAAATGCAGTACAGAAATAACTTGTTATGATTTTAGCAAAAGGTAATATGATCACTTTTTCTTTTGACAATTCACTCCCCCCCCTATGCAATACAAGAAATGGAAGGAGAGCACACAGTCTTCAAGAATCCCAACAAATCACACTTTATAATCCAATACACAGTTCCAGTTCCCCCAGCAAGCTTAGAAAAAACAGGGATGAGTTTTAAACACAGGCGAATTACTTTAATGTGGCTTGCAAGGAAGTGAAAAGGTGCTAAAATTGCTTTTAATTACCTCTAGAGGTTCAGGGTAGGTGATGGCTACTTTATATTAGTTCAGGCTCACTTTAGCAATACTCTATGAATGATTAGCAGATTGCAAACGAATATTAGCAAAGAGAAGCAAAAAGCTGCTGATTTCTACAGATGAAGAAATCGGGCCAAATCGCAAATCGCGGTAAATTTCGCGAGTGCGTGTCTCGTGATTACGGAAAAAGTATAGGGAGTATACGTCGGTTCTAGGTTCGTTGGAAAGCCTAGATTCTAAATTTCGTTCCTAGCACAAACGGTTCAAGAGATACGGACGATTTAATAAAGGTAGATTTTCGGATTTAAAGTAAAACCCAAAATGACAGGTGACAGCTTGCAGTTTTAAAAATGACAGATGACACGATTTCTAGGAGGCAGTTCTACTTAGGTTAAAATAGTTTGGATTAGATTATTTTAACTAAGAGATTGGTTCTGCACAGTTCTGCTAGGTACTCACAATATCAATTTGAAATGGGCCTCGTCACGGTCTGGTCAGGTTGGACGAGACTTCCGGCGGGTGGTTCTGAAGTCCCGGCTATCTGGGTCAGCTCTGCTCTCTGGGTCTGTCAAGCACCGACCTGCTCACAACGGTCTGGTTTGTGGTTCTCTCGGGTTCCGGATACAGCACTGCTTTCTGGATACTGCTACAGGTTCTTGCAAAAATTCTTGTCAAAAATTCAAACAGCTCGCCCGGCTGTTGAATAGTTTAGTTGGTTTTGAGGCCTGCTGAAGAGGATTCAGCTGGTGGAGTCAGGCCTCTCTGCTACAAATTCTGGAGTTAATTTCTGTTGCAGGTTCTGGAGATTGATGGATTTGAAGTCTGGATCTCTGGATGTGAAGTCGTCGGTCAGCATGCTCCGCAGCAAATGGAATTGAATGTCTCTACCTGTCCCAGCAGTCTCTTTTTATGTGTTTTGAAAATGGGTGTGTGCCTGGGCCTAGCTAAGCCTGCCCCTCTCTACTTGTCATTGGCCCAATTCTCCCCTCTCCCATGAGTGGGGGAAGGAAATGGATTGTCATCATGATGAGGTCTGTTTATGGGTCAGAGGATCCTCCCCTGGTCAGTTTGCCCACAAATCTATATTTGATTCAAATACATCTTTCCCAGATACACAATTTGTTGAAATTACATGTACACATTATATATTCCTTATGGTCCATGCTTGTCCGCCTCTGATCTTCCTGGGGGCTTGCATTCAGAAATGACAACATTTTGCGCTTTTTAACTGGTTTTGCAATATCGGACATTTACCCAAAATTACACACATGTGCGCAAGGAGTATGGACATTAATTGATGAAGTGTCAGATTTTTAACATGCAGACATTTGGAGTAAGACCCTATTTTCCGCTAGCAACCCCCCAGAATACACCACAGGGTCCTAACACCTCTTAAAATGTGCACAGAAAAATCACAAAAATAATGATATTACTTATATAATTCTGACAAGTCCGCACTATGAGTTATCTATCTTTTTAAAATTATGCTCTGGTCAAAAAGGGGTGTGGCTTCCCACATCACAGGGTGGAATAACTGGTTCATCCACTTCCCCCAAGCTCAGCTGCTAGCAGAGGCACTGCCCCTCCCAGTTTCCCCCAAGAGGAAGCCACTTTACGGCCCCCCAATATAACATTAGCCTGAGTCCATTGTTCAGTTTCCTGCAGTTGCCCCTCCCCTAATCTAATCAGAGAGGTGTCAACTCCTTTTGGTGGGGAAGCTGGATGCAGCTAGGCCTGGGAACAGAGCTGTTGATCCAGTTTCAAGTCCTGTCGTGGGTAGTTGTCAGGCAGAATCCAGTTTCATCAAGCCAGGTTTCAGCTAAATGTCACTTTTTGTTCCCAGTTTTCTACATTCAAATCAAACTGACAATTTTTACACATGCAGCTAGAGTGCTGATTCTAAGTTCAAAACTAAGACATTTCAACAGTTACAAACTATGTGACACTCAAAAGTAGGTCCCTCATTTAATTTAAACACTTCGATTTTAGTGGTTTTCAGTTCAGTTTAACTTAAGCTGCTGACCTCCACAGCTCAGCCAGTTTTGTGATGAACATTGTTTTGGGCTCTTTTTCTTTCCAGATTTTGTATGCAAACAACACTTCATTCTGCCAAATGTCTGCTGGTGTTCAGTGAGATTTTTGAATATCCAGCAATGTTTGAAAGCTTGCATTCAGAGAAACCAAGGTGATTTCAAAGGGCTTTTTAAGCTAACAGGCACTGCTGTTTTTCCTTTGGCACACATTCCACTCATGGCACCCCTGGCCCATCACGCTCGCACTGGTGGGTGGAAGGTTAGGCGACCATTTTGGTGTGCGCACAAACTGCGCGGTTCTCCTGGATTCTGGCGCACATGTGGGCTTTTTGGCCATCTTGGATTTTCTAAGCCCACAGCACCAAATGTTGCAGCTTAATGACTCAAATGTGGGTCAATACACCTGACAAAGCCCCCCCCACCTGACTGCACTTTGAATTTGAGTCGAGGGGGAGTCGGGTGCGAAGAATGTTTTGACCCACGCACTGGTATGTCCGCATCATCTTCTTCCAATTCCGCAAATGGCACAGTTCAGCATGTTTTCGTCCATCCGGTTGGATCGATCGGTTTTCCTCGCCGGTCCTGATGGGAATATTGGGCGGTACCCGGGCCCCTCGGGTCTCTGCTCCCGGTCCCCGGTCGTCCTCCTTGGCCAGTCTCCAGGTTCTCTTTCTCCTAGGACGACAAAGGAAAGCGGCAATACACATTCCTAGACATTTTTCCACCACTATTAATGGTGTGGCTAACATGTACATTTTATACATCCGAATGCATTTTGCAGTCTGATTTTAAAACAATATATAACAGGGAACATTTGCATTACGTTACTATATTTTTGATATGTGGAATATTTTAGAGTTTGAACTGACTTACTCTGGAGCGGCCCCCTCTGGTATTGCAGAGGACTCCTCCAGTTGCTGCAGAGTGTGCCTGGGATGGCAACACTTAAACTGATTTATATGGACCCACTTGTCTTCCCCCTCTGCCAAACCGCCTTTGGGGATGCGGATCTTGTAGGCAACAGGGGAGATCTTGTCTATAATTTCAAAGGGTCCCTTCCATGTAGGCAAAAATGTTCGCTGTATGGCCTGGTTCCTTTGGAAATTGTATAGATAGACCCGGTCCCCCACAGTATATTCCTTCCTGGTAGTCTTCAGGTCGTAGTCGGTTTTCATGCTATCAGCTGATCTTTCTAGATTCCGCTGAGCATAGGCAAAAGCTTGCTGAAGGTGTTTCCTTAAATTCTCCACATACTCGTGAGTTGTGGAGGCATTTATCAGTGTCTGCTCTTGGGTCCTGTAGAGCAAATGTTGAGGAAGCACCATCTTGCGTCCAGTCATCAACTCAAATGGTGACATTTTGGTTGCAGATGAAGGGGTAGATCTGATGGCCATTAGGACCAGAGGTAATCGAATATCCCAACTTGGCCCAGAATCTGCCACAAACTTTTTTAAGATGCTCACAATGGTTCGGTTGTATCTCTCCACTGCTCCAGAAGAAGCTGGCCTGTAAGCAATATGTATCTTTCTTTTGACCCCCAGTATCTCCCACATCTTTGTCATTACTTCACTGGTGAAGTGGCTACCTCCGTCTGACTCAATCCTTTGAGGTAGACCAAAACGGGAAAAGATGTGGTTAATCATTAGGGGAGCTGCTGTTTCTGCCTTGCAGTTTGGGGCTGGGAGACATTCCACCCACTTGGTAAACAAGCATGTAACGGTCAACATGTACTTGTTTCCTCTAGACGAGCGAATTAAAGGGCCTATAAAGTCGATTTGCAAATCTGACCATGGCAGTGTCATCCCCCTCTTTTGGAGAGGCGCACGGTGTGTGAGGGATGATGGCTGAAATTGTGCACACACAAGACACCCCTTCAAGTATTGGTCGTGGTCTTGCCCCATGTGTGGCCAGTATGCAACCTCTCTTAAGATTTCCAGTGTTGTGTGAAACCCCCTATGACCGGCGGTGGCCGCATCATGGGCGTGACTTAACATCAGGCTTCGGAATGAGGTAGGAACCACCCACTGATCGTGGCCAGCTTGGGATTTCCTTACCAACAAACCGTCTTGGATTCGGAACATCTTTGAATGTTTCATCAACACTCTTAGGTCCTCTTTCCCAATGTAATCGGTATCCGTCAGGGGAAAGTTCTCAGGGTCCTCAATGTGTTGGTAAAACTTACCAATTATTGGATCCCCCTTCTGAGCTGTAATCAAATCAGCATCAGGGGTCTCCTTACTCCATTGTGCAGTTGAAAGATCATTGTGAGCATTCGTCTGGGACCTAGTGATAGCAGTGACCTGGATTTCCCCCAACAGGGACTCTATTTCTATTAGATCCCCTTGGATGGCCCCGGTTTTGGCCAGCTGATCAGCTAAGTCATTTCCAGTTTTGTCTAGTCCCTCTACTTTGGAATGACCCTTGATCTTTTTCCAGTAGATGGTCATCCCATTCGATGTGACCAGATCATCAATGTTTTGAATTAACTTCCCATGTTTCAGGGGTTTGTTATTAGCACATAACATGCCTCTGGTTTTCCAATCAACCAGGTGCTCCACGAACCCGTTCCGTACATAATCCGAATCTGTGATTATGACCAGTTCGTGGAGTTGATGTTGGACAGCAGTGAGGATGGCCTGATGCACAGCCATCAATTCTGCCACCTGACTACTTCGGGGACCAATTTTGTATCCAGCGGAGGGTTCTGATGACTCATTCACCCATGCGTTCCCTACGCCAGCCACCAGTTCTTTCTCCCTGTTGTTGTCAACATGGTAAGAGCATCCATCCACATAGACAGTAGGCATTCCCTCACACTTGTCTTCTTCAAAGACTTTGTGTGGGGAATTAAGGTATGCCTCCATGTTGTCCTTGATTTTTAGACTTTCGTCCTCGAGACAGTTTTCTCTGGCACAATCATGCAAGTCAGCCAGACCTTGCGCGAGGGGACTCTACTTGTTTTGGCCATATCTGACCTCTACAGGAAAGCCCTGCATTGACAGAATCCAGGAAGTAATTCGGGAATTACTCACATTTCCGGCCCGGATTCTGTCACTTTGGAGGTATTGCAGAGGCTGGTGTGGAGTCTCCACTATGAGGTGTTCCCCTGGATAAACGGGCGGTAATTCTTCAATGCCCACACCGTTGCCAGGAGTGCCTTCTCACAATCGTTTAATCTTTCCTCCACAGAGGATAAAGTTTTGCTCGCATAGGAGATTACTTTATTGACCTTGTCATGCTTTTGGTACAATACTGCCGTCAAGCACGTATTAGAGAACCCTGTCTCCAGGAATAACTCCTTGTTTCTGACAGGGTAAGCTAGGCAAGGGGCTTGTGAGAGGCTTCTTTTGAGTTGTCTTACTGCCTCGGATTGTTCTGGACCCCATTCCCACTTGACCCCCCCTTCAAGAGATGAATCAGGGGTCTAGTGATCTCTGCATAGCCCTCAATGAACTTTCTGCTGTAATTAGTCAGTCCAAGGAGGCTCCTTAGTTCCCGCAGAGTTGTGGGATCCTTCAGTTTCTGGAGCGCTTCCACTTTCTTTTCTTGGGGACAGAGACCCTGAGGAGTAATCTCATGCCCCAAGAAATTTACACGTGTTCTACACCACTGTGCTTTCTGAAAGGAAAGTTTTGCTCGGGCGGCCCTCAACTGCATCAGAACATAACAGATCTCCGCTAGGTGTTCCTCCACAGATGAACCTTTGTTTAGGACATCATCTACATAAGCCAGGTTACCCCTCGCACCCAGGTCGGGCATGGCCTTATTTAAGAAAATGTTGAATTCATTGCCGGAGTTGAGGTATCCGAAGGGAGTCCGGGTCCAGGTGTACTGCTGGTCCCCAAAGGTAAAGGCCAGTTTGTATTGGCCCTCCCTACTGACAGGCGCGGTCCAGTATCCATTGGTCAGGTCTATTGCAGTGAATACTTGTGACCCTTGAATCTGGGCCAGCCCTTGGTCAATGTAGGGCAGAGGCCATTGGGAAGTATGGACCCGTTTGTTGAGCTCCCTAAGGTCGGCGCAGAGTCTCCACTGGCCGTTTGGCTTCAATATTCCCAGCACCGGATTATTGAAGGTACTGTGTACTGGACGGATTATTCCCTGGGACTCAAGGTTCTTAATTATTTCAGTAAGGGACTCCATGGATGCGAGAGGCAAACGATATTGCTTCACAAACACTGGAGTCATTCCAGGGTCCGTGGGAATTGTTGTGGTGCGGATGTCGGTGCGCCCACAGTCATATGAGTCTACCGCAAAGAGATCTTGGAAATCCAAGAAAACTTGTTTCAACTTTTGCTTCTGTTCCAGAGTCACGCAGGCATCAGCTAGGTTGACTCTCTCTTCCACCATCTGCCTGAAGCCTGGAAAGACTTCTGGTTTGGCTATCTCAGCGGCCTCCTCCAGCTGGGTGGAGAAGTCCCTGGTCAGAGTGCTGATTTGGACTGGGGGCTTCAGGTGGGAAAGGCAGCCCTAATGGACCTGGAAAATCACCTCATCCCTCCTGAAGTCACAAGTCACATCTTCCTTACCATAAGGGCAAGAAGTGTACACCAGGAAGTTCCCCCCATGCCGGGTGAAAATCCTGTCTGGTGTTGTGTTGTCATCACTGTCACTGTCAAAACAGTCCTTGGGGATTGGTCCTAACAGTTCATTTCCTAGATCAATGGAAAAATGTCGGTCATCAACCGCCATTCCAATAATGGTGCCTGTGGCTAGAGTAATATGCTTTAAGTCGCTGTTATCCACCTCTATTGGAATGGTGTCATGTTCTATGTTGACTAATGGTGTTGGGTTTACCCCCAACCCTTGCTGTTGGAGAGAAGCATTTAGATGAATATATGCATCAGGGTTTTTCAATTTTTGTCCTCTTAACTTTCACTTCCAGGGAGAATTGTCGGGTCCTTTCTGGGATGGTGACTTCCTCTTTAATCTGAATTTCAACTGCATAAGGTAGCAATTGAGCTGACCTACATGCTTTTTCTGAATCATAAAAGCCCATGGGATTATCCGCTAATCGGGACCAACCTTTGAAGTTTATTAGGTCCAAACTAATGGCAAAGAGATTGAGAATGTCACTGCCTAAGTAAAAGGCGGCAGTGACGTCTCCCACGACCCAACAATTATGGACTATGCTCTTGTTGCCAATGGAGATTTTGAGCATACACCTGCTTGGCAGGAGATGTTTGGAATTAGGTGCTTCCAGGTCCATTTCCCATTTGTCTATCAGTTTAAATGTGGGAATGGTTGGATCTTTTGGGAGTTGGCGGAACATGGCTTCGCTGATGAAGCTCTTACCGTTGTTCATACACACTCGAGCGAGAACAGAGTCCTTCCCATCATTTAACTGAACAGGGATGAACAACTGCTCTCCAATTTGCTGAATATCAGCCAGGCTCTGAGCTGATTTCACCTCTTTCTGGACTATAGGAGTGGGAGTTTCTGATTGTGGGTTAGTAAAGAATTTCAGGGTGTTTCCTTCCAGTGTGGAATACCACCTTAACCTGGAAGGAAGGTTGATTTTCAGAAATAGAGAGGACGCCCCATCAGACAGAGGACCAGTCTGTTGTCCTACTGCTATTACTGTCACATCTGGAATCTGGCTATTCTGGAAGTGAAATTCTACTTGGTCAGATTTTTGTCCATACATGTGGCAGGTGCTGTTTAAACTAACATGATTGACACCCTGTTTTAATTTTATTGGTCGGCTAGTCTGGGTCCAGAGGACCTTGTTTACGCAATCTATTAGGGGTGACAACCTTCTCAGGAGGTCATTCCCCAGTAAACAAGGGGTTCCCTCTGGAGTCACTACTATGACCGGGTGTTTCACCTTCTGTCGCCCAATTTTGATGTCCAAATCTGCAGTCCCCTTGACAGGAATTTCCTTCCTGTCAAAGTTCTGCAGTTGTCCAGGAAGAGAGGTGAGAGGAATACGGTAATTCTCCCCCCTTCCTGCATTTAGTTCATCAAAGGCCCTTTTGGACAGAAGGGTAGCTTGGGATCCAGTGTCCACCAGTGCCGAAATTGTACCCTGCCCCTGTACTTGTACTGGGGCATAATATCTTCCCTCCTTCTCCTCAAGGGGACACAGATAACGCACATTTTTGGACAACTGGTGGGCTAACTTTCTGGTTTTGGGCATTGCTAGCGCAGAGATTTGGGCAGAATTCTGTGAAGAGCCTGGGGAATCTGAAAGAAAAAGTTGGCAACTGGAGATCAGAGCCATTGTGGGTTCCCCTGGTTCCGGTTCTGGGCCGCCCCCCCCTTTTTGGAGGCAGTCACCAGGATGGGTTTGAACCAGGGGATTTTGGTATCGTCGGTTCTGGGATGAGATGATGGGTGGCGGTAGCTCAGTCTCCACATCTCCCCAGTCTGAATTGACATCCCTTGGGACCCATTTTTCCTTGGGAGGAGTTCCCCCATCTCTGAAGGAGAAGATCCTTTTCCCAGGATCTTCTGAGGATCCCTCTCCCACAAATTTGAAGACCTGTACCTCCTCCACAAAGTGGGTCTGTTTGGGTCCTTTGTTTCTCCTACCCCCCCCTCTGCTCCTTGGGAGGCAGGCTTTCAGTTGCAGGAGATTTTGTTTCCGGTTCCTGGTTTTCCAGGGGCTGTTTACAAGTTTGGAAGGAAGCTTCCTCCAAGGCTTTATACCCCCTTCCCCTTGTGCCTCCTCCCTGGGAACTGGTGGGTTATCGGGGTGCTGCCCCCGTCATTGTTCTGGAGCACCAGGTCCAGAGTTTGGGGCATTCTGTGGTGGCATGCTCATCTGAGGGTTCTGTTGAGCCCTCAGTATGTGACCCAGATCTCGTGCCATATTTTGGACCTGGCGCTCAAGTTGTGAAACCCGCTTAGATTGATACAGGGCTCTATTTTCTCCCCTGGGCTGATCCCAGGAAGGGTAGCTATCCCTTCTCTGGTAATACCCTGGGTTGGGAAGATTCGGGTACCCCTCCACCCTTGGCCTCCCCTCTCCCGGATTAGGTTGTCTGCGCTCAGGGAATTGGGGAAAGAAGGATGGATGATTTTGGGGTTGGAAATTGGGTGGATACCTGGGAAAAAAGTTCTGCCCAGGATTTGGTGAATTTCTGCCCTCCTGGGGGAAGTTAGGAGGGAAGTTCCCCGGGTTAGGCGCTTGGCTGGATCCCCCCCTTGGGCTGGAGGAGTCCACACATAACCCAGGATGGGTCGGTTTCCCTTGTACCGGGGACTTACATAGTCAGGGGAGCGGGGGACCCCATTTGTGGGACTACCTCCTCGACTCCCTGTCTGTGACTGGCCCGAGGGCCTTCTGGGCTGTGAATTATTTGGTGCAGGCAGGTTTTTAGGCCCCCCCATCTCCAAATCTAAAACGGGGGCAACCTTTACCTCTGCCACCTTGGCAGCAGCAGGGGTGCTGTTGGTTTTGGGGTTTTTTGGCGCATTATTTTTATTTTCGATGGGCTTCTGCACCTCATAGATCCGGGTAGCCTGTTCAATGACCCAGTCTAAAGATCTTTTCTCATGAAAATCTCTCACGAGCTGGGTCATTATGTATTTGGGTAAGGCATGGAAAAACGTATTGATAAATTCTCTGCTATCCGTGCGCACCCTTCTGGTGGTCTGCGCAAAAGCACGCTTTAATTCTTGCACAAACTCTTGTGGGGCCTGATCCTCCCTACATTGCAAATTGTAGGCTGCCTTGCGAGCCTCTTGAGGATTTCTGTGCACAGAAAAATGTTTCAAGATGGCCGCCCTGTATGTGGACCATCTTGAATGGTTTTGATCCTCCAGCCCTGCAAAGAAACTGGAGTATTCTGGTGAGAAGGTCCATTTGACGTACTGGATGCAGCTACTGCTGTCCTTCAAATGGAAAGTCTCCATCATTTGCTCATTGAGCTCCAAGTGTTCCCAAACAGAATACTTGGCGTTCTTATGATAAGGCGTGATGACACTCCTTATTGCCTTCATTTGTTTCAATGGGTCCTTAAGCAAGGCCCTTGTTGCCTTATTGGCCTTTTTGGTTCGGGTAACCCTGGTCCATTCATCCTCTGACTCAGAAGCACTGCTCCCAGAGGTGCCCGTCTGATCTTCCAGGTTTTCCTGGATTCTGCGAGCCTGGGAATGGCTGGCAGAATGTGGGGCCTGGTCTCCTGTGTCCTGTAATGCTCAGAGGAGTCTTCAGACCCCTCCTTGCTGCCAGGATTTGATGGGTACCCCCCCCCACTGACCTAACTGGGCAGAGGTTTTCAGGATGCCTTTAATGGGCCTACTCTCCTGGGGTTTCCCACTAAATTGCACTGTGCTTGGGTGCCCATACCCGGATGCCCGCCCATCTATTCCTGGGAGGTACTGGCCTATGAGCCCCATACTTCTAGCTGGATAGTAATCTGCCATCCCCGTGGCCCTGGGCTCATGTGCGCGAGGGGACATGGGGGTGGCAGAGTCCAGGGACTGGTAGAGGTGAAGGCCTCTGGCACTAGGGCTCCTGAGGTTATGCTCAGGAGTTTCTCTTTCCCAGCGAACCTCATCTCTATCCGCCCCTGCTTCCGGTTGCAATGCAAGAGCCTGCGCTTTCAGTTCCTCAGTTAAGGCCTTACTAGACTCTATCAGTCTCTCCTGCATGGCTACCTGTTGCTGGAGCCTATCATTGTGCTGAGAGAGATCCTCATTTTCTCTCTGTGCCTCCTGATTGGTCCTGGAGTACTGGGCCAGTCTCTGCTGCAGGAGGGTTACCTCCTCAGTCCCATCCCTACTGGCCTGCTCCTTTCTTGCCAGAGCCTCCTCCACCCTCCTGGTGTGCTCTAACAAGTTCTGATGTTCTTTTTGGAGGTCACCCAGTCCCTGGAGGGCCAGGTGATTTTCTTCCATTTTCCTTTTAAGTGGCAGACTTCCTGGCCTAAGGTATCCCTTTCCTGACTAAGAGCCTGCATCTGTGCCGCCAGGTTGTCCCTTTGCCTTTGGAAGGCACCAGCTTTCTGGTGTTCTTCATCAAACTCTGCCTGGGTATCCAGGTCTTTCAAAATCAATGTATTGCTTTCCTCTTTCGCTCTGTCTAGATGGATTTGCAGGGTGGCTACCTGCTCTGTGCATGCCCTTTTGAAATTGATCTGTTGCTCCAGCTTTTTCTGGCTCTGCAGTAAGGAGTCCAAACTGTCTTGGTGCTCCTTCTGCAAAGCCAGAATTCTGGTATCCTGGTCTGTCTTTTCCTGTTGCAGTATATCCATGTCCTCTTTTATTTTAATGATAGACTGCCTACTATCATTTTCTGACTCCTGGCTCCTCTGCAGCCTCTGCTCAGAAGAGACCAGGTCAGATTGGGCCTTTTCTAACGCCATCTGTTGCCTATTTGCCAGATCTTGGCCTTCAGCACATTTGTCCTGCATGGCTCCCATATATAGATACAAATATGCCGCTATCCTAACCATCTTGTCGTGTTCATCTTTAACTTTAGGAGCCATGTATAATTCACTCAGGGCCACATGTAATGGACCCTCATCTCTCCATAAATCTGACCCTGTTTCAGTGACCTGTTGCGCGATTGCCTGCAACCAGACCATTTGTTCCTGATGAGTCCACTCACCTCTCACAAATAGCTTATGTAAGAAGTGCTCTCTGGCTATTTTCATATCTACCAAGGTCGTCATTCTGGAATTTGAGTTCCTTCCTGACTTACAGAAGTTTGTATTTTATTTTGGAAAACAGACCGTTTCCTTAGAGCGTTCCTTTGAGGAATGCTTTCACAGTGTAAAACAGCGTGGTGATCTAACCGGATATGTGTATCTGGTCAGTTGGCACACTTTATTAATCTGCACAAGTGGTAAATCTAACCCAGAATATCCCGGCTCCGAGCCCCCACTTTTGTAAGCGATATTCAATCAACACTACAGCTAAGTCAATGCCTAGTCTGGGATGCTGAGGAAAACCCTTATTGATGTATTTTTATATCCAGTTCAGTACTCTGGATGACAACCCTTGTATAACACCCCCCCTCTTAGAATCCCCCTGACCTCACTGAGCCAAGAAGTAGGTTTGTTTTGCAAATTAAAACGTTTATTTGGACAATTCAACAATACATATCTATCACACTTTATAAATAAATTGATAACTGATATCACACTTCAGAATATGACCGTGATCAACAATGGATAATGTTACAGGGGTACACTGATTTGGTTACTTAGGAGTAGTGTAGAGGATGAGGTAGCTGAAAATGCTTGATGGTTTCAAGGAAATGCAAGGTGGAATAAAATGCAGTACAGAAATAACTTGTTATGATTTTAGCAAAAGGTAATATGATCACTTTTTCTTTTGACAATTCACTCCCCCCCTATGCAATACAAGAAATGGAAGGGGAGCACACAGTCTTCAAGAATCCCAACAAATCACACTTTAGAATGCAATACACAGTTCCAGTTCCCCCAGCAAGGTTAGAGAAAACAGGGATGAGTTTTAAACACAGGCAAATTTCTTTAATGTGGTTTGCAAGGAAGTGAAAAGGTGCTAAAATTGCTTTTAATTCCCTCTAGAGGTTCAGGGTAGGTGATGGCTACTTTATATTAGTTCAGGCTCACTTTAACAATACTCTATGAATGATTAGCAGATTGCGCATGAATTTTAGCAAAGAGAAGCAAAAAGCTGCTGATTTCTACAGATGAAGAAATCGGGCCAAATCGCAAATCGCGGTAAATTTCGCGAGTGCGTGTCTCGCGATTACGGAACAAGTATAGGGAGTAGGAAGTCAGTTCGTTGGTGGAAAGCCTAGATTCTAAGCTTTCAGATGAAAGTTAAATTTCGTTCCTAGCACAAACGGTTCAAGAGATACGGACGATTTAATAAAGGTAGATTTTCGGATTTAAAGTAAAACCCAAAATGACTGGTGACAGCTTGCAGCTTTAAAAGTGACAGATGACACGATTTCTAGGAGGCAGTTCTACTTAGGTTAAATAGTTTGGATTAGAATATTTTAACTAAGAGATTGGTTCTGCACAGTTCTGCTAGGTACTCACAATATCAATTTGAAATAGGCCTAGTCACGGTCTGGTCAGGTTGGACGGGACTTCCGGCGGGTGGTTCTGAAGTCCCGGCTATCTGGGTCAGCTCTGCTCTCTGGGTCTGTCAAGCACCGGATCTGCTCACAACGGTCTGGTTTGTGGTTCTCTCGGGTTCCGGATACAGCACTGCTTTCTGGATACTGCTACGGGTTCTTGCAAAAATTCTTGGCAAAAATTCAAACAGCTCGCCCGGCTGTTGAATAGTTTAGTTGGTTTTGAGGCCTGCTGAAGAGGATTCAGCTGGTGGATTCAGGCCTCTCTGCTACAAATTCTGGAGTTAATTTCTGCTACAGGTTCTGGAGATTGATGGATTTGAAGTCTGGATCTCTGTATGTGAAGTCGTCGGTCAGCATGCTCCGCAGCAAATGGAATTGAATGTCTCTACCT
This sequence comes from Ambystoma mexicanum, assembly GCF_040938575.1. Classification (NCBI taxonomy): domain Eukaryota; kingdom Metazoa; phylum Chordata; class Amphibia; order Caudata; family Ambystomatidae; genus Ambystoma; species Ambystoma mexicanum. The sequence continues at coordinate 552,465,513 of NC_090924.1, read as the reverse complement.
GTCCCAGCAGTCTCTTTTTATGTGTTTTGAAAATGGGTGTGTGCCTGGGCATAGCTAAGCCTGCCCCTCTCTACTTGTCATTGGCCCAATTCTCCCCTCTCCCATGATTGGGGGAAGGAAATTGATTGTCATCATGATGAGGTCTGTTTATGGGTCAGAGGATCCTCCCCTGGTCAGTTTGCCCACAAATCTATATTTGATTCAAATACATCTTTCCCAGATACACAATTTGTTGAAATTACATGTACACATTATATATTCCTTATGGTCCATGCTTGTCCGCCTCTGATCTTCCTGGGGGCTTGCATTCAAAAATGACAACATTTTGCGCTTTTTAACTGGTTTTGCAATATCGGACATTTACCCAAATTTACACACATGTGCGCAAGGAGTATGGACATTAATTGATGAAGTGTCAGATTTTTAACATGCAGACATTTGGAGTAAGACCCTATTTTCCGCTAGCAACCCCCCAGAATACACCACAGGGTCTTAACACCTTTTAAAACGTGCACAGAAAAATCACAAAAATAATGATATTACTTATATACAAGTCCGCACTATGAGTTATCTATCTTTTAAAAATTATGCTCTGATCAAAAAGGGGTGTGGCTTCCCACATCACAGGGTGGAATAACTGGTTTATACACTTCCCCCAAGCTCAGCTGCTAGCAGAGGCACTGCCCCTCCCAGTTTCCCCCAAGAGGAAGCCACTTTACGGCCCCCCAATATAACATTAGCCTGAGTCCATTGTTCAGTTTCCTGCAGTTGCCCCTCCCCTAATCTAATCAGAGAGGTGTCAACTCCTTTTGGTGGGGAAGCAGGATGCAGCTAGGCCTGGGAACACAGCTGTTGATCCAGTTTCAACTCCTGTCGGGGGTAGTTGTCAGGCAGAATCCAGTTTCATTAAGCCAGGTTTCAGCTAAATGTCACTTTTTGTTCCCAGTTTTCTACATTCAAATCAAACTGACAATTTTTACACATGCAGCTAGAGTGCTGATTCTAAGTTCAAAACTATGACATTTCAACAGTTACAAATTATGTGACACTCAAAAGTAGGTCCCTCATTTAATTTAAACATTTCGATTTTAGTGGTTTTCAGTTCAGTTTAACTTAAGCTGCTGACCTCCACAGCTCAGCCAGTTTTGTTATGAACATTGTTTTGGGCTTTTTTTCTTTCCAGATTTTGTATGCACACAAAACTTCATTCTGCCAAATGTCTGCTGGTGTTCAGTGAGATTTTTGAATATCCTGCAATGTTTGAAAGCTTGCATTCAGAGAAACCAAGGTGATTTCAAGGGGCTTTTTAAGCTAACAGGCACTGCTGTTTTTCCTTTGGCACACATTCCACTCATGGCACCCCTGGCCCATCACGCTCGCACTGGTGGGTGAAAGGTTAGGCGACCATTTTGGTGTGCGCACAAACTGCGCGGTTCTCCTGGATTCTGGCGCACATGTGGGCTTTTTGGCCATCTTGGATTTTCTAAGCCCACAGCACCAAATGTTGCAGCTTAATGACTCAAACGTGGGTCAATACACCTGACATCACACACACATCCACTTTTCAAAGCCTTTATAAACACATTTACATTTAACAGGAGAACATCTCTGAGATCTACAAGGTATCTCGTCATTGTGCTACCTGTTTCCCGATACCTGTCCCACGGTTACTTACTCCCCTGCTCGTTCAATCGTCACATTTTTCCATCCACGTAATGGTAGGTCACCTATTTACTTGTCTTTGTTCATTCATCTATCGCTTTCCACCTAATGTACCTAGTACTGTAATGTTCATTTATCTCATAGACTTCACCATTGTCTAATGTTTCAAGTTGTATTACCTCTATAAATAGCACATTGCATCACTGTGCATTGCAATAGAATGGAATCTTTCATGGTCCATGTTTGCAATCATGTTCTCTTTCTATGCTTGAAAGTTCATTCAACGGACGTGTAACACGTAACTATTTCCTGTATACTAATCAATTCTGTAAGAAAGTTATTACTGTTTTCTTTTGACTAGGTTACGTAGGTTTTCTTTAAGTAGAATAAACTTTGCCGATAAAGCAGTGTTATAATTCCTTCTATCACATGCATACAGTATTATTTGTTGTAATTATTTATATTTTTATATGTCGATTTTACAGACTTGTCAAGAATGCATTCATGTACCGTTATCGGCTGCCTTTCTGTGAGCCATCCCAAAACTTTGGGCACAGTCCTGCATGCATTCCCGAAGGATATTTATTTAATAAGAAGATGGATTGTAAATTGTGGTTTTCGAGAGGACGAGATTCAAAGTAGAGCACAGGTTGTCTTGGTCAACGTGAGGGCCCATCGATTCCGTGTATGCAGCCTGCACTTTACCGACGATATGTACAAACAATCAAAGTTCACAAAAAAGCCTCTGCCCAGAATTCTCCTCAAACTGCTTCCAGATGCAATTCCAACTCAGTTTTGGCACACTCTGGCTCAGGTCAGTACTGGACAATGAATTTGTTATGTTTGTTGGTATGTACGATGATAGTCTGCATAAATAAGTATTGTATATCATATCTCGATTTAATTAGGGTAGTGCATTGAAAAGGTAACATCACGAATGGTTAGAGCTGGCGTTGTATGTCTACTTAACATTTTTCTTACTCAAGTTTCCATATTTAGCAGATTCATTTGATTTTTGAAATGTGTTACTTTACTATACTACATGTGTTCCCGCGTTACAGAGCTACTAATAGATCTGTGAATTGTGACCATTATTAAAAATTGCCATAGTCCCCTTTGAAACTCGTATACTGATTTTGAAATATGTTACTTGACATATCCTTTTTTTACGTAGAGCACACTGATGGAAACACAGACCCTCAGAAGTGAAGAAACCACTGACATGTCTAGTATCCCAGTGGTGAGCCCTACCGACATGCACAAAGTGATATTTTTGAGCGTTGCATCTGCCCCCATACCTAATACTACTTTAACTTTTCCCTTGTACCATTTGCTGACAATGTACTGAAAATGAAGGAGCGAGAATGGGCATCAATTACTTTTCCTGAGTCAACATCATTCTCACATGCCTATCAAGTAATTATATTGTACTGTTCCCTCATGATAATGTATTATGCTTGGAATTTAAAAAAAATGCCAACTATTAATGTTTAGTATTGGTTATTTATACTAAGTGGCATGTGCGGGTGTCTCTCAGTATGTACCATCGTCTGCATGTCATTGTTTCAATTCCATGTTTTTGTTTTCATCCATACTAAAACAAGTACTGTGTTGTAGGGGGTGTCAATCTGGAAAAGTGAAAACCCTTCATTTGGATGATAGACGTATCTTGATGGCCGAAGGCCAACCGTCTTATGCACAGAATTATAGAAATACAGACTGCTATGCTTGACCAACAAGCGGCCATTTTAAACGTAGCAAGTATCGCCATTTTGCTTGTTAACCATTGTTCATTTCTTTCTGTCTAAACTGCTTTGCAGCTTGCAATTCTTGCGAATTCTGCTTACTCTGCTCAACTGTTAACATTTGTTGTCTGAATATGAAAGGGCAAGGCCGCAGGACTGAGGAGTTCGTTGAAACTCCTCATGAGCAGCCCAGAAAGCAATGCCCACGCTCCCTCTCTGTAGCCTTGAGGGAGAGCTGCAGGGCATTTAATCATTTCACAGCTGCCAGCCAGTCTCGTACTGTGGTAGAATATGTTAGAATAAAGCAGCTAAAGACTTGAATTATGCTCTTCTTACGGCCCCCCTTCACAAAACCCTTTAGAGCGTGTCGGCTCCCAGGACACGAATAGCACCTCATAGATAGCAAAGCTTGGAATGTGACTCTTCCCCCGTGTGCAGCTTGCTTCCAAGAACAGAAGCACCGTGTTCTGTTCAACAACTAGAAGATGCCTCCGCACTTTCTAAATTGCACATTGTTACTAGAATAGACATCGAAAGTGTCATAATTGTCATACTCGTTGGAAATGTCCATCATCATCCCGAGTTCAAAGAAACTCAATAAAAGGGGGGTGTTAAACATGTCATAGCTGATTTGTATGATATGCATTTTGTATATATGTAACTGATGTACGTAATTCGCTCTCTTGCGTCCCTCGAGGTCTAGAGAATAAACGTCGCGGGGCGTGAGACCATAATTGGCCAATTGGGACTATTTTGCTTGCAATAAACCCTAGCATTGGGAATTTTATCTTGTGTCTGGCGCATCCTTTCGTGTATGGTTATTGCCTTGTTTCCATAACGCGAGGGACCCCTAAGGGCCCCTTTCAGGGGGTGCTGGAACTTCGACTACAATCACTTCCTCCTTTGCAACAGGCCCAGAGTATGAGGAATGCGTACTTACAGTTACCTTGCAAGAATGAAAGTAAATCCTACAAAGTATACAATTTGAGACTGAAATGCATATAACCTTGCACGGTTTCAAACTATTCTGATTTTGGTTCTAACATTACACTTCCTCCCTAATGCAGAATAGATAAAAAATCAAACGTTGCAAAGCAAACTAATTTTGAAGGTGACATTACAATCAGTATGTTTTGCACAGTGATCTAGATCAAGCCCTTGTGTCATCTCCGATGGTTATATGGTGAAATCTAAAATGAGAATTATGACCAGATCACGTACACAGTTTTCGAGCGTATGTTCATACGAATGTTCGTTTTCTGTTGCTCCAACAAATCTTATGGTATATGGTTCGTAATAATTTCATACTATGTTGTGTGTAAGTGCTCTGTGCGATGAAATATTTAAATTTCCAGTACGATTGACATTTTCTTTTTTTAATGAATATTTGATTCAAGGAATGTACCAAGGTGTGGAATTCGAAGAGGAGGCACATGAACCAGAGGTATACATAACATAATATTGAATAAAATTGAGCATCACATTGCATTTGGACTACATTTTTATAATGTTGCAACGTTTTAAAATCCCTCAAGTTTTCTGCGTATAGACATGTACAAATGTTTGTTTGCATCCAAAAGAAACTTTCTTTATTTAAACCTTATAAAAAACACAATTTTTTCAGCTTGATGATGCAGTGGTCAAAGAGAAGCCCACAGTCTCGAAGCAAAAGAAGAAAACAAGGTTAATGCATGCACAGTGTTGTTTTCTGATAAGTTTGTGAGCAGATGTTTTATTCATCTTTGTTTTTTAATTTGAAAACGGTATCTGCTGTATGTGTTCTATTCACTGAGCATGTTTTTCTACACATCTATTGGAGGCCCAGAAGGAAGAGAAGCATAAAGACACAGACAACAAATGAAACCAAAGATGTCCCTTGCCAAACGGATTGCACAATGGAGCAACTACTAATTGAGGCGCAGTGTGGTCCTGTCAATAATGAGACTCATGATGCATATGTCCAGTGGCCGTAAAATGTATGGAATCTCACCTGCGAACCGTACAAAGTTTCCATGGACCATTGCTACTATGTTCCAGCTCAACAAGATGCATTGCAATTGCTCACAGACCCCTTGACACAATCTACACCATTTAAAAATGTTCCACCCAAGAAACATTCAATGTTACCTGTTTCTCCAATTCATGTGCCGGTCAAGTGGCACAGCGAGTAGAGCGCTCACTTTGACACCCGTGCAGAGACTGCTAATGCAGGTTCGAATCCCTGCGGGGCCAAACTCAGCCTTTCATCCTTCCGAGATCGATAAATGAGCACCACACACCGTGAGTAATAATAAGCAGCGCTCAGATACCTGAGGGTTCATAGCGCTATCTAAATGCCAAATTATTATTAATAATATTATGTGCAAATATCACGGGCTGAACTAACAGAGGCTGAAGCTTCAATGCAATTGACTGAGGAATTTGCTCAAGATGTCAACTTCAGTTTGCCTAGTTTGGGGGAATTGTCCACCATCGTCGAGTCACAAAACACATTCATGGCCGATGATTGGCTTTTAAAGGAGCAAAAATACATTGTGTTCGACAGCTGCCTGCTAGGGATTGTACAAATGCTGGAATGTGTCCATACATTAAGAGGGAACATATTCTGGGAGCCATTGGTGAATGTCTCTCGTGCATTACAAGGCACTAAACCTGAAAATCCATGCCAGCTGTGTCCACCTCCATGATACATTTTCATGGTCCGCTCAACCAATGCAGGGCAAGGTGCCTGATGGGAATCTACTATGTTCAGCAGCTTTACTTTTCAGTGGGTCGACTTTCAGTAATATTTCCAGTTTCTGTCAATTTGTGGGAGTTGAGTTCCTCGCTCAAACTCAGTACTACAAATATCAAATGGAATTCCTATTCCCCACTATTAGTCAAGCCTGGAAAATCGAACAAATGTCAATGGACAGGACCTTCTCTTGCAAACGCTTCAGGCTAGCTGGTGATGGAAAAGTGTAACAGTCCTGGATTTTCCGCAAAGTACTGTACATACCACTTTCAAGACATAGAAAGTAAAGAAATTGTGAGTTTGGTGATCATGCAGGTCTCTGAATGTACATCTTCTGTGGCCATGGCGAAACAGGGTTTCATCATATCCGTCAAAGATCTTGAATCCAGGGGAATGCAAATAGACCTGATAGCCACTGACAGGCACTTTTTAAAAGCCAAGGCCCTGCAAGAGCAGTTTCCACACATTCGGCATCAATTCGATGTGTGGCATGTTGCCAAATCAGTCAATAAAAAAAGTTACAGCTGCTGGTAAAAAAAGGGTTTGAAAAATCTTTTATAGTGATGTCAGTCTATAAGCAACCATCTTTGGTGGAGCTCCAAAGCTTGTGATAGATCTTTATAAATTCTACTAGAAAAATGGCGTTCATTGATGCACCATTGTTACAACATACACACATGGACAGAAAACCAACATTTCCAAGAATGTGAACATGAACCTTTAACAAACGAGCAGAAATGCAAGAAGAAATGGTTGGTGTCATGTTCCTCTCCACACAAAGCACTTGAGAAGATTGCGTATGATAAAACGCTTTCAAGAGACCTGAACGGACTGACAAAATTCTGTCATATCGGAGATTTGGAGGTGTTCCATAATATGTGCCTAAAGTGTAGGCCCAAAAGGTTGCATTTCAGCATAGACATGGAGGCCAGAACCAGACTAGCTGTATATGTGCACAACGAGAATGTTGGTAGAGAACAAGCAAAAACAACAGGAACCTTCGGGATGCTTCATTACCTCATGGCTCTTACCAAACGAGGCAAACAATTGGTGGCAAAGCCAATATACCAGGAAATGGAATTCAAATTTGTCAAAGATCTGACATTGACTGTGTTGGCCATGCATACTTATGGAATCAATCCTGGTTTTGTTCCTAGGACACATACAATCCCACAAAACATTGCAAATGTGCCCTGTCCACCTAAACCAGAACTTGTTGAAAGGTTGACTTCCAGATTTAAATGATTTGTAGCTTTCTTCATAATCTGCTCACAATAACATTTTCAATCTGTTCCCCACGTTTGGACACCAGAATGAATGTTGTTGTCTTTTGAGAGGCCAAAGCATCAATAGTGACATCACATCTAGGGTCTGAATCCGCACTAGTGATTGCTAAAACAGTATACATGTCTGTGTTCCATTGGTGGATTCCAGTCTACAATTTGTTGATTTGTCAGCCATATTTCGAATTCCACGTGGGGCAGCTGGGCTCATGTCTCCATGTAGTGAAGGTCAGGTAGTGGGCTGAATCTTGTGGGAATGGAAGTAATAAATACAGTCACACTCACACGTCTAGTCCGGGCTCTTTTATTATCCTGGGATTCTTTCACAAAATCAAACCATACCCGTCTCTGCCTTCAATCGCTGAAAACAAGTGTCAATCGTTATTTGGCCTCGAGCGTAAGTCAGCAACCGCTAGAAGGACACAGGGTGTTGAAAACCCCCAAAAATGATAACATTTACTATATTCAAAGTGGACATTTGAATATTTAGTTTCATTTGCTGAAATGTGTTGTTCGTAGCGGTTACTCTGCACGAGTGTGTACGAGAACATGGAAATTCCTAACATTATGTAAGTTAAACTATACATAATATTTTTGCGATTAAAAATGACATGTGTGCTGTATGCATTTTGAATAATTCAGCGACTTGAGAATGTGCAATTTGATGAAAATAATGGACACAGTACGTAGTTATGTTGAATTATATTTATACCATGCACTATATGTTCATATGTCTAGTAATAATTGCTATTTGTGTAATTGCTCATTTAAAGAGGAGTGAATAGAGGTTTTTTTGTAATACAATATTGCTTACTGGCCTTGTTATGGGGTGTTAGCTGGGCCCCATTGTGACCATTATTCATCGTCCCACAACCACAACCTATATGCGGGCTGGTGATATCTAAACCGCTTTGTCCCATGGAATACCGGGGTGTGCTGTCACCCTTTCATCCTTCTGCACTATCAAGTAGATGTGGGGTGGAAGTCCTGGGGGCTGAACATTTTTCGTGGGAACATGGTTTGCTTTTTGATCAATACTCGTACCAGCTCCATTATAATGCCATCTGTCTGTGGTTCCCCATCCCATTGGGAGTTATACCTACTTCACTGCGCTCGTTGTGGTCCAAAATACTCACCCTATATTGTCATGTGTGTCCAATGTGTGTGGTATGTGTTTATGATTCGGTTTCATCTGGTGCTGAATTTTACAGTAAAAGGTTATATTCGATTAAAGAACGGCTACTAAAATGTATTTTTATTCTGTTATCTACACAGATATAGTGAACCGTTCTGCCCATGCCATAGTTTCCAGCTACCGTTGGATGGATTCTTCAATCAACATTGGCAAATTATCATCAACTGTGCTGTTTGCTCTCACCGTTCTGTGGGACGATAGACAGGGACTGATCTGCCCTTTGGCCGTATCAGCGGCAAAGAGAAACCTATCATCATTCAGACTCTAGCAACATGCTGAAGCAAAAGGGTTACGATTGAAAGCGCCACGAAATCACATCTTCTCACAAAAGGAACACAGTGTACCTCATTATAAAGTTATGCTGGTGCAACATAAGGACAGACAAGATTGGAGGAGGACTGGGATTAATTGCTCATTGATCGCAATCAACGTATCATGAGCAATTTATAAAGCACATTAGAGGCAAGAGATGTTCGCTAGCTATAACTTTTATGCAAAAAACAGATCGTTCTTTTTGTGGACGTAATGTAGTTTTAGGAGCATTCTTTGATAAATAAAAGCACTTGCTACATTGCAGACTAATGAATGTTTCTTTAAATGTATTGTTTTTCCTATCCGATTTGGGACACGCTGTGAGAGGATGTGTATGTTTATCTTCCTGGTTATGTGTTAACTGACTTTATGGCGTGGGTGATGACTGGGCACGTTTGGCTATGCTGGCCACTAACGTCATGAAAATAGGTAGAGCATATCGTTTTGAATAGTGATATCAGCTTCTGGGGCGGGCGATCTGTGTTCTTGCCGCAAGGGCACTTGAATTTAGTGTGATGCCTAAGATTATCACAAGATGGCCGCGCCCAACCCGTTGTTTTCACATGTGTAGAAGTGCAGAAAACCAAGGTAAGATGCATAGGACAAATGTTTAAGAATGATTACAGTATGCTTAAAAATACATGACCGAACGATCGGGTCAATAACATTTTTGAGCGCTCTTCCCCTTTAATGGTGTTCAAGAATGAGATTGTGGATGTCAATGGCATCGGCAGCCAAGGATCTGGCATTCAGCAAGGCACACTTTATGTCCTGAGAATATTTAGGCGGGGGAACGGGATAGGAGTCAGTTGGGAGTTGCTGAGGTTTGTGTGCAGGATGTGGTAAGGGAGAGATGATGGGGGTGGCTAGAGTAGTAAGTCTAGGACTGTTAGGTGGGGGAGTGGGTGTAGTGGTGAGGTGGTAGGTTCTGGAGAGGAATCTGTGTTAGCGGTGATGTCCCAAACAGGGGCAAGTGGTACCAGGATGCTCAATGTGCAGGTTGCAGGTGTACAAGTGAGGTAGTTTGTGTATGAATGAGGGCAGAGGAGACTGCGTGGTGGTGGAAAGGGAGTGGCATAGCTGAGTAGCGTGATGAGGTTGATTTGAGACAAATGCTAGCACGCTGGGCAACCTGAAATGCAGATGGAGGACTTATGGGAGTTCATTGGTGGTGGGAGGAGGAAGAGCACAGGAATTGCGAGATGGGCTAGATGAGCAGGGAAGGCATCTTGGCACAAGATTGGGAAAGCTGAGTAAAGGCAGGGGAAACAGAGTGGGAAGGGGGTGGTGGGTGAGGAGACTGTGTTGAGCAATTTGTTGGCTGCAGGAGGCAGAAGGCTAGAGGCTGACACCCTATGCATGTTAAGCATCTTGCTAACGGGTGTTTGGAAGCATGGTTGTTTGTTCGAGTTATGCATAGATGAGCAAGGCATCCCCAGAGCTGAGGGGATCTGGATCAGCATGGAAGGGTGAGGAAGGTGTAAAAGAGGGTGAAGAGGAGAACAGAGAAGTAGTGTTGTGGCAAGCGGGCCGGGTCTCTGGGACACTGGTGATTAGTGCATGGGGTCAACCCTGGTACAGGGGGGTGACAGATTACTCTGCCTTGGGAGTTACAGGCCTCTTGGGCATTAAGCACAGATTCCATCAAATGCTGCGATGTATTAGGGGGCAAGGGAGATGGACAGGGGGGCATGGAGAGAGAAGGGCATATAGCAGGGTGTAGGGCATGTAGGACGCTGGTAGGGGAACGAGCATGGAGTCACTGAGTGCTCTGCACATCCGACCAGAAAAGAGTGGGGAGGAATAGAGTCGGGGTGGGAGGGTCATATCAGTAGCAATTGAGGCATCATAGAGAAGAATATGATTACGAGACAACGAGGGCCCTAGGCACCTCTTACCTTGGAGATGCGGTGTGCGGTATACAATGGGGGTCTCGGCAGGGGAGAGGGAGCCGATACTGCAGGTCCTAGAGATCTGCGGCAGCCCGACTGGCGTGGCATGATGATAGGGCCGGACATGGACACAGGTCCTTGAAGGTTGTCCTTCAAGGGGGGGGGGGCTTTGCCAGCATGCTCCCATGGCCTTGGTCCCTCAGAGTCTCTAAATGCGCCTTTCTGCAATGCTCAAAAGTCTTTATAATCAGGGCCATGCTCTTTAATCAATACAAATGTGCTGTTCTGGGTAAGGATACAAATGAAGAAAGGAATCAGTTAAATGGGGTGATCTAGTGGAAAACTTGGGTCATGAATAACACTCAGCACTACAAATTACTTTTTCTCATGAATTACATGGTTTCTGTCGTCTCTAAGGCTGAAATACATCCTCTTGCATTTCTGAAGATGGTGGATGACTTTAGACTCCCTTGAAGATATCATGTCAACTGATCAAAGTCAAGTTTAATGCCAATTTCAAGAATGATATTGTAGAGGAAAATATAACAATCTTCTATTAACATGGAAAGCTTCCTGATTGTCATACCTTATTGTTAGCTTTATTTATTTATTTATTAATTTGTATTGCGCCATGGGGCATCGAGGCACACATAAGAAAGAAACAAGAACAAATAAACATAAACAAAAACTGCAGAAGCTCTTGAGAGCCGAAAGAAAATTCATAAACCAGAAACTGAACCGGCAAACAAAGGTAGTCAGGGACAGGCCAGTAAAGTAGTATTAGAAAATCCAGAGGCAACTTATTTAAATAAGTGAGTCGTACGCCCATCTTAAAAAGAGGAAAGGAGCGTAGTTCTCTCAGGTCTAATGGAAAGCTATTCCAAAGATTAGGAGCTGTTGAATCAAAGGCTAGTGTACCAGCTCGTTCAAGTTTGCGCTCCAGCAACACCAATTTGTTGACCACGCCTTGAGTCAATGTCCGAGTACATGATTTAAAGGTCAGCACAGATTTGAGATAAGACAGACTTTTCCCATACAGGCATTAATGGGCAAGAGTAAGCACTCTAAAGGCAAAACGCTCCTTCACTGGCAACCAGTGTAGGGTGCGACGAGCCTCTGTAACATGATCCCTACGTTTGATTTGGTTCACTATTCTACAGCCCTATTTTGAAGTTTCTGCAGCTTAGTCATATTACCTTACGTAGTGCCACAATAATCAATGTTTGCACCAACAATGGCATGGGCCAGGCATGCACAATTCTCCTTGGACAGGAAGGGGCGAATACGGCACAACATTTTAAAAAAAATATGAGGTGGTAGGGACAAAATTGTTCGTGTAGGCTTTCATCGTAATAGAGGCATCAAGATAAACTCCCGACGTTTTAACCTTTGTTGCCACTGAATGGCACAACCAGCAATGGTAAACTCGCAAAGGTCAGCAGAGAGTTTTGCTAGTCTTTGTTCAATGCCAACAATAAGCAGGTCCGTTTTGTAGTCATTCAGCGCTAATCCGTTAAAAGCCATCCAAGTTTGGACTGTATTTAAAATCTTGTTAATACATTGCAAATCCTGTTTATAATCCCTCATAAAATGCAGCAAAATCTGGATGTCATCAGTTTAGTTAGTATATAATACGCCAAGATCATCAAGAATATCAAAACAAGGTTTTGTGAATACTTTATGTAAGGCGGGGGAAAACAACACACCACAGATCAAGTTACCAAGGGGGCTGCTGCAGATTTGCTAAAAACCTCTGCAGTATGTTCAGACAGAAAAAGAGAGAACCCAGGCTGTGGCCTGAGGGGGAAGAATTAGCAGAAGAATGTAGTCTCTCTAACAATATAATAACTTCTTAAGGTATATGGCCCAGTTCCCTGAGCCTATGTAACCGCCTTTGTAAGTTGAAGCATCTAGATGCCAAGGTTTTGGTGCGCTTTACAAATGCACAAATAAATAAATAAATAAATAAATAAATTAAAGTCTACAAGATCAAATGCAGCAGAAAGATCCAAAAGCTTAAGCAGAGCAACCCCACCCTTATCCATGATCTGTAGCATGTTAGACTTAAGGTCTAATAGGGCGGTCTCTGTCCCATGCATGGCCCTAATAACTGTCTGAGATCGAGTAAGTTGTGCTCCTCCAATTAAGACTGTATTTGTAAGGCATGCCACTCCATCGATAATCTTTAGTAGGAAAGATACATTAGTTATCAGTCTGTTTACTCTGAAGCCAGACCGATGATCATGGAGACAAACAACAGATGATTCAGTGTGATGGATCAGTTGGGAGATGACCGGCTTCTCCGAGATTTTGCCCAGGAAAGTGGTAATGGAGAGGGCAGTAGTTAGCCGGGCAGGAGGGGTCAACAGAGGGCTTTTTCGAGGAGAGGTTGCACAAGGGAGTGCTTGAGGTGTAGCGGGAAGGAGCCAGTGGCAAAAGAGTGATTACAGAAATTGGTCAAGGCTGGTGCAAGGGAGGCAATGTTATCCTTGATAGTTCTAGAGGAAATGGGGAGCACCTGTTTGGAGGAGGCTTTCATAGAGAGGACTTGTCTAGAGACCTCATCCGGTGCTTTGGGTGAGAAAGAGGAGAGTAGGAGGGAGCAGGCAGCATGCCAGTCTGTCAGAGGATGTGTCATATGCCTGCCACTTGCGCTCAGCAACTCTGCACTTATATTTCAGAGAGGCTAGGTCAGAGTCATAACAGGAATTGTGCTTGGAGGCAGGCTTCATGTGGATCCTAATGACAGGGGCAAGGATGTCTAGTGTGTTGGTGATAAGAGGTGAAGATTAGCAAGGGGAGAGTCAGTGGCAGAAATCAGTGGCAGGAGTTGGAGGGGGAATGAAAGTTGCATCAAAAGCAACAACTGATACTTGCTTCATCAGTCGAATGATGGAGAAGGAGACTGGCAGTGCAGGCAGAGGCTTAGCCGGGGGACATAAGAGATCCAGGTGAGAGAACAGGAGAGAATGATCAGACCAGGTGAGAGGTGTGGTGAGAGGGGAAGCTTGGAGGAGGAGGCAAGAAGAGAAGAGGTAGGTGAGGTCGGACCACTCAGAGAAGAAGAGAGAGACCAGATAAGGGCTCTTGTAGACGGTGGCAAGAGTCAACGAGAGGGTTGGAGAGACACTGACCCAGCAGATGAGGCATTCAAAGGAAAAGTAGGTCTGAGTGGGAATGATAGCAGCAGGGACCTATTCACGGAAGATCAAGGCCACTCTGCCTCCAGACCGGTAAGGCTTGGGCTTAGAGAGGATCTTGTAGCCATCAGAGAGGAGTATGTCAAAAACAGTGACAGAGCAGGCAGTGAACCACGCATCAGTGAGAGCGAGAACATCAAAGTGAAAGTCTTCAAGAAGGAGACAGATATCAGAGGAGTGTTTAAGAGCAGAGCGAGAGTTGAAGGTAGCAAGGTGAAGCTGGTTGTTACCTTTGAATATCTTCCGAGGAGGGGTACAGGGATGTGGTATGCCCGTCAGTGGAGGCTGAAGTGGGAGTGAGGTGGCAGATGGAGGAGAGACAGGGGAAAGGAAGAAGTTGATGAGAGACAGAAAGTGATTATCAAGAAGGAAGAGGTCGTCTGACAGCCCTTGGCCTTGACAATACCATTCTGATAGACATTAATTATGCACCTAGAGGATGAGGAGCATGCCAAGAGTACTTCCCATCTGGTACCACCATTAATGGGTGACAGGGACCATGTGGGCAGTCCATAGGTCCGGCGAGGGAGTCACAAAGAGGATGTCTCTTACAGTCTGCCTGGAAGAAGCATTGAGGTAGGTATCAGCAATGGGAAGGTCAGATTGGCGACCAGGAGATCTTTTTTGAACTTTTTCCTTCCAGGCTTCAAGAGAGAGGAAGATAGGTGATAGAGTGGCAGTTGGAGTAAATAGAAGAGATGGAAAGCAGCATGGAGGGAGTTGCAGATAAGTCAGGTGCACAAGACGTCCCAGGTCACTGAAAACAGGGTGGGTAGCTGGTGACATGGGGAGACTCCAACATCAACTCTGGGGCCAGGATCACAGTGTGCTCTGCTCTGACAAAAACAAGCCCCATCTTCAGTGTCCTTCACCCTTATATTCATTTTGTCATAGAAGCACTGTTTTGTGGGCATGCTGCTAGAAGACCGAAATCCCTAGACTGTACAGCATGCAGCACATGGGGTCCTCCCCACTGTTCAGTGTCTGACCATCAGCTGTTAAATTCAATCCAGTGGTGCAAAAATGTCCCCCGAGTTCTATGGGCTATCTAACCAAGCAAGGGAAGCACTCATTAAGTGGAATGGAAAAGGGACCTGGAAGGAACTGAGCATTCCCAAAGCGGGAGTAGAGTTGCTGAATAAAATGAGAGGTGGGGTCTGAGACAGTAACTAAGGACTTAGCAATGGAGTGGGTTGATGGACTTTAAGGGAATGACTGTGATAGTGGTACTGTGATGGGGTAAAAGAACAATTTGGGGATGGGTAGGTTGGTCAAAGAAGTCAGTGGGGAGAGGGCCCTCAGTCTGAAGTGGGCTTTAATTGTGAAGAAAGTACAGTGGCATAAGGGTCAGCCGAGGCAGACAATGGACTCAGTTCTGATAGAACCTTCAAGGGGCTTAGTCTTACTATAGTTATGGACTGACTATGAAATTAAGGCTTTGGAATGAGTGCACAAATTGCTCACTGGTATTGTTGTCTGGCAATATTTGTGTGCCACAATGCAAACTTGATTCTGTGTGAATTGGAGTTGCGTGATAACTAGCTTAGAGCTTGAAGAGCTCTACCCATGTCTGACCCTTGAGATTTGGAAGTGGGAGCCGAATGCTGCCACCTGCTCCACGATGCAAGGCCAAGTGGAAGTGTGGGGAAGATATCCAGGTAATCCCTACAGCACCCAGTTTAAGGGGCAATGGCTTGTCATATGCACCATGTAAGTTACACTGACCCTTTAAGAGATGCCCGCACAAGCATTACTCAATGCTCTGTTTGTATGCAAAGGTCTGCAGGTCCCATAGAGAAGGTCTGCGGATGTGAGACAATGGTCACATCATTAATGCATGCCAAAGAAAAGGAAAAGTAGTGCTTGTCCTTGCAGGTATAATGCCTATGAGAAGAGGCTGCTTGAGAGGTGCCAATTAGTGTACGCCGGTTAATACTCTTAGAACAATTTTGTCCCACGGGAAGGGAATACTCACCTATACAATGTGGGACTAAGGGAGTGCAGCTGTGGGAGTTTAGAGAAGGCAAAGGAGTGGGTTTGGCATCAACTGGAGAGAGGAGAGGTTGGAGAAGCGGAAGAAGTCAGTGGTGAAGGGGAGAAGAGCTGAAGAGGTGCTGAAGGATGAACAAATATGGTGGTGGAAGGAGGAAGAGCTCAGAAGGAGGTGAAAAGGAGGACCAGAAGTATTGATAGAGAGATGAAAATCTGTGGAGGTGGTGGTGAGAGGAGGAGCCGATGAGGTACTGGAAAAAGAAGCAGAGGAGAAGGTAGCAATCATATCAGAGGAGGGGGTGGGGAAGAAAGGAGCACTAGATCTGAGGAAACTTGCCTGTTTGCTGTTTTTAAGTTGATGTTAGTGGCGCGAAGCTGAGGTCACACAGATATGTTTTGGAAAATGTCAAAATTTAAATAGTCTCATCAGAAATGTTTGCTATTCTTGTTTTACTTGAAGCGAAAACCATTGATTGCTACATCGCTAAAATATATTTGTTAACTTTGATTACTCGAATCTCTCTTTTTAAGAGAAAATAGTTTGAATTTAGTTTTAGCAGATGCTGCAAAGAGTAGTGCAAATCTTAACAATCAGTTTCCTCAAAATAATATTGTTAGGCAGAAACCTGTGCAGTTCCCTTAGGGACCACTGCAAAAGATTTAGGACTACAGGTGTTTGGCAGTAAACCCAATTGGTAGCAGTCTGTACCACCCAGATTTACCTGGTAGCTGGGGCTGAGCAGTCAGACTTCTCTCAAGATGAGTTAGGCAGTATATAGAGTATACACAATAGGTACAGAGACACAGTAGCACAAGCAAACACTGACCAGAGCTTTGGTGTAAAAGTATATAATTATTTATTTAAAGACACACTTGTAAATTACACTAGCACAAAGAGAGGTAAATAAATTCAACACACAGTCACTATTATATATATACAACCCTAATTACTTATTAGACAAGTCTTAATGAGAAACACCACTTATTTTCAGAAAGAGGTGAGCGCTTAACATAAGATGGCACTCTAATACGTTGTTAAAAAGGGAGGGAAAAAGGCAGAGTTATGAAAGCACACAAAATTCAATACTTTTCAAAGAACCACAGTGAGGCAGTTTAGGCAAAGTCTACTGGGGAACAAGGAAGTTCAAATGCCAGGCCCACTCTTAGACAGAGCAAGCAAAATGTGTCCAGGATCACACAGTGGGGTTATGCCCAAAGAGTCTTTGTAGAAAGTTCGCAAAAGATTGAAATCAAGTCAGGAAAAGTTAGTTAACAGGTCCCTGGCTAGCCCAGGTTAGAAAGTCGAGGATTTACTGTCACCCCAAATGATCTGTCGCAAGGGAAGCCAGGTGGGACACAGTACCTGAAAGTGGGAAGAACGCTCCAGCAGGGGCAGTTGTTCCTGGCAGTGGGTGCAAGTCAGTGTTTCGTCCAGAGGAAAAGGAAGTCTCGACGTGGAGGAAAGCTGAAGGTCGTTGCACTGCCAGGGAAGAAACCAGCCGCAGAGTTTCCCGGTTACAAGGTACCACCCTGTTCTTCGCGGTAATGGTGATCCGTGGTATTCCGGTTGCCGCGGTGCTTGGCACGGGCAAGGCGGCCATGAGATGGTCCAGGAAGGCGAAAAGACGGGCAAACTGGTTATCCCCACCGGTCAAAGGAAGAAGACTCTTCGGACTGGAGATCTCCTCTGTCGTCAGGAAAAGTGGTGAGACGGTTCCGCAGGGCTCCACCGGTGGTGTCGCCGTTGCAGGTCGGCTCGGCTTCTCCCTCCTCGGATTCTTTAGGTCCTGTGGCGACTTCTGAAGTTCCAGTCCCCAAAGCCGTGCTTTTATGCAGAAAACCACTATTCATTCAGCCTAGCTGTCAATCAAACATGCTAAGTGGTGAGCCGGGCGGTTCACCACTTGGGCCACTCACACAAGAGTGCGACTTGAGTTGCTGAGGCAACTCAGTCTAGGGTGCCTAAACCCCCTCCCACATCCCCTGTGGTACCCAGACAGAGTGGCACCACTTTTGGAGGCTTCTGTGGAGAAGCCTGCCAAAAAGTGGAACAAAGGGCTCGACTTAGGTTGGAGTCACAGAACCGAACACAAACGCCATTTTGTAACCAAGTTTCGGCAAAAAATACCAACCGGTGAATTAATATTAATTTAATAAACCAGCGGTATGTTCGAGGCTATATTAAAAAGTGGTAGCCTCGAACAATGGGAAAATCCCATAGGAATATATTTGCGGTTGAATATAAAAAGTAGTTTCCACTGCCACCAGCCAAAACTCGGTCGGGGGGACTCGACAGTGCCCCCTCGAACAACAGACCCCAGGGCAATCGAATTGCCCCGACCAGTCCGTCCACAATATGATGGTTTGTACTGGTTCTGTTCACAATTTGAGACTAGTAAAGCCAATGGTGACTTTACATGCCCTGGGAGACAGTAGTCAGTCCCAGGGTATGGAGTCTATGTTTGGGGGTCGCTACGACACCCCTGGGTTACGGCACGTAGGGTGCTGTGTAACCCACATACCAAAACACATGAAGCCCTATGGGGTAAAGGACCCCATTGCCCATAAAACACATACAAAGTCAAAGGAAGACCTCAAATCATGTCTAAGAGTGGGAGGAAAAGAGTCTCACTCTTAGCAGGAGAATAAAATAAACCCCAAAAAATCCAGCAAAGCTGCTGGGGGACTCACTAGGTTTGGGAAATTAGCCTTTTCAGAGAATTCTCTCTAACAAATATGCACATTATTTCCGGGATCATCGTCTCATTTTTCTCAAACTCTTGTTAAAGACAGGCTTTATCTGCCCTTGTCTGTCTGCTCTAATAGTTTGAGTGATCCATGCCTATTTCCTCTTCATTAAACTGCAACTTTGATATAAATCTATTTATTTTGTCCGAGAAGGTTATTCATTTTTTATTAGGAACTTGCATTTTGAGGTTTCCATCAATATGTATTAAAATATAACCATAAATGCAAGCTCAGCCAACCAGAGATTTTCATAAAATCATTTTAAATAACCTGATTCATTTTGAATGATCAAGAATTGTGTAATTTTGTCACAGAAGTCGAATATTCACTATAAAACCGTTCCTACAACAGCCAGCGTACTTCAGTGAGGTACTAGAGTGATGTTTAGTTCCCATTTAATCAGAACGAATTGTAGGTGTATATATACATTTATATTTTTTATATTATTAGGTTAACAATTTTGACAAATTGGGCCTCATTATGAGTTCAGAGGTCTGGAAATAAGGGTGCTGTTAGGAACATACCAGTAACCTTTCTAGACCGCCAAGCTAAGAGTTTGCCGGTAGGGGCACTGAACTCCCGGCAGACCTGTCCTGCTGAGAGTCCAGGACCCTACCGGCAGTGTTTTCACTGAAGCACCGGCACTATTTATTTATTTATTTATTGTTTGCTTGTTTGGTGCTTATACAATAAGAATATACTGTTTCAAAGCACCCACAGAGCAGGGAGGGAGGGTGGAAAATACATCACGATACAATATTTCAAGCAGAGTGGGAAGGGGGAGAGAGACAAACCTACTATGCCTTGTGAGTATTCAGAACATGCAAGTGCGGAAAGGAAGAGGGAAGAGGGGGTAAGTGCTGGGGAGTCCAAGCTCATGGGTGAGCCATGGACGAAGTGCTCAGGATTTTGAGTGCTTCACGGTCCGTGCCACAGGAGGTGTAAGTGAGAGTCTCCAGAACAGAGGGTGTGCAGATACAGAATGCTGTGGATAGACAGGAGCTGGGATGATTTGATGTGGGAGGTCAAGGCCGCTAAGATGCATAATGGCCAAGACACCAAGACACTGTGAGATTAGCAGAGGAGTGAAGGAGGGAAGGAGGAGGGGAAGTGGAAGGTCTGAAGGAGCTTCTGGAATTTGAGAAGGTCCTGCTCAAGGCGTAGGGGGAGGGGGAGGCTATTCCAAAGCAGGGAGCCCACAGAGGAAAGTGAGCGACCCCCTGCCCTCTGTTTAGAAAAATGCTTTACACACCAAGAATTGGTGCCAGAGGAGCAAAGTGGTCTAGAGGGTGAGTATTTAGTGAGATAGAGTTGAAGATAGTGTGGTCCCCTGGCCCAGACAGCCTTGTGGATGATGCAAAGGGATTTTAATTTAATCCATGCAGCAACCGCGAGCCAGTCAAGACTTTTTATTGCAGGGTAGATGCAGTCCCTGGGCTTAAGGCCAAGGATACGTTTTGCTGTCCTATTCTGGATAAGCTGAAGGGGTCGCAGAGTGGAAGAAGGCAGATTCAGGAAGATGTGGTTACAGAAGACAAGCCTAGAGAGAACCAGGGCTTGAGTCACATTGAGCCTCTGAGGGACAGTGAGAAAAGGGAGCATTCCTTTGAGAAGGAAGAGCTGATAGTTGGACTTCTTGGCAATGTCCTGAGTGTGAGGGAGGGAGGAGAGTGAGGAGTCGAAGATGACTCCAAGGTTTTTGGTGAGGGAAAACAGGAGGGAGCAGGTGTCCCAATTGGAAGGATCTCAGTTTTACAGGCATTGAGGCAGAGATCATTCGAGGTACACCAGGACAGGGATGGCAGATAGGCAGTCATGGATGATGGAGGGTCAACAGAGAGTCTGAAAACGAGCTGTGTGTCATCTGCGTAGCACTGGAAGTTGGTGGAGAAGGAAGAGATGAGGCATGGAAGAAAAGCAATGTAGATGTTAAAGAGCCAGGGGGAAGTATAGAGCCCTGGGGGACACCACAGGAGGAGATGGAAGTGGGAGGGGAGAAAGGGCCAGGATGACTTGGGAAGAGCGGTTAGTGAGGAAAGAAGACAGCCAATCCAGTGCCCGTTCCAAGACACCAAGTGTATCATGGAGCCTTTGTATGAGGATGGAATGGTTGACTGTGTCAAATGCAGAG
Source organism: Ambystoma mexicanum (assembly GCF_040938575.1). Taxonomy (NCBI): domain Eukaryota; kingdom Metazoa; phylum Chordata; class Amphibia; order Caudata; family Ambystomatidae; genus Ambystoma; species Ambystoma mexicanum. The sequence goes on along the minus strand of NC_090924.1, from coordinate 552,444,619 downwards.
GAGAGATTGAGAAGGATAAGGACAGATGGGGAGTTGGAGTCCAGAGATGCAAGCAGCTCTTCACGGCTGTTCAGAAGAGCAGTTTCTGTGCCTATGGATGCTCGGAATCCCGATTGATATCATGGAGACCATCAACAAGTTCAGTGTGATAGGTTAGCACCAATGTATACACTTTTGCAGTTTTTCCATTATATTCCTTAGTTTTTCAATAATTAACCCGCAACTCAAACTTTTCACCACCAGTTGTTTGCTCAGGTGATTATTTAAAAAAAACTAAATGTTCTTTTATGAGCCCCCATCAACAAAACACAAAATAGATATTAACAGTGTATGGTTTATTATGTATGTTGATTCATCAGGTTGCACACAACAATGTCAGCAATTTTCAGGCCTTTGGCTTGTCATTTATTGGAGTTATTTTACACAGGTGAACACATTTGAACTCAATGGGTCAGAATCTCTTAGGCCCAAAAGAACACGTTTCTCAAAAGTCTTTCTGGTTCTTTCCCCAGAGAAGTCACTCAGTCTTAAGTTCAAACACAAACTCCTCTGTCCAGCTATCCTCTAACTGGCTGATCAGTTTTAGCGAAATCCACTTGTGCCCCAAAATTATAATGAGTTCTCAAGTGTGCCACAAGTCAAAAAAGTTTGCACTGCCCTAGATTAATGACGGCTGACTGGAAGAACTGCAACAGAACTTCAGCGGTTCTCGAAGAACACATTCAATTGTCTCCAAACATGATTCTTTTCAATGATGTTGGTTCACTTAGAACATGTGGACACATCTTAAACCCTCGATTATAAAAGGCAGTTGGATAGAAGATCATATTGCACCAATGGAAAGCCAAACAAAAACAACTATTTGAGTCCTGTTTGTCCCAAATAACAAAATGAGTAACCATTGCATGGATCATATGCAGAAGAAAGGAAGTTGAATTCTACAAAATGTGAGCAGATTTTATTAAAGTATGAATAAAGTTTGTTGAGCCCACAACTGTCCCCTAAAGTAAGGCATCTCCATGCATGCCCTACATTCCACTTCTTTCCTGTTCCCTATTCATACTGAGTCATACTGCATGTCCATATTCCAGTGTCCTCTTTGTCAACTTTGTTTACTGAGTGACTATTGTAACTTTCTGCTTTTAAACTCCACTGTTTTATATCAATTTTATTTTATCTTGGACTAGAACACATAAGGACTGATTGTCTATCTTGCTACATTAATGTCATTGCATCTGTCTCCTTTTTGATCAACAATAAAATATTTTTTCTCAAGAATTAATTTGTGTTCTCCATTTCTAATACAAGTGAAACTATCTTCATAGATCGCCAATGTGTCCACACACTAAACCTGAGGATAAGACATCAGTCGTAAAAGTAATTGGGCCTCATTCCGAGGCTGGCGGTAAGGGTTAACGGTCACCGTTAATGGCAACGGTGACCGTTAACACTTACCACCATATTCCGAGTTCCCTTTTGCGGGTTGGCATTTAACGCCTGCTTTTAGCAGGCGTTAAAAATCCAACCCGCAAAGGGACCTTGGAGTAAATTACGGCACCGTAATTTACCGTGCCGTAATTTACTCCTTCCCCATTCCCATTGAGCCCTATTGGGCCAGAATGGGGATGGGGAACCGGTATGGTGAATGGGGAATTACCGGTCCCTCCAACCTTGGAATGGACCGGTAATTACTCCATTCACCATGCCGGATTTCCATGGAGTAAATAGCTCCATGGTTGCTTACCATGGTGCTCTTTACTCCATGGATAGCGCCAGCCTCGGAATGAGGCCCATTGTGGGTCTATTGCACTGAAGACTTCCATGAATTGAAATGTTGATGTACTTTGTTCTTACTAATAGATGATGGGAAAAACAACTACATTTTACATGAAAACATTAAAAAAATATTGCAGAGAGATACAGAGACATCACTTTGCTTCCACAATTCACTTAGCAGGTCAAAACTCTGTTTCTTTAACATCATGCTGTGTACACTTTATGAACTCGTTAGACATCACCTACCTTTTTATTCTTTTTCCATCAGGGGAAGTAACTATCTCAACATGGCTTCTGCTTACATAAACGATATAGAACTTTACAGGACACTCCAAGTTGAAGGCTACCTGCCTGAATGCCTTTGTCTATGGAACACTTTTTGATTTCACTCTGTGCACATCCTTTTCTGCATGGTCTCCAGGGAAGTGTCTTGAAGAAGCAAATTGTTCTGCCCTTCGTTCCTGAGTTGGCCTTCCTTCTTACTGGTCTCTCTCAGAATTCTCTCTTTGGGCCTCATTACACGGTAGGCGGTAAGGGTTTACCGGTACTGGTATTTTACCGGTACCGGTAAATCCTTACCGCCTTACTACGAGGTCCCTTTGCGGTTGGGGAATTTAACGCCTGCTTTTTGCAGGCGTTAAAAACCAACCCGCAAAGGGACCCAGGGAGCTAATTACGGTACCGCAATTTGCGGTGCCGTAATTAGCACCTTCCCCTTTCCCATTATGCCCTATGGGGCAAAAATGGGAATGGGGAAGGGAAATGGTGGAAGGGGGAATTACCGCCCCGCCAACCTTGGAATGGGGCGGTAATTCCCCTTTCCACCAAGGCGGTGCCGGTATTTTACCGGCATGAACCATGGCGCTAATTGCGCCATGGTTCTCCGCCTACCGTGTAATGAGGCCCTTTGTCTCTTACATCTGTCAGCCCAACTTATGGAGTGGGGCCTTTCATATAGTGGATATTGATCAATAGAGAAGATTGGTATATCTTTTAGCTAGAGGTCAGGGCAAATAAAGCAAAGATTCAAGCAGAAGTCCAACCCTAAATCTTCCTCCCCATAAGGTCGTCAATGCTTCCCCAAAGTGTTCTTTCTGTCTTCTGCCCTTGTGGGATGTTTGGTTGTTTGGGATGGAAATCTTCAAACAATGGGCCTCATTACGAGCATGCTGGTCCGGTAACAACAGTGCCGGTAAGCCTAGCTGGCCCTGCCTGGCGGGCGGGACGGCAGCCGCCCGCACATTTTTCGGGAAGCACCGGCACCATTATTAATGGTGCCGGTGCTTCCAGCATCCCCTTTCCTATTGAGTCCTTTGGGTCTCACATGGAAATGGGGATTTACATTTTTTCAGCGCCTGATTTCCAGGAACACTGGGGTCGCAATACCCCAGTGTTTATGTGGAGCCAGGTGCCGGAAAAATGCACAAGTCCGGTGGCAGCCTGCCGGTTTTAACGGCACAGCTACCAACGGACTCGTAATGAGGCCCAATGGGCCTCATTATAAGTTTGCCGGTCCGGTAATTATGGAACCGGTAAGCTTGCGGGTACCATAGTTACCGGACCGGCAAACTACGAGTTGTGCTCGTGGGTGCCTTTTTACCCACCAGGTCAGACCTGGCAGGCGGACCAGCATCCGCGAGCATAGCATGTCGGATGTACCGGCACCATTCACGAATGGTGCCGGTGGATCCGGCCTCCTCATTCCCATTGAGCCCTACTGGGTTCAAATGGGAATGGGGAAGACCATTTTCCTGCGGCCAGGAATGGGCAATTACCGGGTCAGCTGGAGTTGTAATACCCCGGTAATTGCCCAGTCCTGGGCGCCGGAAAAATGTGCAAGTTCGGCGGCAGCCTGCCGGTTTTTACCAGCAAAGATAACGCCGAAATTGTAATGAGGCCCGATGTCTTTTTGTAAATTAAGTTTCAAAACAAGAATGTCCTACTTTAAATGGCCATAATAGTTTCTACTTCCCATACCCTCTGCAATGAGACACTGCAACCATAATGGACTGGTTCGTAAAAGTTTACACTTTTTAGGATCGCTCTATAAAGTTCACACATTTTGGGTTTACCTCCACATCAGTCCCATTCTCAGAAGTACTCACTCTGTAGTTGCCTCTGGCATGTCTCTTGTTGATGTTGGATACAACCACCTCCTGTCTTCATCACCGCTCCTGTAGATTCCTCTGTGTCTCCACCACAAGATGCAGTTAATGGGCTTTCTTCTTTCTCTAGTTTCCAGAGATGCATTTAAGAGGGCTTCCTCACCTCTCACTCTTAGGGTCCAGATTTCACCCATCTGCAACTACAGGCTGCTCCATCTCTTCAACAACACACTATGTGCATTTTACTCCTCTTTTGTTGCTTTACCCATTGAGATAAGGGTATCACCTCCGAACCCAGACATGGGCCTAGAGACCCCCCATTCCTTCCTATGCTTACCGGCTAGTTTTACAGAAGTTGGCAACTCAAGTTTATCAGCGATTCCAACCACTGTCTGAACTTTTCCAACCTCCTCCTGATGACACACCTGCTCCTCCTCAACTGTTTCAACATCTGTCTCAACCTCCCCAACCTCCTTCTGATGCCACTATGTCTCCTTCTCATATGCTCCAAACCCCTCCCTACATTCCTCAACCTCCTCCTAATGGTATCCTTTTCCTGCCTCTAAAATCATTTTTCACCCTTTCTACTGCCAAACCCATTTCTCTGTCTCCTTTTTTCTCACCAATAGGCTCCAAACTCCTGCGTTTCCACCTTCAAATGCCTAAACTACTACCTCTCTCGGCGGTCTTAAATACCATGGTGTCCCATGCCTTTGTATCAGGCTTTGGGAAAGATCATGTACCAAATGGGGGGCAATTAGTAGCTGTCTGTGATTGGGCCGATTGTATTGTGTCAGTGTTTCTGGTGTGTATTAGCTTTGGGCAGGAATTTCTATTTGTGTGTGGATCCAGCCACTAAAAGACTTAGCACATCTGTATACTCTAGGAGTGGTGCCAGGTGGTGCCTATCTCTGCCAGCCTCACAGAGGCAGTGGGGACCAATGGTCTATCTCTGTGTACCCTGGCTTGCATTCAATATAACGGTGTGTTTTGTGCAGAATCAGTATTCCATTAGCCGCAGTCTCACTACTACTAGCTTTATGATGTCAGTAGTATGTGGTATTTCTGTCCAAGTAACCTTAAAGGGCTTGTGTTTGGGGTTCATGTGGTTGACCCTTGCCACATGTTGGGCTTCTAGGCGGAGGTTACTATGAGAGCCTTCTCATACGTTTCCTAGTTCTATTATCCATTAGCTTAGGGAGGTGCATGGCTGCTGTGGTCAACCCTGCTAGATGTCACTAGAGCAAGGCATGGGTCTTTGTCACAGGCTTTATGCTGAATCACATGGGGTTTGTGTGTTTGGGGTTTTAATACTGTAGCATCTGCTTATCTAAATGCGATCTTCTTCACTGTTTAGTCTCAACTCCTCTTTCACTCACTTAGGCAACTATCCTTATTTTATTGCCTCTGTGTTCTCGAGAAACTGCATCCTGTGTGACCGTTCTTTGTTTTTTAAATATATTTTATTAGTTTCATTACAAACAATAACAAAGAGTAAAACAGGTATCAGTGGTGATGATTGGGCATATTAGAAGAAAAAAACATTAAATCCCCAACTGTCCTGCAGCCCTCCCTCCCCTCCCCCCAAGACCACAGTAAGTACTAAGTTCGTCAAGAGTCCATGCTCGGGCCTGGGTCGCCTTCCCCAGCTATCTCACTCTCCTGTGATTCAGGGTACAACAAGGGTACAGTTAAGGCCACCCAGCGGTGTAGCTCCTCGCTGGAGTCAAGCCTCTGCACTTGGATTGTAGTCTCCCATGCCGCGGTTTCCGCTGCGATCCACTTTGTAGGGTCCCCCCACCATGGGGGCATAGGTGGGCCTTTGGGGCTCTTCCACCCCATGGCAATGCGCCTTTTGGCAGTTATGTAAATAAGGTCTCTCAGCCTGTTGAGGGGTTTGTTCTCCCTGCTGCACCTAAACCTGCCCAGGATGCATGCAGAGGGCTCGTCCACTTCGATGTCAATGTCTGCACCGGCCACTCTATCCCTCACTTGGGTCCAGAATTCTCTAATCACTGGGCATCCCCAGAACATGTGGGTCATGCCAACCTTGGGCTCGCTGCATTTGGGGCATGATTGGGTGGTCGCACCGGTGAATCTGGATATGACGTCCGGGGTGAAATACGCTCTGTTCGTGACGTACAGTTGAATGAGCTGTAAGCGGGCGTTCCGGGAGATTTTTTTATGGTAGTGGGTTATATCGCCCCAGGCTTTGTCTTCGAAAACCAGATTCAGTTCGGTTTCCCATTTGTCTCGGCATCTGAGGTCTTCTTTGGTGGAGCCCCATAGTAAGGCCTCGTAAATGCGTGAGGTTTCGTGGCCCCCCTCGGCGGCATTAAGAATCGTTTCAATACATTTGTTTTCGTCATTCAGGTCGCCAGCGACAGGCCACCTGCTAGTTAGGGCCTGTATGACCGCTCTGTGCAGTAGGAATTGCCCGGCCGGGAGGCCAGTGGCGTTGCTAAGGTCTGGGAAGGCTAAAACCGTCTGCTCCTGGATCAGGTCCCCAAGCGTGGCCACCCCGAGGCGCTCCCATTGTGTACGAGTCTCAAGTTGCCCCCAGGAATGGCTGGACATGAGTGCTGCAATGGGGATCTGTGGGGAGTATGGGTCTTCAGACCCGACCAGTTTGCAGGCCCTTTTCCAGAGTCGGAGTCCCAGTTTGACGAGGTAAGGGCAGTGTTCGAGAGCACCCCTCCTGGTCCACAGCAGATCCCTGAGTAATAGCTGGGGGAGGGCCGGTTGGAGGAGGCGGGTGTCTGTTGTGCTCTCGTCGGCCATCCACCGCACAATGTGTCTCAGCTGGCTGGCTAGGAAATAAAGTTCAAAATTGGGGATCTTCAGCCCACCCCTCTCGTATGGTCTCTGGAGGGTCTCCAATGCCACCCTATGCCTGCCTCCCTGCCAAAGGAAGCCCCTACAGAGCTTGTTGAGGTCTTTAAAGAATGCCGGGGGGATGTAGAAGGGAATGTTAGTGAAGTAGAGCAGTAGGCGAGGCAGGGCGACCATCTTAAGGAGGCCCGCCCTCCCGGCCACCGAGAGCGGAAGCCGCCCCCAAAATTCCATGGACTTCGAGAGAGAGTCCTTGGCCCTTACGGTGTTAAGTATATGTTCCGTGCCGGGGGTCCAATGTTTGGTTATCCACAGATATTTAAACGATGTTGCCTGCCATTCGAGATCTAGGGGAGGGAACGTAATGATCACTGTGAAGTGCGGCTAGGGGGTAGAGGCAAGATTTGTTTTTGTTAATCTGGATCCCGGTATGCCTGTTGGAAGCTGTCCAGGGTTTCAAGAATGTAGGGTAGGAGGTGTTCGGGGTCCTGCAAATATAAGAGGGTGTCGTCCGCGTACATGGAGACGAGATGAGTTGTCCCATCTATGGTGATGCCCCCGTCTCCATATTCCTCTCTCAGGTAGGCTGCTACAGGCTCGGCTGCGATGATGTACAGCATGGGGGATAGGGGGCATCCCTGGCGGGTGCCTCTGTGTGGGGACCATTTCGCAGAAAAGGTTCTATTAGTTCGAACTCTTGCCGTGGGGTTGGCGTAAACCAGCTGGGTCCATTTCAGAAATACGGGACCAATTCCCATCTTTGCCATGGTAGCATATAGCCATTCCCACCTCACGGAATCAAAAGCTTTGGTGGCATCCAGTGATGCCACCGCAAGTTCCTGTGGTCTACCTTCGGTACTATAAATAACGTGATGCAGCCTACGCAGGTTCTCAGTAATGGATCGTCCGGGGTCGTATCCGGTCTGGTCTTGGTGGATCAACAGTGGGATCACTCTGCACAGTCTGGAGGCGAGCAATGCGGTGAGGATCTTGCAGTCTACATTTAGCATGGAGAGGGGCCTGTATGAGGCACAATCTGCTCCATCTTTCCCAGGTTTGAGTAAGGGTATTATCACGGCCTCGCTCAGGGAATCCGGGAGGGTGCCATGCTCGAAGGCCTCGTTATAGACCTGGGCCAATATAGGGGAGAGTGTTTCCTTGTAGGTTTTATAGAACTCCCCTGGGAGGCCATCCGAGCCCGGGGTCTTCCCAGCCGGTAGCGTTCTGATCACCACTTTGACCTCATCGGGAGTGATGGGCTCATTGAGGGTCTCGGCCATATGCGGGTCTAGTTTTGGCAAATCGATGACGTCAAGGGCGTCCTCGATCCCCGTGTCAGAGGGGGTGGGGGGTCTCAGAGTACAAATTATGGTAGAAGCTGGAGAAAACTGAGTTGATTTCCGGTTGGGTATGCACAGTAGTGCCATCTGGTGCGAGTATGTGGCATATGGGCAGCCTGGGGGTTTCCCTTTTGTAGAGCCAGGCTAAGAGTTTCCCGGGCTTGTCTCCTAGGGCATGGACTCTCTCTGTGTGTTTGGCGTAGCTCAGTTTACCAAGGGCTTCCCAGTGCTTTAGGCAGGTTTGTCTAAGTTCGGAAATTTTAAGTAAATGATCGGGAGATGAGTCAGCCCCCAACTGCTGCAATCATCTCACCCCGCATGACCACCTTATATGCCTCCCAGGTGGTGCCTATGTATTTAACGCTATGTAGGTTGTTCTCGCAATATTCTTCGGTCTCGTCTCTAATGTGCTCTCTGAATGATGTATCAAGTAGAGCTTCGGCTCTCAATCTCCACGTGGGTATGGGGGGTCTAGGCGGGAACACCTCCCAGGTGACAAGCAGGGGAGAATGATCGGACAGCACCCTCAGCAAGTAATGCGCGTCAACAAACATAGACTGCTGTGTCTGGCTGAGAAAGATATAATCTAACCTGGTATGCACGGCATGTGGGGGGGAGTAGAAGGAGTACTCACGTTGCCCCAGGTGCTGGTCCCTCCAAATATCACTTAGTTGTAGCTGGTGGGCTAACCTGGAAAGTATTTTGGCCCGAGGGGAGGGGCGGTCGTGTTTGTCGTCGGATCTGTCCAGCAAAGGGTCGAGGGTGCAGTTATGATCGCCCCCCCATATCATAATTCTGTCCATATGTGGGGTGAGCCGTGTGTAGAGGGAGTGGAAGAAGGTAGTTGCGTCGTGGTTGGGTGCGTAAGTGCTGACCAGGCACAGTTCTTTACCCTCAATAGAACCACAAACCACAACCATTCTCCCCTTGTTATCTGATTTAGTGCTGGAGAGGCAGAAGGGGACCGTGGGGGCAATCCAGATCAGGACCCCTCTGGCATAGTAGGAGTATGTGGAACCCACTAGGGTGCAGCGCCAAGTTTTGGCCAAGGCGTCTAGCTTTTTGGCAGACAGGTGAGTCTCTTGGAGCATGGCGATTCCGACCTTGCATCTCTTCAAGTAGGACTGGATGCGTCGTTGTTTGACAAAGCTGTTCAGGCCTCTAACGTTCCATGTGACGATCTTAAGTGCGTCAGCCATAGTTGTTGCGTAGTTGGACGAGTGGGGCCAGCAGGCCTCTGAGTCTTATTGATGCTGAAATGTATGACGAGTGCTTCCGTGGTCTTGGTGATTCCCGTTTGCGGATCCCAACTATAGTAATAACTCCCTGTTTCCCACCCTCCCCCCTTAACTGTAAACAACCCAAACATAGAACTAGTCCAGCGAGGTTGCCTCGTTATGACAATCCCGTTTCCGCTCCGTAGGACCGTGCATAGGTCACTAGGTGCCCTACGGGTGGGTACGTACACTCAAAAAAAAGGAAAGAAATTTTCCGGGGGAGGAGTGGACCATGACTCGAGTGTCTCCATATCAGGATCCATTCAGCTGAGTAGGGGGATCATTCCACCCGCCGGTGGTTGGAGAAGGCAGCCTGATCGCTGTCGGAATGACAGGAGAAACGTTATCTAGGTTTCCGCTTTCTTTCTTCGATGTCAGGAATTTGCTGTCCATCCATCCAGTCTCTGGCCTGTGCCGGAGTTTCGAAAAGGTGTGCCCTGTTGTTATGCAGCACTTTGAGTCTCGAAGGGTACAGGAGCATGTAACGCAACCCAGCTGCCTTCAATCTGGCCTTTGTGTGTATAAACTGGGCTCTGTTCATTTGAACCTGGAAGGTGTAGTCAGGGTAGATTGCGATTGTGGCAGAGTCCCGTTTGATTTGACCCCCTGCTCGAGAGAAAGCTAGGATCACTTCCCGATCTCTGTAATTAAGGACTTTCGCGCTCACCGGCCTGGGTGGAGCGCCCGGCGGAGGTCTTTTAGTAAGGGATCTGTGGGCCCGTTCGATAGAGAAGCCCTGGGAGAGTTTGCCAGCTCCCACCTCTTGCAGCAGGAGGTTCTCGATATAGTTAGTGGGGTCGGAGCCCTCGATACCCCCAGGTAGCCCAAGGAGACGAATGTTGTTGCGACGGGCTCTCCCCTCCGCTTCCTCCGCCCTGTCTTCCAAATTCTTGACTCTCTGTTGGAGCTCGTCTACGTCTCAGAGGAGTTGCGTTTTGGATTCAGTATTTTCCTTGACCTGTATTTCGAGCGCGTCAGTCCTGACGGCTAGAGAGCAGACATCTTGGCGCAGAAGGCCCAGGTCAACGGCAACAGCATCGATTTTGTGCTCCATCGTTGTTTGTAGATGTCTGATGGCTTCGAGGAACTGGGTGTTGCTAGGTTCAAGTGCCGCTGGTGCTGTATGGTCCGATTGAAGACTTGTGGGCGCACAAATCGCGCTCTCAGGGTTTGGAGATTCGCTGGCTGCGTATGTGTCCAGGGTGGTCTGCCGCTGCTTGGGCCTGCTACTTTTACCAGCCATCTTGTGAGTGCACCGTTCTCTCGCGCCAGGGGCTCCGGTGGTAGGCCACCAGTAAGAGGCGCGGATGAAGGCGAAGGGGGGGGGAAAGGCTGCAATATCTGGGCGTTGAAGCGGGGCTTCGTGCATCTGAAGAGGCAGGCGTCAGGTTTTGGCAGTGCCCGCGCCCCGTCTTGTGGGTGAAGGCTGCATGGGAGGAGAGTAAGCTGTGGCCGTCCGTGGGATTAACCAGTTCTTGTGGATGTGGAGCGTCGGGCCTGGGTCGCTCTCGGTGTCGGCTGAAGGGCGCAAGGTGGTGAAGTCAGCTTCCGCGACACTCCCAGGTGCAGATATGCGTTGGCGGGGGAGGGGAGGGGGGGACGAGGCCCCGGTGATATGCGGTCGCAAGTCCTCTGTCGCTGGTTACCACCCGCCCCGCTCACCTTCGCGGCTCCGGCCGGCCGCAGGTCTTGTCAGGGCTCCGCTGGGCCCCGCGGACACGGGCAGGACGCCGCTGGATGGAGGCTCAGGGGGAGGGACGCTCTGTCTGCAAGCGCGGTTGCTCTCTCTACCGACCCCGGTGCAGGCTGGCCAGTTGTTCCTGCTCCCCGGCAGGCCCCGATGGACGATGTCCTCCACGGTGCTGGCACGCTCCGGTCCCTCGAAACTCAGGACGCGGGAGCCGTCATTTTGGTTCTCGGCTCCGGCTCTTCTCGCTCGATGTACGTCGATGTAGGTTGTCTCCAACCGTCTGAAAGACAGATCAAGCGACAGTCGGCAGGATCCGGCGACGAATGGTGCAAGTTGCAGCTTTTAAAAGTTAGCAGAAATGCATGAAAATCAGCTTATGATGGCACATCGGCGCGGAGCTCACAGGAGACACGTCCGCTCTACATGGCAGTTAGCCACGCCCCCCTGCAATGACCGTTCTTTGTTTATTATGTTCCTGTCATTTCTGTCCAAGTCTCTGTCTCCTCTAGATTAGGTGACCTACTCACACTGTCTGTCCATTGTGCAGCCCAGTTTGGATATTGATTGGCCGTTCTCACCTATTTTCTCTTCAATCCTACAGTAGTGGGTCTCATCATTAGGTAGGGAACCAGAGTGGAGCAATATGATACTGCTTGCTTCCCCTTATATTGATCATAGAAGCCACCACCTTGCCCTTTTGTTTTCTGTTTGAGCCCTTCATTATACACCTATGCAGTATCAGCCTATACCACTCTTTGTCAACAGTGTGGAATAGCCCATCCAGCAGTGTAGGTCCTGGGTGAACCTCCTCCTCTGTACTCCAATGCAATGTATCTGCAATGCTAGTGGGCTGTGTGTGATAATTATGAAGGCCGCATAGGCCAGGACGCCAAGTTTGCCTGTTTTCAAACACTCAAGTGCCAGCTGATCTGCTGAAAGTGTTATGATTACACTTCATGTTTGGCATAATCCAGCTGCAATCAAATCTGTGCCTGCTTTTTTATGAACATAGAGGAATGGCCAGGCGTAATCGTCTATTACTCATTGGCAATTTTCTTGCAATGTAATTCCAATTGAGAAATATGTTGTATGATATGAGACATGGCACCCAATTCGTACAATATGAGTTCCCTTTTCAGCTCTTTTTTAGATCTCAGTATGCTAATTATTTTTATATCTCCTGGCTCTCAATCACGCTCTGCCAGAAGCACTGTGACTATCTTGTTGATTTTCAGGTTTATCAAGATGACGCCTGGCACTACTTCAGTGCCCAACAGCAGTCATTTTGGGTAGGATCCAACACTGATATTCATTTGTTGCAAGGGTCAAAAGCTTACTCTGCGTCCTCTTTATACAAAGTGTTTTCTTTTTGTTACTGATCCTCGGAACTTCACACCAGCAAGTACATACATGTACAGCACTGGCGTGGCTCACCGGCCACTGATTTCTTTGAGTGCTGCTCATGTGGATGTGGAGCACTACCCACCACCTGACTTCTCCAGTGGAGGTGAGGAGTTCGGCAAGATGTTACACTTACTCTATGCCTTGCGCTCCATATTCTACACCTCATTTTGGTGATCCCGCTGGAGACGTGGACACCTTCTAAGATGTTCTTTAGCTGGGAGTAGTGGGCTCTGGACTGTGGAATGTGGATTTTTCTGTTTGATCCCCAAGGGAGGAGGACATTGGTAGACATCCAATTTGGAAGTTGTTGCCCCAACACAAACTTAGGAATTGGCAGTCATCTTCCTGTTTTGCCAATCTCCCCCGTGCCTGTGATGCTTTTAAGTAAAATTTTGCTTGAAAACTAAAAACCGTTTGTATAAAACAAGACCCAGTGCTAAAAAGAGGAAACTCTGACACTGCCGCTCCTTTTAATTAGTGAGAAGAGAAGATTACGCTACACTTACATCTCAAGATGGGGGATACCTGTCCATAAACTTAGTATTTTAAAAGTGACTAATTTCATATAGTCCCATACATCCTGAAACATTAAAATTTTACAGATTAAATCAGACACCTAGATTATGAGAGAAGACATCAGTGACCATGTAATGCTTAAAAACTAGGAGTATGTTACGCTCACCTGGCATCCACAGGGGTGCCACACGATACTGGATGGAGGTCTAAGCGCTATCCCAGACCCCTCTCTGCTTGATTATGTGCCAAACGTTGGGTAGCACCTATAACAGGAAAATGGAGGGTTAAGAAACCTGTTCTGTGATGGGTGGCCTCCCACCTCCCTCTGGTCCAAATCCCCTCCGTTGGGGTTATTGCTCACCTTAGGTTTTTGTGCATTGAACTTTCCGTCCTGCGTCTCTGTGCAAGGGTGCGAGGTTGGTGCGGGTGTTCCGTGAACCTAGTTGCTTCACTGGTCCGTGTGCCCTTATGTTGGGTCCAGACCAGCTGTGACTCCGACTCTTCTTGCTGTCTTCCAGGTGAGTTATAATGTCTTTTCTGTCTTTATTCTGTCTCTTTCTTTCCCCCCGTTTTCTCTGTCTTCTCGGCGTCTTGCTCCACTACACTGTTCCCTAACAATGTCTCTTTTTGTTTTCACAGGGATGGTTGCGATCTTGGAGTTGCCGCACCGATGGCGAAGACCACAGTGATTTATTGATGCGCCGAGTGCGGCGCTGTTTCTTGGTGTTAATTGCTAACCTGTGTTCTCTTCTCTTCTTTGTACAGGTTGCGGTGATGTTCCGGAGTGATGAGCGATCGAAGCGCTGCTTGCCCAGGTAAGTGGTTTATTAATGCTGACCTTGTTCCTTCTCCCTTGCAGGTTGCGGTGAAACCCAGAGATGGGCGAGGTAAGAGAAGCACAGGGTGCTGCCGGGACTCATTGCTTGCCCAGGTAAGAATTGTTATTAATGCTGTCTTTGTTTCTTTACCTTTGCAGGTTGCAGCGAACTCCGGAGATGGGCGAGGTAAGCAAGCGCAGGATGGATTCAAGACTGGTTACTTCAAAGGTAAGTGTTCTTGCTCGCTAATGCTGTTCTTGTTCTTCCAGGTTATTAATGGATTCCGGATCTAGGGCTTCAGGATCAGGCCACCGGAGAAGCAGATGAGCAGGAGCTGGACACGGTGAGCGTTACGCTGCAGGAGTGCAGAATAACACGAAGCGTGTTCTGCTGTTTGGTGTGGTTTGAATAGCCTAGGTAAAGTAGTTCCAGGCCAAGTAGTTCCAAGCTCAGCCACACCCAAAACACTAGATCGCATGGCTTGCTTCTAAAGAACTGAGCTGTGTAATAGGCCTCCATGTTGGATTAAGGTCAAAAACTGGTATTGCTTTATTCCTGATAATGAGCCTGGCGCCAAAGGTGCCAGGACTGACTCCATGTATGTTTCTGATGGAGTTTTAAGGCCCTTGGGGCCGGTGTGAAGGACTTTAGCCCCACTGCTGCCAGGGGGCTGTTATACCTGAGGGGGTCAGAGGCATGGATCATGACAGCACTCCCCCCTAAGGCCCCTTTCAAGGTATTTCCTCCGTCTGGCTCTGGTTTGGTCGGATGTTTCCGATGAATTCGTCTTATCAGGCGTGGCGCAAGGAAGTGCTCGCTAGACTCCCATGTCCTGTCTTGAGGGCCGTATCTCTTCCAGTCCACTAAGTAATATAACTTGGACCTGGTGAGTTTAGAATCTAGGATGTCCTTGACTTCAAATTCAGGTTCTCTGTTAACTAGTACCAAATTTGGTAGTGTTTTGACCTGAGTTCCAGGCTGAACAGGTTTTAAGAGTGACACATGGAAAACGGGATGGATCTGCATATTTGGTGGTAAAGCTAGTTTTACTGCCACAGGATTATAATAGCCTTGATGGTATAGGGCCCTAGATATCTGGGACAAAATGTTCAAGTTCCTCTCATGGGCACGTGCCGAGACGCCAACCAGACTTCATCTCCGACTTGGTAGTCTGGGGCTTTTCTTCGGTGTTGATCAGAGAATCTTTTCTGTCTTTCTTTGGCTTGGATCAAGTGTTCTGCTTCCTTTTTGAAGGCTTGAGTGATGGTCACATGTAAAGTCATCACCGCAGGCATTTCCGAGGCCATGGGGGTATCTAATTACGTATGTGGGTGCCTTCCATATATGGTATAGAATGGACTCTCTCCGCTACTGGTGTGTAGCGAGTTGTTGTAGGCATATTCGGCTATCCACAGCACATCCTTCCAGCTTTCTTCCACTTGATGTAACATGCACCCTAGGTATTGCTCTAGTGTCTGATTCATCCGCTCCGTTTGGCCATCAGTTTGGGGATGGTGACTAGTGGACAGACGAATATTTATTTGGGAAATTGCACAACTCTTCCTCCAGAAGTTAGACACAAACTGACTCCCTCGGTCAGAAATCAGGACGGAGGGGAAACCATGTAATCGTACGATTTGCTCTAAAATCACCTTTGCTAGACTGGATGCGTTTGGTAGACCCTTAAGTGGAATGAAATGGGCCATTTTAGAGAATAGGTCAATAACCACTAGGATAGTGTTGAACCCTTGACAGCGAGGCAGATCTGTGATGAAATCAAGGGAGAGTGTGTGCTCAGGTGCAGGTGCAATTTCCAGGGGTTGAAGAAGGCCTGCAGGTCTTTGTTTCTGGGATTTATTCTGTGCACAAATACCACATGACAGAATAAACTGCGTAATGTCCTTTCGCCAGATCGGCCACCAATAATTTCTTTTCACCTTGGCTAGGGCCTTGGTAATTCCTGGATGTCCTATCAGGGGGTCGTGATAACCAGAAATGACTTGTTCTTGTATTGCCTTATTCGGTAGATATAAATGACCTCTGAAATACAGGAGTTGGTTCTTTGTTGTGTAATGTTCACCTTGAGTGAGCCTCGGTGTTCATTAGGAGCCGAAGTTCCTTTTGGAGTTTGTCCAGAGATAACGTTGTTGTAAGTCCTAGTAGTTGGTTACCTGGAATAATGGCCATGGGTCTGGGGTTGAATATGTGTTCTCATCAATATCCATTGGGATAGGGCGTCGGCTTTTAAGTTCTGGACTCTAGGTCGGTACGGGATTATGCCATCATATTCTGCGAAGAATAAAGCCCATCAGAGTTGACGGGATGATTGAGCCTTTGTCGTTTGAGGGATTGTAGGTTGCAATGGTTGGTGATTACTGTGATGGTATGTCTGGCGCGTAGGAGGTAATGCCGCCAAGCCTTAAATACTGCCTTGATCACTAGGAGTTCCTTGTCTGTTATTGCATAGCTAAGTCCAGGTGTAGTAAGTTTTCGCGACCAAAAGGCCACTTAATGTAACTGGCCTGTTTCGGGATACCTTTGGGAAAGAACAGCCCCCATTGCCATGCTGGAGGCATCTGTTTCCACTACATATGGGAGATCTGGGTGGGGGTGTCGTAGCACCGGGGCTGAGGTAAATCTTTTCTTGAGTTCCGGGTAGGCCTTCTCCGCCTTTTCTGTCCATTGGAACAGTTTGTTGTTTTTTTCTTAATAAAGAAGTGATTAGGTGCACAATCTGGGAGAAACCCGGGATGAATCGGCGATAAAAGTTCACAAGGCCGAGCATACTTTGGACACCTTTGACTGAAGACAGTGATGGCCAGCTAAGAATGGTGTCTACTTTGTGCATATCCATCCGGACGCCTCTGGGAGTGAGGACAAAACCAAGGAACTTGACTTCGATGACATGGAAGGAGCATTTTTCAAGTTTGGCGTATAGCTGGTGCTGTCAGAGTTTTGCAAGGATGTAGCGAACGTGCCTGACATGGTCCTGTTTAGAAGAGGAGTACACCAAGATGTCGTCAATGTAAACTAGGGCACATATGTCGATCAATTCCCGTAGTACATTGTTCATGAAGTACTGGAATGTAGCGGGAGCGTTGCAAAACCCAAAGGGCATCACCTGATATTCGTACAGCCCATACCTAGTACGAAAGTCGGTCTTCCATTCGTCTCCTTTCTTTACACGCACAAGATGGTATGCCCCCCTGAGGTCCAAATAGTGTAAATTTGGGCATCCTTGACTTGGTCCAGCAGTTCTGGGATAAGGGGTAGAGGATAACGGTTTTTAACTGTTACCTGGTTTAGTGCGCAGTCGTCGATGCACATTCTCAAGTCCCCCTCCTTCTTGGGTATGAAGAATAGGGGTGAGGCTGTTACCTGGTTTAGTGCGCAGTCGTCGATGCACATTCTCAAGTCCCCCTCCTTCTTGGGTATGAAGAATAGGGGTGAGGCTGCCAGGGATTTTGACGGGCAGATAAAACCGTTTGCCAGGTATTGGACCAGATATGATTTCAAGTGGAGATTTTCAGGTTCGGTGAGTGCATAAATTCAACTACACAGGATTTGTGCACCAGTTATGAGGTTGATCTGACGGTAATATGGCCTGTGAGGGGGTAAGGTATTAGCCTCTTCTTTTTGGAAAACGTCTTGGAAATCATGGTATTCCCTTGGTAGTGTACTTTTTACACCTAGTACCAACGCCTCTTTATCTTGGACAGGTGTCTCTGGGTCACACAATGGCATTTCCACTTGGTAGCACGCATGAGCACACTCATTGGAGAAGGCTAATTTCTTGGCTCGCCAGTCGATGTTAGGATTGTGAACCACCAACCACGGCATCCCTAGAATCACCCAGAACTGAGGGGCCTTGATAAGGTCAAAGGCAATGGCTTCCCGATGTCTGTCTTGGCACAGAAGGGTCAATTCTGCTGTGCGTTGAGTTACAGGACCAGAAGCTATCTCCGTGCCGTCGACAGTGGTGACCTTCTCAGTTGTCGTTTTACGATGAGAGGGGAAGCCCCATCCTTGTTGCCAGGCCTTGGTCTATGTAGTTACCAACTGCTCCGCTGTCTATGTATGCCTCCACAGCATGCATCTGAGACGGTTGTTGGTGATTGATCAAAATCACAGGTAGGGCAAGGTGTGAGGTCTGTGGCTCTTTTCCTTCGCTCGACAAAGGGACCTCTACGCTTGCTGGGCCTGGAAGTTTTCCGACTTTTGTTCTCCTCCTTCTTTCTCTGTAGCTCCAACTGTTCTCCCAAGGGGTTTTACAGGACATTCTCTGAGGAAGTGACGTGATTTCCCACAGTACAGGCATAATTGCTGTTGTTTCCTTTTGTCTCTTTCGGCCTTGGTTAATGGGCTCCGTACACCCCCAATTTGCATGGGTTCCGAAGTGTTTTCTGATGAATGCAGACTGTTCTCCTTTGAGCATACATACACAGTCCGATTCTCCGTTCTGGCTCAATCTGTCCTTTGATCTTGCAGCCTGTGGTCTAGCTGCACCACTAGGTTGATGAACTCTGCACAGTCTTTTGGCGAGTTTACTACCTGAGCTAGGATGTCTTTAAATTCCCCCCGTAATCCTCGATGGAATAACATTGTTCGTTTCTTCTCAGGCAACCCAGTTTCAACGGCAAGTCTGTTAAACGTGGCGAGATATGTTAACAAATCTTGGCTGCCTTGGCGGAGGGACAGAAGTTCATTATCCAGAGCTTGGCCCTGGGTATGTCGGGCGAATAGCTTCTCCATCTCCTGTTGAAACCCCCTGAAATCCCGCAGAAGTGGGTCATCCTGGCTTACTAACGGTATGGACCAATCCACGACACTGCCACTTAGATATAACAGAATGAAGGAAACACGCGACTGATCGTTAGGAAAGGCTCCGGGTCTACAAAGAAAATGGAGGCGGCACGGGTTCATGAATACTGCATATTTTCTTGGTTCCCCCGTAAAACATTCTGGTGAGGCCAAAGGAACTGCCCCAGGGAGGACCACCTGCACTGGATTGACGGATGTAGCTGGAACCAACGGAATACTTCCTGGCAACAAAGCCTGCCCAGCCTGTGTTTGGAGCAATTGTCTGGCTAATTCATTGGTGCGGTCCTTGGTCACAATCAACTCCCTCCTAAGGGCGTTGGTTTCTTGCCGGGTGGAGTGCACCTCGGCCCGTACTTGTCCCAGTAACTGGGCTAGTTGGTCAGTCTCTGCTGTTTCCATGACGCCCAGGTGGATGTTTTAATTGAGGCTTTGCATTCTGTTATGCTCACCTGGTATCCATGGGGGTGCCACACGATACTGGATGAAGGTCTAAACGCTATGCCGGACGCCTCTCTGCTTGGTTATGTGCCAGACATTGGGTAGTGCCTTTAACTGGAGAATGGAGGGTTAAGATACTTGTTATGTGATGGGTGGACTCCCACCTCCCTCTGGTCCAAATGAATCCCTTGGGGTTATTGCTCACCTTAGGTTTTTGTGCATTGAACTCTCCATCCTGCGTCTCTGTGCAGGGGCGCGTGGTTGTTGCGGGCGTTCCGTGGACCTAGTTGCTTCACTGGTCCGTGTGCCCTTATGTGGAGTCCGGACCGGCTGTGACTCCGACTCTGCTTGCTGTCTTCCAGGTGAGTTACAATGTCTTTTCCGTCTTTAATCCGTCTCTTTCTTTCCATATGTTTTCTCTGTCTTCTCAGTGTCTTGCTCCACTACGCTGTTCGCTAACAATGTCTCTTTTGTTTTCACAGGGATGGTTGCGATGTCGGACTTGTCGCGCCGATGGCGAAGACCACAGTGAGTTATTGATGCGTGGAGCACTGCACTGTTTATTGGTGTTAATTGCTAACCTGTGTTCTCTTCTCTTCTTTGTACAGGTTGCGGTGATGCTCCGGAGTGATGAGCCATCGAGGCGCTACTTGCCCAGGTAAGTGCTTTGTTAATGCTGACCTTGTTCCTTCTTCCTTGCAGGTTGCGGTGAAACCCGGAGACGGGCGAGGTAAGAGAAGCGCAGGGTTCTGCCAGGACTTGCTGCTTGCCCAGGCAAGAATTGTTATTAATGCTGTCCTTGTTTCTTCACCTTTGCAGGTTGCGGCGAACTCCGGAGATGGGCGAGGTAAGTGAAGCGCAGGATGGATTTAAGGCTGGTTATCTCACAGGTAAGTGTTCTTGCTCGCTAATGATGTTCTTGTTCTTCCAGGTTATTATTGGAACCCGGATCTAGGGCTTCAGGATCGGGCCGCCGGAGAAGCAGATGAGCAGGAGCTGGACACGGTGAGCGTTACGCTGCAGGAATGCAGAATAACACAAAGTGTGTTCTGCTGTTTGGGTGTGGTTTAAATAGCCCAGGAAAAGTAGTTCCGGGCCAAGTAGTTCCAAGCCCATCCACACCCAAAACACTAGACCGCATGGCTTGGTTCTAAAGAACTGAGCTGTGTAATAGGCCTCCATGTTGGATTAAGGTCCAAAACTGGTATTACTTTATTCCTGATAATGAGCCTGGCGCCAATGGCGCCAGGACTGACTCCATGTATGTTTCTGATGGAGTTTTAAGGACCTTGAGGCCAGTGTGAAGGGCTTTAGCTCCACTGCTGCCAGGGGGCTGTTATACCTGAGGGGGTCAGGGGCATGGATCGTGACAGTTGCTTTAGGTTGCTAACATACATTCAGTGCTGGGTTTGGTGGCATATTTTTATGATTTATGTAGGAGATGTGTTAGTGGGAAAACAAATTTGTAGTATTGGCGGAAGAAAAGAAGAGAGTTCCTATTTCGATATTACAATGGGTGATATGGGTAAATGGAAACATTGGGCCTCATTACGACCGTGGCGGTCCGAAAATAACGGTGGCGGTAAACCCGCCGCCACCGTTGTTTCCGGACCGCCTGATCCCGACCCCTGCAGGCGGGAGGTGATGTTCCCGCCAGGTCTGACCTGGCGGGCTTAACACCGCCCGCCTGCAGGCGGACGAGGAAACACCGGCAGCATTACAAGATGCTGCCGGTGTTTCCATGATCCCGATTCCCATTGAGTCCCATAGGACTCAATGGGAATGGGGATTTACACCATTCCGCCTCCGTGATTCCCGGAAAACCGGGGTTGTGATGCCCCGGTAATTCCGGGAATCACAGAGGCGGAATGGTAATACGAGTCCGGCGTTAACCAGGCGGTTTTACCGCCTCGGTTAACGCCGGACTCGTAATGAGGCCCATTGTAAGCATATACAATTGAAGTGCCACTTGATAGTGGATTGGAGAAAAAAACAGTAACCTTTTTAAGAACATAATGGACACTCACTGGCAGATATCGTGCGCATAGGCACTTATGACGCAGTTGTAAGCATACTGCAGAAACAGTTTTCATACCTTCACTTTGTGGTTATGGGTGCTCATGTGGATGAATGTTGATGCACAATTTTTTTTTTTTTACTGAACTTTCTACTGGAGATGCTTTCCAATGACACGACACTTGGAGGCTCAATGTGCAACGGTACACATGCAGTGTTGTACAGAAGTGACAGTGAAAGATGTTAGCATGTTGGATGCCATTGGTGGATGCGTGTGACTATTTAACAGTACTCAACAAGGTAGTGATGGGGAGAAAATATTGGAAAGTGAAGAAGGACTGATCCTGCTTTACTGGGGCACGGCTCTCGCTGTACTTGGGAAAGCGCATGTGCCCCATTCTGCGCTTCTCACCATGCTTACCAATGGAAATGGGACTGTGGGGATTGTCCAATCAGGTGTTCAGGATGTGTGTCACAGGAAAGGGCAGCAAAATGTTTTGTCATTACTCTTTGTAGTGAGAGTGGCAGGCAGAGATGGAGAGACACACTGTTTTGATAGTCTGTGATGCTTTTTGTGGAAGATCTGTTCCAGTATGCAGTTGAAAAAGGCATTTTTGGCAATTTCGATTTGGAGGGAGTGGAGGCTTTGTGGTGCTGTGGCGATGTGTGCAGTTTCAGCGGTCTGCTTGCAGAATGTTGATGAGTGGCCACTTTCGTAACCGTACATGGTGTGTCGTGCACTATGGAGCGTTGCATTTGGGATCCATGGCTTGTTCCCATGTGTACTGTCAACTGAAGAAGTTGATGAAAGCAGTCAAGCGCCTTTTTCCCACTGCCAAGGTGCTTTTCTCATGTAAACCACAGAGAATAGTATGGGACTATTCCAATGATTGTTGTCGCCAGCCAGAGGTCAGAAGGGGTCTCATCAACAGAAGCATGTGTGACTTCTTAAGTGCTGCTGGGATGTTCTCCTGTGAGAATGACAACATTGAGTCTCGATATATACACCTTTCAAAGCAAATGGCATTTCTTTGTTGACCAGTGGCAAAGATATTTTGTTTTACAATCTACAGGCTGCACAAAAGACCCTATTGTAAGAATAGGAGCTGACCTACAAAAAACCACAACAATACTTATAAAATCCGTAAAAAAAGGTGTTTCTATGGAAGCAAAAACCAGGGGGGTTCTGGGAGTTTCTCTACTACCGGCCGATATCCCGGGTTTGAGTCACAACCAGAGTCTTTAGCTCACCATCCTTTCACAGAAGAGAAATGTCCACTTCATATCAGTCTTTGTCCTCTCCAAGGGCAGTCCAGCACCGAAATGCCTGGCAATTCTCTTCTGAACAAGAGTACCAACAGCGAGCCCAGACACGTGTTTTGGCTTGGTTGGACCTCATCAGTGAGGTGGAGCTGCGCTTCTCTAAGAACAGTGAGCTTCCACGTCTGGATTACCCTAGTAACTAAGGGTGAAAACCCAAAGCTACTTACTATGCAAAAACAAGGCGGGTTCTGGGAGTTTCTCTACTACCGGCCAATATCCCGGGTTAGAGTCTCAACCAGAGTCTTTAGCTCACCATCCTTTCACAGAAGAGAAATTTCCACTACATATCAGTCTTTATCCTGCCAAGGGCAGTCCAGCACCGAAATGCCTGACAATTCTCTTCTGAACAAGAGTACCAACAGCGACCCCAGACACGTGTTTTGGCCTGGTTGGTCCTCTTCAGTGAGGTGGAGCTGTGCCTCTCTAAGAACAGTGAGCAAGGGTTCCACATCTGGATTACCCTAGTAACTAAGGGGGAAAACCCAAAGCTACTTAATATGCAAAAACAAGGGGGGTTCTGGGAGTTTCTCTACTACCGGTATACATCCCAAGTTAGAGTCTCAACCAGAGTCTTTAGCTCACCATCCTTTCACAGAAGAGAAGTTTCCACTATATATCAGTCTGTGTCCTCTCAACGGGCAGTACAGCACCAAAATGCCTGGCAATTCTCTTCTGAACAAGAATACCAACAGCAACCCCCGACACGTGTTTCGGCATGGTTGGGCCTCATTAGTGAGGTGGGGCTGTGCTTCTCTAAGAACAGTGAGCAAGGGTTCCACATCTGGATTACCGTAGTAACTAAGGGTGAAAACCCAAAGCTACTTAATATGCAAATACAAGGGGGGTTCTGGGGGCCTATATCCCGGGTTAGAACAAATACTAACATATAGTGGACATTTCTCTTCTGTGAAAGGATGGTGAGGACTCTGGTTGAGACTCTTACCCGGGATATAGGCCATTGTGGTGTCATCTTTGATGTCATGGGTGTTAGTCTTAGCAGTGCACACTGGTGGCGCGAGTTATGGTTGCGTAGCTTACCATAACTGGCAAATTTCTGGGGGTTTTTGGTTTTACTTGTAACCATAGTATGGATAGGTTGTTAGTGCAAAGTAACTGTAACGTCCCTGTAACAAAAGTTTTTGCACTGAAGTTGCTAGGTTGTTCTTAGGGCAACAGAAGCATAACGTCCCTTTACCAACGTCTTTTCACTGAATCTTGATAGGTTTTTAGTAGGGCACTGTAATCAGACGCTTCCTTTAGAATAGTTTTTTCAGTAAAGTGGATAGGTTTGTAGTAGCTGGACTTCTCTTGGGCAGGACAGAGTGACCTGTCGACCAGCCCTTGGTATATTCCTCTAGACGCATCTGAGCCCGATTCCAATTCTTTGACGAGTGTAAGAAGATCCTCCACATCAAATGGCAAGAGTGAATCAGCTTCAATAAAAGCAAAAGTACATTTCATGCTGAATAATTGAACCATAGCTTAATAAATGTCTTGCAATTTTGCTTTCTAAACTTTCAAGGGATTTTTTTAATCTTCACTTAATTCTTAACCCATCGCAATATCATTTTGATTTCCAGAGTTTTAATAACTTCATAGGAATTAAAAAATCCCTGGGGAAACGAGCAGTTGGGGGTGAGTGTTGCACTGCATAATCGACAAACATATATATTTCTAATTTTCTTTAGTGATTGATTGTAAGCAGTATATTCACTTCTCTCTGTTCTGTTGGGAAATCACTTGAAACTGTGAACCCCTTTCATTGCGTACAGTAAGCAGAAATTGCAAGCATCAAGCGAAGTAATTATGAAATCAATCAAACATATGAAGGTAATCAGATATAAACTTTGAGCAAAATATTAATTTACTATGCTTGATTTCAGAGATGAAACTGGAGCACATTATAGTATAGTCAGTGAAAAGCAAAAGCTGCCAGATTTGGGAAGAGTTATACCTGTCAATTGTTTTGTTATTTATAGGGGCTGCTTCACAAAGCTCTTACTCTGATTTACATGTGACTTAAATCTGGAGAGGCCTATTCAATTTACAAAGGAGTTACCAAAGGTAACTCTGGCTTATGTTTGACCTACTTGCAGTAAGACATGCATAAGCCAGAGTTACACATGATTACTCCTTTGTGAATCAAATGGCCCTCTCCAGTTTTAATACAGAAGTCAGAATAACATTTATCAACTTGTTTTGAATTGGCCCCTTACTATTATATATAGTGTGTATTCATGTGTGTAAGTCTTCTGCGTTCCTGTGGATGCGTTTTGTGTTTGTGTGTGTGTGCATGTGTGTGTGTTTGTTGTTTTGAAGTCACCTACCTGAATCAGAAACGCCAATGGGGCGAGGCACCTCATCGAACCAAGCCAATGAATGTTGGGCTTGAGCTGGGTGTGGCATGGGACGGATCTCTTTATTACCCCACCTTGGTCTCCATCACATGGCAGGGGATAACCACAGTGACTCATCACAGTGAGCCTGGACCCTCTCCACTCCACCCGCTCAGTAGGATAGGCCAGTCTTAAAAGCTTTAACCATCCCCAAACCTCTTGTGAGACATTGCAGTGTCATACTGGTTCAACTCCTACCCAACTGAGAAAGCCAGAAGCTCTCCGTCAGCAAACCCAAAATCGCGGGCACAGAAAAAAAGAGATTCCATTTGAGGGAAATTATTTAGTTTCATTTGACAATGACACTGAATGTTTTGATGCAGTTTTAGTTTTATTGGCTAGGTTGAAGGAGTTACTTCACAAAGTTTCAGAAATCCACAGTGAATTATGTGGCTATCTGGTTAAGATATTGCCAATCCAGGACTTCCTGAATGTGGGGAGCACATAGGAGGAAACGTTCCAGGAATACAGTGTCTCTATGTCCCTGGGCACTCAATTCAAGAACCAGAACAAAGTGTTCTGAAAGCTTACTCAGTGTTTTCCCATCTATAACTCACACACTGGAAACACCGAGGACCAAAGCACAGGAAGCACCAAGGAGGGTGGAAGATTAGAATCTAAGTTGGCAGACATTCCAGCTACTGACTTTTTCCATCTCCTTGAGCCGAAAGCAGCCCCAGGTGCACTCGGGAACTAAAAGACCTCAGGGAAATATCGTCCCATGGGGAGAATGAAACAGTGTAAAAGCACACAGCCTCATTTGCTCAGTATGGGTTGAAGGAGCAGGAGGCTTGCGTTTGAGACACCTGCAGACTGTGGAGCAATGTAAGGAGCAGAGGCTTGAGAGATGGAAGAAAGTGGAGGGGTGGCAGCAGAGGTGAGCAGGGGTAGGTAGTAAGAGCTATGAGGGTGAAGGGGGAGGACGAAATATCAGAAAGTGAGAGTGGGCAGAAGTAGTGTGGGTGTTGAGATGGTCAAGGAGAAAGTGGCAACAACATAGAGAGAAAGGACAGGGGGTGCTCATTTAGGGAGTGACAGAGGAGGAAGTAACATCAGAAGGAGGATGGTTGCAGGTGGAAGTGATAACATGAGGACTCAGGAGTGGAAATCGGGAGGAGGTGGTAATAATCTTTTGGGACGGACTTCAAGGTATGCCAGAGTGAGGCTGAGCGTCCGCTTGACTTCGAGGGCCCAACACCCTCCCCAGAATAAATGGAGGACTCAGTCAACAGCAAGTACAAACTGTGGTCTATTGCAAATAAAACCAACAAGGATCAATACAAGAAAAACAGGAATTCTCTGGTACTTCTCGGCTCCTCAAGGCATGCAGCATAGTTTTGTACATGGATGTAGTCACAACCTAGACCCTTCCTCCAAAAACCTATCATCACAAGGGATTGGCTATCGAGAGTGCTATTACCTATGGGGACTCCCATAGAAGTTATTCTACTGGTCTTCACATGTCAGGTGACTGGCCTGTTCCGTCCCCAAGAAACTATATATTACATTGTTGCAGAGTAAGGGGAATTCCATTGGTTTGTAACCTTTAACCATCCACCCCTGCCTGTCTAAGCTGTGATTTGTTAGAGCTGATCCCCCCAAGTCTGGGACTTGATCCAGTTTTCAGCCCTCTGTGCACCTCTTCAAGGTGATGTGAACGATTATGTGTCTGTATTATTACTTGTGTGTACCACCTTTGCTTACGATAAACGCTCCTCACGTTTGCAACATGTGTTGCTGTCTGCATCTGACTTGCTGGCATCGGCTCCACGTTCCCACCATGGATGGCTGTCCATTGTCTCATCTGGCTGTAGCATGTGTTTAGGGACCACAAATTTGAGCTCTCCAGCTCACATTTATGAGGATTACTCAATTTCTCTGCAGCTGGTCCCTTTGTCATCTGGAGATTGGAATGTGTTGACGTATCTTTGACCTTGTCTGTGAGCCTGTCTTGCATATCTTGCTCTCTGTGCAGCCTGAATCAGCTCGGCTTGTTTCATGCTCATTGGCTTGAGGCCTGCTATAATTTTCCTAAACATTATAATGCGATTTCTACAGTGTCCATTTTATGCTACGTTCTCTATATGTTAGTCACATAGGATCCTACCAGATACCATATACATTCCTGTAGTCCCAGAGGGTCATTCGCGTTAAGCATCTGCAAGCTTGATCCGGATCTCTTGTGCCTTGCGGTTCTGCGTTACTGCATTTGGCTATTGCAAAAATAATGAAAGCATTGGCATGTATATGTATCTGTCCTCTAGCTAAATAACTGGGTAAGCATGTGCTTCATGTATAGAAATGTGTGTTTATGTAAAGCAGTGCAGGACTGCGAGTATGCTTCATGTCTAACACTGCTACATCATGGTATCACTAGTGATGTCAGCACTGTGGCTTCTTGGTGCTTAGTTGAGGCTGTCCATATAGGTGTCTCTGTCTATGATCTCTCCTGTTCTTCTCCCACACATGTAAAGATTTGCATTGTATTTGGTCTGTATGGCTGGCTGAGAGGATACCTTTCAGTGTACTGGTCAATCATGGGTGCACTCGGAATTCGTTCGACATAAGAAGGGTGGCTGCGAGCGTTCCTGGCTCTTCCTCTTGACATGAATCTGGGGGTGAGGAGGGGCATATTCGGGACACCCTCTTCAAATCAGTGTGCAGGAGCAGGTGGTAAAATACAAGTGAAAGGACGAGGTGATGATATCAGAGGCCAGAAGTGACACAGAGGAGGTAAGATGTGGGGGGAGGTTGCAGCAGAGGAGGTGGATGAAGGAGCACTCTAAAGTGGATCGAGGTAGTAGCAAAGGTGGTACTGAAAGTGGTGCTTATGAAACTGGCACTGCAACATCAGGGGTAGAAGGAGATACCCCAGATGAAGTAATGCTCAGAAGGGGAAGTGGTTTGGGGTTAACAACAGCAGAGAGAGAGAGAGAGAGAGAGAGAGAGAGAGAGAGACAGAGAGACAGAGAGAGAGAGAGTGAGAGAGAGTCCAAAGCAGACCAGATGATAAAATCCTGGGAGTTTTAAAAAGAGACAAGACCACAAGGGTCCAGAGGAAAGAGAGGGAACCAGCATTAGATAGCCATAGCAGGCAAGTTTTGTAGGGTCCAATTGGCCCTAGGCAGGACCAGCAGTGGGAGGAAGAACTAGCAAGGATAAGGAGATTATTGGGAGCTCAGCGATGCCGGGATAGCAAAACCACTGACATTTCAAGTCAGGCTTTAACCCAGGCAGCCCTCTCCAGCTTTCCCTGTTGCCCGGGTTCACCCAAGAAGAAGAGATTGGGTCAACCTAAAGCCTGCAATCCCAGGAAGGGAGTGAGGCAGCCCCTTTTTGAACTATATGAAATAGAAATAAGACATTTGCTTCAAAGGCTGTGGAGGTCTAACAGCTTGAATCCTGTGGAAGAGACCCTGAAGGGACTTTACTTAAGTTGGGGGGTGCAACCATAACCATTTACAGACCCAGAAGAGTCCCAGACAGATGACATAATGGACAGAGATTCTGGTGGAGAAGTGGCTGGAAAGTAAGGAAGATATTGACAGGAATTAAGGGTAAACTGGTCTTGGAGCAGTCTGTGACTTCTCAGCCCATCCTGCTGCAGAGACTGGCCTCCCCTGCCCTCCCTTCTCTTTCGCCCCTGTCACAACGAAAGAAGTGGAAACCATCATCAAAGGCCTCAAGCCTTCCAGATGCCAAGTGGACTCCTGCCCAGCCTCCATCATTCAGGAAGGCGCCAACGATCTGGCCCCTTTCATAACAGCCCTAATCAATGCCTCCTTCAAAAGGGTTCAGTCCCTAGTAGCCTCAAGGAGGCGTGGGTCATGCCCCTCCTAAAAAAAAAAACCTAGACCCTAACAACCCTACTAATTATAGGCCAATCACCACTGTCCCCTACATCCTAAAGACCTTAGACAGAGTGGTCTACTTGCAAATCCAAAAGCACCTGGAAGAGAACAACCTTTTGGCCCTCAGACAATTTGGCTTCAGGCCAAGGTACGGAACTGAGACAGCTCTTCTGGACTTATAAATCCAGATGGACGAGGCGAAGGACAAGAGCAATCTTGCCATCCTCTTGCTGATTGACCTCTCGGCAGCCTTCGACCTCGTCGACCACCAGATCCTCACAGAATATCTGACAGCTTCAGCTGCATTCTCCAGTCAGGTGATTGCCTGGGACCAATCCTTCCTTGCCAACCAAACCACCCGGGTCTTTTCGCCGGGGGCTTCAGCCCACCCTATCCCCATCCCGTGTGGCATCCCACAAGGTTTGTGCATCTCGCCAACCTTATACAATATCTTCACAACGCTATTGTTCGACCGTCTAGATAACCTGGGTGTCACATAGACAAACTATGCTGAAGATGCCCAGGTTCTCATCACCCTATCAGGCTGCTATGAAGAGGATTCCATATGGATTAACAACCTCTACCTGGAGATCCAAGCCTGGATGTCAGAACACGGCTTATGCCTCAACAAAGAGAAAACTGCTCTCCTTCTCGTCGGCTCCCAACCAAGGCTAAACAAACTGGATCCCTGTTACGCTTCTATCAACATAGATGGTAACCTAATCACAGTGGCCAATGAAATCAAAACCCTTGGGGTTTATTTGGATTCCACACTTGCGCTCAAAAAACAAGTTAACGCCACAGCCTCTTCCACGGTTTACACCAATAAGCTCATCAATGCCTGCAAAGACTTCCTCTCGCCTTCCAGTTGCATTACCCTAGCCAGAGCGCTAGTGCTCTCAAAAATCGACTACTGCAATTCTCTCTTCCTTGGCAACTCGGAGCGAAATTTGAACAAACTGCAGGTGTTGCAGAATAATGCCCTCTGAGCCACTCTGAGTATCCTGCGGCACTCTCACATCTGCAGCTTCAGACAAGATGCCCACTGGCTCCTTGTATGAGACAGAATCACCCTTAGATCACTCGTCATCATCCACAAATGCCTCTCTAATGATGCCCCTAAGTACCCGCAGACAAGTTCAACAAACACATACCAGCCAGACCAACCAGAACGGTCTACTCTAACTGTCTATCGATCCCCAAATTCTCCCTAAAAAAAGCAGGCGGCTCCAGCTTCCCTGTCCTAGCTGCCAAACAATGGAACGCTATACCTGTAAACCTTAGAGCAGAACCATCCTTTTGGACCTTCAGAGCAAATACTAAGTCCTGGCTTGCCAACACGAACTCTCCCACTGTCTGACATACTAACCATTGTCTCACCTCTGCATCTTTGCTGTGACATACCGAATGCAGAGAGCACATTGCGAGAGCACATTTCAGAAGTATTGTTCTACAGCAAGAAACTCTCATGCCATGCATACAATGTATCTATGTTCCTGTATAGTCAACCCAAGAAAAGGAAATAACTTTTCTGAAGGCTTCTCCAGTGTGTTTCCAGCCATTAAAAGCCAATAACCCTAGTTGCTCATCTTGGTTTGCAGGAGCCACATTTGGAGAATAGTAAGTGGTAAAAGTAGCAGAGCCTTAACGATACAGAAGACAGCTAGAGGAGTCGTTAGCAAGGACAACAGGAGGTGGTCAGAGCTAAGAGGATGAGGACAGAACGAGCTGACGTGTTTGTTTTAGAAGATGACCTTTTCATTTTAGTTGCCCTGCATTGCAAACAAATCTCCTAATAAAAGATTGCGAACTACAACACATGGCCTTGGTATCGTTTTTGGTTCCAGGTGGAAGTCTGTAGCAGTTTGTATGGGGCTTGAATGTAGGTGCAGAATACCATGTTGGTTAGCAAGAGCAATATACTGAGGGGACAGCATATGAGCTTAGAACTTTGGATTGACGGGGTCTTTACATTGTCTGGGCCTTTGTGGCTTTTTGTCTAGAGGTTATTGCTAGTGTAGACGTGTGCCTAGGTGTTATCTCTGTGGAGGTTAGCCACATCTAGTGAGTTGTGAGGAATGTTCAGGATGTGGGGCGATAAATCCGCTGTGCAACAAAAAACACCACTTTTCTAGTTTCTGAAGGATCTTTGGGAGGAGCGGGACTAAGGAAGTGACAAAGTTAACGGAATAGAGGGTAGGGAAATTCTTTTTTGTACTGTTGGTTGGTGCACTTGCACCAGTAAGGAGGAAAAATGTACCTCATGCAGCAATAGTTGCCAACTGAATTTCTGCTGAAATGCTTGTTAATTCAGGTACAAATTACCCACAGATTTGAAAAAGTACAGATGGAAATGTAAGTGCATGTAAGCTCCTGAAACCGAACACACAGAGAAGGACAAATGGGAATGACCCACTAATTTCAATGGCATGACATGGAGGCTCCTATTATGCATCACTCGTTTATGTTTTTGCACCACCAAGAAATTCTGCTAAGTGCAATAAATAGTGAACATTCTCATAAACACATCCTTCCACTCCTCTTCCCGTTAGTGTTCCACTATTTCAGTCCTTACTGAACATCATGTAAGTCCACTTTTCTTGCTGCTTCCGCAATCTTCAAATCCGATGAGTATTTGGCCCTTGGGCCGCTGTTTTGTCGGAACAATGAAAGTTTGCATTCAGTTATGTGTATAGTGCTGGTCAAAGTAAGTCAGTTGCAGTTTAGAGATAATCAACATATACATGCTGTTTAAAAGCGGCCCGTTCTCGGATAGCAGCCATTTTAATATGTAACAGTGGGCAAGCTTGCAGACTATTGGGTCTTTATAGTGTATTGATGTGCCATCAACTTAAGTGGCCCAAATCTGCAGGGGGAAAATGCTGCACACCACTCATGATAGAGGTTGTGCACAAGAAGTGGAAGGGCACACAGTGTGTGGCCAGTGGCGGTGAAGCGGAGCATGCAGGGAGAGGAGAGTGGCCTACAGGAGGTGCAGGTCAGTGGGGGCAACTGGGAAAGTGTTTTGGGGAAGAGTGGGGTGTGAATGATGAAAAAGGTGAGGTGGCAATGATAGAAGAGGTTTGGGGTAAATGTAACAGGTTGAAGGTTTTGGAGGTGGATCCTGAAAATGGAAGAGGTGACTGTGAAATTTGGAGGGCTCCGACAAGGCAACCTCCAGAAGAAGAGACAAACTTCAAAAGGAAATAGGTGGGGGACTACCGATGTGAAGTGTTCAGGAAGGGCATTCTGGCCGCAGAACCAATGTCATGCAGCTTTTAGGCAGTGACATCATAGTACGCTTATCTGTTCACTCTACAGTGAGGCACTGTATCCCCTGTATCCAGGCACCGGGCTAGTAAGGTGGTAGAAATACCTCCAGCTTATTGCTGGAGGTTTTTCCACCACCTTACTGCCAAACTCGTAGTTGGGCAGTCTGGTAATACTGTGGGGTACATTTAACAGCCCAGCAGAACTTCCCCAACATCACCAAACTGCATTTTCAGCAGTTGCATGAAGAATGGCTGCGCTGGCTCTGTTGAGCACTTATTCCTTTGCATCAAAACTGCGTTTAGCAGTTACCAAAAATAATGGCTGCGCTGGATGTATTGAGCACATATGGGGCCAGATGAAACATAGAACACTCCGAGAATTGCTGCAGTTAATTTCTTCATGTGGAACCAAAAGAAGAATTCAAAAGCAGCTTGGTGCAGCGCTGCTATGCTGAAAGCTCACGATTTCTATCTGAAAGAGAACATGTTCTGTGTTTAAAATTTTCAACATGACACAGTTTGGTTGCTGATAAGACACATTCATGCCCATCTATCCTCAGGTTGTGCACCAGCAAAGGAGGGCATTCCTCGCTGAATGGCATGTGTGTCAAGTAAAAACTGTAAAATAGCAGAGAAATTCACTCCAGGCTGTACGGCAAGCGTTTTACTTTTGCAACAAAATAGCAGAAGCTCTCTCTCTCCCTTTGCTTATGTCAGTTTCAAAGAAACCTTGTTTTTGAACAAATTCCTGTGTGTTAGGAATTGACCAGAGCTATGGACATGTTCAGAATAAAGATGCGAGGAACTTCGCATTTGTAAATGACCAGGGAAAATAAAAATGAACCATTGTTGTACTGCTCTGCAAAGCAGTGAGTGGAGATTGTACCAGCTCAATGGAAATTATACTGTGACATGCCCTGAAACAAAACTACATATGTTGGGAAGAAAAGCTGCCAAATTATAAGTAAATTGTACTCTGTGTACTGTATTTTACCCCACAAAAAGAACTTCAACATCATAGCTAAGCCCTGGGAATTGCTGCTAAACCTGTTCTTGCAAGGCAGGCACTTCTAAATTTAACAGCCCCACGGGAAAGGAAGTTACTTTACAACATGAATGGTCCTGAGGTGTGGGATGTGGCGACCTCGTCCGATGGAGCAGCATTGCTGCAGCCTGAGACAATGGACTGCCCTGGCACAGAGGTGTGAAATCCTCTGACATCTCTCCTTAGCTTCAACTGCCTAGGATCAAAAGGGAGTCATAGCAAGACCATGTGTCAGGATGACCAGTGAAGGACATGTGGCTGGGGGATTGAAAAGACTGCCCACTTTTGGGAACAAAGCCAGCCCACTTGATTCCAGAGACTTTTCTATGAAGACATTTCTTCACGCAATCTAAAGAAGCAGTAATGTAAAGTTTTGACAGCTTGAATGTTATTTGTGCGTCATGAAAATAAGACATTGTGGATCGTCCTAGCAGGTGGGGAACGCAAACGCCAGTAAAATGGCATTTCTGGGAAAATCGTACATGACACGGTTATGAAAGTTAAATGCAAATATGCCCGACGCTATTAGGCCATGTGTATCTATTTGTAGGATGTCTGATAAAATAGTTTTCATAGAAATTATGAAAGAATGCCAGGAGAACAAAGCAAAATCGTACAAACTTGGTGTTTGGACAGAAATGTCCCTTGTGAAATATGGAATCTGCCTATCTAATTTTCCTGATGGTGACATTTGTAAATATGAGCATTCTGTGTCATGGCTGATTTTGGTAAAAGTAACTTTGGTAGAACAAAGCACATTGTAAAAAACACCCACACTAAAACCTGAGTCACTTTCTTCAGTCCAATCTGCTTACAGGGAGGCAGCAACAGTTATAGGCTGACCTATCCGATTTGGAGGTATGTCTAGCCTAGTTCTGCCCACATAGTAGAAAATCCTCTGATGTCATCTGATCCATATAAGGTGGAGACATACAGACAGTCAGGACATTCAAAAAAATCCAAGATTCAAAAATCCAACTCAACATCCAGAGATTCAGACATCCAAAATTCATCCTGCAAGATTCCAGACTCCAGAGCAAGGCCAGAACCTCTTACCCAGGCTGCACCTCTAATCCAGAATTAAACCCTACAAAAAATAATTTAGGGAAAAAGGGAAGAAGTCTGCTGAACCCTTTTGAGGATTATCCTGCTTTGCCCAGCTACCTGCTTTGCCCAGCTACCTGCGTTGCCCAGCTGACGTGCCCTGCTGTCTATTGAGACCAGACTCTGGTTGCCTCGCTGTGTCCCTAGAGGAGAGCCCAGCTGTTGCGGCAGCGATCAGACCCCTGTTCCGCTGTCCAAAGACCCGACTGGCTGTCCAAATTATTCCATTTAAGTGCTTGTTGTAAGTATTTACCCTATCCAGTAACCAAAAACTGCGTCCCTTGCTTTGTTACCTGGTATCATGTCCAATCCCATAAAAATCCTATAAATACCCTACTAAATTCTTAAATTGTCAAATCCTCTGTCTATCCTGTCCTTAGGAAAATCCGTAGTAATCTCCATGTGTTAGCGCCATTCTTTCCAAACCATTTTAGTCCTTAGTACTATTTTGAATAATTTAATTAATTCCCATATAGAGCTGAACATGGCGTGGATAGGTTGACCTTGCAAGTAACCTGCTTGCATACCGTGTCTTTCTTTAACAATCTAGCCATTAAAAATATAGTTGCAGTGGAATAAATCCTTTTTCTAACAAAACCGAATTGCCTGTGAAACTGCTTTAATTTTAGAATTAAAAAAGCTGAGTTTTCCTTTCCCTTTAAGAATCCCATACTGTCATCAACAGTCACCCTTTCACTTTCATATCATACCTGCTATGTGCATTTGTACCTTAGCATTAAAACAACTTTCCGATTTTGTTTGTTTAGCTCATTTTCCAAGCCGTTTTACTATTTTAAACCTGTGAAACGTAGCAATTGCAATTTGGCCATGTGTGATTCTTGCTGCACTGCGTTTCCTTCCATAGTCGATTTTCTACACTGTATGCCCGTTGTTTAGTCCATTGCCTTGTAGCTTGCGAGTTTTCTTGCTACTTTGATACAGCCACACACATTGTTGCCTTATTCATTCAACTGTACATGTAAAACTACTGTTTAGTAATTCCAAGTGCCATTTTGCTCAATCCGATTTTCGCCTCCCATTCAGGGTTGGTGGGTCGGATGTTCGACCCGATTTTTGCATAGTATACTTTCCTCTCCACCCACATGAAATTTTGTTAACAGGGGTTTGAGGGAGTGTTGCAGGGGAAATGCTTTACTGGGGTGCCATTTTAAAGCACTACCCACAAGTAATCTTACTTTCATTCAATTGTGCATGGTGTATTTTATGTGAAAAGGTCAAACTAAGTGTTTTCTTCATTTTATTGTGTAATTATCACCACACTGGTGATTGCTGCCCTATTTAGAATGTGTTTTATTTTTATTCACAATTAAAAATAAATAAATATTCTATCATTACACACCGGCCTGGTTCATGGTCCGTTGCGACACGGGCTGTAGGATAAGGGGGTGTGAGGCAGGTTGACTGCCTTCTCAAAGCTGAATTCAATTTCATAAATTTAAAAGCATTTTGATTGTGCGTCGCGTTCCTGGCTTGTATAAAGAGTCCTGTTCTGGAGTGTGACGCCTCTTTAAAATCCTTAACATAGTGGGGGCTTGTTGCTGGGATTGAGATAAGTGTTTCAACCGTGACAGTTTAACACAGCAGGCTAACCGTAGAGGTAGTGATACTTTTGTGGTTAGAAAGCTGTGTTACACTATAAAAGCGCCTTCCGAAAACATAGACCCTAAGTACCATCAGAGATTGATTGACGGGCATCCCTGTACCGATTCAAAAATATTATGGCTGATATCTCTGACCAGGAAGCTTCCTATGAGGAGAAACTCAGGGAGTTAGATCTGCAGAAGCATCATCTCTGAAGGGACCATTTGGTTCACTTTACAGAACAAAAAGAGCATGAATTGAGGCCCCAAAAGAGCATTTTAAAAACCTACACCCAGTCAGGGCAGTGGGGGGATCCTCCACTAATTCTGGAAGAAGAGCAGAGTCAGAAGACTACTCTCCTGTGCGCCACAGGGGAGAAGGAACTAGGTCCCACCATTCTGAGAGCAATTCACAAGCTCAATGAATCGGGGAGCGCCAAGAAGATAACGAAGGGACCTCAAACAGTAGCAACTCTGAGTCTGAGGGCAAATGGACTTGGGTAAAGTGACAAAAGAAGGCCAATAAACAAAAGAGATCTCTAGTCAAAGACCCCATTAGGGAGATTAAGGCTATTAGGAATTTCATGACCCTCTATCATACAAATGCAAAATATTCTGTCTGGGAGCATCTGGAGCTATATGAACAGATGATGGACTCTTTTAACATCAAAATAGCCAGAATTCCATAGCCTATGCCAAATGGACGTTCTCTCCGGAGTACTCCAGCCTATTTTCTGGACTGGAAGACCAAAACCATTCAAGATAGTCCACCTATAAGGTGGCCATCTTGAAGCATTTTTCTGTCAACAGAAACCACCAGGAGGCCCGCAAAGCGGCCTACAATCTGCAGTGCGGAGAGGATCAGGCCCCAAGAGAATTTGTGCAGGAACTAAAACGCGCCTTTGCGCAAACTACCAGGCGGGTGCGCACGAATAGTAGGGAATTTATAACAACCTATATTCATGTGCTCCCAAAATAAATAATGACCCAGCTGGTGAGGAATTTTCACAACAACAGGATCCTGGACTGGGCAGTAGAGCAGGCTACCTGGATCTATGAGGTCCAAAAACCTGCAGAAAGTAAAAATCAAACAAAAAACCCCAAACCAGCCAACACTCCCGCTGCTGCTAAGGTGGCAGAGGTGAAGGTTGCACCCATTTTAGATCTAGAAATGGGGGGGCCTAAAAATACACTTCCTCAAAACCTTTCTCTTCGCTTCTGCTTTTTCTCCTCCTCTCCCCTGCTGAATTCCTGGTTGAAACTGCACTGGTTACCTGACCACCCTCTGATCTCAGCCCCAGGTTCCTCCACCACCAGCTGCAAACCTGCACTGCCTACTCGGCAACCTCCCGCACTCGGGACTGTCCCTGTATCCCTACAGTCCCTCTACCAGCACTTAACACTGTATGTCTGCACTTACCTTTGCACTTGCCACCAGTTGGCTGTACTTACTTATTGTTGTTAGTCTATTATTCCTTGTACTGCACTTTCCTCTCCCCCTCTCCCTGGCACTCTCCCCCTTCCCCTTCCCATGCACTTGCGTGATCTGAATGTCACCAGGCCTATAGGATCGTTGTCTGTCCTCCCTCTGTTCCCCCTCCCTCGCCTCATCACACCTTGAAACTCTTGTGTATAGGTGCGCTATAAATGCCATATCATATCATATCAGCCAAATCAGAGGCAAAGAAGGCAGTCTGATCAATCAGCAGCAGGTTGGTAGTCAGGTAGGTAACCCCACCAATATGACCTCTAACTCAGTAAATTATATCAGTCCTAGATATAAAGGCAATAGACCTATCTTGGGGTACGTGTGGGCTCCCCCAGCCCATGGGGGGGATCCAACCAGGTGAGTGCTGTCCCACGAAACTAACCTCCTAACTTCCCTTAGGAGGGCAGTAATCCCCCAAATCCTTTGTTAAGCTTTTTCCACCGGTACCTTCCAAACCCCAACATGCAGGACAACCCTCCTTACTCTCCCTGTTTTCAGGAGTCCAGACTGCCCAATCCGGGAGAGGGGAGGCCAAGGATGGATGGTTACCAAAGGAATCCCCAGTACCGAGGGTACTTCGGGAGAAGGGATAGTTACCCTTCCCGAGAACAGCCTACTTATGAGCAAAGACCCCCGTACCAGCCGGAGCGGGTGTCCCAACTGGACCACCAGGTCCAGAACCTAACTCAGGATCTGAGTCGCATGTTGAGGGCTCAGCAGAACCCTCAGATGAACATTGCGGCTCAGAACCCCTCAAAACAAGGGTCTGGCACCCCGGAACAATGACGGGGAGAGAACCTTGACAACCCACCGGTTCCAGAGGAGGAGGCACGGGAGGAATGGGGGTGCAAAGCCCTAGAGGATGCTTCTTTCCTTACCTGTGAAAAGCCCCTGGACACCCCGTAACTGGAAAATCTGCAACCCAGGGAACAGAGTGTGAGTAGGAGAAACCAAGAAATCAAAAAGACCCATTTTGTGGAGGAAGTCAGTGTCCTCCCGTTTGAAGGGCAAGAATCCTTGGAGGATTCTGGGAAGAAAATCAGAGACGGGGAAATTCCTCTTGAAGAAAAATGGGTCCCAAGAGACCAGGACTTAGACTGGGTAGGTGTGGGGACTGATTCAGAATCACCCATCCCTGAACCCCAGAATGAATATCCAGAGAACAAAATATTGAATGAGGGATCCCCCTCACAGACCAATTCTGGTGACTGCCTCCAAGACGGTGGGGGCAGCCCAGGATCAGAGGAAGACGGGGATTCCCAAACCTCACAAACCAATTCTGGTGACTGCCTCCAAGAAAGCCGGGGCAGCCCAGAATCAGAAAAAGAGGATTCTCAAATTGCCCAAACCAATTCTGGTGATTATCTCCGAGAAGGAGGGGACAGCACAGAATTCCCAGAGAAAAAGAGGAGCTTGAAACTCCCCAAATATCAGAATGCCAAATTGTGCCTTCAGATTCCCACACTCCGACACAGAATACTGGCCAAAATCCCACAGTGTCAGAGTCCAAAATAAAGAAGTTAACCGCCCGGCTTGCTCAGAATGCCCATTACCTTTGCCCATTGGAGGAGAGAGCAGGTAGATTCTTCCCCCCCATCTGAGTGCAAGGGCAATGTGCATTTTTATCACTGGTGGACACCGCATCCCAAGCCACACTTCTTTCTTTTTTTGTTTTTCTTTAATAGTTTTTATTAAAATAGTAATAATACAACATCAGTGAAACATAGCAGACATCAAAGTAGATATTTCAAATTCATGTCAATAATAGGCGAATTAACAATAGAAATGATTAATATAGAGAATTAATAAAAAAGAAAGCGATGACTTGTATATATTAATAATTAATGAGAAGATAATGACATCAGTATCAAGTTCCAGATGTCTGCCATGAGAAAGCAGATATTTTACTGTGTCGAACAGGGGAAGACAAACAATAACAGACATGATAACAGTGGAAATTAGGAGGGTGGATGGAGGGGT
This sequence comes from Ambystoma mexicanum, assembly GCF_040938575.1. Lineage (NCBI taxonomy): Eukaryota > Metazoa > Chordata > Amphibia > Caudata > Ambystomatidae > Ambystoma > Ambystoma mexicanum. Next base: position 552,405,525 of record NC_090924.1, on the reverse strand, counting down.
AAGTAGGTATAAACAATATATATATATATATATATATATATATATATATATATATATATATATATATATATATATATATATTTTGCAGGCTGCTTACCATGGCGTCCTGCTTCTGTCTGTCTACCTGTTGCTATCTATGTGTTGTCAATTATTTTGTACAATGCAATTTTTATCTTTTATAAAAAAAACATTAAAGACATCTGTTTTCCAGGCAGTGTCTTTGTAAGTTTTGTCCGGTATTTTGGAGTGCGTTTTTAACGCCTGGCCCGCGGGAGTGCGTTCACCTTCTCCTCTCGCCTTTTGATATATATATATATATATATATATATATATATTTTCAAAACAGTTTAAGTATAATAATTAAACTATCAGATGAAACATCAGAAATGGGTTCACATTCCATGTGCGGAAGCATTGAAGCAGTCCAGGTAATGAGAAAAGGCTGACCACTTTGCTGTGTACTTGGGAACAGAATTTTGATAGTTAGCCATGCAATGTTCCAATCTTTGTAAATGACAAATGTTATACCACCAACCTCTTACACAAAGAAGATGTGAGTTCTTCCAATTGGCAGTAATAAGTTTTAAAGCAATAACAATAAATAGGTCATACAGTTTTTTGGAGGCATGTCTGTTACATAATTCAGTAGTGAGGCTGCCTAGAACAATGTTCAAAAAGGATAGCGGAATGTCAACCAAAAATATAAGTTTGAGGTATTTCCAAACATCGTGCCAAAAAGTGAAACACAAAAGGAAATTTAAAGAACATATGTTCATAAGAGGCCGAGGCCAATCCACATGTCCAACATTTGTCATCATTACTGTTCTTTGATTTAAACAGTTTAACAGGTGTAATAAACGCTCTATGTATGAAAAAGAGGAAATGTTGCATAATATTGGCTGAAACCGAGATATTCCTAACTTTAGAAAATATTCGGGACCAAGTGTGATCATCTAGGGTTAAACCGAAATCTATCTCCCATAACAAACAAACAGGCTGAGCAACAGATTTTCTGGCAAGAGCTTTATAGATTTTAGAGGCATTGAGATCAGAAGTCGAGACTAACTGCCAATGTGTGAATGCATCCAGTGTGAGGATTTTATTAGAAAAGTGATTAAGTGCATCCAGACAGGAATTGACAAGATTGTTGTAAAAATTGGTATCCGTATTGGGAATAGAATATACGTATCTCAGTTGCTGGAAGGAAAGACTGATAGGGCCATTAATGATTTGTTGAATGAATCTGATACCAATCTGATATTTTTATTGATTTTGCAACTGGATATTAGAATAAACATTTCAACAACCCCCCCCCACATCCCACCTACCCCCCTCCCTGTACCCCTCCACTACCCCTGGATGGTAGACGTCTTCCTTGTGTTCATCTTTTGTTGTTCTCTTGCTCAGGCTATCATATGTTCAGGATATGGATCTTGTGCGGGCTCCATTGTAGCATGTAGTCGCTGTGCAGATATGTCAGGATGGTGCCCCAGTTTGACTGGAATTCTTCTGGACTTCCCTGGATTTTATATGCCATCCATTCCAACGAGATGAAGTTCCAAACTTTCTGAAGCCATTGAATTTGTGCCAGTCCACCTTCTTGTTTCTGTGCTGTTAGTGTCATCATCGCTATTTTTGGATTCTTGTTTTGCCATATGTAGGCCGATACCATCTTATTTAATGACCTGAAGAATGTTTTCGGGAGCTTTATCGGGAGTGTCTGGAAATGGTAGAGGAGTTTTGGTAAAATGGTCATTTTGACCGTCGCTATCCTGCCCCACCATTAATTATTGCGGGCATTCCATCTCTCTAGCGTCGCTTTCATCTGAATTAGTAGCCTCGGGAAGTTTGCTGCATATAGTTGTGTCACTGATGATGTCAGTTTAATTCCTACATAGGTTATGTTGTTTGCTGCCATTTCATACTGGCATTGCGGGATAGTTTTTCGAGGTCCTTAGGGTCCATTGTCAAGTTCAGGATCTCTGACTGGTGTCTGTTGATTTTGAGTCCGGAGATGGTGCCAAATATGTCTAGTTCCCAAAGTAATGCTGGGAGTGATCGGTCTGGGTTTGTCATGGCCACAAGCATATCATCTGCAAAATCCATCATTTTATGTTCTTTCCCTTCCATCTGGATGTCCTAAATCTGACTTAGCATATGTAATTTCGTGAGGAGGGTTTCCAGATACAGAGCGTAAAGAAGGGGTGATAGCGGGCATCCTTTTTTGGTGTCCCTAGTTAGCGCCACACTGGGTGACAGGAGACCATTTATTGATATCCTCATTGAGGGAGATTTATAATTGGCCTTTACCATTCGCATGTAGGCTTGCCCGAAGCCCATACGTTCCATCGTGGAGAAGAGTTGTGTCCATTCGACTCTGTCGAATGCTTTTTCCGCGTCCAGTGCAACTAGTATTGCCTGCGTGTTTGTGTGTTCCGCCTTTTCTATGAGGTGGCATACCCTTTTTGTGTTATCCGCTGTCTGTCTCTTCGGGATGAAACCTGCTTGGTCTGGGGCCACCAGTGATGTTAAGTGAGTGGAGAGTCTATCTGCCAGTATCTTGGTGTAGAGCTTGGCATCCAGATTGATTAGGGCAATTGGGCGATATGACCCTGTTAGGGTCGGATCCTTTCCTGGTTTGGGAAAAATTACCAACTTTGCCTCGTTCATTGAGGGTGTTATATTGCCCTGTGATTTGAAGCTGTTGTATAGTTTTATCAATCTGGGGACTAGTGATTCTTGGAACATCCTATAAAAGACCCCTGTGTAGCTGTCTGGTCCCGGGCTTTGTTCTTGGGCAGGTTCTTGAGTGCCTGGATGACCTCCTTCGGCTGGATGTCCTCCTCTAGTGCTCGTTTGCTTTCTTCGGTTATTTGGGGCAGTGCAATGCTGTCAAGGTATTTCCTCTTTTCCTCCTCGCTCGGGTTCTCTGATCGGTACAGGGTCTGATAATAGGTCTTCATAATTTCTCCCATTTCTTCTTTGGTTGTTTTGGTATCCCCTTGCAGGTTTTTTAATTTCATTATTGTCATATTTCGTTCCTTCTCTTGGAGTTGCCGTGCCAAGAGTCTATCCGTTTTATTGGCTGACAAATAATACCTCTGTTTCGTTCTCAGTAAGGTTAGTTCCGCTTTTCATGTCTGGAGCATCCCCAGTTGGCCTTGGATGTGTTTTAAGGCCAGTTTCGTTTTCTTTGAGGGATTGTTCACAAGCTCCCTTCTTGCATCCGCCAGCTTCTCCTCCAGGTCTGTTTCCCATTGTGCGAGCTGTTTGTCTTTTCTTGCCTTCTTAGCTGTTATTTCTCTCTGCTTTGAACGCACCCCACAGTATCCCCTGGGGGAGCTCTCCTGTGTCGTTCTCCAGGAAGTAGGTGTCTATTTTCCCCTTAATCATATCCACAATAATGACATCTTGCAAAATCTCTGCTGGGAATCTCCAGGACCACATCCGCCCTCTCGTACTCCGAATGTTGATTGAGGTTATTATCGGGACATGGTCGGAGAGAGAGAGCGTGCCAACTTCAATTTCTGTGACCCTCCCGACCAGGGCCGTTGATACCCACATGTAGCCAATTCTCGATTGTGAGTTATATATGTGGGAGAAATATGTGAATCCGTGCTGTTGCCCTTTTTTTGCTCACCACAGGTCATGGAGGGACAATGTTTCAAACGCCTTCTTCGTTGTCTTCGAGGGTGTGTTTGCTTCCGAACGCCTTCCGGTGATCCTGTCCAATTTGGGGTCCCACGCCACATTTAGGTCCCCGCCCAGGATAATGTCCCTGGTTGCATATTCTTCGAGTGCCTCTAAGGTGCCTTTAAGAAATCCCTCCTGACCTGTGTTGGGGGCATAGACTGATGCTAGCATTAAGCATTTTCCTTCCAGTGTCACATTGATGAAAATATACCTTCCCTCCTTGTCCGCTCGATAGTTATGTACTTGCACCTTCAGGCTATCTTGTATGGCTATTAGGACTCCTGCTCTTTTCCCCTCCGCATTGGACTGGTAGATTTGCAAGGCCCCTCTTATTCTAGTCTTGGTTTTCTCACTCTTCTCTATGTGTGTTTCTTGATACTTGACGATGTCCGCTTTCATTCTCCAGGCTTGTCTATCCAGTTTTGCTCTCTTTGTCGGTGTGTTCATCCCCCTGATGTTCTGAGATAAGATCTTTATCCGACCCGTGTCTTGCTTACCGATGGATGGTCCATTCCATCGGTCCATCATGTCACTTCCTAAGGACCCTTCCTGTTCCTTCACCTAGATTCACTGCCACCATCCCTGCCCTCCCCCTCCCATAACCCTTCCCCTTAAACTCTTTCCCCTTGAGGGGGGGACTGGGATCCTGGTTGCACTTGGACGTATTGTCTCGTGCTCCCAGCCCCCTATTCACCACATGGCCCTGTTGTGAAGGATCCTAAACCCCACTGTGGATTCCAATCTCGCCCTTCCTCCTGCTTCCAGGCCTGCGTTTGACTGTTCGGGTGAGTCACAGTCCGGCCATGCTTTCTGACCTGGTGATGCGTGGTGGGACCTTTACATCTTGTGGATTCCTGCCTCCCTGTGTACTCTAGTTGTTCTTCCCTCCTTTGCCTCTTTTTGTCTGAGTCATCCATCCTGCTGGTCTGTTGGGGCCCCTTAGTCTCCTTTGTGGGAGGTCTTGAGTGTTTCCCCCTTCCCTCTGCAGCCCAAGGATTTGTTCGCCCTCCTCGCATGATGTCCCCCTGTGTTGGTTCCCCTCCCAGGTAAAGAGGTTGCCAAAAGGGAATGTCCATTTGTACTTAACTTGATTAGCTACTAGGTGTTGAACCACCGGACCTGTGTTCTGTCTTTTCTGAAGGGTTGACTGTGCTAAGTCTTGATATAGATAAACTTCTTGGCCCTTTACCCTCGTAGGGGTTGCGTACCTTGCTTTGCAGAGAATCTGATCTTTTGGAGAGTAGGACAATATGGCTGCCAGTACGTCTCTTGGTCTGGACCCCGGATCTGTAGATCCTTTGGGCCCCTACCCTGTGGAGTCTGTCGATTTTCACCTGTGGCTCTATCGTCCGCTATGATGTCTGTAAATAGTTGCGTCACCGTTCCCTGCAAGTCTCTGTCCTCAATGGATTCAGGTAGGTTCTTTATCCATATGTTTGATCTTCTTGAACTGTTCTCCAAATCTTTGCATTGGAGCTTCAGGCTGGTGGATACTCGAGCTAGGTGTTTCAGAGTCTCATCTAACTTTTGAGTATCTTCCTCTACCTGTTGGACTTGCCTTTCAAGTGTATATATTCTTTCCTCCAACTTCGCTATGTCCTACTTGACTTCCTGGAGTGATTGTTTCATGTCTTCCCTTAAAGTTTGGAATTGTTCTTCCACGGAAAACAGTAGCTGGGATTGTAGTTCTTTGAAAAAGTTCTGCATGTCTGTTTTGCTCATTGTGCTCTCTTCCATGGTGTACTGGTGGGGGGGAGGGGGTTGTGAGTGTCAAATAAAGACTCCCATGACTTTGTGTTGGGTGTGTCCTGTGTGCTCCAAAGTTGCCTCAAGTTCTGGCTTTGCTTTCTTTGGGGAGGGACTGCGACAGGGTTTTCGTTCTCAATTTGGACATCAATGCATGCATTGGTATTTGCCCATGGGCCCCGGCTACTACTGAATTGTGTCTCTTTTATTTGGCGTGGTGCTTAGTGGTCTTCTTTGGTCGCCGGTGACCCTTCCCTCTGTCGTCTTCGAGGAGGGGGCTCAAATATAATGGGATCTTGTCTGGGATTCCTTTGTGGGTCGCTGCCTTCGAGGTTACTTATCCCTGGATCCCCCCCTCCCCCCCTCCCTGGGACCATTATATCACAGCCTGAGTGGTATTACCTGCTGATTATGGGATTTATAGCAGGTGTGTCAGTCTATGAAGTATGGCCCCCTGTCAGCACCCCCACTGCTCAGTCTCTTTTCCCCCTCCTTCTCATGCTCACGGGGCTAGGCTGGAAGTCTATATCATAAGGCCCTGCTGTGGGGTTGACTGTGCCAGGAATGCTGCAATCCCCCCACCTATGGAGCGTCATACACTGGATTTTTCCTTACTCACTGAGCTCCCCTTCGTCTGGTCTCCTCTCTGCCCCTCTGTACTGGAGCCGTAGATGCTGCTTTGAGACTCTGGGGGCTGTTGAGGCTTCGTATCTCTTCACATGAGCTTCACCTCCTTGTGCCGCATCTTTCTTCTCCGCCGTTATTCCTGTAAGGATGCTGTGTGCTCTGAGCGTTGTGCCCTGTGCCTCGGGAGCGTTGAATGCTCTCTAGACACCTGTTTGGGATGGCTGTAGGCTACGTTCGTGTGGGGGTCTGCGTTCTGTGGTCCTTCTCGCTGGGCTTCCACTCGTGTTGCTGTGTTATGCTGGCAGTGGTTCACTCACCCTAGATGTGCTCTCTCGGGGGGGGGGGGGCTTGTGGACATCTGGTGATTTCCCTGCCCTGTCTGTGTCCTGGTTGCTTGTGTGCCCCTTGCAAATTGTTGGGGGGAGGGTCGAAGCCTGGATGCACCCTTACAGGGTGCACTGCTGGGCGATGGCCACCTCCCTGTCCCGTCTGTGGCCGATACGCACTGCACGCCTCTCAGTGGTCACCGATGCCGCTGGGTGAGCCTCCTTCTGGCCCCGACATTCAATGCCCTCCAGGGTAGTGGCGGGGGTCCCCGTGTTCGCCGCTTCTTGACCACCTGGCTGGTCTTTTCTGCTCCGTCTGCTGGGGACCCTCACCGATAGCGGAAGGCTCCGACACAGTCTTGTGCTCCGGAGTTCACACGACTTTCCCGCCGCCGGGTTCCAGCGTCTATCTTAGCTCTGCATCAGTGTCTTCACTCTGGGTTGGGCTGCTATCCTCCTGCGTGAAAGGGTGGTATTTGACTGCTACCCTGGATCTGTGTTTTCTTCCGGAGGTCTTGACACCATTTCTATGGGCTGGAACTCGCCCAAACTGATTATTTAAGTGCTTAGTTATGCGGCCCGGCGGGGAGAGACACTCACCTCTACAGCCAGCCGCCACCTTGAAATCAACCTGATACCTTTTTTTAACCACGATCTTCGATTCAATGTTCTGTCATTAATAACAATATTTTTATTGTGCCAAAGTAGGGGGGAAAGGTTACTATTTGGGGCTTTCGTATAAGGAAAAAGAAAAACTTTGTAAGCAGCAACAGAAGCTCTAATGGCATCAGAAATAGCCATGGAAGTATAATTAAATAGATAAATAAGATCAGCAGGGTCAAATGGATATACAATATGTTTTTCTAATTTAAACCAAGATGGAGTTTCAGATAGATTGGAATAGTTAAACCAACATCAGGATTGTTTAAGAAGGAAAGCCATGTGATAAGATGTGAAATCTGGAAACCTGATCCCTCCCATATCGTACAGAGCTTTCAAGTTGGTAACCGCAATCCTTTTACATTTACCAGAACCCCAGAGGAAATCAAGTAAAATAGAGCAGATGGGTTTAAAAAAGGAAATAGGAAGTGGAACTGGAAGGAGTTGAAGATAGTATAGGATAATAGGGGATAGCATCATTTTTATTGTATGAAGCCTTCCCCACCATGACAGATAAAGAGGGGACCATTTTGAAGTATGGTCTCTAAGTTTCTCCAACAAGAGTCGTGAATTAAGTTTAATAGTGTCTCGTATAGTTGGTGCAAAACTAATACCGAGATATTTAATAAAGTCCTCGTACCATTTTAACCCGAGTATATCTAATTCATGTTTAAGGCAAAAGGAGTTAAGGGCAAGAATTTCGGATTTGTCTTTGATGAGTTTATAGCCAGACACTAAGCCAAATTGATGAAGCACATCTAATAACTGGGGAAGGTAGAGTTTGGGATTTTTGATTAGTATAAGGACATCATCCGCATACGGCACAATCTTGAAATGGGATGATCCTCCTGGGATTCCAGGTATATTTTTATCCAGTCTGATTAGTTCTAATAAAGGTTCCAACAAGAGAATGTACAAAATAGGGGAAAGAGGGCAACCTTGTCTCGTACCTCTTAGTAGAGGAAAGTAGGAGGAGGATTGGCCATTTATACATATTGAAGATTTGGGGCAAGAATAAAGCAAATTGACTAGGGATATGAATTTGCCACTAAAGCCGTGCCAATGAAGGGATTGGAACATGAAGTCCCAACTATCTCGGTCGAATGCTTTTTGTGCATCAAGTGCTATAGCGGCGTAGTCTTGTTTATCTGTTTTATCTTTAGAAACAATGTAAAGGGCATCAAGAAGTAATCTAGCATTGGAGGAAATGTTACAACCTTTAAAATATCCAACTTGATCAGATTTGATCAAGGCCGGTAGAAAAAAATCAATTTTGTTAGCGAGGATCTTGGTGAAAATGTTACTTTCTACATTAATGAGGGATATGGGGCGATAGTTACTCGTGCATGTATGGTCTTTGTTTGGTTTGGAGAATAATATAAGTAGTGCCTCAGAAAATGAACCAGAAGAGGATTTTTGAGAGATAAAGTAAGAAAATAAAGATTTAAGTTTAGGAGAGAGGGAATGAGCAAGAGTGTCAAAAAATTCAGCGGAAAAGCCATCTAGGCCAGGAGCTTTGCCCTTGCCTAAATTGCATTTCTGATATCAAGTAATGTGATATCATCTTCTAAGTGGGAGGGGTCAACTTGCGGATAAGATTACCTATTGATTTTGTTGAGGAATGATTTAATGTTTTCAATTGGAGTAGATGTCTCCGGAGTATACAAATTCTTATAGAAATCTTTAAAGCAGTTAAGGATATCCTTTGGATGATGACGTAACATACCCGATGCATCTTTAACGTGTGATACGAAATACTGTTGTTTCTTAGCCTTTAAATATGGAGCAAGAGTCTTACCAGCCTTATTGGATGTTTGATATATTTTAGTTATATACTTTAGAATGGTTCCATCAGCAGATTGGTGAGTTCGATATTAATTTTAAAGCGTAAGGCCATAACATGATGAACATTGATAGTGTTAGGGTTGTCGTAGTAATTTTGCTCAGCAGATGTCAGTTGCGAGAAGAGGTCATAAAGGTGTTTTGTTTTATATGCATCTTTTTGTTCCTTCCAACATAAGCCATGATGTGCCCTCTAAGCATAGCTTTAAATGCATCCCAATTGTTTACGGTGGATTTGTCTTCATCATGATTGTCATCAAAAAACTGTTGTTGGAAAGATTGGACAGAAAAGATGAATTGTGGGACTTGTAATAGATAGTTGTTGAATTTCCATCGGGAGGAGGGTTTGGCTGATATCATCAAAATTGAAGGAGGTACTAACTGGGGCATGATCAGAAATAATGATATTGGAAATGATTGAGTCAACGATAGTGCCAGTGAGGGTTTTGGATGAAAAAGTGTAGTCAAGACGAGATAGTGTATTGTGTGGGAGTGAATGAAATGTATAATCAAGTTGTGTGGGATATGATAGCCTCCATGAGTCAATTAAACCAGTTTCTGCAATACACCTCAAAAAGGATTTGCGAGATTTAGTGGTTTTAAATATATAGTTGGACTTCCTGTCCAAAAATGGGTCAAGAACCTGATTGACATATCCACACGTTATTAAATTAGAGAAGTTATTCTTGAGGATCATTTTGTTAACTGAATTCCAAAACTGGGGATGAGGTATAGTAGGTCCATAAATGTTTAAAATGGAAACTTTTACTGAGTCAATCAGGAGCTTCAACCATACCCAACGTCCCTCAGAGTTGGCATCCTTATCCAGAACTTTAAAAGACAATTTTTTACTGAGTAGTATAGCAACCCCATTTATTTGTCAACCGCTGGGCTTGCAACAACCTCCTGGACTCATACAGATTTGAGTTTCATAGCCTCCTTAGTGAATAAGTGTGTTTCTTGTAAACATGCAACAGATGGTTTAAGTTTGTTCAATTGAGATAGAATCTTACATCTTTTGATGGGGTTGGTGCAGCCTTTAATGTTGCACGTAACACATTTAAAGATCATTTATATAATAGAGTAATAGTCTTGAATTGATATTATGCCATAGCAAAAGGAAAACACATGTGTTACTATAAAGAAGATATTTTGTGAGAGCAACCCATTTCCTAGAGAACGCTAAACAATTAGAGTTCCAAGGAGCGGATGAAAGACACATAAGGTAAACATATGAGGGATCAGGGAAGGTGGAGGGGAAGGGTGACCTGATGGAAAACATATCACACTGAGGTATACAAACAGACAAAAACTTCAATGTCAAATACACCAGAGACCTCAGCATAAGTGAATATGTGATGTGAGGAAGGGAGATCAGGCCGGGACTTGGACAGATAGGGAGAAAATGTAGCAAGGACAGGTGACACCTGCCGGGCTGTCAAAAGGAAAAAGACAACACACAGCGGAAGACGGGAGCCAACCCCGTCACCATCTCATCAAGTTAGGGAAAATATATAAAACTGGTGCTAAATGAGGAACAGTGGACAGTTAAACACCAAGAAATATAGAGGAGAGAGAGGAGAAGAAAGAATTCAGGAGCCAGAGGAGGTAGAGGGATTCACAGGAGAGGAGGTATCCATGTTTTCAATTTTGATGGAACGTATGAAAGACTTTAAATCAGCTGGACCATTAAACATAGTAGAACAACCATTGTAAGTAACCTTAAATGAGCATGGATGATACAAACCATACCTAACATTAAGTTGTTTCAGAGCAGGACCAAAAGCTAGAAATTCCTTTCTACGTAAGGCAGTACTTTTTGCAACATCTTTTGCATTGTATAATTTACTTCCATGCCAGGATAGAGATTTGTTTTCCTTGACTGAGGCCATGATGCGTTGGAGCTGGGTGTATTCGAATAAATAGAAAATTAGTGATCTAGGCAGATGATGAGAAGAAGCGGAGACTCCCAATTGACCAATACGATGAGCTTGTTGTATATTGAGTGGAGTGTCCAAGAATATATGAAGAATGGTGGGTAGTAATTTTTGAAGGAAGGCAATTGGATCCGAACCCTTGCATCCCTCAGGTAGGCCTGAAATTCAAAGGTAATTGCGTCTGCTCCTGTTTTCTAAGTCCTCATTATGTTTTTGGAGGGCTTTGATAGATTTCTTCAGCAGGACCACTCTGGGTGATATATCTTCTACAAGACTCACCCGTCGCTCCACCTCTTCCATACAATCTTCAAAGCCCTTGCATCTGTCGTCTAATTGTTGTAGTTTTTGATTCGTGGTCTCAATAAAGGGCTGTAATGCTTTCATTTCTGATAGAATTGCCTCTATTGAAGGATCAGATATATTGAGCGGTGGCGGTGAGTCACTTTTAGGCCTTTTTAGATTAGTGGAAGAGGGAGTTGAGTCTTTTGTTGTAGGCGTGGTTTTTTAACTGTTTTTGTTGGCTGCCATTATTGAATTTAATACTAAGTGAGAGAGGAGACACAGACCCAGCTGATCCGAGGGTTGCAGCAGGCAAAGGTTTTAAAATGAGGACAGTAAATTAAGAGCTGTTGAGGAAGACACCAGAAGATCCTTGTAATGATGAGGAGTGCGAGAGATGCTCAGATTTGGAGAGACACCATGGTAATGGTAACAGAGCCTTGTTTCCTTCACCCTACTTTTTTTTGCGTACATTAATGGGTAGTAGGGTGTGTCTATTCAGGTAGGTGTTTGGTCAAATACAGAGTTCTCCACTGTATATTATAGTGCCAAAAAAACATTTAGTGCAGCTGTGTACGCCGATGGAAGGCTTGCCTATATTGCTTCTAAGGCTTGAAGAATGAAAGGAATCAGTAGTACAGTTAGATAAAGTTGTTACCCGTGAGTAACAAATGAGGAGAAAATAGCAATTTAAAGCATTATGAACAGTCACTTGAAAAGCATTAAAATGTTTCAGAAGTGGAAAATACCAAGTTGAGCAGTGTTAATCCAATGAAATATGTTGCTGTGATATATTTGTTGCAGTAGCACATTTGTTAAGCCCACAGCAGCATTTGTATGAATTAATGTTGCCTTGCCTGTATGGATTAATGTTACCATGCCACCTGCCATGTTAAGAGTATCGAAGCAGCGCAGGAATGAAAGTGTAAATTAGGCTTCTTACGCGCTTTGGATTGAAGGCTGATGATGGTAGTATGACGTAGGAGGAGCCAAAAAGGCTGTGGCCGGCGCGTCACCTAGGGAGGTCTCCGCAAATTACCTCAGATGATGTGGCCGCTTCGTGGGACTGACGGCGCATATAAGGCATCACTGCGAGCCACGAGACCCAGAGAGGAGCAACAAAGTCGTGTCCTCTGCGTCAGGCAGCCGGACACTTTAGCAGGGCAGCAGCATAAAGAACCTGAGAGTAAGGCGTATATATTAGCAGTAAACGCCGATTTTATAAATATATGAGACGGAGACGGAATGTTGGTTGGACATCTTCCTTTGCGCCAAGCCACGCCCCCACGCCCTTCTTTATAAAAATACCTTTGAAAAACTAAATTCAGGAAGGGGGAGAGATACAGATCCCTCTCATCCCTCTTCCTGGACAACTCCAGAACTTCGACGGGAATTAAATTCCTGTCGAGGGGACTGTGGATCTGGAAATTAAAATTGGGCGACATAAGGTGAAGCACCCAGTTATAGTCGTGACTCCAGAGGGGACCCCATGTCTAGTAGGTAATAACCTCCTCCGGGGGTTGTCTCCCCTGATAGATTGTGTAAATAAGGTCCTCTGGACTCAGGCTAACCGGCCAATAAAATTAAAACATAGCAGTAACTATGTCAGTTTAAATAGCACATGCCACATGGTTGAACAAAAATCGGATCAAATGAAGTTTCATCTTCAAAATTATCAAACACCTGACATTACAGTAATTGCTGTGGGACAACAAACTGGGAACTCCTCTCCATTCTTGAAAATCAACCTTCCTTCCAGTTTCAAGTGGCATTCCACACTGGAAGGAAATACTTTGAAATTGTAAACCCAATTCACAATCTGAAAATCCAAATTCTATAGTCAAAAGTGATGAAAAACCAGCTCCAATCTTAGCTGACCTTCAGAAAATAAGAGAACAGTTGTTCCTCCCTATTCACTTAAATGAGAGGAACAGAGCCTGTTATCGCCAGAGTGTGCGTGAACAATGGAAAGAGCTTCATCAGTGAAGCCATGTTCAGGAAACTCCCAAAAGATCCAACCATTCCCACATTTAAATTGATTGATAAGTGGGAAATGGGCCTGGAAACTCCCAATTCCAAACATCTCCTGCCTAGCAGGTGTATGCTCAAAATTTCCATAGGCAACAAAAGCATAGAGCATAATTGTTGGGTCGTACGAGATGTCCCTGCTGCATTTTATTTAGGCAGTGACATTCTCAATCGGTTTGCAATTAATTTGGACCCTATAAATTACAATGCCTGGTCCCGACTGGGGGGCAATCCAATGGGCTTTGATGATTCTGAAAAAGAATTTCAGTCAGCTCAATTGCTGCCCTATGCGGTTGAAGTTCAAATTGGAGAGGAGCTCACCATCCCAGAACGGACACGACAATTCTCAATTCATACTGAGATACATGCCACCTCAATTCCCACGGACCCTGGGATGACTCCTGCGTTTGTGAAGCAATATCACTTGCCTCTCGCATCTATGGAGTCCCTGAGGGAAATAATCAAAAACCTAGAGTCCAGTGAGATAATTTGTCCAGTCCACAGCACCTTTAATAATCCGGTGCTTGGCATTTTAAAACCAAATGACCAATGGAGAATTTGCACAGACCTTTAGGGAGCTTAACAAACGGGTTCACTTGTCCCGATGGCCTTTTTCCAACATTGACCAGGGTCTGGCCCAGGTCCAGGGATCAAAGGTGTACCCCGCTATTGACCTGGCAAATGGATACTGGACCGTGCCTGTCAGTAGGGAGGACCAGTACAAGCTGGCCTTTACCTTAGGGGCAGCAGTACACATTGACCCAGACTCCCTTCGGATACATAACCTCCGCAAACAATTTCAACATCTTCCTACACAAGGCCATGCCCGACTTGGGTGAAAGGGATAACCTGGCCTATGTGGATGATGATTTATCAAAAAGGGCACCTGGTTGATGCCTTACTCTGCCCAGGTGGGTAACATGGTAACAAGAACAAAATTGAGCAAGGGCATAAGTGTCTCACTGCTGAGTGCTTGGATGAACACAATCCTAAGAGATAGCCACCTGTAGGTGGTGGAGTTTATACTAAGATGAATAGTTGTAACAAATATTTTGATGAGACGATTCAGTGAGCTGCAACAGGGTTTTAATTAAATTGCAGCGGGTGTTTTCAATACACGTGATCATAAGCAACAGATACATCAGCCGGTGTACATTTTTGAGGTTAATTAACCAGTTAGTCGGGTACAAATGTTGGATATTTGTGGTCTCAATCAGTTGCTTCTACGTCTACTAGGGTGTCCTTGGGAAGGAAACCAGCAGACTTAGTGATGTGATAGCATATGAGTAATATAAGTAATCAGAACAATGTAAGGTTGAACAACAACAACACATAACAATACAGAAGGTCAACACAACAGTGTTTCGGCCAGGAAGTGAGCTTAAGTGAGCTCTGGTGGGACGGCTTTCATCAGGACAAGATGATTCCAAGGGCGGAGGTATCTTAAGAGGTCGGGTCTGGGGAGCGCAGTGGCTTGGAAGAAAACAGTGTCCAAATACACTGTTTAGAATTTACAAGGTCTTTTCAACCGACGCGGTGCACCATCCACGGGTCTCGTGTTCGTCTACAGACACTCCGCTGCAGACATCCAGTCTCCGACTTCGAGTCATCCCTTGGCGGATTGACACAGCGTCACCCGACGCCAAACAGAGGAAACACCCTACATCTGGGTACCTATAGGATCAAAGACCTTGTAAATTCTAAACAGTGTATTTGGACACTGTTTTCTTCCAAGCCACTGTGCTTGGAAGAAAACAGTGAGGATTATGAAGATGTCACAAGACCCCTGGTCCATCTGGCGGTTAAATGGAAGTGGGGTCCAGAACAAGCTGAGGCAGTAAAACAACTCAAAATAAGTCTCTCACAGGTGCCTTGTCTAGCTTACCCTGTCAAAAACAAGGAGTTCTTCTTGAGACAGGGTTCTCGAATACATGCTTGACAGCAGTATTATACCAAAAGCATGACAAGGCCAATAAAGTAATCTCCTATGCAGGCAAGACTTTATCCTCTGTGGAGGAAAAATTCAACGATTGTGAGAAGGGACTCCTCGCAACGGTGTGGGCATTGAAAAATTACCACCCGTTCATCCAGGGTGAGCACATCATAGTAGAGACTCCACACCAGCCTTTGCAATATCTCCAAAGAATCTGGGCAGGGAATGTAAGTAATTCTAGAATTACCTCCTGGATTCTGTCAATGCAAGGCTTTCCTGTGGAGGTCAGATATGGCCAAAACAAGAAGAATCCCCTTGCCAGAGAAAGCTGTCTCGAGGACAAAAGTCTCAAAACCCAGGAAAACATGGAGGCATACCTGAATTCCCTGCACAAAGTCTATGAAGAAGACAAGTGCGAGGGGATGCCCACAGTTTATGTGGACGGGTGCTCCTACCATGTTGAGAACAACAGGGAAAAGGAACTGGTGGGCAGCGTTGGGAATGACTGGGTGAATGCCCTGGAGCCCTCCGCTGGGTACAAAATTGGTCCCCGCAGTAGTCAGGTGGTGGAGTTGATGGCAGTTCACCAGGCCATCCTCACTGCTGTGCAACACCAGCTCCACGGACTGGTCATAATCATTGATTCAGATTATGGGCCTCATCACAACCTCGGCGGTAACCCTTAAATCCGGCAGTAGCGCTATTACCGCTGGATTTAAGGGTCCGCCGAATCAGGGCTTCGGCGTATTTCAACCCAGCTCTGAGCTGGTGTGAAATCCGCTGAGAATTCGCGCTAATACCGCCGGCGGGAAATCCGCCGGTGGTATGAGCGCGAAATTTCCCCATTGAGCCCAATGGGGGATGGGGCATTCCCGAATGGGCTCAATGGGGAATGGGGACTTCCAAGTCCGCCCAACTCGTGATCCTGCGCTATTAGCACCGGGGGCTATGGCGGTCACGCTAATAGCGCCAGCCCTACCGCCGAGGTCGTGATGAGGCCCTATGTCTGGAACGGGTTTGTGGAGCACCTGATCAATTGGAGAACCAAAGGCATGCTGTGTGCAAATAACAAATCACTTAAACATGGCAAGCTCATACAAAATATTGATGATCTGGTCACCTCTAATGGGATGACCATCTATTGGAAAAAGATTAAAGGTCATTTCAGAATAGAGGGGCCAGACAAAACTGGAAATTACCTGGCTGATCAGTTGGCCAAAACCGGAGCCATCCAGGGGGATCTCCTTGAGATTGAGTCCCTGTTGGGGGAAATCCAGGTCACTGCTGTCACCAGGTCCCAGACAAATGCTCACAATTAACTCTCAACTGCCCAGTGGAGTAAGGAGACCATAGATGCTGATTTAATCACGGCACAAAAAGGGGATCCGATTATTGGGAAATTTTACCAACACATTGAGGGCCCTGAGAACTGTCCTCTGACGGAAACCGATTAAATTGGGAAAGAGGTCCACAGGGTGTTGATGAAGTGTCCCAAAACGTTCCGAATCCAAGATGGTTTGTTCGTAAGGAGTTCCATCTCTGGATGGGGCCAGTGGGTGGTCCCTACCTCATTCTGAAGCCTGATGCTAAGTCACGCCCATGACACGGCCACAGCTGGTCATCAGGGGTTTAACACTACTCTAGAAATCTTGCGGGAGAGTGCATACTGGCCACACATGGGACAGGACCTCGACCAATATTTGAAGGGGTGTCTTGTGTGTGCACAATTTCAGCCAAGTTCACTCGCACTCCGAGCTCCCATACAGAAGAGGGGGATGACACTGCCTTGGTCAGATTTACAAGTAGATTTCATAGGGCCCGTGATTCGCTCCTCTACAGGGAACAAGTACATGTTAACAATGACGTGCTTATTCGCAAAATGGGGGGAATGTCTCCCAGCCCCAAATTGCAAGGCAGAAAAGCAGCTGCCCTGATGATCAACCACATCTTCTCGTGTTTTGTCCTTCCCCAATGGATTGAGTCAGACCGAGGGAGTCACTTCACCAGTGAAGTGATGACAAAGATGTGGGAGATACTTGGGGTAAAAAGGAAACTTCATATTGCATACCGCCACCCTCTAACAGGGAATTGAGAAGTACAATAAAACCATTGTGAGCCTTCTAAAAAAGTTTGTGGCAGATTGTGGGCCAAGTTGGGACATCTGATTACTGCTTGTCCTGATGGCCATCAGATCTACACCATCTTCTGCTGTCAAAACTAAATTCTACCTCAGAGGGGGGTGGACCACTTTGGCCCGCTTGCACAGATATCTCTCAGGGTGGTTGTGCACTGTGTTACTGTGTTACTGCAAATAGGACATACACGACAAACCAAACCAAACACTAAGAAATAACACGACAAATAAGATAACAATGGACACAAATGAAAACACACGTCAGTCTCAATTATAACAATGGAATACATTTATTCATACACAGCAAGGCATGATAAGCACTTCTAGCAAAACCCGAATTTGCACCCCTTATGTTTGGGTGCAAACTGCAATAAATGTAAGCCGTTCAGGCTTCTAATGCAAGCAATTATCCCTGCTGGATCTATAATGCATTGCAGTCTAATAACAACAAATGCTAAATAGCAAAGTACATTGGACAAGCATTCCTCTTCAATCCACACCACACCTCACTCTCTCTCTCATAAAACAATCCCTGTCTGATCTCCCCTTCCATCAAAACAAAAGCTCTGTGTGAGTGTATGTCTTAATCCCCCATTTGCACGTGCCTTATCAATCAGTTAGGCCATAAACCATACTCCCCATTTGCCAGCCAGGCCTCCCGGCACCCTCGCACAGGCCCCTTCAGTGGTCGGGTCTCCTGCCAACTCTCTGCCAGATCAATCTCGAACTCTCTCTCCCAGTCTGCATCTGCTAGCCACGATCTCATCCCAAAGGCTTCTCCAACTGGTTCTCTCTGTCATCCCAAAATGCTTCTCCAAAAGCTTCTCTCCAAAACGCCTCTACCTACTGCTCATTTCAGGCTCCCAGTTATAGTGTCATTCTTTCTGTCAAACCAGCATTTCTAAAAGCGGACAGTGCCTAAAGTTCTCTTAGGTCAATCTTGTACTCTCTCTAGTCCAGTGTGTTCTAGTCTTTGTGACATTTCAGAGCATATCTTGTACATGTCCTATGGCTTTCTCTTGTCTGTGTGTGTTACAAAAACATGCCATCCTCCCATCCCTCCATTGTCAGCTCTTTGCTTCAGCTAAAATCCCTTTCTCTCTGCACACCGCTCTGTGTCTTTGTGCAAAGCACTCACTCCATTCAAATGCCTCCCACCTTTCTGTCTGTCTGCACTCTGCGAACAAGGCCCAAA